>NW_004955429.1:15709787-15714147 GCF_000276665.1 Chinchilla lanigera | reverse complement strand
AAAAAAAAAAAAAAAAGATATATGCATACAAGTCAGCTCTTGAGTCCCTTCCCCTTTAAGAAAGATCTATCTCCCTACTTCCTATTATCTCTTTTATTTTGCTCTTTATACTTTGGGTTTCTCTTTTCAGAGAAACCATGTGATATTGAAACTTGTGTGTCTGATTTATTTCACTTAACAGCATGGTCTCAAAGTGCATCCATTTTCCTACAGATGACTCAAGTTTATCCTTCTTTATGGCCAAGTAGTACTCCATTATATGTAAATACATTTTCTTTACCCGTTAATCTGTTGATGGACATACAGACTGCCTCCAAGGTTTAGTGCTGCTTCCAAGAATTGTGCTGCTAAAAGCATGTATATGCATGGATCACTGTAATATGATGTTTTTAACTCTTTTGGGTAGATACCTAGAAGGGGGATAGCTGGATCAAATGGAATTTCTAGTTTTAGTTTTTTGAGGAATCTCCGTACTGATTTCCCTAGTGTTTGTACTAGTTTACATTCCCACAGCCTCTCTAGCATTTATTATTATTTGGTTCCTTAATGACAGCCATTCTTCCTAGGGTAAGATGGAATATCTGTGTTTTTTAAATTTGTATTTCTCTAATGGTCAGCAATGTTGAGCATTTCTTCATGTATTTACAGTATAGGCCATCTGTACTTCTTCTGGGTAGTGTCTGTTCATTTCACTTGCCCATTTTTGAATGGGTCTCTTATTGAGGGGGAGGTCTAATTTTTTGAGTTCTTTATATATTCCAAATATTAGTCCTCTGTGTGAGGAATAGCTGGCAAAAAATCTTTCTCAGTCTGTAGATTGTCTCTTCGTTATGTTAAGCATTGCTTTTGTTGTGCAGACTTTTTAATTTGAAATAATCACATTTGTTAATTCTTGGTATCACTTCCTGTGCAGCCGGGGTTCTGTTCAGAAAGTCCTTGCCTATGCCTGTGTCTTCAAGATTTTTATCTATTTTACCTTTCAGCAGATAAAATGTTTCTGTTTGAATATTTAAATCTTTGATCTATTTTTATTTTATTTTAATACATGCTGAATGATACGAGTCTAGATGTAGTCTTCTGCATGTGGATAGTTTTCCCAGCACCATTTGGCTATCTTTCCTCCAAGATATGTTTTTGGCCCTTTTGTCAAAGATCAGACGGGTGAATGTGCCTGGAGTTATTTCTGTATCCTCTATTCTGTTCCATTGATCCGCATGTCTGTTTGGAGCCAGTACCAAGCTGTTCTGATCACTGTAGCTTTGTGATATAACTTCAGCTCTGGAATGGTGAGCTTCCTACTTTGCTTTTGTTACCCAGGATTGTTTTGGCTATTCTGGGTCTCTTCTGGTTCCATACACATTTTAGGATTGCTTTCTCCAGTTCTGTGAAGAATGCTGTTGGTATTTTGATTGAGATTGCATGAAATCTATATATCAGTTTTGCAAGTATGCCCATTTTGACTATCTGGGTTCCACCTATCCAGGAACCCAGATAGTATCTTTCCATTTTCTGAAGTCTTGTTTGATCTCCCTTTTCAGAGTACTATAGGTTTTTCATTGTAGAAACTTTTTACTTCCTTGGTTAGGTTGATCTTAAATATTTAATTTTTCTTGGTCTGTTGGGAATGTTATTTCTTTCCTAATTTAATCTTCAACAAAATACTAGCAAACTAAATCCTGCAACATAAAAAAAGAATATGATATCATGACCAAATAGGATTTAGCTCAGAAATGCAAGGTTGGCTCACCATCTGAAAATTAACTGATGTAATTTACCATATTGATAGAATAAAAGCCACAAAGAAGATGAGCATCTTCATAGATGCAAAAACAATGATTTGACAAAATCCAGCCCCCATTCATTATATTAATACTCAGCGTACTAAAAATAGATGGTAGCCGGGCGTGGTGCCACACACTTGTAATCCCAGCACCCAGGCAGGCTGAGGCAGGAGGATCGTTGCTAGTTCAAGACCAGCCTGGGCTACAAAGTCAGCTCAAGGCCAGCCTGAACTGTATAGCGAGACCCTGTCTCAAAAAAGACAATAAATAAATAAGTAAATAAATAAATAAATAAATAAAAGATGGTAAAATTCTCAAACTTGTAAAGGGCAGCTGTGAAAATATCAATAGCTAACATCATGCTTAGAGGTAAAAGTATAAAAGTTTTCCCTCTAAAATCAGGAACTCTAGCCACTTTTATTCAGGATTGTGCTAGAGGATATAATCAGGGAAAATAGGAGAGAAAAAGAAAAGATAAAGCATCCAGATTGGAAAGTAATCAAAAACAATTACACGTGACAGGATCTGGAGTTTTTCTTGGGGGTATCTGTTTTATTTTGTCCTGGGGATTGAACTCAGGGCCTTCACACTGAGTGACATCCCCAATCCTTTTTATATTTCATTTTGAGACAGGATTTTACTATGGTGCCCAGTCTGGCCTCTAACTTACAAGCCTTCTGACTTACAAGCCTTCTGACTTCTTACAAGCCTTCCCTGAGTGCTGGGATTACAGGTATTTGCCACTGGCCTGACTAGCAGAATCTTCTGTTTAGAAAATCCTAAGAAATTACAAGAAAGCTGTTAGAGCCAGTAAATAGTTCAGCAAGGTTGTAGAACGTAAGACCACTATACAAAAAACAATTGTATTTTATACCCTTGCAATGAACAATCAAAAAATGAAATTAAGCAACCATTCCATTTACAATAGCATTAAAAAGAATAAAATACCTAGGAATAAATTTTCTTCCCAAACAGTTGCAGGCCTTGTATAATGAAAACTGTAAAACATTACTAAAAGAAATTGAAAACCTACATAAATAGTGAGATACTATATATAAAAAGTGATATTAAAATTTAAATGGAAATGTGAGAGACCCAACATAACTGAAAACAATCTTGTAAAAGGAGAACAAAATTAGAAGATTCACTCTACCTAATTTCAAAGCTTATTTCAAAACTATAATAATCAAGACTATGTGATACTGGCATTAAATATATATGGATAGGGGCTGGGGATTTAGCTCAGTGGCACAGTGCCTGCCTGGCAAGCACGAGGTCGTGAGTTCGATTACTGGTACCGGAAGAAAAACCAAAAAAACAAACAAAAAAAAAAGATTTAACCCATAAATACATATGGATCAGTGGAATAGATTTGAGAGTCCAGAAGTAATCCCTTCTAGTTACAGCCAACTGATTGTCAACAAAGCTTCCAAGACAATCTCATGAGGAAAGGATACTTTTGTCAAGGAACTGCGCAGGAACGATTGGATATCTCCATGCAAAAGAATGATGTTGGATCCCTACCTCACACCATGTACAAAACTGAACTCTAAATGGATCTAAAACATACACATAAAAGCTAAAATTATAGAACTCTTAGAAGAAAATATAGGCATAAACCTTTGTGATCTTGATATCGACAGCGGTTTCTTAGGTTTACCTGGACCCATACACAAAAATAGCGATAAACCATGCCTCACAATTTAAGACTTTTGCATTTCAAAAGGCAACATCAAGAAAATGGGAGGACAACCAACAGGATGAGAGAAAATATTTGCAAATCCTATTATCTGATAAGAGATTTGTATCTCTGCCATAGTAAAAATCATACAAATAAAAAATAAAAAGACAAGGGCTGGGGATTTAGCTCAGCGGTACAGCACCTGCCTGGCAAGCGCAAGGTCGTGAGTTCAATTCCCGGTACCAGAAAAAAAAACAAAAAATAATAATAATAATAAAATAAAAAGACAATTCATTTTTTTAGTTTCCAAAATACTTCAATAGACATTTCTCTAATAAGTGTTTACCACTGTTGTCCAATAAGGAAATGCAAATCAAAACCAGGAGTTGACACTTTGTACCTAACAGGATGACTATAGTTAAAGAGCTAGATAATAGCAAATGTCAACAAGGATTGGAGAAGTTGGAATCCCTATACACTCCTGGGGAAATCAGTCTGGCATTTCCTCATAGGGTGAAACTTAAGAGTCACCATGTGACCCAGCAATTTCACTCCTATGCAGGAGAATTCTAAATATATGTTCACATAGAAGCTTATGCATGTGTGTTCACAGCAGCAGTGTCTGTAACAGCAAAAAGTGGAACAACTCCAATATTTATCAACAGAATAGATAGATAAAATATTTATGGGGTAGAATGTTATTTGGCAATAAAACTGAATGAAGTTCTAATACTCACTATGACCTGAGTGAACGATGACAGCCACAAAAGACCACGTCTTGTATGACCCCATTTATATGAAATGTCCTGGAAAGGCCAACACCTAGAAGCAGGAAGTAATTTTGTGGTTGTCAGGGGCCAGGGAAAGAGTGAATGGTGGGCTGGGGATTTAGCTCAGC
>NW_004955429.1:15701230-15709387 GCF_000276665.1 Chinchilla lanigera | reverse complement strand
AACTTTATAATGTATTAATTATATGTCAATAATGAAATTTTTTTTTTGGTACTGGGAATCAAACACACAACCTCACACTTGTCAGGCAGGCCCTGTGCTGCTGAGCTATATCCCCACCCCAATAATGATGTTTTTAAAAGAAAAAGAATCAGTTCTTCTCCCTTTCCTTCCCCAAAGTAATCAGCTTTTGGGTCTGAACTTCCTGTAGGGAGAGAGCTTAGAAGTGGGTCTCTGAGTGGAAAAGGCAGAGATGGCTCATTCCGGAGACAGGTTTTTTGAGACAAAGGCAGAAGACGTTGGTGGCGGACGACACCTAGTGGCAGGAACCTATTGGCTGCTGTGAGAATACTCAAGAGTTGGCAGCACTGTGAGCTTGAGAACTGGCAAAAGAGTCCTGTGAACTGAACACCAAAGGCCACTCCCATGTTCTCTAGCACGGAGGCCCCAAGATTCTTGTGTACAAGAAGAGGGGCTGTTCCCGAGAGCACAGGTGGCGCCCTGCTAACAAAGCCCCCACTTGGTTTTACTCAATTTCCCCTGTATTCTGGTAACTGTCGGGCTACAGATTTCTGTCTCTGTCTCTGTCTCTGTCTGTCTCTCTTTCTCTCACACACACATACACAGACACACAGACACACCCATCAGAGCCATTTCACTATTATCCTTGGCTGACTGCTAGAGATCCAGGCAACATTTCCACCTGAGTCTCAGCCCTTCCCCATCTTTCCCTCCTTCAACCAGAACTGGTGCTTCTTTCCTCCCCGTCTACCCAGCAAGAACTGTCTCAAACCCCTGCTATCTTCTCCAGCCCAGTTGGGACCCAGTCTAGTGTGCAGAGGGAGTAGAGAGGGAGTGGATTACTAACAGGGAGAGAAAATGCACGGGACGCCACCTCGCGGATTCCCACTAACGCGTGTACAGACAGTGCCCTGGCACTGACGCAGTGCTAGATGCTGTTGCAGGTGCTGTGTGTAGGTCAGCCTGAGTCCCTCAGCTGGCTGCAAGGTAGATACCATCATCGCCCTTACTTTACCAGTGCAGAACAGAAGACACCCAAAGAGCTCACCCAGGAGCTAAATGTTGGATTTGGGATTCAAACCTAGATACGGAGTCCAGCCCAAAACTCTCTATTTTTAACAAGGAGTCCAGCCCAAAACTCTCTATTTTTAACAAGTAAGTTAAACTATCTCTTCCCAATAGATAAATTAAAGCATACTATTTTGACATGGAACCTGGGCATTGGTATCTTTTAAGAGGTCTTCAGACTACTCTAACAGTAGTCAGGGTTGAGAGCCTCCAGGCTGGCTGGTCCCTGTTAGGGTTCATCCTTCAGCAGACCTGTGTTGCACCCCTGCCACGTAATAAGACCACGCTGAGCCCAGAGATACAGATACGAATATACTCAGCTGCAGCCCCAAGGAGCTCCCTGAGGGTAACATAAGAAAGTTGCTGCATTATTGGGATAATGGGCTCGGCCAGCTGCTTAGAATTAGCTATGCTCGCTAAAAAATAGCTGACCCCAGGTTTGGAGCACAGAAACTGCGAGGTGAGTGTAGGATACATTTGTGGTCCAGAAAGTGGGTAAACTGTCAAAGACTTAAGGAGCTATGTTAAAAAACAGAGAAAACAGCCTAAAAGGACAGTCTGGCAAAATTTAGAGTAATTTAAACATCAAAAATCATAGTTGACCATAACTGATAGAAACTCATAAAGAGCCAGCTAGTTAATGCATAAGAAATGGTAGGAGGGTAGATAAACCATCGTGCTGTGACCCCTAATAATTAGCTCAAGGATAAATCATAAGGGAATGCTAGAAGCACCCACTGAAAGCTTGTGCAGAACAGGATATTAGAATGGCACCGAAATACTACCAAACAAGTCACAAACTAACTTCAGCGTGGAGAAAGCGGCTGGTCACCGTTGTACCCAAACAACCCTCATTAATGAGGGGGTAACTGTGAGACACAGGAGGAAAGCTTCTCCCCACTACCGCCACCGAAATGCTTAACGTGTGTAATATCAAACCTCCACATTGTACCTCAGTTTATAGAAAGAGGAACAAGGTGAATGACCCTATGAGGAAATATAAAATTTTAAATGTAGGACATTCTACAAAAAAAACTGTTCTAGCGTCTTAAATTCATGTAGGAGACCAAAGAGGTAAAGTAACCAGATAGAATGGATGAAACCTTATTGGATCCTGGTTTGAAAACAACAGCTATATTGGGCATTTTAGACAGCTGAGGAAGTTAGAAGATAGGTTATTATGTATTGTTTTATAATTAATGTAAATTTGCTTAGACGTGATAATTGTCTTCGTCACTTTTTCATTGATGAGACACAACTTAAAGGAGGAGAGGTTTACATTGTTCATGGTCTCGGTCCATGGTTGACTGCTTCCAAAACAGAGGCAGGATGGTGAATGAAAAGCCATTCCCGTCACAGTGAGCAGGAAGCAGAGAGACAGAGACGGGGCCGGGGGGGAGACACACCCTTCCAGGTCACACCCTCAGTGACCAGCCTCACCCAGGCCCCACCTCCCACAGCAAGAGAGTTAGACCAAGCCACTGATGAGTGCAGTGCCCTCATGGGGCGGTCACCTTCCAAGCCCATGAGGCTTTGCAGGGACAGCCAGACCTAAACCATAACAAGGGTAGTTTTGAGACTGTGTAAAGGCCTAATCTCTCAGAAGGAGCCTGGTGAGTTTTTGGGAATGAAGTGGCATGTGTGTAACTAAGCTATTTCAGAAAAATAAAGTGTGTGTGTGTTGCATAAGTGTGGGGGAGGGGTACAGCAAATGTACAAGCATGATGTTAACTGTTACTGAACCTAGACGCAGAATGCACCGGTATCCATTGCCCTGTCTCTCACAAGGTTACTGCTGCTTCTCAACCCTTTGGCTAAGACCAGCGTGGTCTCTGACAGGTTATCACTGTGGGCTGCGTGGGCTCATGCCACTGAAGGCTGGGAGATAGTGTAGGACACGTCTCAGAGGCATTCCTCCCACACAGTGAAGGCTCTGAGGCATTTACCCTCAGGCTAACTTCCTCGCACTTCCAGCTTGCCCCAGGGGGCTGAGAGAAAAGCCTCAGACAGAGTAGCAGATGGATGTCATCATGCTTTGGGCCAACGACTGCAAAGGAGACCCGGCTGGCCTCTGAGGGGTCAGGTAACATTGCTGACAGTCTTTTCCACCTCATCCTAACCACTCATCTTTCAACAAAAGGTCTATTATGTTGAGTTTAAAATGACACACGGCCCCAGGAACCCTGCAGGGGTCAGCCAAGACGCAGCATATAGTGATCTTAGCTTGTGGTCGTCATGTCATCCTGCACCCAGGCCTCACCCTGTCATCACTGGGTTTGCTTCCTTTTCTGAAGAGCCCCCCAAGAGTAGGAACTCAGTTTGGGGCTCAGTCTGAGCTGACATGAAGATCTATTAAGTCCCTGTACTTTTACATGTTGCATAAGTTTTTGCAAATGTAAAGGACGGACAGTGATTTGTCAGTGTGGGAGAATTTTCTCTCGGATCTGTAACAAGCTAGGAAAAGCTAAAGAAGTTATGGCTGCTGAGCTCTGAGTGGCAGCAGAGCCTGGCACTGCCACCTGCCATTCACAACACTGATGTCCCAGCGGCCGGAGGGAACACAATGTAGAAGAGCTCTATTTTTGTGTAAGCATAGCTGAAATAATTTCAAACTTACAAAAGGGTTGTAAAAATCACAATGGTACAATGGCTACCCAACTCCACCCGCGAGTAACATCTGGTTCGCACTGTCTAACACCGCTCCGGCCACCAGCACGCGGCAGTTTGCTCTGACCACACACCGGTCGGGCCAACGCTGGGCCCTTCACGCCTAAATACTCTGCACGTTGAATCAGAACATTCTGTCATGTAATCACAGATCGCTCACAATTCCAGGAGTTTCTGCACTGATGCCATAAGTTACTGTACTCTAGGTATTCTCATTCTGTCAAACTACACAACCACGGGGCTGGGGATTTAGCTCAGCGGCAAAGCGCCTGCCTGGCAAGCTCAAGGTCGTGAGTTCGGTTCCCCGGTACCGAGAAAAAACAAAAAAAAAAAAAAAAAGAAACTACACAACCACGTCCTTACACAGCACTTTTCTCTCTGTGCCTGTGTGGGATCAGGTACTGCACTCTGTTGATGCGTCTTGTCAGTTTCCTCAAAGAGAGAACACTTTCACACACATTTTTTGCCTTTTTATAATGTCGACATGTTAAAATAATACTATTGTCTCCTTTTTTAAAGTAATGTATTCCCCTTGTGAGGTCGATCTAATGTCTCCTTGTGATTCAATGCAGGTTATGTCTACCTGTCTGTCAGTGTTACAGAACTGGTGTGTGTCCTTCCCACGGTGTTGCACCTGAGCAAATCATGTCCATCCGCCCCTCTTTTTTTGCTTGTTTTTCGAGACAGTGTCTCCCTATGTAGCCAAGGCTGGGCTCAAACTCAAGGTGATCCTCCTGACTCAGCCTCCTGAGCGCTGAGATTATAGGTATGCACCACCACACCTGGCTGGCAGTGTTAATTCTAATGACCTGATCAAGATATTACCTAATTTCTGTGTGATTATTCTTCTCTGTAACTAGGAATAAGCAGTGTGTGAGGAGATCCCTTGAAAACCACCCATTTAACTTTTCCACTTAATTCTCCCTGGGACCTCTTCCCTCTTGGGCATTGTAGACTGATGTACTCATGCATAGTGCTCCAGTGTGCGCAGCACCACGGGAAGTCGGTTCCGAATTTATTGAGGAACTCTGCAGCATCACTTCTGACTCACACGGGGCGGCTCCTGGGCCTCAGCACAGGCCGCAGTGCTGGGCTCCTTTCGGGTGGAGTGGGCACAACAGCGTCCGGACCGAAAGCCTGGACAGCGGCTGAGAACCCCAAAGAGGAAAGGCTAGCAGGCCAGCTGGGGGAGGGCGTCAGAACCTGGAGTTCACCCAACCGGAAATGAGTGCTGCGTTTGGTTTCCGTGCTGTCCCCTGGTCTGGACCCAAAGACAGCCTGGACCCTGGTCCTTCCCACCAAGTAAGGACAGAAAGAGCACTGAGAGAAGCCCTCATTCCTGCCCAGAGGAGCAAGGTCAGGGCTCTGGGAGGGAATTTTTTTCCTCTTCTCTCTTTTTCCATTTTCTACCCAGTTCCCACTCCCTGCCCCCAGGCAATCCCAGGCACCCTCAGCAGCAGGGATTAGGCTAGTATCTTCCCTCTTACCAGGGGACATTTGGTCCCAAAGGGTAAGGACAGGGCCCACTGCTTTTCTGTCTTGACCTACCTGCCTCTTGGCCCTGGAGGTGTAAATCTTTGGGGAGGAGAGGGGAGGAGAGAAAAGAAAAAGACAAGCCAGGTGTGGTGGCACGTGCCTGTAATCCTAGCACTTGGGAGGCTGAGGCAGGAGGATCGTTGCAAGTTCGAGACTAGCCTGGGCTACAAAGTGAGCTCAGGGCCAGCCTGAATTGCATAGAGAGACCCTGCCTCAAAAAAAAAAAAGAAAGAAAGAAAGAAAAAGAAAAGTAAATGTACAAACAAATTTGCTTTAAAAAGTAATTTTTTAAAAAGATCATTTACAGGGGCTGGGAATTTAGCTCAGCGGCATAGCCCCTGCCTGGCAAGCACAAGATTGTGAGTTCGATTTCCGGTACCGGAAGAAAAAAAAAAAAATCATTTACAGTACTATTTTAACTCTTCTAGGTGGCTTTCAGTATAAAATGCATTCCATTTGTTTCCTTTCATTTTCCTTCCTGAGTCGGGTTTCCCTGTGAAGGCCAGGCTGGCCTTGAACTCACGATCCCTGAGGAGCTGGGTTACAGGCATGCACCACTGCACCCAGCCACAGTCTGCATTTCTTATAAATTCAGTAGGAGTTTGTGTAAAATCCAGTACATGGAACGCCCATTACCCCTTGATCAGAAGTAACTTTGTACATTTATGCCATCAATTTGGTGGAAAATGTGAACCGTTAACTAATTAACCAGTGCTGGGGAAGGGAAGTTGTTATGCAAAGCTTGACTCTGTATTGAGGCCTTCAGGCCCATGGGGACCACGCCTCCTTCTGCCCAGCAGGCACCAGCTTCTTACCCACTCAAATGGACCCGGCTTCCCCGCTGGCCAAGGCCACCACCTGCTGGCTATGCCTATCTGTGACACTCGTGACTCTCTTCTTCTGGCCTACAGATGCACAAAGCACACCATACAGTCAGGAAGGGTCGCTCACACCTGGAATCCTGGCTCCTGGGAGGCTGAAACAGGAAGCTCACAAGTTCAAGGTCAGCCTAGGCTACTTAGTGAGACCCTGTCTCACAATAAAAAGATAAAGACAAAAAGGCTGGGTTGTAGCTCAGTGGTATAGCATTGACATAGCATTCACAAGGCCCTGAGCTCCACTCTAAGCAAGAGGGGAAAAAAATTTAATATAAAATAGAAATTAGAATCGGTCAGGAAACGGGATGGAAGGAAATAAAAACAAAAAACAGATAAGGTGAGATGCAGTTCAGGTTGGTGCACACACAGCCCCAAAGCATTTCCACACTGGCGGCCCACGGCGCCCTCCTGCATCTCTGACCTTACCGAGGCCAGCACCAAAGCAGCTTGCACTCTGTTATGTGTCTGCAGTGTCCTCCTGGTAAGAAGCCACTGCACATCTTCTGAGCCTGAGAGAAACTTCTCTCTGCAGCGCCGTCCCAGCTAGCGAGGAGAGCCCTGTGACAGACAGAACCGCAAGGCAGCTCTCCACCAAAGAGCCGGTCGGCAGGAAACCATTCGAGGGGACCCTCAGGCATCCCGTTTCCGATTTTGGATGATCTGACCAGTTCAAGGGTGAAATGTCGCCGAAAGCACTGCTTCACCAGCTTTTCTACTGCAGCGCGCGCAATATCAGAGAGCACCCCCAAAAAGCACAGGGGACAGGCCCAGTCACGCTGCCACTCACCCAGAATTGCTTTGACATCTCGTTATCTACCTGGAAAACTCACGTGAGCTTTTTCTGCATAACATATCTGTGTCTGCCCTCGCAGGAAACGAGGCTCACTAGCAGGGCTGGCGGCACGCAGCGTCCCTGACTCCTTCAGGGACTACGAGGCTGCTGCCCCTAGCGTGTTTATTCCTGGAAAATTAACTGAATTGAGAAGAGCTGACAGGGAGCTCGGCCTCCTGCCTCTTCTCCTGGTTAATATGATAATGTCCCAGGACCCCGGGCTCGCAGAAGTAGGTCAAGGCAAATGCCAGCGCTTCCCCCACTTTGCGAGCTCAGCGGAGTGCTGAGAGTGACCCCAAGAGGTGGAACGGGATAAGCCCATGCTCGTTCTGAGAGTCACACGGGGTCTGTCACCTGGTGTGCTCCCTAACACAGTGACCCAGGCTCTCAGGTCTCTCCTTCACTTCCTGTTAATGCAGTAATTTCATTCCACGTAAATAAAACAAGGGACGCCTAGGAAAGAGGCGCGCAATACGCGTGCGCAGCTCTACAGTCCTCAGGGCGCACTTCAGGGAGCTGCGGGATTACCCGGATGGAGAAAGGCCCCCTCGCTCTGCCTTCTGAAAGGTCCAGCGTGTGTTAATTTGAATAAAGACACTGGAAGCCTTCATCCACGAAAATAAAACAAAAACAAAGCCCAGGCTTGGCAATGCTGAAAAACACTCCGAGGCTATCACGGAAAATGGTGGTTACTGCACCTTGGTAGCAGGAACAAACAGGAAGGTGTGATCTGGGCCACCCACTGGCACACCTTCTCTGTTTCCTGGTGGGAATATGGTGCCCACCCTGCCCTGAAGCTGCCACAGAGTCTCCTGGGAGGCAGAGGCAGACAGCAGCCACGTCCAGTGGCAGTGTGGAGGGGCAGTGGCAGCACCATGGCCTGCCCAGGAAACCCCCATCGTGTTCCACCAGACAAATCAGTTTCTGTTGTTGCTCCCAAGAACCCTGGTATAATAAGCACAGCTCCTTTTGCAGTTAAAAGCACAATTTTGTACTATGGAAAGCAGAAACTATTAGAAATAAATAGTGTGCCGGGTGTGGTGGCGCACACCTGTAATCCAGCATCTGGGAGGCTGAGGCAGAAGGCTCTCGGTGATTTCAAGGCCAGCCTGGGCTACATGGTGAGACTCTGTCTCAAAAACCCAAAAAAGAAAGGGA
>NW_004955429.1:15689769-15700925 GCF_000276665.1 Chinchilla lanigera | reverse complement strand
TGGTGGTGCATGCCTGTAATCCCAGCACTCAGGAGGCTGAGGCAGGAGGATCTTTCCAAGTTCAAGACCACCCTAGGCTACAAAGTGAGCTCAAGGCCAGCCTGAACTGCATAGTGAGATCCTGTCTCAAAAAGACAAAAATAAATAAATAAATAAAGGGAAAGGAGACAGCGCTGAGCTGTTCAACCTGATAGTCAGTACTCAACAGCACATGTGGTCACGGTTATTGTATTGGACAATGTAGATGACAGGGTAGGGCCCCATCCTAGATAGTTCCCTCTAATACCACTGGTGTGACAGAGCTCTGTAGGATAATTAGTACATTTAATTTCATAGAAATAGAGAGCCCTATGCCAAATAAACAAAAACATACCTTCCTTTTAAGACTTTTAGAGTCACTGTGCCTGGTAGTGCACACCTGTAATCTCAGCCCTTGATGGGCTGATGCAGGACAATCACCATAAATTCAAGGCCAACCTGACTACATATCAAGAACCCAGCCCAGTGTGGTGGCACACGCCTGTAATCCCAGCACTCGGGAGGCTGAGGCAGGAGGATCGTTGTGAGTTCAAGACCAGCCTGGGCTACAAAGGGAACTCAAGGCCAGCCTGAGCTGCATAGTGAGACCCTGTCTCAAAAATACAAAAAAGAACAAAAAAAAACAAAAAAAAAAACCATAGCGAGAACCTGCCTCAAAAAACAACCCCCTACATACACACACACACACACACACACACACACACACACACAGAACACTTCTAGAACACATACGTTAACAATAAATGAGGACAAAAGAAAATCTAAGCATATTTTCCAAAGAAGAAATTATAGAAACTACATACCCTATCCACAATGCAATGAAATTATAATTTTGCAATGAAGGAATAGTCAAAGACACGTACATTCATGCTTATCTACACACTTGGCTGGAAATTTTAAAATATCATTTTAAATAAGTCTTGAGTTAAAGCAGAACTCAAGCCTGAAATTACACACTATGGAGAAATCTGAACCACACTAGGAATCTTCTACAAAGCAGAACGGCACTCCGAGGGAAATTTAAAGGCTTGGACGTATGTATGAGAAGACATTAAAAAGTGGAAATAAATGAACTCAGCACCCATTTCAAGAAGACAGAAAAAAGGAACTCCAAGTAGAGCGAAAGAAAATCTCAGGTATGTCTTTCTGCTGAGTTCAAATTACTCTGTCTAGCACTATTCGCAATTTTTTATTTGAGGTAAGAGGTCTGACCTAATTCCCAGCTTCAATACTGAGAGTATATTCATTAGGATTTTCTAAATAAGTTACATTGAAAGGCATGAAGTAACCCCCAACTCCAAAATGGAAAATATATCAAGCTTCTTCATCAGAATGACCACTGAACCATTAGCCCTTCTCAATTTGGTTTACAAATTTAATACATGAGCCCCAACAAAACTATATTCTGCTCTGGAGACTTGTCTGTTTGGTGCTGGTACTCGAGATTGAACCCCAAGGGCCTTCATACTGAGCTACATTCCTAAACCTTTTTTAAATTTTAAGACAGGGTCTTGCTAAGTCACCCAAGCTGGAGTCCAACACGAGATCCTCCTGCCTCAGCCTCCCAACATGCTGGCATTACAGACGTGTGTCACCATGCCTGGCTTGAATAGATTTTTAAGTGTGAGCAGTACTGTGCCCTTTCTCAGCTGCTTATGTCGGGAACACTCTGCATTCCCCTAACAGTATCTCTATGCCTTTGTTTTTTATCTCTTGATGCTTAGTGCCTTTCGAGGACTTGGTTTACCACAGTGCTGACAGCCTCTAAACTTGATCCCCCTTGACATTTTGTCTCCCTACTGTGTTGTATCTCAGATCGCCATGAGGTTATCTCCAAAGAAATCCTGGAGCTGGACCCTTGGGAAAACCAGTGGAATGTTGTCGCCATCAATGTCCTCATGCACGACAGCTATGACGTCTGCCTGGTGGCCAGGATGAACCCCCGAGACCTCATCCCCCCACCCTCAGACCTGGTGGAGGACGGCAGGGACCACTGAGGCCAGCGCGGCTGCAGGCCCTCAGAGTGGAGCACACCCTCAGCCCCCTCTCACCGTCCCGGGACATGGCTGCGACCGTGGTGCATGTGTGTTGCGTGTGTGGCAGCCCTGGCGAGCACTGCGCTGTGCTGGGAGGGAGAACGCAGGGCCCCTCAGACAGGACACTAGGAGGCCGGAGGTAGTAGCACCAGGGGTAGCATGGAGCGGGCCACAGAGTGCAGGAATGGAAGGATCTTGCTCTGCTGGGGACTCAAGAACAGAGGGTGAGACAGGCGTGGTGGCACATGCCTGTCACCCCAGCACTCAGGAGGCTGAGGCAGGAGGATCACTGCGAGTTCGAGGTCAGCTGGGCTATATAGTGAGCTCAAGGCCAGCCTGAGTTACATAGAGACCCTGTCTCAAAAAAAAAAAAAAAAACCCTCCCCCCACCCCCCCAAAAAACAGGAACAGAAGGGGCCATCCTCAAAGGTCCTGAGGGGGGAAGCCATGCACCTGTGTGATACCCCAGTCCCCGGGCCACACTCCATGGGCACCGGGTTTGCTACCAAGACCAGGAAAAAAGTAGCTGTAGCTAAATGACCACAGATGCAAGGACAAGGGCTTTGGACGCGGCTCTTGAGCAAAAGAATTCTCTCAAAACAGTGATAGCAAAGCAAGTCTTCCCTCTGCTGGGGCTCCCATCTCAGCAGCACTGCTAGTCACCGTGGGAATAGCCCCCTGCTGCAGCCTCGTCACTGGCAATGTGTCCAACCACCCCTGGCAGGCATCGAGAGCACAGAACTCCTCCCAGAACAGGGACAGTAGTTCTGTGGCCCTCAGCCCCCGGGGTCGGCACCACATGTCGGACCAGACTTCCGCAGGCTGCTCCTGCCCAGCCTGGCTCACCCTCTGTTCACCAGGAAGCCTGGCGTAGGTTGTCCCCAAAGTCCCCTGGCGTGGGATGGATCTCTGGTGGCCAGAACGGGCGATGTTTTGAAGCCATGGGGCTCGGTCTGGCGCTGAGGAAGCTGAGGTAGGATGAGCTGCTCTGCTACCTCACGGAGGCTGCGCTCTGCCGCTCTGCCTGTGGGCAGCGGGGGCCAAGGACAGGCCCCGGGGGCCTCTGCCTCTTCAGGACACAGGGCTGCTGAGCTGCTTGCCTCAGCTGCAGGGCCCTGGCCTGTCTCCCAGCCCATCTGGGTGCCCTGGGTTTGAGACTCCGGTCCCAGCTCCGCTGGTGTGGAGCGAAGAGAAACTGCCTTGGCGCTAAAACAACAAGCACGCTTTAGCCACCACGGCTGTTACCACTGTCGCCCGTGTTCCCCAAACAGAGCACACACAACCGAGCCCAGCACTCCAGGGACACCTGGACAGTGTCAGCCGAGGAGGGTTAGCTCCTCTGCTTGGCTTCTTGGGGGCTGAGAAGAAATGTTTCCTCGGTGCTGCAGCCTGATCCTTCTGTGGACACCCCAAGGGCCCCCTGAGGGCCACAGGTGAGCCGGTCTGTCACCCGCTATGAAAGGCACGGCCTGGTGCTGCCATCGCTGTCCCCTGTGAGGTCTCATCCTCAGTGTCAGAACACACCGTCCCATCTGACGGGGAGGCCGAAGCCCAACGCCCAGAGCCAGGACAGCCAGTGTCCCTGGCTGGCTTAGCCCTGAAGGACAGGCCGGCGCCCAGAGACCGGCGTTCCCAAACCTGTTCCTAAAAAGCGGCTTCCCAGATTTAATTTTTCTTTCTGATCATAATTTGTCTTTAATTTAACATAATAGATTGCTTCTTGTTTCCGTGGTATTGTGAGCTTGGGTGCTTCTTGTCTGACTGCCGTTTATAACCAAACACAACAGCCTACAGACAGCCGATGTCGATGCCTCCTCCCTCGGGCAGATTTGGGCCATTTCCCCCGGGCACAGCCCCGCTGTGACTGAGGCTCTGTCCTGGACTGGCTGCTTCCTGTGCCTGAGACTCTGGGGAACACAACGGGAGGGAGTTCAGCTGGGAGCGATCCATAGCACCGCCATCCCCAGCTGGGTGCATGTTCCCGACAGCAGCACTGCTGTCCCATTGACTACAACAAGCAAATGCTTTAGGTCCAAACTTACAAAATAAAAACTTTCCTTGTAAAAGACTGCTTGAATGCTGGTTTTCACACGGCACCTCCGTGTGAGTCCGTCTGAGAGGGGTTCCTGAGCCTTAGGGGTGCCAAGCAGCCCCAGAGCTGGGAATGACCAGGCAGAGGGGACAGCAGAGGGAGACAGGCAGCCTGTGAGGTGGGAGACAGGCAGCCAGTGGCCCCAGTTCCTAGGCAGCCAGAGCACAGGAGGATGTCGGGCAGCCTTACTCCCAGCTACTCCAGAGGCTGAGGCAGGAGGATTGCAAGTTCTAGCCCAGCTTGGGCAGTCTATGGATTTTACAGGTCCCTCTCAAAATAAAAAACACAGAGAGGTCTGGGGTGTAGTTCAGTGAGTTCAAGCCTCAGTACAAAAGGAAGGGCGGGGAGGGAGTGGAGAAGGAGAAGAGCGGGGCGGGGAGCGGACATTGTAAGTAGGAAGTAGGAGGAAGCCACCAGGTCACCACCCAGGCTGAGTGGTGGCGCTCAGGCTTGGGGTTGTGTGGCAGGCCCTGGGTGCTCTGGGAGCTTCCAAGCCTGGGGGCCACTGGGAAAGACTCTAGCTGTCAGAGCCCCCCAGGGCTGCTTTATGGACCTGTCGACTCTCTTTCCAAGAAGACCTATAAGGCGGAGGCAGAAGGGCCAGGCGTGGTAGCGCACCCCTGTAATCCCAGCGCTTGAGAGACTGAGGCAGGAGGATCACCACAAGTTCAAGGCAGACTGGGCACATAGTTCAAAGCCAAGCTGCGCTACATAGTGAGACCCTGTCTCAAGAAAACAAGAAACAAAAACACCAGAAGGAAGAAAACATGTCTAAGAGCTGTCCTTCCAGAGAAACAAAGGCTACACGGGGTCTGTGTTGTTTCTTCTAGCTGCAGATGAATTGACTGTTATCTCAAAATAAGGAGTATGAATTTCCTGTTTAGAAAAAAATGCAGCTCAGTGCTCATTTAATTTTCAGCAACTGTGCTCGCTTCAGCAGCACATATACTAATTTTCAGCAACCGAGAATTCCTGTATTTTGTAAATGGAAAGACCACTCCTAAAACCAGGATGCTGTAATCAAAATGATGTCTTTCATTTCCGAGGACTATCAATATACCAGAGTTGGGCCAGGGATTTAGCTCAGCGGCACAGTGCCTGCCTGGCAAGCGCAAGGTCGTGAGTTCGATTCCCGGTACCGGGAAAAAAACCAAACAAACAAAAAACAACAATATACCAGAGTGATGCAAAAATAATAACAAAGGGAAGACGCGCTTCGGGAGTGAAGTTAGGACTGGTCCCCAAGTTCCTCAAGGTAAACTGCAGCCACAAGCAGCAGCGGCAAACAGCCAAAGGGTTAATGTAGAAAAAAGGAGAGCGATGCCCCTCTGCTCTGGGCTCAGGAAAAGCAGCTCTGGGTTCCTTCTTTTGGACCAGACAGACTCTAAGCCACCTAGTTTCTTAACTGGCCCTGCCCCTCACTAGTTATGAGAACTTAAACACTCTGTGCCTCACTTTTCTCACTACAATGGGAGTAATGACAGCACCTTTGGGGCGGAGGGTACCATGACAATTAAATAAGAAAGGATGTGTTAGGCTCTTGAGATAGTGGTTGCCACAGTAAGTGTGTAAGAATACCAGCTAGCAAAAGTAACAGTCCTGAGAATTCAGCCCCAAGCTAAGGTCTATAGGGCTGAGGCAGAAAAATGGGAGACTTGGCAGAGGTGAAATTGGAGCCTCCTGAGCCAAGCTTGTTAGTGCACACCTGTACTCCCTGCACTTGGGAGGCTGAGACTGAGGGATCTCTACAAGACTGAAGCCAGCCTGAACTACATAGCGATGATAGAGGTGTCTTGGTTAGTTTTCTCTCGTTGCTGGGACAAAATACCTGAAGCTCAAAATTAAGGAAGGAAAGGTTTATTCAGCTCACAGTCTGTGGAGGTTTCAGTCCATAATCAGCCAGCTCCAAGGCAGGGTGGCATGGCACAGGGGCAACACTTCAAGGTGGCAGAAGATGGCAAAAGCAGCAAGAGCCAAATGGGGAGAGAAGCCTCTTTCCCTCCCTTGCATTGTAAGCAGGCTACCTGCCCTGGGGGTGGGGGGGTAGCACTCACACCATTTCCATGCCCTCCTCTTGCACAGGATGAGGATGTTTACAAAGTGAGGACCTTGGACCCTGCTACCTATCTTATTTAAACCTCTAGACTTCTCAAGTTGACACAATGTATCAACCATTGCAATATAAGATAGGGCTGTGGCAAAGCTGGCTGGGAAAATGAATGGGACCTGTCAAACACAAGATCTCAGGGCAACATGAGAATCCCAAATGTACAACTTCTCTTGAGCTCCTCCCACATATGTATGGTATAAAAAAAAAGACTGGATGCCATGGTGAGCCGCTATGGTGAGTTCCCATAATAGCCCACACTGAGTTTCTCAGATGTGACATGTACTTTTATTTTTGTTTTTTCCTTTTTCTCTTTGTTTGGCCCAAATTTGCTCTGCATAGCTGGTTTCTCCCATATCCATTCATGTCACACTTTTCAAATGAACTTTTGGCACCATTTTTGGCCTGTCTTGTCCAGTTCTTTATTTAAGGTAAGAAGAACCTGGAATACTTTTGATTGTTGAGCCATTTCTAAAGAAACTACCCTATAATAGCAAGATCCTGTCTCAAAGTGAGCTTAAGGCCAGCCTGAACTGAAAAACCAAAAAAAAAAAAAAAAAGACAAAAAAAAAAAAAAAAAATTGGGGTCCCAAGATAAGCTTGACACTCTAAGGAGACACTTCCTTATCCCAAAAAAGAAAACAAATTATGTAATAAGAACAGAGAAAAATAAACATTAAAAATATTTAAATGAGACCCAAAATTAAAAATTCATTGAAGAGGAGGAAATAAATTATACATTGAAAATACTTTCAGTTAAAAATGCATTCCATATCCCTACTGAGCACCCGAGCTCAGCCTTGCCTCACTTAAACAGGTCAGAATCCTCACGTTAGCCCACAGCTGATGTCAGGGAGAAACAAAACACATATCATTAACCAGGAGGAGATCAAAATCCAAAGCTGAAAGTATGCTTTCTCTGAATACTGCTTGCACACTGTCTGTGTTAGTTGGATTTCTATCACTGTAACAAAATACCTGAGGTAAATCACTTAGAAGGAGGAAAGGTTTATTCTGGGTCATGGTTTCAGAGGCTTTAGTCCATAGTTACTTGGCCCGGTCCCTTTGGGCCTATGGTGAGAATGTTATGGTAGGGAGTGTGTGAAGCAGATCTCACCCCATGGTACTCAGGAGGGACAGAGATAGAGAGAAGTTGGGGTCCCAATACTCGCTTCATGGACACATCCCCAGTGACCTAACTTTCTTCCATGAGGCCCCACCTACCAAAGGTTCCATCCACCTGGCAGTAGGACCAGACTCATGACCAAGCCATCAACATGTGGTGTGGAGACTCTCAGAGTTCTGAGTGGGTGAAGTGGACAACAATGGAAGGGACAAAGACAGACAGGCTTTGGACATCTTAAGAGCCACCACTGACCCTGGAGACCAATGGGGCAATACTTTAACATTCTGGAAGAAATTCACCTTCAGCCTGTTTTCCTACTCCTAGCCTTTCCACTTGCTAAGCAAAAGAGTAGAATGGAGGTGTTTTTCAGCATGCAAAAATTTAGGAAACATTTGTTGTCTTTTGTTGTACAACAAACTACACCCACACTCAGCAATGATCCTTTAGTTCTACCTGTGACTCTGTAGACAGAGAACTCAGGCATGATTCAGTGGATGACTCATCAGCTCCAGTGGCACCCACAGAGTTCCTGGGTGGTGTTCAGGCCTAGCCTCACTTGCAGGCCTGGGAGGTGGTATAGATGGCTAGAAGGCTGGGCCCCCACAACCTGTCCCACATGGGAACCTCAGAGCTCAGAGTACATGTTCCAGTGAGCACAGCAGGAGAAGTGCAGCCTCATGGGTCCTAGCCTCCAAAGTCTCTTGACATCACTTCCGCCACACTATATTACTAGAAGCAGTCACAAGGCTCAGACTCAAGAGGAAGGACAAACACCTACCTCTTGTTGACAGCAAAGCCAAAGAATATGCAGCCCTATTTTAGAACGGCCATGTCTACCTTCCATACACTTCTGAAAAGACTCTTCTTCAAGGATATGCTTAAGCAGAAGGAAGGAGTAAACCCAAGAAGAGTGAGATATGGAACCAGGAGACAGTGAATCCTACAAAGATGGTGGTGTTGAGAAGTCTCAGACCAGCTAATTTGCGATGAGCCCAGAGAGCATCCATTTCAGGGTGGAAGAAAAAGAAAGCAGAACTCCAGGAAAGATTTCCAACACAAAACAAAACCAAGGCACAACTAAAAAGACCAGATGAAAATTGGGGAAATGCTAGAACCAGAGAAAGGTGTATAAACAGAGAGAACTGTGCAAGTAAAAACACGAGGCAATGAGAACTCTAACAAACCAAAAAAAATTTCACAATGTACACAAATATGTATTTAATTATAGGGTACTACTTGGTCCTAAAATGAATAATTGTATGTAATTATAATATCTAAGCATTGTATAACTAAAAAAAGAAAAATAGCTATTTGAAGAGATTAGAGGAGGAGAGGTATATAAAAGCTAACCAACATTTAACATCTAAGATTGACAAACCAGCTGGGTGTGGTGGCACATGCCTGTGATCCCAGCACTCGGGAGGCTGAGGCAGAAGGATTGCTGTAAGTTTGAGGCCAGCCTGGGCTACACAGTGAGTTCAAGGCCAGCCTGAACTGCATAGCGAGACCCTGTCTCAAAAAGACAAAAAGAAAAAAAAAAAGATTGACAAACCAAGAAGTAGCAGCATGAACATATTATCTAGAAATAAAGGATAGGTACAAAAATGTCAGCTAAAACCTCACAGCTGTCTCTGATGACCAGGTCCAGATGGGGGAAGGAGTAGGGCTGATAACCATGTCATTATTAGCTTTTTGGAATTTTTTATGTGCATGTATGAACTTATTAAATGCTAAACATTTGACATGTAAGATGAATTAAATCCAACCTCCCTCCATGCATGCTGTATACATATGCTGAAATAGTGCACTGACCCCTTTTAGCATGTATAATTATCACATTCATCAAAACTAAAAAAATAAATAAATAAAGTAAAATCTATTAAAAGGGAGTTTTAAGCCTTGAGGTTTCTGAGTATAATGGACTCTCTGGGCCGGATGGGACCTTAAAGATGCTTTCATGGGACACTGGCGAGCCATGAGACCAACCGAGTTGACAGGGAGCCCGTCCTCCCATGACACAGAGGACACAGGCTCACAGGGCCTGTCCTCAGCCTGTCCCCAGCTGTGTGGGGCCTAAGAGCAGCCCCCACCCTCTGAGCCGCAGTCCCATCCCACACTGTCTGCTCAGAGGGTCCCATGTGACTAGGAAGTCCAAAGGTCAAAGAAAAAAGAGAAACATAACTAATTGGCCATCACGTGACTTACTGATCATATAGCTGTGTTGTTGCACAAGGACCCAAACACAAACTGAGTGGGGCTGTTCCCTCCACAGTCCACATCTGCCACCCCCACTGCTCAGGCTGCTTCTCTCAGGGTCATTCCCTGCCAGCCAGACCCACTCAATGTCACCTTTGGTCGGGGAGAGAGGAGAAGGAGATCGCATCCATCCTGAGGCCTCAGCTCCGTCCAGGACACCCAGTGATCGCTGCTTCAGTTTGCAACCACCTTTCTCTTGGGTTTAAAGCCTGAAACCCACCTGGCCCCGATACCTTTTTCTCCCCCATTTCAAGTGCCACTTGGGATCGCTCCCCAGCAGTCCTTGCCTTATCTCACAGGAGCCAGGGAGGAGTCACAGCTTGACAATGTGATGTGTTTTATATGCCTTTCACGGCAGCTCTGTCCCCACAATGTGTCCAACAGACAGACTCCCATGGGTACGCAAAGACATTGTCAAAACACACCAGCAGAGGCAAGAAGCAACTCACGGCCACCCATAGGAGATGCTATAGCTGTACTGTGAACACTGCATCCTCTGCAGAGGATCCAGAGCTGCGGGACCAACTCCAGGATTTGCTGTCCCATCCAATAAGAAACAGAATGAGGGGCTGGGGATATAGCTCAGTGGCATAAGCACCTGCCTGGCAAGCGCAAGGTCCTGAGTTCAATTTCTGGTACCAAAAAAAAAAAAAAAGAAAAAGAAAAAGAAAAAAAGAAACAGAATGAGGAAGAATCTATACAGGAAGCTACCATTTGTGTAAAAAGACAGGAAATAGATGTGCCAATGAGCTTGTGTATGCACAGAACATCCTAGAATCACACACGCGCATGTGCGCATGCACACACACACAGATTACAGGTGGGGGCAAGATTTACTTTTCAGCATGCATCCATTTTAACTGCCTGGATTTTTTGCATGATCATAAAATAACAAGAACATATGTGTTCATGAGGGCACAAGGCAAACGAGACCCTTGTGCTCTGCCAGTGGGAATGTAAAATGGTGCCACCACTGTGCAAAAGAGCCAGAAATTCCTCAAAACATTAAATTAGGTCTAGAATCCCAGCACTCTGGGAGGCTGAGGCAGGAGGATCACAAGTGCAAGCCCACCCTGGGCAACTTAGTAAGACCCTGTCTCAAAATAAAATAAAAAATAAAAAAGGGTGGGGATATAGCAGTGCAAAGACTCTGGGTTCGATCTCCAGTACTGCAAAAAAAAAAAAGTGTGAACATATGTTTTAGCCATTCTAGTTCTGAGGTATATTCTCAAAAGAATTAAATTCAGGGGCTCAATATTCATAGCAGCATTATTCACAAAATATTCATAGCAGCATTATTCACAAAAGCCAAAAGGTGAAAGCAACCCAAGTGTCCATCACTAGGTGGATGGATAAAATGTGGTCCATCTATGTAATAGAATATTATTTAGCCTTAAAAAGGGAAGAACTTCTGACATATTCTACAACATAGATGAACCATGCCTGTCACCAAAAGACAAATACCATATGAATTCACTAATATGAGCTATCTAAGAGAGT
>NW_004955429.1:15677546-15680257 GCF_000276665.1 Chinchilla lanigera | reverse complement strand
TCTTAGGGCAGCTCCTCTTGAGGTAGCCTGGCTTTTAACAGTGGTATCAGATGAATGTAGTCATCGAGTTCTTCTTGGGGCCCCAAGAATCCCAGCACTTAGGGTCTGTTTCTCTTAGTGCTACAGCAAAAGCAGCTGCTTTTTCTTGATCTCTTTGTTTTCTCTCCTTGGCCTCCTCCTCATCACTGCTATAGAATACTGAGGAGGCAATTCTTACTAACATCTCAAGTGAGCTATCTAGGGCAAAAGCCATTTTTTGTAGCTTTTTCTTTCCAGCCTCCCAGCACACTGGGACCCCACAACCACTTAAGTGTCCTCTCCCCAACCATCAGCACAGGCAGCAGGAATCTCAGTGCAGACCTCTCAGGAGTTCCACACACTCCTCCACCACAGTCTGTACTGTCAGGGGAAGAATGGCTTCCAGGGGGTCTCCCCAGGTATAGCACAAAGTCCTCCTGGTTTCCAGCTTCTGAATGGCTCTCGTGACCCCGGTCAACTAGACCTCTGAGTCTTTGGGCGTAGTCTGTATTCTTGTGTTCTCTGAGTCCTTGTTCAGCAGCTGCTCCTCCGCTGACTCTGGACCTTTCTGGTTCTCAACAGCAGGGGCAGGAGCAACTTGTTGTGTAGCATGTATTCCCAGGGGTTTCTCCATGTCGGGGTGATTCACACACATCCCCAGGTGGGCCTCTGCAGTCAGCGCATGGAGGGCCAATTGTGTCACTGCTTCTGTGTACCATGATAGTTCTTGACTGCATAGTGCCTGCTGGCCTGAGGGCCAGCACACATTGCCGCGCAGCTTCCCAGGCACTGGCCGGCCACCTCCCAGGTACCTGTGTGGCTAGAGTCGCCCAAAGGCCAGTGCTCCCCACTGGGCCAGCAGTGCTCTTTATAAAGGGCCAGAGCAGCATGGAAGAGAATAACCTCAATGTCCCCAACAAGACAGCAGGGGATGTCTCCTAATGTGTTCACCCAACAGAATTCCCAGGGGCAATGAACAAACCAGAATGTGCACATCTGTGTGACTGAATCTCAGAAATGTAAAGGTGAATGAAAACCAGAAAGTTGCAGATTTATAAATTTCACCGGATACCATTTATGCAGAATGTCTGAATCTTAGTTTCCTCGTCTATGTTAAAAATAGTAAGGTGTATCAGTTAGGGAGTCACTAGAGGAACAAATTTAATATAAAATATGCATCAAAGGACTTACTGAAGCCAGGCATGATGGTGCACATCTGTAATCCCAGCACTTGGGAGGGTGAGGCAGGAGGATCACTGTGAGTTCGAGAGCAGCCTGGGCTACAAAGTGAGCTCAAGGCCAGCATAGTGAGACCCTCTCTCAAAAAAAGACAAATAAATAAATAAAATAAATAAAATAAAGGACTTACTGAGTAGGCTTACAATGGCTGCCTGCACAGTCAAGGTGGAAGAATACAAAACTGACACCTGCTTGCTACAGTCGGAGAATACAGTCAAAAATCAAAGGCCTGGATTTCACTGCAGAGTCTGGTGTGCGTCTGTGTTAGAAGCCTGAAGAAACCTTCAAAGACAATGGCGGAGACTGGAGCTTCCCCGAGGAAGAAAAGGGCCGACTTCCTTCTTCCCTGACACACCCAGAGCCACGTTCCACTGATCCACTAGGTGGTTCTTAATCCACTCAAGCACGCAGCACAATTAACAGTCACGCAAGGTGTGCCCTAGCAAGGACAGAGGAGGGAAATGAGAGCCTACCCAGCTCCAGGTAAAGCGCTATGTGAATACTGGTAACTCCAGCCTAGAACATACAGCCTTAAAGCAGGGGTGGGGAGCAGCAGAGCAGCCAAAGCAGAGTTCCTGCCAGGTGGGTCTGCCCCTCCTGGCTCGACCCAGCTGTGTTAGGTGGAGCGCTGGTAAAAACTCACCAATCCTCTCATGAAGAAGCAATTTTCTTTTCTGTTCCCCTACAACCTTCTCATTTGTGCCAGGTGAGGTCTCCCCCAAGGTCCTTACCCTCCCACACAAACTAAGGCCCCTGGGTAACAAAGTCCACAGCCTCAGCCTTGGGGCCCTTAAGACAGATGATCTCACTATCTGGGGTTGTTTTTCTTTTCCAATCAGATGTTATTGTTACATTTAAATATACATAATGTTCACATTCATCATAGAGAATTTGTACCTGTACATAATGCAACTTGGTTTTTTCCATTCCCCTATCCTCCCTTCAACCCCTCTTCTGTTCTCCATTTACAATACATTTATACTTCCAGTTTCTCACACCAGATAAACAATGCAGTACTTACAAATGTGTGTCCAATTCATTTCACTTAACAGTATGGCCTCAAGGTTCATCCATTTACCTAGAAATGTCTCCAGCTTATCCTTCTTTGTGGTAGAGTAGTACTCCACTGTACAAAATAAACCATACCTTCTTTATCCATTCACCAGCTGATTGGCCATTTGGGCTGTTTCCAAGATTTGGCTATTACAAACTGTGCTGCTATAAACATGGATGTGCGTATGTCACTGTGGTATGATGCTTTTAATTCTTTCAGGAAGATATCGAGAAGGGGAATATCTGGGTCAAAAGGAACCTCTAGTTCTAGTTTCTTGAGGAATCTCCACACTGATTTCCACAGTGGTTGCACTAGTCTACATTCCCACCAACAATGGAGAAGGGTTCCTTTTTCCCCACAGCCCCGCCAGCATTTGTTATTGGTTGACTTCTGGATAATA
>NW_004955429.1:15670099-15677446 GCF_000276665.1 Chinchilla lanigera | reverse complement strand
CAAGTATCTCTTTGGGTGATGTGTTTCCAGGGAGATTCTGCAAATCAGGGAAGAGCTCTGCTCCAGGGAGGCCGCCCCTCTTGTTGCCAATCAGTCTAGGGTTCTTTTGCTCTATTCAGATGGAAATCGTGAATCAGCAACGTACAATTCTGCTGGCAGTCCTGATGTCACCAGATGATACCAGGTAATGCTGGATTTCCACAGTGGATGCAGCCAGCTGCTGGTCACTGCCACTGCCAGCCCACAATGGACACAGCCAGCTGGTCACTGCCATTGCCAGCTACTGCCATCCAGTACCACCTTGCTCTAAGCACCATAGGTCAACTCTGTCGGGTTTTTGCTGGTGGTCTTCACTGAATGCAGTCTCTAGACCTCTTTGGTATTGACACCTCTGAGTGTTTATTGCTCTTTCTTTTGAAACAACCCAGGATAAAAATCCCAAGTAGATGTACAGGACCATTGCAGCCCATACTACCTGAGAAACAAATTGCGAGCAAGTTTACAGGAGCAGCAAAGCAAGTCTGCTGCAGCCCAGGGCTTCAGTACACAGGAGGGAGCCCTCCTAGACTAAACCCAGAAGTGGCTGCGCATGCTGCTTATATAGCATCTGCAGGCCTGCGGCAATGAGGGGTGGGCCTGAAAGCTTGCTGTGAATGCTGGATATGCAAATAAGGGGCCCAGAACCCCCTCCCCCTTACTAATCTCAGCCACTCCAGGGCGCCCCCTTCCTTCTTCACAAAGGCAACAGCAGCATCTGGAGTGGTGGGAGGGGTCAAGGGGCAGCACACTGTCTGTCTCACTGCACTCATGTTGGAGTGGAGGTTTGACAGCTAGGGAGGACATGGAAGCAAACTGTCTCCATCCACTGGAAGAGGTGAGGTGAGGCGGAGCAAGGGGAGGGGCAAGGGAGGGGAACCGCTGGCTTCCAGGAAGTGATTGGGATTAAACTCATCAGGGATTCACTGTAATCCCACACCCCTACACCCCCCACCCCCATATCTGGCACAGGGAAAACGAGAGTCAGGTATTTGTCATCTGTCTCACTGAAATGCCCAGGCTTCTGGCAGGAGGATACCCTGCCTTCCCCAGGACCCCAAATACCCATGGCTCTGGGGTCCCACAGCATTCCTGGGTCTTAAACAAACACCACGATACAGGCCATCTGAGCCCCCACACCGTAGGAATAAGGGGTGAATCCTCCAAAACTCAGGCCTGGCCTGACAGCCCCAGGGCTGATCCCAAGTGGAAGTCTCCGGGGCTGGAAGTGGCCTGATCCACCTCAGACACCAGTGTCCCCAAGATGGGCTGGGGAAGCTGTCCTGGTTGCCCAGGAAGGGGAGTATGGCTCTGTAGTTGGCCACCCAAGCCTACCACAATGCCCCCCACCTATGCCCACAGCAGTGCGTCCTCTTCCCTGCGGCGGGGGGCATGGCAATATCCCCTTGGACCCTAAAAGCAATGCCACTGTAAGGATCACTTTGCAGATCAAATAGGCAAATGAGATGAAATGTGTCTACAACTATGGAGGGGATTCAAATTTTAGCACTTCTAATACTATAAAATGCCATATCAACAGATTGAAAAAAACCATTTGATCAGCCCAACAGATGGCAAAAAGAGATTTTGAGAAATTCAGCATACAGTCTCAATTTGAAAACTCTGAATAAAAGGAGATCACAGCCAGCTCTGTGATGCACACCTCTAATACCAGCTACCGTGGGCTAAGGAAGAGGATCGTGAGTTCGAGGACAGCCTGGGCAACTCAGCATGATCCTGTCTCAAAATAAGGGCTGGGTGCAGCTCAGGGACAGCACACTTACCTAGTACACATGAGGCCCTGGGTTCCTTCCTAGGACCGCAAGAAAAGGAAAACACAGGTGCTTCCTTCACATGAGCTTTATAACAAGGGGGAGCCCCTGTCTCTGGCCATATGGGCCAGCCTTGCCTTCCACTGCCACTGCCCAGAAACTGGAGAAATTCTCCAAAACACCTGTCTTCAGACATTGGCCACCAGGCAATGTCCAGACCACGATGCTTGAGAGCAGGTGTATTTGCCTGTTTTCTGTTGCTAATGACACAATGCCACAGACTGGCTGAGCTATCAGAATGATAGCTCCATTTTGGCCCTTGGTTCTGGGAGGTTCTGGGAGCCCACAGTGCTGGCCTCCAGCTAGCAGAAGCCTCTGGCAGACAGCACAAGGCATCACATGGCAGGACAGAAGGCACAAGTATATGGGTGGATCTTCTGGTCTCTGTCCCTCTTTTGGGGGTGTAAAGGTGACACAAGATCTCAATATGTAATTCAGGCTGGCCTTGAACTTGCAGGGATCCTTCTGCCTCAGGCTCCACAGTACTGGGATTACAGAGGTTCTCTCTTCTTATAAAGCCACCTGATGACCAATCTCAAAGGCCCAACCTCTAAACACTACAGTGTTTAAGTTTCCACCCTATTAATACTATTATAGACAGGTAAGTTAGGCAGAGGGACCAGGCACGGGACAGTCAGGATAACCAGATCTTGGTCAGATAAGCAGGACCTGAGGTCACAGCTAACAAGACCCAGGCAGACAATGAAGTCTGACGTGACAAGCAAGGTGAAGGATGCTCCTGCCTGTCGGGACACCATTTTTGCCTTCTCATGTTGTCCTTTCAGTGAAGCACTTGGGTAGGAAAGAGGACGAGGCACATGCAGACACACGCTCGCTATGTGCCTCGGCTCCTCACAGGCCCACTTCTCGTTTAGATAAACTGGGTTCTGCCCTATAAGTGGACCTGAGTTTAACTTGGAGCAGTTTGACCCCTGGTCATTTTTTGGTATAAAAACTCCTAGACAAGAAGTCCTCACAAAAACCCTCTTCTGAGTCCTCTCCTGACTCTTGGGTCTGGTTGTTTTGTTTTTGTTTTTGTTTTTGTTTTTGTTTTTGTACTGGAATCAAACTCAGGACCTTGCGCTTGCCAGGCAGGCACTTGTGTCACTGAGCTATATCCCCGGCCGTCCCCTCCTGACTTTGGGAGCCATTCCCCTCTACTTAATAAACTTCAATCTTTGTTCTCAACTTCATTCTTCAACTTTGTGGACCCAGACTATGCTACTACAATGCCACACACTGAGGATTACACTCTAGCATGAGTTTTTGAGGGGACAAAACATTTAAATCATGGCAAAAGGGAAACAAATGAGATGGTCCTCTTTCTACCCAGCTCCTTGCTGCAGTGACAGGTGGAACCCAGACAGAGCACAGCAAAGGACCGGCTCCAGAGAGACCAGGGAACTGGGACCTGCAGGGCACTGAACAGGTGTCACACAAAGGGCCTGCATGGCTCTGTGGCTAATGCTGACCCCCATGGCCCTGGACAAAGAAGTCCTGGGAGCTGTAAAGGGAAAGTCTCCAGGGGCCACACAGGGGCGGGAGACCAGCCAGGGAAGAAGGCCTGGGAACACACAAGGTATCAAGTAGAGGCTGAGCCATGGATGAGACTGAGCCAGGAACCAGCCCCAGAGGAGAGCACGCTCCCTCACTGCGTGAGAGCAAGATGAGCCTGGGAAGGTCATAGTGATCCACAAGAACTGGACTGCCTGCCACAGGGAAGCCCTGCAGAGCAGGCACGACACAGGTGAGACACACGTCAAGCAGTAGAGGCCCGGAAACAGCCCCAGACAGCTGATGGCCAGCAATGGCTCATGGTGTCCCCACACAGAAAGTGCGGCCCCTCGGCATTCACTTCCAGGACAAATGGACCTCTGTATGGGAAAAAGTGACCCCTGACCTTTTCCCTTCCATGTACACCCAAACAACCCAAAATGGATCAGAGGTGTGAGCAGGAGCATGGAACTGTGAAACTGCCAGAAGAAAACATGAGAAAAGACCTCTGTGACATTAGGCTAGGATTCCTTAAGACAGGACAGAAAAGTCACCAATCGTAAAAGAAACTTACATGAACTGCACTTCTATAAAATTAAAAACTTTCACTCTTCAAAAGCCACTGTTAAGAAAATAAGGGCCTGGGATGTGGGTCAGTGGTATAACACCTACCTAGCATGTTCTGGGCAATGGGTTTGATCCCCAGTGCAGGAGAAATATATATATATATACACATATATATTATTATGGAGAAAAGGAGGGAGGAAGGGAAGAAGGAAACATAAGACAGAGAATGGAAGAAAACAGTTCTCATACATGTCATACATGTCAAAGGGCAACTTTTAACAGCCAATAATAAGAATGCAAGTGATTTTGGGCAAAAGATACCAGGTTAATCAGTTCTCCTTTACTGTAACAAATGGCTGAGATAAGTCGACTTTCAAGGAGGGAAGGTCTGTTTTAGCTCAGTTTTGGAGGTTTCAGACTGTTGCTTTGGAGTCAGTGAGGCAGTGCATCTACCACACCAACCACATGGCCCAGCCATTCTGCTGCAAGGCGATGGCAGCATGTGATGCTCTGTACGTTCAGAGCAGTTTTATTCATATCAGCCAAACTCTCAAAATAACCCAAAAGCCCATAAGGAGGTGATGGGATAGAACATACAGTAGACCCATTTGATGTACATGCGTGTGGACGGATGGGTTCGGACGTATTTGTGCACTATGTTAGAGTGGATGTATGTAGATATGTGTTGTAAAAATGAATACAAATCCGCAAAAAAGAAAGTTTGACTCTTCTCTGATATACAAAAGGGACCGAGGATACCACCCTGTAGCGTTTTTAGTACAGCTGACATTGTAAACACTACCTTCGTCTCACTCACAGGTTGTGAATCTTACTTAAACGCTAACCAAGCCTCTGGCCGGTTTTGCACTCCAGGACCATCTCTGCGGAGGCCCAGGCACCCCCTCTGACTTGGACACATCTGGAGGGCCCTGCTCCCCTCTTCCAGGAGTGAGTGACTTCCTGATTGTGAGAGGACAGAAGCTAGGAAAAGAGTATGTGTGCACGGACATCTCTGCCGGGCTCTGAAATGTGAGCTCTTTTGTGGAGCATGCTGCAGTCTACTCCAGGGCTGGCACAATACACAGTTCTCTTCTGCCTCTGTGCAGAGGTGTTCTGGGTAGGTGGGAAAGTGTGTTTTTAATTTTTTCTCCTTTGTGAGTGTATGTTTATTTTGTCTATGGATATGTATGTATATGATTTGTGTGTCTACTTATGCACATGGTGTGTATATATATGTGAATATGCTTCTATGTGCACGCAAGTGTGCATATGTGTCTATGTCTATGGGTCTATGCATGTGTGCATGTGTGTATGTATGTATACGTGCATAGGGATGAGACTATGGCTGTGTTGTACATATGACTGTGAGTATATAAGTATACTCTATGTGTATATATATGTGTATATGCATACATGTGTATATATGAGTGTGCATGCGCTGTGTGTCTATGGGGCTGTATTTGTGTACATGGGTGTGCATAAGTGTGTATGTGTGTCTATGGATGTGCGTGTGTATACATGGGTGTGCACATGTACATGTGTCCATGGTTGTATATGTGTATGGGTATGCATGTGCGGGCATGTGTCTGTGTGTATGGGTGTGCGTATGGGTGCCTACGGGTGTGCATGTGTGGGTATGTACGCATGTGCAGAAGTGTGCCTTTGTCGGAGAGGGTGATGATTCCTAAGATGCCAGCACAGCACATACTACCAAGCTGGTCAAGCTGAGACAGGCAACAGGGATAGGAGGCCAGCTTTTTCACATACTCTGTGTAGTAATTGCACCAAGCACACATGTAATCTGATAGAAAAACATCCTTCAGAGTCTTAGCAATGTCCGTTGTGTATGTGTGCCTGTGTCTGTATCTTTAACAACAGCAACAGTCACGTCTGCTAGCAGCCCCAGGCCCTGTGCCCAATGCTCCCTGCACACCACCCTCCTGACACCTGCCCAACCCTGCAGGAGGTGGACACTACCATGATCTCCACATTTTAGGAATGGGAAACCAGCCATGGATCCAAGGTCAAGGGGCTGGAAGCACATGATTGCTGGAACTCTCACCCAGCTCAACTAACAGCAGAGCCTGCACCAGCCACAAGCACACTGTCCCCCTAGCCCAGGAGCCCACATGAGCAGTGACCGGCAGCATCCTGAGTGGTGGCTGGGGAACCTGCAGCTCCCTGCCCCACAGTCTGGCTCTGGGCTCAGAGCCCAGGGTTTAGACTCAGCTGCTTACCCCAGGCCAGGAGCCAGCCTGCAGCAGCTGCAGGTCAGACAAGAGCCAAAGAGCACATTATACATCAGGCTCTGGGGGAATTGTCGTGCTGCCAAGAGCATGCGCGCAGGCTCATCGAAGCTAGGAAGGCTGGAGAATGAAAACACATGAATCCTGGTATATGGACTTGGACCCTGGCATGGGGATCCAGTAAGGAATTATTGTCCCCACTGGACATCTGAGGCGGCTGCAGCCCAGGAAGGCTGCCCGGCATGTCAGGTCTAGGCAGGCTGAGGGCACAGTCCACAACATTCATTGCCGCACCTTCCCCGTCACCATGGGGGGTCTTATTCTGCCCGAGCAATGCTCCTATAGTTCTTTATCCTGGTGCTAAAGCCCTGCTGTCCAGACTGCCCCTCTTTCTGTGACAACTGCCCAGCCCCACTCTCCTGGCATGGCTTTCCCTGGGCACACAGCACCCTGAGCTGACCGTGCAGGGAGTGCAGAAGAGGCACTGCTCAGTGGAGCAGCTCCTCCCTCTTGTGGCCAGATGGAGCCTCCGTTCTGAAACGAGGCCAAGGACAGTGCTCCTCCCCAGCAAGGGCCGGCAAGCCTACTTGCTTGTGGCACAGCCTGGACAGCTGAGGTCAAGAGAAGCAAGAACAGGAGTGACAACGTCCCTTCCACACCATCTAAACACAGGGTACAAATGTCTACAAACTCATAGTGGGGGAAAAAGCAGAGAAAACGGGACACGGATATGAGCTTATTTCACAGAAAGGGCAACAGAAATGGCCAATAAACTGGAGGGAAGGTGCTCAGCTTCATTAGGATTTGAAAAAAGCAAGTTCTAGTTCATGAGGAAATAACTTCCAACCCTCTGTCACAAAAACAGGACCATCACAGCGAGGCCTTGACGAAGGTGCACTGCTATTTGGTACACGCCAGTACCAGTGTTTGGGGACACAGTGGGCACCACTGGAATTCATGAAGTCACAGTTGAAAACACCCTTCCTCCCTCCTGGGTGCAGCCCCAGGGGTCCCTGGCCCAGGCACATGAAAATGTTGGTGGCAATGCTCTTGTTTTTATTTGATTGGGTTTTGTTATTATTTTAAAGAGTAAAAGGAGGATAACATAGTAATAGGGGGGCTTACTGAATTATAGGCAAAGTGGTAGGAAATTATCAATGGTTGTTGTTTTA
>NW_004955429.1:15626312-15666284 GCF_000276665.1 Chinchilla lanigera | reverse complement strand
TCATAAAGTCTTTGCCTATACCTATGTTGTCTTAGTTACTTTTCTCGTTGAGACAAAATACCCAACACCCAAAATTAAAAGAGGACAGGTTTATTTAGCTCACAGTTTGTAGACGTTTCAGTTCATCGTTGGCTCTAAGACAGGGTGGCATGGCAGACCAGCATTGCAGAGAAGAAACAGTTCATGGTGGGCAGAACACAGCAAAAGCAAGCAACTGAGAATAGCAGCTTCTTTCTGTCCCCTTTATATTCTGTCTAGGCTACCAGTTTAGAGAAGATGCCAAACCAATCAGTGGACTAATTTAGTAATCACACACCCTTCATCCCAGCACGACACACTCTAGATCCAGCCATCTCTGGAAAAGCCTCACCTATGACTGAATGAGACACAAGCCATAACATATGTCTTCAAGAGTTTTATCTATTTTATCTTGCAGCAGATTAAGTGTTTCTGTTCCAATATTTAGATCTTCGATCCATTCTGATTTTAGTTTAGTGCATGGTGAGTGATATGGGTCTAGGTTTAATCTTCAGCATGAAGGAGCTAGTTTTCCCAGCACCATTTATTAAAGAGGCTATCTTTTTTACCAATGAAGGTGTTTGGCCCCTTTGTCAAAGATAAGGCAGTTGAGTGTGTTTGCAGTTGTCCTCCACCTTCTAATCTGTCCCATTGATCTTTGGGTCTGTTTTTTTGCCAGTATCATGCTGTTTTTATCACAGTGGCCTTGTAGTATAATTTGAAGTCAGGGATTGTAATGCCTCCTACCTTGCCTTTGTTGCCAAGGATTGCTTTTGCTATTCTAGGTCTCTTTTGGTTTCAAATGAATTTTAGGATTATTTTCTTTAGTTCTTGAGATATACTATTGGTATTTTTGTCGCGATTGCATTAAATCTGTGTAACAACTTTAGAAGTTCATCATCTACATTTTATCAAAATCTACTTCAGACTTCTACTTCCAGTGAGATTTAGCAATGTACCCTGCATAGCTCTGTATTCTCTTTTTCCCCTTTTATACTATTATTATTGTACATATTACCTGCATGTTTTAGAAACCTAACTATATGTGGCTGTTACTGTTTTATATAATTGTATATCTTTTTAAATTGATGATTTTATTACTTTATACAATTGCAATACAAATATATATAATTGTACCTCTGAAAGGAAAAAGGGAGAGCAAGTATGTATTGTAAAGTTTGTTATACTAACCTCCTTGTTTATCATTTCAGTTTCTCTTCATTTGTGCCTGTGGATCTGAGTTACTAACTAGTATCATTTTCTTACTCCAATGTAACTTTGTTCCCCCACCTTCCTCTTGCTACTGTTTCCAACATATCACCTTTCTAAATGATACAGAACCCACAAAATAATTGTAAACTTATTGTTTTATGCATAGCTTTAAAATTAAGAATACACATTTAAATTGTCTTTTGTAAGTTATATAATTACCTTAACTTACACTTCACTTTTGAAAACTAGCCTTACTGGATATAATATTCTTTTTGTTTATTTCTGCAACGCTGGGGACCAAACCTAAGGCTTTGTGCATGCTAGGCAAATGCTCTGCCTCTAAGATACACTCTCAACCCTCCCTTTTTTCAGTGCTGGAAATTGAATCCAGGCCTCAGAGATGCTGGACAAGCACTTCTTTCTACTATTGACCACATCACCAGGCCTACATATACTTTTTAAATTTTCTTTTGGTACTGAGGAAAACTTTTATTAGTACCTTTGCAGGGCATAAGCTTACATTTATCTTGAGTAGGTACATGTACATAATGCAGCTTTTTTAATCCCCCTCCTTTTCTACTTCCTTCCCTCCCTCTGCCTCTAAATCCCTTTCCCTATTTTCATTCTTCTTATTATGACATATGTTTACATCTATTGAGGTTACTAGGCCCTTGTATGTGGCAGATCTCAATTCTTCTTACTTTTCCTCCCCCTACCTCCTGGACCCCTTCCCGTTTGCAAGAGATCTATCCCCTGGTTTCCCCCTATCCACCCTTTATTATGTTCTTTGTACTTTGCCTTATTCAAGTGAAACATACCATAAGATATTTAAGCTGTGTGTCTCATCTCACTCAACATTATAGGTACTGACGAAATGGAACCCAGAGTCTTTACACTGAGTTCATCCCCAACCCATTTTTTTGTTTTAAGAGAAGGTCTCGCTAAGTTACTGAGTCGCCCAAGCTGGACTTGAACTTGCAGCCCTCCTGCCTCAGTCTCCTAGACTGCTGAGATTAAAGGCATGCACCACCATGCCCAGCTGCATATGAGTCGTAAACTTTTTCCAGCACTTTAGCTATCTTATCCCACTGCCTCTGAGCTCCATTATTTCTGATGAGAAGTCACTGGCTTCCCTTAATGTGACAGATCATTTTTCTCTTGCTGCCTTCAAGATTTTCGTTTTGTCAGTATTTTCACTGTGATTTGTCTGGTTATTGATCTGTAATTATCCCACACAATCTTCTTAGATGTATATTTTGGTTTTCATCAAACTCCACTACTGTTTCTTTGAACAGTTTCTCTCTCCCTTTTCCTGAAGCTGTCATTACAATATGTTGGTACACTTAAACATATCCCAGGTGACCTCCTTCTTAGGACTGCATAAGCACTATGCATAATCAACTTCACTGATTCCTTCTGCCAATTCAAATCTGCCAAGCCCCTCCAGTGAATTTTTTACTTTAGTCTACTCCTTATTTCCAGAATTTACATTGGGTTCTTTTCATAATTTCTATGATTTATTGACATTCTGTGTTTTATGTGACACTGTCACCATATCTTCCTTTACTTCTTTAATCTTGGTGTCTAGCTTTCTGCAATGCTGGGGACCAAACCTAAGGCTTTGTGCATGCTAGGCAAATGCTCTGCCTCTAAGATACACCCTCAACCCCCTCAACCCTCCCTTTTTTCAGTGCTGGAAATTGAATCCAGGCCTCAGAGATGCTGGACAAACACTTCTTTCTAGTATTTATAATAGCTGCTTTAAAATCTCTTGTATTAAAACCGACATTGAGCCTTCTCAAGTGGCAACTACCTGCTTTGTTTTTCCTGTGTATGGGCCACACCTTCCTGTTTCTATGCTGCATAATTTGTTTTGAAAAGGAGGTGTGTTAGGCCACAAAATATACAATTCCGCACAGGTGCTTGTTTGCTTGTTCATGTTTAGTGACAGGTATTGCTCCTCCGTGGGCACAGCCCCTGGTGTGCCCACAGCAGCCTGGGATGACAGTTCTTTCAGCAGAGTGCTTTTTGCTTCTTTCCCAGATCTCTCTGTTGAGCCACCTATCTCCGATTATCACACCTAGATGTCAGCTTCCATTAACTGCCACAGCAATCACCAGCAACTGCTCCAAAGGCCAGTCTTTCAGTTTCCTGCAGACTCTGGGAGAGATTGTCCTGTTTCCTTCCCTGATTCTCTTCTGTTATTTAGCTGACTCTGCTCTCACAGAGTCCTTAGTCTCCTTTCCACTGGGTGCCATCCAAACTGCCACTGTGTTTGAAAGCCGTTAGGTCTGAACACCACACTATTGCTAATAAAGTCAGCTTCTTTTGGAGAACTTTGGAGCTCTGGGACCCATCTCTCTGCTTGAACAAAACCTCTGGGCCACAGTACAAAAACTGAGGGCAGGGACAGTGTCATTTCTCTCAGAGAAATGACCTGATGTATATGCAGCATGGGGTGGGGTAATGGCCTGTGGTCACCTTGGCTTGCCTCCCTATAGGACATCCCTTCTGTGGGTAACCTGGGGCAGCAGTGAGGATCCAAGACTTTCAGTGTGCTGTGCTGAGGCAGAGCCCCTGCTCTAAGAATGAAATCTGGATGAAAGAAAGGAGTCCCCACCCCACCCTACCCCCACCCAGAAGTAGTCTCTGCCATGCATAGCTGGCTGGAGGAGAGCGCTGGGTGCAGAAAAGGTGAAAGTAGTAGGTCTGTGGACACAGTCTTGTCTTTGCAAATGTTTTATTAAAAGAGCCCATTCATTTCCTATATCTGTAGCTGCTTTTGTGCTATAAGAGCACAGCTGAGTAGTCACAACAAAGACCTCCCAGCCCAGAAAGCCTAAGATACTGTCTGATTCCTGTTAAAAAGAGAAAAAAAACAAAAAAAACAAAAAAACCTTTCCAGAAGGCAGAAGTAGTTTCCTCAGAGAGGTAGGCAGTAACATTGGGGATCCACGCTTTTCTTCTTCTTTTTTTTTTTGAGACAGGGTCTTGCTATGCAATTCAGGCTGGCCTTGAGCTCACTTTGTAGCCCAGGCTGGTCTCGAACTTGATTCTCCTGTCTCACCCTCCCAAGTGCTGGGATTACAGGTGTAATTACACCACACCCGGCCTCATGCTTTTCTTCTTGATCTGTGAGAGGTTGCTTAGTTGTGTTCACTTTGCAAAATTTCACCAAGCTCTGACACATGATTTGCACATTTTCATGTCTTTTAGCAAATGTTTACCCCCCCAAATTCACTTTCCTCAGGACAACCTACTAAAAGAATTCAAAAATAAAAAGATTTTTAAAAAACCCCACAAGACCAAGAAATAAGGAGATGGTAGCCAAAGGAGCTTCAGACTTTCAAAAACACGTGAACATGAAGTCCTTTTGTTCTTGTTTGCCAATTGCTTGCAAAGGTGGGGCACAGAGAAGGGAAGCTCAGAAACTGAAGGAACCAAGTCCCTCTGAAGGCAGGGGTATATGGGGAGAGGTTAGAATCTGAAGCACGGGGTCCATAAGCTCCTGCCTGGCTGAAATGCTTGGTTCTGTCTTTAGCCTGTTCAAGACTGGTTGCTACAAAATCTGAGTTGGAACCCAAACTCACTAAAGTAGTTAAACATTATTGCTTCCCCCAGTTCTCTCAGCTGGGTGACTGACCTTCCAGGCATGAAAAAGGAGGTTGGATAAGAATACCAGATTTAGCTAATTTAAAATAAGGCCAGGTGTGGTGGCGCACACCTGTACAGTAACCCCAGCACTTGGGAGGCAGAGGCAGGAGGTTTGTCATGAGTTCGAGGCCAGCCAGGGCTACATCGTGAGCTTCAGACCAGTCTGAACCTATCCTAAAGCAACCAAAGTAATAATAATAATAAATAATAAAATAAATAAATAATAAGAATAAGAATACCAAGATGTCCACTAATTCTAAATTTAAACTTCAGGTAAGCAGGAAATGATGGTTCTTAGTATATGTAAATCCCACATGTTACATGGAGTATATCCTAACACATTATATGCTACTCATCTGGAATTGAGATTTAACCAGAAATTAAACTGCACACCTGGAGAAGTGAACCAGGACTGTGGATTGGGCATGAGGCCCCACTGAAGACAACATTGACTGCGAGGCAATAATGGTGAAACTGGAACTCCACTCTGCTACAGAAGGCTGGCAGCCAGGCCTGGAATCCACCCGCCAGCTTCACTAAAGATTCCAGATGGAGAAAGAAGACACACGAGGAGGAGGCGATCAATGGCTTCAGGCTTGCCAATGGCAGCAAAACCATGTGGCAGTGAGTGCTGACTTTAAGACAGTGAGAAGGGATTTCCAACCCAGGTTTCATACAGCCACCAAGTTCACACACCAGGGAGGCACTGCACATGGTCCAGTCAGGCCAGGTCTTGCAAAGATTTCTTCCTGTGCAGCCTGCTGTAGGACTCTATCAAGGAAAGTGCTCTGCCAGCACAAGGGAAAAAAGACACGGTCACAGAAACAGGAAAACTGAAGGGACACCCCTAGTAAAGAGAAATCCCAGAATAGCAGATGGGCTTTAGACCCAGAGGGCCAGTCTAGAACTGAAAAAGCAAGAGGGGAAACCCAAATGCCAACAGGCCTGCAAAGGTTGCCTGAGTGTTCGCTATTCAGGAGGGATTGTAGAATTTCATCAAACATAAGGATAACTTAGTATCTGGCATGTACAAAGCCACATAAATTCTTACAACGAATTAACTAGCCGGGCATAGTGGCGCATGCCTGTAATCCCAACTCTCGGGAGGCTGAGGCAGGAGGATCATTGAGTTCGAGACCAGCCTGGGCTATAAAGTGAGTTCAAGGCCAGCCTGAACTGCACAGTGAGACCGCCTTAAAAGGACAAAAAATAATAAAATAAAATGAATTAATTATAAAATGGGAAAAAACTAAGGCAGGAAGCATATGTAATATGCTATTTCGCTTAGCCTAGGTAATATGTACATAATCGTAGTAACTAAGCACTGAACACTGGTTTATGGTGACTGTATCGGAATTAAGGTGGGCTTGGTAGGGAGGATGGGAGAGTATAAGAAAGCTAACCTAATCTTCAGTGAAAGGAAGCAGAGTCTAAAGTTAACAAGCAGTAGCGAGTAGATGAATGCTATGTGAAAGACCAGCCCAGAAAAAAATACTAATGATTGTCTTAGAGCAGTGGGTCTAAAATGCAGTTAGACAAGGGAACCCTGTTTCTCATTTTAAGATATGTAGTCTTTTCACACCTCATAAATATATAACCTGCATAAAATCAATCTAAATTTAAAAATAAAATCACTTGATTTTATAGTCAAAGAAAAAGTTAACCAAGGACAGACCACACACTTCATGTGAAAGCTGGGTGTGGTGGCCCACACCTGTAATACCAGCACTTGGGAGGCAGAGGTAGGAGGACTGCTGCAAGTTTGAGGCCAGCCTGGGCTATATAGTTAGTTCAGAGGCAGCCTGAACTACACAGCAAGACCCTGTCTCAAAAAAAAAAAGAAAAAAATTTCATAAGAGCAAAAACTATACAAATTGAAGAACAAAACATAGAATATAATCTTTGGGACCTTGCATTTTAAAAAAAATCTTAAGTATGATCCAAAAGCATAGTCTATAAAAGAAAACTTTGATAAACTGGACTTCCACAAAATTAAGAACTTTTGTTCTTAATATAGACAACGAAAAGACAAGGCAAAAACTGAGATAAAGTAATTACATGTCATACATCTGATAATAATCTATAACTAGAAGAAAGAACTCACAAAACTCAAGAAAACAAATAGTGCAGTCTTTTAATTTTTTTTTTTTTTGTAGGTACTGGGAATTGAACTCAGGACCTTGCACTTGCCAGGCAGGCGCTTGTGCCACTGAGCTATATCCATGGCCCCAACCCAGTCTTTTTAAACAGGCAAGAGATATGAAAAGACATTTCACCCAAAAGGACCTATGGATGCCAAATAAACATATGAAAACATGTTCAACATCATTAGTTACTAGGAAAATATATATATTTTATTGTTTATTTAGTTTTGATTTTTTGAGACAAAGTTTTGCTATGTAGTTCAGGCTAGCCTTGAACTATGTGGAGCTCAGGCTGGCCTCCAACTTGCAGCAATCCTCCTGCCTTAGCTTCCTGAGTGCTGATATTATAGGTGTGTACCACCACATGCATCTCAGCCCAGGAACCTTTGAAGGACACATCTCCCAAACATAGCAGTTACTGCAGAGAGGCTTGCGAACTAAGAGGGGAAGTGGCACAGGCCAGCTACAGCTGAGTGGATGTACAGAAGATGTGAACAGCACAGCAATGTTCAGCTCTGAGCCAGCAAGGAGGAAGTAGACGGTTGGAATCTTCAATAGCCGGGATTTTGCCTGACACATGCTTTGAAAGACAGAGAGGCAATGCTCATTATTAAGTGTCCAAACCCAAACAACATAAATGTCCATCAGCAAAAGGATAGTGGTGGAATGCTACAAAGCAAGAAAAAGGAAGAAATTATTCCTGCATCAACCATGAGGATGAGTCTCACAGACCTAAGGCTGAAGGAAGATTCAGACATAAAGGATTGCATGCAGAATATTGCAATGTCTTCCAAGTTCCTAAGCAAGTAAACTACATACATTGTAGTGATAGAGGTCAGGCAGCAGTTACCAGAAAGAGGCCTCAAAACTAGGAGCCACAGAGAGCTGGCTGGGGCACTGGGGTCTTTCTCTGTCTTGGGCCTGCTTGTGATTATCCATTCATCAAGCTACGTACTCACACATTATATACTGTACTGAATGTTGGCAATATGTTCCCAGCTTTCTTTGCACCTGTAGGTAACTACACTAAATGCTAGCCTACAAGATATACGTGGAAGTTGTGTGTGCAAATTTTAGAAAGGGTCTTTAAAAGGGTCTTTAAGCTAGCTTTGTGTGTAGTGGTACTCATCTCTAATCTCAGCACTCAGGAGGCTGAAGCAAGAGGATCACTGAGGTCAAAGTCAGCATGAACTACATAGTGAGACTTTGTCTTAAATCCACCCAAAAGAAAGGGTTTTAAGAGAAGGAACTGTGACCTTTTCCTGTCTTTCTTACCACTGAGTAGAATGTAGATGCATGACTGGCACTTGAGCAGCCCTTTTGGGCCACAGGAAACCCTGGGAATGTAAGCCACACATGACCGTACGAGCCTCAGTCTCTGGAACCAGGGAACGTAGCAGTGGCCATAAATGGCCATTTCCATACTTCTGAAAAGTGAGAGAGGAGGCCAGGAACATGGGAGAGAGGAGGTTGGGAGACTGAGGCCCTGGGTTCAATCCCTAGCACTGGAAAAAAACAACAGGCTGGAGCTGAGGAAGGAGCCCATACGTATACAAAAAAAAGCAGAGGGAAGAGAGGGAAAGAATTTTAGTCTGACAAGTTTTTGAACTCCAAGATCCACATTTAGTGAAAGCTAGCTCTTCCCTTTGTTATTTATTGGAACCAAAAAACTCCAGGATTTTTTTCCTCAAACCTGTTCTGCTGCTTTTACCTGAAACAACTGAGTCTTAACTGATCCGGCAAAGTTAGGAAATTCACACTGGGAGTTCTTAAATCCCTATGAGCATTAAGCACTGCCTATTTCCCAACGGCTGTTAACTCTCTCTGGTGGTCAAGGATGTTCGTTAGATTAACTGTTCCAAGTAAAAACAAAAATAAAGAGGTGTAATTTCCAGCACAGAAAAGTGGTCTTGCTACGTAGTCCAGGCTGGCCTAGAACTCACATTGATCCTCCTGCCTCAGTGCACCACCTCCCTGCTTTGATCCTCCTCCTGTACCACCACACCTGGTTCATTTCAGTCTTGTATCTTTTAGACCAAAACCTAATTCCTAAACTTGTATGCGGTAGTAACTCCCATGTTAACATTCTTTGCCCCAGGCTTTTGCATCTAGAGTAAGTTGGCTAGTTTTGTGTGCAAACTTGACTAAGGTTAGGTAGTTCCCAGTATAGGAGCTGCTTTTACGCTAGTCATCCCCAGGTACCTGAGGGAGATCCGTTCCAGACTTCCTCAGATACCAAAGTTTATGAGTGTTTGTGTCCCTTATCTAAAATGGTGTGATATTTGCTACAACCTGGACATCCTCCTGTAGACTTTCAATCACCTGTAGATGACTCACAATATTAATGCAATGGAAATGCTACATGGCTGTTTACTGCACTGTTTAGAAATAAGAAAGTCTGTTAACATCTGAGTCACATGCAGTTTAGGGTTTTGTTTTGTTTTTTGTTGGAGACCGGGCTGTACAGGGTTAAACTGCTGACCACAGGGACCTCTCCCTGGCTGTGCTGGAAAGTAGCATACCTGTAGTGCTGTGAAGTCAAGATAACCACAGCTGAGGCAGTTGGGACACAGCTACTGACACCCCCTATTCCAAAGCAATAAAGCTGCCAACCTCAGAGATCAAACCGTCCTCTTAACTGGCAAATCTACTACTTGAAGAAGTCTTGAACTGACTCTCAAGGTCCTGCTCAGCTCCCAGGCCTGCCTTAGTGTCCCCTACCTTTGTTTGAAAACCAAATAAATATGGGCAATCCAGCAGAGCTCTTTTGTCTTTACAGAGGGTTTTGACCTTGCAGCAAGCTCCAGAACCCTACTACTGGTCTCTTTTATTCAAGATGTTCACTATCCACTTGTTTCCAGAGATTGGGGCTAGGCCAAGACCCCAATATTTTTTCAGTATTTTTGATCTATGGTTGGTTGCATCCTTGAATGTAGGTTCCACAGAGACAGAGGGCTGACTGCATTTTATTGATGTAGTTAATCTACAGTTTCTTTCTTTCTGTATTTATTTATTTTTGGTACCAGGAATCAAACCCAGGACCTTGCACTTGCCAGGCAGGTACTGTGCCACTGAGCTATATTCCTGGCCCTACAATCAATTGCTTTAAATACAGATTATTCTCAGCCAGGTGGGTTGATGCACATTTGTCGTCCTAGCACATGGGAGGCTGGGGCAGGAGGATCATGTAAGTTCCAGCCTGGGCAATTTAGTGACTTAGTGAGATCCAGAGTCAAAATAGAAAATAAAATAAAATAAAACAAAATAAAATAAAAAGGGCTAGGGAGGTATCTCAGTGCAAAGGCCCTGGGTTCTATTCCTAGTGCCACCAAAAAAAAGGTTTGTGCTGGAAAATGTGAGTAGACATCACATGAAAGGCTCTAAGAACAACTGTGAGGAGTCAATTCCTAGAAGTAAACCCCTCTCTCTGGGTCTGTTTCTCGTATACATCTCTCCGATATCTCTGATGTACATACACATATATGGGTACATACAGATATACCTTGTTGGCAGAACACCAATATAGTCAGCTATGCCTGGCTGCCTCTGCCTCTGATCCCAGCCACAGGAGAATCCCCTGAATTCTCCCCAGAGGTCAGGCCTGCCTGCCTTCCCTCCTTTCCTTTTCCTACTTCTAGAGGGCCTTTCTCAGGAGACTGGAAGGCCTGTGTCTCCTGAAGTCACCATTTCTCCTGACCTGTCCAGTTCATCACATGTCTGCTCTAACTAGGAAACCTAGCTTCTCCAATCGTAGCTGCACTATCGGTGTCACGCTCCATTTCAGCCACAGGGAGCCACCTTTGCCCAGCTCTACCCACCAAATTCCCACCTCTATCTTTTCAAGGACCCATTTCTATGTATTACCTGTTCAGCAGACTGATGGGGTCTCTTAATATCCATTCCTGTTTTCTTCCATGGTAATTGGCCAGGCATAACTTTCCAAGATAAAAGACTAAAATTCTCAGCCTCTCTTTCTGTGTGGTCAGGACTTGGTTATAACCAATGGGATATGAACCAAAGTAATGTGTGTGATGCACTAAGTTGTACATTAAAAGTAGGGCATGCCTACTTCTCCCAGAAGGCCAAAATACAAACATGGTGATGGGCAACACTGGATTTTGTGGGTTGTGACATCACCCTAACAGGAGTGAACAGGAAGACAAACAGAACTTAAGTCCTACACTGCCACCCAGACTTCCATCTGACATTGTTTATAATGTTGAATCCTCTTAATTGTAATTGCTTATGAATAGCAATTACACTTAAATATTTTATGACCTTATAATCTAAGACTTTTAGGTATTAAATCATTTATGAAAATACCTTTTAACCAGTTAACTTAATTTGCAACTTTTCATTCCCTCTCAATCCACAGATGTTCACAAACCAGTAGGCCAAAATTTCAGGGTTGAGAAACTGAAGGCTTAGTATGTAGGACAGTGGTAGAGTTCTTGTCCAGCATGTGCAAGGCCCTGATTCAATACCTAGCACTGCACCAAAAAAAAAAGTTGAAACTTGAAAAGGTTCACTACATTTTTCACCTTTGTCACCACACACATTTTCATATTAGAAAAGTCAATCATTTTTCTCCTGGAATTGATGCCTCAAACAGTGTACCTATTTTTAAAAAAAACAAAAAACAAAAACAAACTACCTTCCACTTCTGTTTCAAACTTTCTTTACATATATGTCCAACCACTTTATAGTTAAGTGAAATAATGCCAACTCTAACAAGCATTTCCTTTGTAAAGCTAAAATAAATAATATCTCCATTAAGGTATCACTTACGAGCCCTTTGGGAGGCTAAGGCAGGAATGTCACAAGTTCAAGCTCAGGCTGGGCAGCTTCACATCGTATGTTGCAAGACCCCGTCTCAAAACATGACTACATAAAAAGGCCTGGGGATATACCTCAGTGTGATGGCCTTAGGTTCAAGCCCCAAAACTGAAAAAATACTCATCTATATTTCGTTATCTTCATTCTAGGAACTTAAATATTTTATAATAAAAACGAAAAAGTATAAATATAAAAACCTTGCACACCCTTTTTCCAATGAATCACAATCTGCCAGCAAATAAAAGTACTTAAGGCTAATGATGCTCCTAAACCACTTAGTGCTGTAAACTGGTGAACTCAGCAACGGTTCCTCCAGTGACAGGGGCCAACCTGAAATGAATGTGTCTCAGGTGCGGCCGTAACAAAAAGCCTCTTATCAGCGGTACTAATAGCTCACAACAGCACCGCTGGTGCAGTGGTATCATACAAGATTACCACAATTAGTACAAACCAAGGATATTTAGATTTACAATATTAATCAATGTTTAACATTTATTTCAATTACTATACTATGCTGGGCGTGGCGGCGCACGTTTGTAATCCCAGCACTCGGGAGGCTGAGGCAGGAGGACTGCTGTGAGTTCGAGACCAGCCTGGGCTACAAAGCGAGCTCAAGGCCAGCCTGACCTGCATAGCGAGACCCTGCCTCAAAAAGACAACAACAAAAAATTACTATTTACTATGGACTTCAATATATTAATCGTCAGTACGGTGCAGGGTGCACACTGGCCAAGTATCAGCTATGGTCTACATGTTGAATTTAGTTCAGGGGCTGCCGGGTAAAACTCCGGAACAGATTATCAATGCAGCCTAGAAGTGAAGATTGAGGGCTGGCATTCAGTCACATCCCAAGAGGCACAGTCATCGCTGCCTCCGTGGTTTATTTTGGCGGGGGATGGATATCAAGTGATATCACACCGGGGCCGCTTCGTTGCTGAGCTTACCCGAGTGCCCCACTGTAATTCGGTGGGAGCGAAGCACAGCACGACCTAATTTAACACGGCAAAAAAAGCACCTTGCCACATCGAACTTCCAACTTCTTGTCCAGGTCGAGATCCAGCTCCACAAAACCTGCCTAACGCCCCAGCAGTCTACCCTCAGATTAGTCTCCACACGCTCCGCCATGGGTCCAGGCATCCGCTTCTCAGCACCTCCCAGGCACCGCTCCCCGGCTCCCGCCCGTCGTCCTCTACAGTCCTCGCCGCTGCCCGCCAGAACCTTCTTCCCGCCCAGCCCCAAGGGCCTCCTCCAGCTGAAACACCCGTCTCGTTTCTTCTCGCCAGCGCCCGCAGGCTTGGTACAGCAGCTCCTCCTCCAAGAGGCCTTCCTAGATTCCCCGCCGGCCACACTGCGTCCCGAGCGGTCCCGGCCCCGTGCGAACTACGGTGTCTTCAGAAGCCCACTAGGCCTCAGCGGGCAGGGCCCCCTCACCCAGGTCACCCACGGGCTTGTTGACCGCCTGGACAAACTAGGGTGTTCCGCCGGGTCCCCCCATCTCGCCCTACTCAACAGTGACCGAAACCTACTTGGTGCGCCCTAAGCAAAGGACCCTTGAGGCTATTTGCCATCTCCAAAGAGTTGAGAAGTTGACTGGATTTCACCGCGAACCAACACCAACCAGGCCTCCGTAGGCGCGACACGCCTTCACCCGGGCTCTCGCGCGTCCAGTCTGCGCAGCCGCCCACTCCCAGTCCCGGCGTGCCCCGCGCCCTCTTCCCAGCCGGCCCCCGGGATCCCCGCTGGATGCCGGGAGATGTGGTCCCGGCGGAAGGCGGCGCGGTGGTCCGCCGGCGCGCGTGGCAGGAAGCGGAAGTGGCCCCCATGGCCCGCCCCCAGCTCCGCCCCGCGCGCGCCGCTCCCCACGGGGCTAGCACTGACGTGTCTCTCAGCGAAGGTGCTGTGCTCCGGAGCGAGCGCCGTCTCCTCACTCGGAGCGGAGCAAAGCCGAAGCGGGACCCGGAGCGCGAGCAGCCGCCGCCATGGCGAGTGAGTCCTTCGGGGGCGGCCGTGGTGCTGCCGGGACGCGTCAGACCCCTCTCCGCTCCCCTGGACGCTCGGGCGCGCACTCACGAGGCCCACCCGGGTCCCTGTGCGCGCGCCTTGCATCCCCCGGCCCTCCTCGGCGGTCCGCGCGCTCCCCGAGCCCAGCCTGCGCCGCTGCATCCTGGGCACGAGGCGTCCCTGGGTGGCGCGGCAGGTCTCCCTGTGTCCTAACTCCTCATCTTTTGTTTCCTTCATCAAAGTCAAATTTCTGGAAGTCATCAAGCCCTTCTGTGTCATCCTGCCGGAAATTCAGAAACCCGAGCGAAAGGTAAGTTCCCCGCGTCGTCCTCACGGGAGGCTTGGCGAAGCTGGGCGCTGAAGTTTACAGTTCAATTAAAGATGGCTTCAGCTCGCCAAGCGGAAACTCTCCGTCTTCCCCCGGAGTGTGGGCCGGCGTGCGCTGTCACAGCCGGGGCGCCGTGGAGGGGCGGCCTGCTTGTGTGGGGAGCCCCCGAAGTCATCGTGCGGGACTCGCAGCAGCTTTGGTGGCTGTTGCTCAGTGAACAAAGCCTCAGGTTTGCCCTGCCCCAGAGGGGATGAATGAGGCCCCAGCACCCCCAGATTGAGTTACTCTGCTTTCTTCGAGCAGATCGGGTGGTGTTTTTCTCGCCCAGTGGGAAGTGTCCTTTATACCCAGCTGCTAAGGGGCAGAACAGTGACTTCAGACTAAGTTTGTACATTTAATGGAGGCTGTCAGAGTACTGAGAGTATCGTGAAGTCCGCGGCTATTCAAAACAGGTGCAGGGGCTGGGGATTTAGCTCAGCGGCACAGCGCCTGCCTGGCAAGCGCAAGGTCGTGAGTTCGGTTCCCGGTACCGGCAAAACAAACAAACAAACAAACAAAAAACAGGTGCAGTAAAACAAGGGAAGAGAGAAATGTAGCACTGGGGTGAATCTTTATCAGAATTTCTGCGCCTGCACAGCCTGGGTCCAAAAGTGTGAGTGTTGCCAATGTAGGTGAAGTTATCTGACAAGGAAAATTTCATTAGGTGAATAGAAAGACCTCTTGCCTCTGCATTCTTTTCGGACTACTATTAATGCAGGAGCATATGTTTATGTGTAGTCAGCATCCGTGTGGAGGTTTGGGTGTTTGGAGTCTACTTTTGCTCTTTTATATAAAATATGTAGTTTCATCTAAATACCTTCCATATGAGCTGTCTTTCATGGAGTAAACTGCATGTAAGTGTCCTGGGGCTGGGACGGGTATGGCTCTGGAGCCTAGCAGGCCTCCTACCCTTCCACCGCACTGCTTCCTAACATCCGTGTGACCTTGGCAAGGGAAATACAACATGTGCAAGCGTGGCATATAAACTTTGGCAGAGGTGATGTCTGCTGGTTTGGAAAGAAGTTTCCTGAGGGAATAGAAGGGAATCATGATAACAAGAATATATATTTTGCAGATGTAGAAAAGACAAGACTAGTTAATGCATGGATGGAAGGGATTAGATGTAGTTCATATTGCTGGGACGTAAAACAGTAGGTGGTGGGCAGTAGGTAGGGAGACCTGAGGGAGTAGAAGATCAAGACCACTGTGGAAGTAAAGCAGAAATAGAATGTGGCTTAGAGGCTTCTGCACTGGAGGGAGAGCTGTGGTATAAAGATGCATTTAGGGGCTGTTTAAGAGGCGGAGGAGACGGGACTTCAAGAGTTTTTTAATTTTGCTCTTAGGTTTGCTTGTAACCAGAAGAGACTTGATCATTTTTATTTATTTATTTTCTTTCTGGTACTGGGAATCGAACTCACAACCTCGCACTTGCCAGGTAGGCGCTGTGCCGCTGAGCTAAATCCCCAGCCCCGAGACTTGATCATTTTAAAATGAGGAGTCTTGAAAAAGTTGTCTACCTTTCTCTTTCACATGGGGATTGATTTCATTACAAGGTTGTCACATCACTGGTTAGCCTGAAAGCCTTCCTTTGGGCAACTTCTACTTTCTTGATATGGTGGGATGACAAGTGCGAAGGGGAGTGTTCTCAAGGCACAAAATTGTTCTGTGAATCCCGGGCTTCCTGTGGAGCATCTGTCGCCCTACGTCACACCTCCTTGGGTAGGTGTGCTGTGTCTTCTTCCTAGCCTGTGTCATGGAAGTAGAGAGCTCAACTACTGTTTTGACCCAGCACTCACACAGACTTCTCTTCCTTTACAGTTTGGGCCTTTCATACTGTCACTCATTAGGTAATTCCACCGCACACCCTCAGTCTGCATAATAACTCATGTGTTTGCTATGCCTTCCACATCTGCTCCGCTGGTGTAGACAGCCAGTACTGTAGTAGGGATGATAATGTCAGACGAAGACTCAGAATAGTTCCACTCTTCTAGTTAGCTACAGAGGCCTTGGGAAGGAAGGGTCTAAACTTTTCTAGTGATGCCTGATGGTCATCTGTAAAATGATTCTTGTCACCGATTTGACTTAGAAGAGTGAGAATATTCTTGAAGTTAAACAGATGTTACTAGTAACGGTTAAACATGCAGTTCTTCCTGCCCTCCCGTAGTATTGGTTACTACATGGTTTGACCTTGAATCATAAAATTACACTGTTGAACAATCCCAAATTCCAAATTAGTTGGCTCCAGAAAAACAGGATTTTCTTACTTCGAGACTCTGATCAAGGGCTGGGGATATAGCTCTGCTATAAGCGCCTGCCTGGCAAGCACAAGGTCCTGAGTTCAATTCCCTGGTACCAAAAAAAAAACCAGACTCTGATCAAATGAAAAGTGTTTGCTTAGGTGTCGCCAAGGCTTGTCTGTTTTACAAAAGTCACTTTCTGTTACAATGTTCTTGATCTTTGGTCTACACTCTGTTAAGGCAAATGGTTAAGAGCACAAGCTTAGACCCAAACTTTTTTCAACTGTGGGATGTGGGACGAATTACTTAGCCTCTCCAAGAGCTAGTTTTCTCATTGTCTGATAAAGGTGAAGACGCTGTGCTGTGGGAGGATTAACTGAGATCTTTGCCTTCTACACGGGCAGCATACAGTACCTGTTCTTGGGTTTAGTGCTGTGTTTGGTACATGGTTCTCCTTCTCTAGTAAATGGAGAAAATGGTCCTATATGAATCCATTTTTATTAACTTTGTGGAACTCTTCATGCTTTCTTTCTTTCTGCAGATTCAGTTTAAAGAGAAAGTGCTATGGACAGCCATCACCCTCTTTATCTTCTTAGTATGCTGCCAGGTAAAAAGCCCGGGGTTCAGGTTTTGGTATTGGCGTTGGGGTTAGGAGTGGGCTGGAAGTGAGGTACCAGCTTCTCTTTTCTTTGCTTATTTCCAGATTCCCCTGTTCGGTATCATGTCTTCAGACTCAGCTGACCCTTTCTACTGGATGAGAGTGATTCTAGCCTCTAACAGGGGTAGGACTCTTGCTCACTCTGCCTCTTCCCTGCACACTGTGAGCTCAACCAGTCTCATTTTAATTGCAAGCAAAGGCTTTCTGTGGAGCTCGGAAAGTATTTGGGAAGAGTGAGGAATGTCAGCATGCCCCATTGCATGGCCTAATTAAATGCTACATTCAGCACTCAAGGATACCATCATATTTGGGGCTGAGTATAAATACAGTACAAAACCTGTAATAACAAGATAAGTCTGTTTTGTCAAGAATTTTAAGAAACATGGGAAAACTAGAATATCTTGTGAATACCTGAAATGGATGGCGTGTCCATTGATAACATCCCTTAGAATGTGCAATTTGTTTCTCAGCCACATCTTTTCCATATCTATAGATTATGTGTATGTGTCAGAAAAATCCGCAGCAGTGTTTTGTGTTTTCTAACTAGTCACCTGCAGGGTGCAGGGAGGATTTTGAATGTGTATATTGATACTGACTTGATTAATTCATTTTAAAAATGTAGCTCAAATTAAGTTCCAAATCAGTCAGAAGTATAGCTCATTTTAGCATAATGGGAAGTAGAGGTTTGTTCACAACAAGATTCACCTGCCCTGGCCCCCTCTGCAGACTCTGGAAATGATTTCACTGTTATCCTTTTTTTATTAACTGATGAAGAGACGAACCTTTCTTATCTCTGTGAGCCCAGAATGAATCTGTTCATGGTGAATTTAAATGCAGCAGTCTGTTTAGACACCATGTGACTTCCTAAACCGAGTACGATGTTGTCTGGCAGGCTGAACAGAATGAATTAAATTATACTGTAATCATTGATATTTGGGGGTTGTTACAACTTCAGTGTTGCTAGCCAGTTGAAACATGCTGGATTTGCGTAAGGGGCATCCATTCAGTTTTGCTCATTCATTCTGATACACAGTGTTTCATTTTTCCAAACTAATGTGGTCTCACCTTCCCCTTTCCACCAGGCACACTGATGGAGCTGGGGATCTCTCCCATTGTCACCTCTGGCCTGATCATGCAGCTCTTGGCTGGAGCCAAGATCATTGAAGTCGGTGATACCCCAAAAGACCGAGCTCTCTTCAATGGTGCCCAAAAGCGTAAGGAAGCTTATGTGTCATGTTCTGATGTCTATAGTTGAGAATCTGAATTTGCTCTAAAGTTGGGGCATTAAAACAGTTGTGCTTTGTCCTGTGGAACCTCCTTAGCCAGCCACTCTGCCGGTGCTCTGTGACCTGTGACAGCAATAGGTGCCTGGTCCACGCAGTGGTGGACAAGGCAGGGGAGGGGAGGTCCCTGAGGCCGCAAGATGGAATGGAAGCAGCAGGTTTGGAAATCACCCTCCCCTAGCCACAATTTCCTTACCGTGTAAAAGGCGGCAGGGGCATCTACTTAGGGCTTTTGTAACAATTCAGTTGAATGCCCACTCTCAGGGTGCCGAGCACTTAGTAAGCGCTTGGCAAGTGTAAGAACTTAACTGAGGGGAACAGGGATCCTCTTGGTCCAGCTCTGCTACCTCCTAGCTCTGTGCTGTGGGAGAAAGTCATATGACAAATGACAGCTGTGAAGGTTCAGCTTCACCTGTTACAGTGAAGGTGCTGCTAATAGCATTTACCTTGTGGGTCTTAGAGCAGATACTAGGTGTTAATGGTAACAGTGGCCAGTCACCAGAATTAACTATCGTTAGCCTCTCTGAACTGAAAGATATTAATTAAGAAATGATATTTCCAGTTTCCTACTCAGCCATCTTTTCTTTCACACTGTTTTTTTCAGATATTAAGTTAGTAGATTAATAATTGAGCAAGAAAGACATCTAACCTAAACTTGTCAGTTTGAGACACAAGTTAAGATTTTAAAATTCATATGTGGAGTATTTTTCAAAAGCAAAAATTAGCTGGTTTGGTTTTGTTTGTTTTTGAGACAGGGTATTACTGTATACCCCAGACTGGCCTTGAGCTCACAGCAGTTCTGCCTCAGCCTCCTTAATGCGAGAATTAAAGATGTGTGCCACCACACCCAGCCCCCCAAATTAACTATTTTTTTTTCTTTGATCTTGATAATTTTTTTTGTGTTTTTTTTTGCCTTCAAAATTTAGGCTTGTTGGGCTGGGGATATGTTTCAGTGGCAGAGCATTTGCCTAGAATGTGTAAGGCCCTGGGTTCCATCCATGGCACAGCAAAAAAGAGAAAAAGAATTTAGGGTTACTGAGCACTTTTTGAAAAGTCAAGTAGGGACTTTTGGCAGACACTTTGGAGGAAAATTTCAATTCCCCTGACAAACTGAACTGGAAAACACTTTGACACCCAAACTTAGAGACCCATCTAGTATTGAGGAACCATAAGTGTGTCAGTCTCATTGTGCTTAAGAATGAAATACAATGAGGTGCAAGAAACAGTCTGCACAGAGCTCTGTCACAGTGCTTGGTAGCTAAAGAAATGGGGCCAGTAACCAGACCGGCAGTGGTGTGAGATTTTCCTTTTAAAAATACAGAGTTGGGCCAGCCAGCACACACCTATAATCCTAGGTACTGAAGAGGCTGAGGCAGGAAGAGCACAAATTCAAGCCTAGGCAGCATAGTGAGACCCTATGTCAAACAGCAAAAAGTAAAAAGGGCTGGGATGCAACTCAGTACCAAAAAACAAAACCAGAAAGACTTATGGGTCATTTTATTCTTAGTGTTCTGGACTCAGGCCTGGCTGGTCAGCCTCACAGGGTGGCCCACATGTAGTTCAGCATCAGAAAATCTAGATCCCAGGTACCCGACAGTGCCACAGGTGGTGACATCACAGAATTGAATAGATTTTGTGGTGTGATTCACCTTTAAGCAGAGTCAGATTAGCCCATTGCATCTCCTTTACTCCCCCTGACTGAAAAGACCGAGGGTCCAGGAGGGGCTCCCGGGGGCATCCTGAGTGTAGCACTGTGCTTCGGCTGTTGAGCCTTTACTCAGGCGTCCTGTGGGCAGCCTCAGGATTGGCCACTGTTTTTCTCCCCAGTGTTGGGCATGGGGAAGGCATTCACTAAGGGCTTCCTCTGCTAGTGTCCTGCTGAGTGTTCTCTGTGATGTGCCACAGTGGGGACACAGTCTTCTTTTGCTTTCTAGTATTCGGCATGATCATCACCATTGGCCAGTCCATCGTGTACGTGATGACGGGGATGTACGGGGACCCCTCTGAGATGGGCGCCGGCATCTGCCTGCTCATCACCATCCAGGTAATATAGTGCTGGTACCTGTCACACCTGGTCGCACCTCAGCTGTGTGTGGGAAGAGGCCTAAGCTCTGAGCTTCGCCCTTCCGAGCTCACCAGAGGAGGACTGAGGACTGAGGACAGGCTCTGACTTAGCCCTCATCATTTATATCAGAAAACCCAATTATGGGAAAAAGAAGGCACCAGGTCCACAGGGAGCAGTAACACAGTCTATTTGGGTTTCTTTACTTTCATTTTTAAAATTTCAACAGCTCTTCGTTGCTGGTTTAATTGTCCTACTTTTGGATGAACTCCTGCAAAAGGGGTATGGCCTGGGCTCTGGCATCTCCCTCTTCATCGCCACCAACATCTGTGAGACCATCGTCTGGAAGGCCTTCAGTCCCACCACTGTCAACACTGGCCGAGGTAAGGGCCTGTGCCACAGGAAAGGCGGGCTCGTAGGCACACCTGATTCCTGTGCGCCTCTGCAGAGCTTCTCACATACAGACGGCTTAGGTTCCTGGTGATACCAAGGCTATGTTTTTCACCTAACTGTCTGGCTATCTGGCTGGCTGGCTTGCCAGAATGCATGTGGTCCTCCTGCCTCGTCTTTCTTGGCACACATGAACCTCCATTGCAACTTTTATCTTAACTGGTTGTCTGCTGTAGGGGCATTCCAGTTTGGTGTCATTTATTTATTTATTTATTTTGGCGGTGAGAAGGTTGGTTTTTTTCTGGTACTGGGAATCGAAATCACGACGTTGCGCTTGCCAGGCAGGCACTGTGCCGCTGAGCTAAATCCTCAGCCCCCTGTATTGGAACAATGAACATCCTGTACACTTGGCTTTATGTATTTCAGCAGGTGCTCTCAGTGAGTAATTTTCTAAAAATGGAATTACTAAAGGAACCAGAGCACTTGGTCATGCAAGGAGCAGCTTTGTGAAAGAGGCTTAAACTTGGGGTTCACCAGCTGGGTCCAGATCCTGCCTGTGCCTCTCACTTGTCCATGTGTGACTTTGGGCAAACTTTCCCACTGCGGAACCATGTTTCCAGGAAAAAATGAGAAAGAACATGACTGTGTGACTCCTGGCGCATGGTAGATGCGTGTCAAATGCTGCTGCGCTTTGTTGTACCTCTAAGAGTGCAGTGACATCTTGTTACAAAAGATGTTTTTGATAAAAATTTTCTGATGGGCTGGTGCACACCTGTAATCCCAGCTAGTTGGGAGAAGGAGGCAGGAGGATCACAATTTTGTGGCCACCCTGGGCAATTTACGGAAACCTTGTTTGAAAATCTAAAGCAGGGATGAGAGGGGTGAGAGATAGAGCTTAGTGCTCCCTAGGTTCAATCTCCAGAGCTGCCAAAAAGTAAAAATGAAATTTTAAAAAGTTTTAAACATGCAAAGGAAGCATTACAGTAAGACTTACTAGGAAAAGGAAATGGGCTTTTTAGTTACTAACATGTTCGTTCAGAAGAGTTCCCATGAAAAGTATTGATTCACGCACCCGTGAGTATTTTCTTGGACTTGAGTGTGGACAGAGTTCTTGGCCTCCAGAGCCCATAAAATCCCCTGTAATCTAATTGTTGGCCTGAAAAGTAAGCTCCATCGAGTGAAGGCCATCTGCACCTGGCAGAGCGTGGAAACAAGGGTATAGCTGGAGGCTGGAAGTATCAGGAGCCTTAGGGAAGAGTGGGCGGAATTTCAAGTCTTTCTTAGACACTTCTCAGAATTTCAGACTTCAAGGCAGATTGGGAGAACCTGGTCAGAAGGCAGGATTTTACAGGCCTGGGTGGGTCTGTCAGTGTCTTTGGCCAGGGCTGGGGCCCCTCTGGAGCAGAGGTGCACAGGAAGCGCCCATCACATGCACGGTGCTGGAGGGTGCCGAGGATGGAGTGGTCTCGGTTCCAGCCAGGGGAGAGCGAGCAGAGGGCACCCAGGGCTCGCACAGAGAAGGAGGCTGTGAGATGCGCTGGGGCAGAGACTCACCACTGCCACCTCCCAGACAGCACAAGTACAAGGTGACTTTGCCTCTGAGTAACACTAGCCCCTCCCAGCGGCCTCATTCCCAGAGATCAGCAGGATGTGAGTTTCCAGAAAGAAGCATGGGGACAGGAGATAGCTCAGCGGTCCAAGTACCTGCTCCACAAGCGGAGGGTCCTGAGTTTGATTCCCAGTACCCCCTCCCCCTAAAAAGAAAAAGAATCATGTGACAAACTAAGAGAGCTAGAACATTATCCTGCTGTTGCTGTTATCTGGCTTCATTCCACAGATACTTCACCTACTGAGTGCCAAGCCTGCTGCAGGCTCTAAAAACAGAGAGACTAAGTGTGTGATTGTGTGTGCCAGGTGCTTGAGGGACTCCAGCTGAGAATGGAGGGTGCAGTGTTCATGTGTAGCCCAGGAAGGCCTCGCGGACAGTTGAGCAAAGTCTCACGGTGGGTGCAAAAGCCCTGAGGTAGGGCTGCACCTTGAAGGAGCAGTGTGTGGCTAGAGTGGAGTGAATGAAAGCAGAGGGCTGCTTGGTGGCAGGGAAGCATGAGGAAGTCCCTTCCTTCCCATGGTTGCCAGACATATTCCTCCTGTACAGCAGGGAGGTTGGTCACTCCTGTCACCCACACCCAAAGTTGGGAAGGCAGGGACCAACAGAAGTGACTTGGTTACTTTTTTTTTTTTGGTACCAGGAGTCGAACTCAGGACCTTGCGCTTGCCAGGCAAGTGCTTGTGCCACTAAGTTATATCCCCTGCCTATTGCTGGTTTTGTTTTTTTTTGTGTGTGGTTTTGGTGTGTTTTTTGAACTGTCTTGGTTACTTTACTTTTGTTGCTGAAACAAAATACCTGATGCCCAAAATGAAGGAAGGAAAGGTTTATTTAGCTCACGGTTTGTGGAGGTTTCAGTCCATACTTGGCTGGCTCCAAGGCAGAGTGGCACATGGCAGAGGGCAACAGTTCATGACTGTGAAAGATAGTAAAGCAACAAGAGCAAAGGGAGGAGCAGAGGCAGGTAGCCTCTTTTCCTCCCTTACATTGTATGTGTGCAAACTATCCACCCCAGGGCAGGTATAGCACTCACACCCATAATCCCAGCATTTGACAGTAAATCAATCACTCTAGAAGCCTGCTCCATGACTGCATGAGGCTTTAGGGGAGCATTCAGACACAAACCATAACAAGAAGATGTCACAGGCTGAGAGAAGGAAGCCAGGGAGAGTAGGGCCACATGTTTGTCACAGAAGCCACCCCTGAGCCAGAGGGGTGCTGTTGGATGGTCAGCTGGACAGTACCCATCTCCCAGTGGCCTGGCCATCCCAGGCAGGACTGGTGTTTCTCTGTCCCAGTGCCATCGGCCAGCACTGCCCAGAGCCACATCTCTGAAAAGTGTCAGCCTCCTGGTTCCTGTGCGACACTGTCCTGGTACAGCAAGGGTCTCACAGTGATGCTGTCTTCTTGTTTTTTACCATTTGTCTTCCCCTGTATGTCTGCTGCTTTGCCATGTCTGGGCCTCCGTGTGCCATGCTCCAGCTGCCCATCATCCTCGGCTGGCTCCCTGCTTCCTGCCGCCTCCACAGTGTCCCGCAGCCGGGCGTGAACTCAGGCTTGGGTCCGCCCCGTGACAGCCTGACAGTGGTCACCTCAAGTGAGGCACAGCTGGCTGTAGGTGCGGGCCACCTGAGCTGCAGAGCAAGGGTGGATGCTTGGACTCCTGTGGCCCATTCCAGCAAGAGCCCAGCGCCCTCTGTGTGGAGGCCTTCTAAACTGGCGTCATCCTTCCCCACAGCGGGCCGCCTCGGGCCCAGGCGTGAGCAGTGGGTTGAGCAGCCCATTGCTGCTGGTTGAGTTCTCTGTAGGAGAAATAGAAATGGGAGGAGATTAACCTGTACCGTATTCTTGTGGCCATAGGCGAGTGTGTGCCGTGGATGTCACAGCCAGTTCTGTCTTCCTTGGCCACTCAGAAGGCCAAGAGGTGAGCTGAGTATCTTGGTCCTTCCCTCACCCTGCCTCTGCCTTCCCTCCCCAACAGGCATGGAGTTCGAAGGCGCCATCATCGCACTCTTCCACCTGTTGGCCACACGCACGGACAAAGTCCGAGCCCTGCGCGAGGCCTTCTACCGCCAGAACCTCCCCAACCTCATGAACTTGATCGCCACTATCTTCGTCTTCGCTGTGGTCATCTACTTCCAGGTGCGTCCCTCCCAGCTCTTGTAGCTCCTTGCTGTCTTCACCAGGGAAGGGCCCTGCCTCTTGAGACTCCTCGGGTTTAAAGTTGCTAAGTCTGTTTAACTGGCTTCGCACTAGGAGAACCTGACTGCTAGCTGGCCTTTCTGTAATTGGAGTGATTTTTTTTTTCTTTTCTTTTTGAGGTACAGTTTCGCTGTGTAGCCCAGGGTGGTTTTGAACTCCTACCTGGAACATCCCAAGTGCTGGGATTATAGCCATGTGCGCCACACCCAGCCCATTAAGAGTTTATTCTAAATCCTTTGTATTCTAAGCCCTGCTCCAGGCCTGGGGAGTTGTAAACATATAATGGAAAGCTTGCTAGTCTCCAAGGGCTTCAGAGGGAGTAGTTGTATTGGTAGAAGTTTTAGCTTTTCTGTTGATAAGAGCATTGTAAAGGCTGGGCGCGGTGCCACCACCTGTAGTACCACTGCTGAGCAGGCTGAGGCAGTAGATCACAAGTATGATCCAGTCTGGGCTGCACAGTGAAACCTTGTCTCAAAATAAAAAATCAAAAGGACAGGGAATGTAGCTCAGTGGAGAATGCTTGCCTAGCATGTGCAGGCCTGGGTTCCGTCCGCAAGACTGCCAGAAACCACAGCATTGGAAAAGACCATCCTGAGGACAGCCAGCAGCCCCTATGACAGCACAGGACTGACCACACCTGGAGACCCGCTTTGGGATTTGGGTTCACATCTTTGCACGCTTTTTATCTAAGCCACATGAGATGAATACCATGTGGGTAGATTTTGGCTTTTGTCAGACTGGGATCGTTCTGTTGCTGTGCTTGGTCTGGCTGGGCCACTGCATGCGCCCAGGTACAGCAGAGGGCGAGGAAGCCCAGCTGCCTCTCTGCGTCGGGGGCTGGCTAGGCGGTGGGCATCGTGTTCTCTTGCTTCCCAGGGCTTCCGGGTGGACCTGCCCATCAAGTCTGCGCGCTACCGAGGCCAGTATAACACCTACCCGATCAAGCTCTTCTACACCTCCAACATCCCCATCATCCTGCAGTCCGCCCTGGTGTCCAACCTCTACGTCATCTCGCAGATGTTGTCAGCACGCTTCAGCGGCAACCTGCTTGTCAGCCTGCTGGGCACCTGGTCTGTAAGTTCGGTGGAGCCGGCAACTGTCCTCTGGTGGGTGGCGTGTGTCATGTGCCTTGTCCTCCTCAGGACCAGCTGTGTCACCACAGGTCACCTGCAATGATGCCTTTCACAGATTCAGAGCATGAAGTTCTCTTTTCCTAAAGAAAGCTGTCTTGCAGGCACCTAAGTGAAACTGTTCTTCCTCTGCTCAGAACTCTGGTCCTGTGCTAAGGTTTGTGGAGACGCCGTTCTCAGGCTTTCTATTTCCTTCACCCAGGACACATCCTCCGGAGGCCCGGCACGTGCGTACCCAGTTGGTGGCCTGTGCTACTACCTGTCCCCTCCAGAGTCGTTCGGCTCGGTGTTGGAGGACCCGGTCCATGCAGTGGTGTACATCGTGTTCATGCTGGGCTCCTGCGCCTTCTTCTCCAAGACCTGGATCGAGGTCTCAGGCTCCTCTGCGAAAGACGTGAGTAGCGGGCATCTCTGCAAGGCGACATGTTGCCCCATGGGGTTTCAGCAGCATCTCTTCCAGCTGGTGGTGTGCGATGCCTGCAGTTGGGTCCCTGACGGCCAGCACTGGGTCGCTGAAAGGCAGCTTCAGCTTCATCCATGAGTCCTTGCGCCAGTTGTGAAATTCTCTGTAAATACTGTTCATGCTGAAGAGGAACAATGAAATGGTCCACTTCCCCTCAGCGCCTCGTTTAAAATTGGAGCCATTGTGGGTGCATGCCTGTCACCACAGCGCTGGGAGGCTGAAGCAGGAGAATCACAGGGCAACTTAGCAGCTTGTCAAAACTTGTATCAATAACAAAAAGGGCTGGGGATGTAGGTCGGTGCAAAGGCCCTGGGTTTAATCCCTACCATTGTAAAAAATAATAATAAGTGAGTAAAATTGAGCATGTCTTTCACTGTGGGCCTCACGCAGGTTGCAAAGCAGCTGAAGGAGCAGCAGATGGTGATGCGAGGCCACCGTGAGACATCCATGGTCCATGAGCTCAACCGGTGAGTGTACCTGCCTGCCACACAGTCCGGGCCATGCTGTTTTCTGGGTCACTGAATCTCCTCTTTGTGCTGTAGGTTAGAAAAGGTCTCCGTGACCTTAAATATTTACAACCTTGCTAAAGTATGGATCCTGGAGACGTAAAAATGAATGTGTTGAGCTCCTCCCAAAAAGGGAGCCTGGGCCCAGCTCAGGCAGGAGGAAACAGCGTGGCAGACAGGCCTGGCAGTCGGGGTTACTTTTAATATCTGGATCTAACTCAGCCTGTCCAGAGTATCACTTCAGACTGCATCCATGTAGGGAAAGTCATGGCACGATGTCCTATACTCTTGTTTCCAAGCTAGCTCTTCAGAAGTCTCGTGTAACATTGTCAGTCTCCCATGTGGACTGTCACGTTTTCGGTCACACTCGGCCTGCCTACAGGACACCTCTGGTCTTAGCCTGGCCAGTAGCGGGGGAAAGGGGGTCCAGCCCTTCCAGAGATCCAGAGCTGACCATGTCCGGCGCCCCCAGGTACATCCCCACCGCTGCAGCCTTCGGCGGGCTCTGCATCGGGGCCCTCTCAGTCCTGGCTGACTTCCTGGGCGCCATCGGGTCTGGAACTGGGATCCTGCTGGCGGTGACCATCATCTACCAGTACTTTGAAATCTTCGTGAAGGAGCAGAGCGAGGTTGGCAGCATGGGCGCACTTCTGTTCTGAGCAGGCGGCCGGGAGCCACCCGAAGGAGCCCTGCTGCAGAATACTGCCGTGGCATATGGACTTGTGTTTAATGATGGGTTTTTAATTTCGTGTTTTTTCATTCCACGTGTAAAGTACTAGAAATTTTCCAGTTTGAAATTTTGCTTTTAGTTTCCCAGCACTGGCAAAAAACTAGAAGGAAGTGTTCGTCAGCTGGCCACCAGAGTTGGGGTGGTAAGCAGCTGTCCCCAAGTGTCCGCATCACTTGTCTGAACCCTCAAGGCTGCAGGGGTCCCCACTGTCCCCCACGTGGGTGGGCAGTGCCCCACTCTGGTTGGAAGCACAAACACTGAAACCCCTTCAGGCAACGCTGGAGCAGCACACGTGGCCTCGGGGGCCGTGGTCGGAGCCCCAGCTTCTCCCTCACTGTCCCCCCGGGAGAGTCTGGCTTAAGACTTCTGCTAGAGACTCCGCTGTTCTCTTTCTACAGCAGAGTCTTAAGGCAGAGCGTCTCCTCGGGGACACGTTCCCCAGAACTCACTGCACGCACCGTGGATCATTCCGGACAGGCTGCCCGGCCCGGTGCTGCCTGTCATCCTTGGGCCATCTCCTTGTGGCTGTGCTCACTCTTCCCTCAGTCCCCAGAGAGGGGGTCCCTTATAGCCACCGCTAGACACAGAAGGGAGAGGCTCATGTTCCACTTCCACCTCCCACTTGTGTTTCAGAATCTCCTAGGGCCCAGATGCACGCAAGCAGGTGACCAGACCCCACCAGCCTCGTCCTGGCCTTCACCAGGGCCATGAGCGGGACCAGCATGCAGGCAGGGGTCAGAGTCCAGGCGGTGGGCTCTCGGGGGACATGGCTGCAGTTTGAGACAGTCGTGTCTGAAGCCCGCTTGCCTGGGAGGACAGGCGATGAGGATGACAGGGCAAAGCCTCCCCGCCTCAGGGAGGCCCTCTCAGGATGGGAAAGGCCCTGGGCTGACTTTAGCCACAGGTGGGACCAGGGCGTCTGGCCCAGGCGCACAGCACCCTCTCGGGCTTTGTCCTGACCGAGACCTCGCTGGCAGTGCTGAGCGGTCCAGCGCGGGCCGGGGTGGGCAGGGCAGGGCAGGCCCCTCCCAGAAGCCAGGGCTCCCACCAGTGGCGTCGAACCTACCACACTTGCATAACTGAAAGCTCTGAGAGGTTCGCCTCACTGGCTCACACCATATCACACGTGGCCTTGTCAGACCCAGTCCTGAGCAGCTGCCCCTGTGCCCTGTGCCACCGCAGCCACGGCCGGGCTCTCCCTGCGGTTGGCGGCCATGGGGTGGCTGGGGGCTGATCCTGGCCTCCAGGGGACTGTCACTGTGGACGCCAAAATGGCACAACAGATACAGTGAATATGTGATGAATAAAGCCAACTTTTTACAAGCTGCTCGGTCAAGTCCCCTTTTTTTAAGAGAAAAAAGTGTTTATTTCCTGAAAGGCGGGCAGGAGCACAAAGTTCTCATGGGCCGTTAGCATCAAAGGCTTGGCTGGGGCTCCAGGGTGCCCAGTAGACGTCCCCCTCGGGCACTGCCCGGTAGCAACAATCTGCTGTGCGCTCACGTTCGGGGTGGGTGTGTGCAGCAGTGTCCACCGGCTGGGCACAGTCTGAGCTGAGGAAACCCATGGGGGAAGTGCGGCTCCCCCACAGCCTGGGCACCCTGGGGACGGGCGCGGAGGGCAGAGCAGGAGCCCAGCTCGGCAGCACCTGCGCATCGGCAGCGCTGGCTCCACCTGCCTCACATGGCTTGCTGTTCTTGCTCCCGTGCGGCTTGTGCTGTGCCACTCACTGGCTACGTGTGACTTCAGGTCACCCCCAGTGGAGCCCAGAGGGAAACAGCTGAAGAAACAGGCCCAGGGAAGCAGTGGCACACACACATGGGCAGGGCAGGGATCCGAGGTCCAGGCTCTTCGGGCCTGAGTCCCTCTGGCTGCTGGCCCTGCCTGTAGGTCCCTCCAGGGGCCTGGTAGGTGGAATGAAGCCAGGAGGCACCAGCTTCCCTACTGCTCTGCCTGTCGTCCTCTGTCCCTAACACCACCGACCCACACCGTCCCCTGGCCCGCTCCTGGGCCACGCCGGTGACACCCTCAGGAAGCTCCTGCCCCAGCCCTCCCAGGGCCCACCACCCACTGCACTCCACAAGAATTACGGTCAGTGGGGTGAAAGCCACTTCCACCCCTCGGGAGCTCATGCCCCAGCAAGTGGGCTCTGACGTGCGCTAAGTTCAGAGCCTGTGCTTTCTGTCTGCCAAACTCCTTTCCATCCTTCAAATCCCACTCAGGCTGCAAACAGGCCCAGACAGATGACAACACTTCTGTACGCTCTGAGAACCTCCAAGATGGGCTGTCAGGGGAAACACAAAAGAGCAGGCAGCAGCAGAACTGTCTGAAGCTATGTGTGTTAAAAGTGTGGGTGGGGAATGGGTAAAATCTAGACAGTGCCCCAGAAAAAGGCCTAGGAAACTCCTAAACTAGAGCCACATCTCCTGGCCAGCCACAGCTCCCGGCAGGACCAGTACAGGAACAATGGTCCCCATGGCTGAGCAGGGCCCCCGAAGTCGAAGCAGGAAGGACCGGTGAGCTGGGCCACACCCGAGGGCTCCAGAGCACAGCCCCAAGGAAGCAATCAGCACAGAAGGCAGGCTAAGCAAGGCCTCAGGGTGCTGGGGAGGGTCAGGGAGGCACAGCACCCCCGGCACAGCGGCAACCCTGATAGAGGTGGGATCTTCCTTTGTCAGCACTCTCAGGGCAGTCCGCTTAAAATGTGTGCTCTTCACTGTGTGTCAGACTTCAAAACAAACTACAAGCCAGGCATGGTCATACATCCCTCTAATCCTAGCACTTGGGAAGCTGAGGCAGGAGGACTGCAGCAAGTTCAAGTCCACCCTGGGATACATAGTAAGTTCAGGGGCAGCCTGAACTATACAGTAAGACCCTGTCTCATAAAAACAAAAACAAAAACCAACTACAAACATAGCCAGGGGTGTTAGTCCCCACCTGTAATCCCCACAGTAAAGAGGCTGAGACAGGACAATCACTGGGAGTTTGAGGCCAGCCTGGCTGGCCCCATAAGGAGACCCTGTTAGTCATTCAGTCAATATCTAAAAAATTAGACACATATCTACACACATGTATAGTATTTTGAAATTTCAAAGCACAGCCAAGCCCCCTGGTGACTCTGAGCAGGGGCGGGGCACGGGTTGGTCACGCCCTCTTGGGCTGGACAGGGGCGGGGTCTTCCCGACCACCACCTCTGAGCGGTACTGTGGCCTGGCAATCCTGGGCCAGATCCCAGGGAGGGTCACGAGGAGGAGCTGCGCTGCCCAAGTCCCCCAGAACCCCAGTAAGTCCCCGCAGCTACCCCTTCCGCGCAGGACGTGGTGCGGTCATGTAGATAGCTCTGGGTCCCTCCGGCCGCCGCTCCTCGTCCCCAGGTCCCCACGTCCCCGCCCCGCCATGTCGCCCCGGGCCCGTGGCTCCATTAATCACGCGGAGCTGACGCGGGGAGGCGGCGGTGGGGCGCGATCGCGGCGCCCATCGCGCTTATCGCGCCGGCCCAGCCGCCGCCCCGCCGCCATTGATCCCGGCCGGGCCGGGGTCAGCGCGGCGACGCGATGACAGCGCATCCATCGCACGCGACGCGGGCGGCACGGCCGGCCATTAATCACCGCCTGCCGCGAGTGACGGCCAGCGACGGGGCGGCCAGGCTGCGGTCCTAGAGGCAGCCGAGGGGGAGCGGCCCACCCTGAGGAAGGGGGGCGGAGAAGGCAGGGGACAGAGGTGACACGGGGCTGCGTACAACCACATGCAAGGGCAGCTGGCCCAGCCTGGCCAGCACCACTGCTGGCTGCGACAAATGGGTCACTTCTCCCCCTGGTCGGGCAGCCCCAGGATGGGGTCCCTCGGGCGCAGGGAGAGGACTAGACCCAGGATCTTGGAAGTGGAGGACAGGGACAAGGGGCTCAGGGCTCCGCAAACTGGGGGGCCCTCAGAGTCCCTCCAAACTCTGGCATAGGTGAGGGCACCAGTGAGGCCTTGCAGGGTGCTGGCTCCTGTGTGCAGAACTGCTTGTGGCCTTCTTCCAAGAGGGACAGGGCTAGGACCTCTCCTTTGAAGGTTTGTCACCTCACAAAACCCACGCAGCAGTCTGTGGGACTCAGCTGTCCCACCTGCTCACAGCTGCTGAGGCTGGAGGAGGGAGGGGCCGCTGTCCAGACCAAGGGCGGGGGTGAGGGGGACAACACTGGCGATGCAGCCTGAGCTCTGCTGCACCTGCCGCCTCCAGAGCAGGGCTCTGCTGCACCCATCCTCCAGAGCAGAGCCTTCTGGAGCGGGCCCAGGGACCAGAGGCGAGGGGACAGGGTGTGACCTCCTTTGGCAACTCCACTGCATTGCAAGTCACTTTCTGGGCTGAGCAGGTGTGACCCTGTGTCTCCTGCCCGTCAACCTCAGGGGCGACCCTAAGGTAGGGGTCTGCGGGGACCACAGCAGGGGACCAGATCTGCCAGCCAGGCTGGGAGTGTCTTTCAAGAGCCCTTCCGGCTCCCTGGCATCAGGGCCATTAGCAGAGCAGACAGGGACTGGGATTTATGTCCTGACCACCCAATCCCTCGCTGGGAGGCAGCCGAGGGCCTGGGCCGCACTCAGAATATTCAGCCACTGCCTTGGCCAGCCCCCACCCCACCTCACTTTAATATTACAACAATTTTTCACGCTAGAGCTGAAATAGTGCAAAAAATGGGGCTGCTGTAATTGTTGTTAGATTGTGTGTCAGGCTGATAAGATGTAACAAATATTTTCCTCCCCACCAGGGTCTGTTTCCCTCTTGGTAATGGATGGAGAAACTTCTCATAGTCTACGAGGGATTGGTCGTAAAAACTTCGCCTGGAAGATTAATGTAATAATCACAGGCCTTTCCGGGGAAAAAATAGGAGGGAAATTAAAATAACCAAACCTTCCTACCTGTCCAGAGCCATCTCCGTGTCCTGGCACCGCCGTGGCCAGGACGCCGAGGGGCAGAACCCAGGGTCCCAGAGGAGCAGGGCACACGCCCCTTCCGAACCAACTGCCCTGGTCCCAGGGGACCTGGGCAGGTGAGGGACACCGTCGAGGCCGTGGTCAGGTCCACCATCACAGGGCTCTCCGCTGCTTCTCCTGTGCTGTGGGGTTCCCGACACTGACGCCAGAGCCAGCCAGGGCAGGGGCCTGCTCCCAGGCCCTTCCTCAGCACGGATGTGTCGGCCTTGCTGCTGCCCCGGTTCATCTCATAACCGGCCTCCTCCTGCTACATCAAGAGTGGAGGCGCACACACTGAGGCAGACGGCGTAGCCACGGGAGTGAGAGGCACAGACTCGCGTGGGCCCCTGCACCTGCAGCTCGTTGTCCTCCACACGGCTCCTGGCCTTCCCCAGGAGGGCAGACAAATGCCACGCACTAAGGTGGTCCCCGGCACACAGCGCACCCCAGCCACGACACTGAGCCGGCCTGCGGCTGTGGGTCAGCCCGAGGGACGAGACGCGTCTGGCCTCCTGGACCCTTCGTGCTTGAATTAAAGCAACAGCCAGACCCAGGTGGGCACACGGTCACATCGCACCTCCCCACCGCCTGGTAACACAAGACGCTGCTTGTCCCCAGGGCAAGGAACTTCCAGCTAGGGGCTGCTGGGGGCTGCCCCAGAGATAGCCACAGTGACAAGGACAAGCTAAAGGGACACAAAAGCCAATGTGATGAGCACTCAAAGGCCAAAGCGGGACAAGTGGGAGGCTACAGCCGCAGGTACACACTCGGCACCCAAGGGTCCATAAACAACGGGAGACGAGGCCGTCTCTGGGCGAAGGGCTCCCAACCCCTGAGGTAAACACGCAGCCCGAGAGGACTGCAGCCCTGCCCGGGAAGAGGGGTGGCACAGAGCACAGGGTGGAGGGCGGCAGGGAACCTTGGCCCACGCAACCCCAGCTGGGAGGTCAAGGTGGCCAGCAGCACCACACCGAGACTTGAGCAGAAGGGCAATCTCCGCCTGGTCCTCCCGCAACCCACAGTCCCAGGCCATGAGGAGAAAAGCATCAGACAAACCTCACCCAAGGGACATGAGACACAAAACCTGACCAGTCCTTGTCTGAATGCCGAAGCCACCAAAAATAAGGAAAACCTGAGACACGGGGATCGCCAGGAGGAACCCTGGAGATAAACGGCCAGGCATCGTGGGTGGGAAAGGACAGAACCGCATGTGACCAACATGCCAGCCATTCAGGTGTCAGTGACAAGGCTGGCTGCGGGGCTCCCCAGACTTCCCACACCACCTCCACAATGACCCTGTGAGTCTATACTGCTCTGAAATGTAACGCATTTGGTGGTGATTGTTTGCAGCACTGGGGATGGAACTCAGGGCCTCAGACATGCTACAAAAGTTTAGCTTCAAAAAACTTAAAGGAGGACCACATGCCTGTAATCCCAGTACTCAGGAGGCTGAGGCAGGAGGATACCATGAGTTCAAGGCCAGCCTGGGCTACAAAGCAGCCTGTGAGGGTCTCAAAAAAAAAAAAAACTTAAAGAGAGGTATCATAAAAAATAATCTATAAGATTTTATTAGCAAACATAAGTAAGGAAGGGTTCCTTCAAAGCAACCACAGGAGAATAACGATAACTTAAAATAAGCCTTCGGCACACGGCAGCACTGCAGACCATGCCCCCAGGTTGGGCCCGGGCGCTCGACCTTGTCACTTCATGTACTTGTCCTGCTGGTCGGCCAGGATCTTGGCTGAGGACTTGGCGTCATAGAAGAGTTCGCTGATCTCCTCCACGTGCTCCTTCTCGATGCCGTCCTTCCCGTTGATCTTGGCCAGTAGGTTGGCGGGGGTCAGCAGCTGCACTGAGTACCTGCAGGGCACAGGGCCTGGTGAGCCTGGGCACCAAGGGGCCCCCACCCCCGGGCAGCACAGGCCCCGGGAGCTGAGCCCCATGCTGGCCTCAGCCACTCACTGCAGATGCAGCGGGAAAGCAAGATGCCATCTCTGAGCACTGCAGCCACGACCCATCCAGGAGTGCTAGCGGCCACAGGAAGCCGTCCCTATCTACCCACGTTGTCCTTCCCGCTCCCCGCCACCAGGCCTCCGGAGGACGGGCCCCGCTCACCGACTGCGCAGTTCCCTCCCAGACCCTGAACTCGAACCCCAGCAGCAGGCGGAGGCCGTGCCAGGGCAGGCAGTGCCCTCTCACCTCAGAGTGGTCTTGGTGCCGATCTCACCCAGGTGGTTCAGCGCCTCCTCGCTGATGTTGATCCCCTCCGTCTGGGCTCGGATTTTAATGATCTTTTAGAGGAGGAAAACAATCAGCATCGGCCCGCCTCAGCTCTCCCACCCTGAACAAGTGTTTGGAGTTGCGGGGTTAGGGGTGGCACCCAGGGCCTCGTGAGTCCAGGCCACAGCTATGGCATGGAGCTCACCCTGGTCTTACCAGGTGCCTGAAACGCTTGCCATCTCACCCTGCCCGGCCTGTAGGGCGGGAGGCTGGTGGCTGCACCCTCGGGGGCACGGACCACCTTGAAGTCTACCTGATGGCAGCACAGCCAGCGCATGGCGCCCACCCGACTAAAGGGCACCCCCCCGCAGCCCACCTGGCGCCGGGGAGCCGGGCGCTCCTCCCAGCCTGCCCGCTCCTCCACAGCTGCACTCTTCCTACAGAGTTGGGCATCACTGCCTAGGAGCGCTTGGGCAAGAAGGGAGACTTTTTAGGCTGTTTGATAAATATGATGGTTAAATAAATCAAGAAAGTTACTTCTAAAGATTCCCCGGCCTGCACAGATCACCGGGAGATATCTAATCTATCAAGAGGAGGCTGTGGCGGGATCCTGGCGGGCGCAGGGTGGAGGCAGCGCGGCTGCCGTCACTCGGCAGGGTGGCGTGGGGTCTGCAGCGCAGCCTCGCTGAGTGATAAGGGCCAGCAGGATAATGATGTTGTGTGTTGTGCAGCTGAGATAACTCGAGGACTTCGAGCCTCATATAATACAGGAATTTTTCACTCTGGCAGCTCCGTAAACAAGATATCAAGAAGCCCTTGTTTAAATTAAACCCATAAAAACAGCCGGGTGAGGCCCTAGAACCAGGAAGCTGAGTCCCTGCTCTGCCTCCCAGGAGGAAAAGAGCCAGACACCGACCCAACCTGGCAGAGGGGCGTCCAGGCTCAGGGAGCCCGGGCTGGGAGCTCAGATGGGAAGGGCCTGTCCTGGATCCATAACCGAGGCCACCACGCCCGGAGGCGCTGCCAGCAGAGCCTTTGCTTGGTTCACACACAGTCTCAGAGGGCGAGCTCTGCCCAAGACGCCCCGATTCCCGCGCACACTTCACAGCCACCACAGGGCCGCGTCGGCCACAGGCTGTCATATGCACCCCGGGGCCCAGACTGAGGGCCGCCAGACCTGGAGCCTGTGCACCAGGAGCTCCCAACTAAGGGCTCCTCCCAGGCTGCGGGCTCCCTGGTTGAGGACAGAAGCCAAAGGCAGCTGAGCGAAGGACTCGGGAGCCACCGATCAGCACCAAGGAAGGACAGCGCCCCTGAACACCTGCCGTGTTCAAGGCTTCTCACTGACAGACGCAGAGGAGGCTCAGGCCCTGCAGGAACAGCACCTGTGGGGATGGCCTGATGCTCCAGAGAGACATTCTGAACCACAGCACCAGGCCAAGGACAGCACAATGGACCAAGTGTCCCTGTCCGCAGGCTCCGGGGACAGCAGGATGCGCTGCTCCTGTGCTCCCCCGACCTCTGTCTCAGATCAGGCATTGCTCGGTCACCTGAAGGCACAGGGTGTAGGGGCACCGGGACTGGGTGGGGGTGGGGGTGATGACACAGCACACAGGGCTGGGCTGAGGTGACCCCTGAACTAGCAGGAAGGCACTGATCCAGGCGGAGGTGGTCTGGGGTGGTGCGGGTCCACCACCCTGGGCACGGTGCTCAACATCCCAAGGCAGGTTGCCCCACAGTTCTGGGCTTGACTGGATGGAACGATGTGAGCTGGCATGGGGGGTCCTACCTCTGTCACTCACTGTGTGGCCAGGGGACCCTTGCTTTTCAAACCTTGAGCGCTGGGTACTATGAAAGCTGTAACAAGGACTGTGCAGGGGTCCCTGACAGACGCGAAGCCACTGACGGCACCAACAGCAGCACAGCAGGAAGAACGGTGCTGCAGGCCATGAAGTGACATCTCAGCAGGCAGCAGACCTCCAGCTGAGCAGGAGAGGGCTGGGGCTCAGAGGTGCACCCAGTAGGTTGCCTGGGCTGCTGCAGGAGCAGGGCTGCCTCCTGCGGGACACCAGGGGCTCAGTGTCTGTGACAGCACGTGCTCTGCGGTGTGCTGAGGACAGAAGGTTGCCAGGGACAGCCCGGGAGCCTCTGCTTCTGCCTCTGCTCAGTGGTATCCTGGGCTCCACCTGACCTTCGCCCAGCAGCAAGTGGCCCACATGGGGACGGGCCTGGCACACAACACCATCCCCTCCTATGGCACACAGTGGCACTGCGAACATCACTGCCCCAGCACTATCAGTCTGGTCTCAGAGGGGTCTGACCCAGCACACGCATCACCAGCCCCTCCTGGTTGCTGTCATAAGAAATGCCACAGGGCCCAGGCCAGATAGGCCACCGGATGTCCCGGCGGGGCGGGGGGTGGTGGTAAGAGTGCCAAAGCCCCTACTCCAAAACTGCCAAGACGGCCGCAGCCACCTGGGGCACCTCCAGCAGGGAGGCCAGGTGGCAGTGACTAAGAACACGGTCTAGGGACAGATGGCCTGCACTTCTGCCTGTCACCTCCTGGCCACGGACCCTGGGCAAATCACTCAGCCTGAGCCTCAGTGTCCTCATCTGTGAGAATGAAAATGGTGCCAGTCTCCCTGCCTGGGGTCACCAGGGCTGCAAGGGAACCACGTGGTCAGGCCTGTCCGTGCGCAGCAAGAAGCCCACGCCCCAGTGAGCCTGGGGGCAGGCACGGTGCACCAAGGACCACGGAGAGTCCGCCCATCAGACCCTACAGGGAGAGACCCCGGGCAGGGGTGAGAAGAGCACAGAGCTCCACACATGCTCTGCTGCAGGACACAGCCCAGGGCCGGGCCTCAGCAGAGAAGGCCACCATGATCCTGAAGACTACTTGCAAGTACCCGCCAGACACCAGACGCCTGCATCGGGGGCCTGGGCTGGGCACACAGATCAAGCCAGGGCCTCCTGTGAGACACCCGGGACTGCACCCTATGGGACAGACCCAATCTCACCCCGTCACTGCCAGCCCAGGCCCAACCCAAGCCAGTCGTGTGCTTCTGCAGCAGGCACTGCGAGCCGGGCCTACAGCCAGTGGCCCAGTGGCCCAGTGTCCTGCATAAGGCTCTTTCTGCGAGGCCACAGGCCCGTCTCAGCTTCCCCTGCTTCACCAAGGTTGCTGGGGACCCGGCAGCAGCTCTCGGGGACTTGTGCTGCCAAGCCACACACCTTGCCAGGCCCAGCCTCAAAGCCCCCCAAAACTGGGCGCCACCCAGCATGGCAGACAGATGCTACTACCAGGAGGCAAGTGCGGCCCCTTCATGTTGGGGGCTGCATCCCGCACCCCAGGAGCTGCCTGTGCCGGGCTCTGCTGGGCAGAGGGGCACCTGGCCCTGTCCTTTGGGAAGAAGGGCATCGCAGGGTCAGGCTGGGGCCACACAGGACAGCTTCTGAGTCACTGCCTCCCTTTGCCAGGGCTGGTGGCTTCCCCAGTGGCTGCTGCTGGACCTGTCTCATCCTCCTTGTCCTCAAGCTCATCAGGAGGGAGCGGGAAGCCCCAGTTCTGTAGCAGCTCAGCCATGTCCAACCGTCTTTCCGACAGGCGGGCTGAGCCATGAACGCTCACCTGCTTCATCTCCTGCGGCGTGTACAGCATGGTCCGGATGATCATCACGCGGTCCAGGAGGTCGAGAGGGATGCCGTGCGGAGAGGTGATGTCCTCGGTGCCCCTGCAAGGGCCAGACACAGTCCCGTCACTAAGCCTCTCCTGGACGAGACACCGGACACCGGACACCCAGACTGGGCACCTCGACCACAGCACAGCTGGTTAGTGTCCCGAGAACCAGAGCTGGCATGAGGAAACGGACGTGCGCGCAGCCTGAGAAAACATCTCCACCGACTTAGGAACTATCAGGATCACAGGAAATTTGGCAAAGGGTATAAAAATTACCCAAATGTTCACCAAGCTTTTGTATATGCGTTTTCACAAATCAGACTAAGCATGCAGTGCAATCTTACTGAATATTTACCTAATAAAACATCAAATATTGTACTGAACCCAAATTGTTGAGTATTAGGGAGCATCCCATTGCGGTTTTGGTACCAGTTCACACAGCCAAACACAGGACCCCGAACATCCGCGGGAATGGATGCATCGCTGTCCTAGACACCAAGGCCACAGGAGTGACCCAACCTCACGGCACCGCGCCAGCCCCGAGCGTCCAGTCAGTAAACACTGCCGCTTGGTGTCTGGAGGAGAGGGAAAGGCAAGGCTGCACCTGAACATGTGGCCAGAGTCACGGGGAGAATTAAGCTCGTGAACTACGGTATGCAACTATTAGCAGCTGTCCACACTCCTTGCGTGGTGCTGGTCCACGGACCTGACAACCGCAACTGCTTTCTCATCTCTGCCCGCCCCTCCCCCATCTGGTCCCCTTCACATCTGAAAAAGATCAATCTCCCTTCTTCCTATGATCTTTCATTCTGCTCTTTACTTATACGCTAGTTTTCTCATGTAAGAGAAACCCTGTGACATTGAAGATTGACTGTCTGATTTATTTCACTTGCCGTTATGGTCTCATGGTGCACCCATTTTCCCATAAATGAATCAAGTTTGTCTTTCTTTATGGTAGAGTAGTACTCCATTGTGTGTAAATATGATCTTTTTTTATCCACTCATGTGCTAATGGACATACAGGCTGATTCCAATAGATTTAGCTATTATGAATTTTGCTACTATAGATAGTGTTTTAAGTTAAATAATATATTTACATCAAGGAGACACCAAAATCCCAAATATAAATACATTCTTTAACAAAAACAAACCTCTTTTGAAATCCTGTTCCCTGAAGTATAAGTGGAGTTATTTTTCTTTGCAAAAAAATGCAACTACATGCTGGCATGAGTCAAATCCTGAAAATATGCTAAGTAAAATAAGGCAGACACAACTGGGCATGGCGGCACATGCCTGTAATCCCAGCACTGATGAGGCTGAGGCAGGAGGATAGCTGGGAGTTCTAGGTCAATCTGGACTACATAGTGAGATCCTGTCTCAAAAAATAAAAACAAAACAACAAAAATAATCCAAATCCGGGGCTGGGGATTTAGCTCAGCGGCAAAGTGCCTGCCTGGCAAGCGCAAGGTCATGAGTTCGGTTTCCGGTACCAGAGAAAAACAAAACAAACAAACAAAAAATAATAATAATCCGAATCCAAAGGAGAAAATGGGGCCAGGGATTTAGCTCAGCGACATAACGCCTGCCTAGCAAGCGCAAGGTCGTGAGTTCGATTCCCGGTACC
>NW_004955429.1:15594118-15626212 GCF_000276665.1 Chinchilla lanigera | reverse complement strand
GAAAATGTTATGAGTCCAATAGAGGATAGCTCTATAGTAGTCACATTCATGAAGACTAAAGGAGACCACAGGTTCCCAAGGCCTGAAGGGAGGAGAGAAGGGAACTTGAGGCTTAGGGGTTACAGTTTGTTTTTAAGGCTGTGGAGGAGTTTTAGAAATATACAGTGCTGAGCTGGGCATGGTGGCACACGCCTGTAATCCCAGCACTCGAGAGGCTGAGGCAGGAGGATCGTTCTAAGTTCGAGGCCAGCCTTGGCTACAAAGTGAGCTTAAAACCAGCCTGAACTGCATAGTGAGACTGTCTCAAAAAGACAAAAAAAAGAAAAAGAAAAGAAATATACAGTGCTGATGGTTGTATATCATTGTGAATGTAATTAATACTAGTGAATTAAAAATGGTTAAAATGAGCCAGGTGTGGTGCACACCTGTAATCCCAGCACTCTGGGAGGCTGAGGCAGGATGACAATGTTTGAGCCCAACATGGGCAACTTAGCAAGACCCCCATCTGAAAATAAAAATGTTTTAAAGTGGGGTGGGCCTGAGAAGACACTAGGGGGAAGCGCTTCCTGGATTTTCCCTGCCACGCAGCCCATTTACCGCTGAGTTCAGGGCCGGGGAGCAAGTGCTTTCCACAGCAGCTATAAGCACTATGTTTTATGCTAACGATAAGCTCCATCTGTCAATGACTGCATTACTTAGCCCAGAAGTTCGTTTGATTTTAATGTCTGACCGCTCCGGAGCCTCTTCTACACACGCAGTGTGCCGCCGTGAGGCCCCAGGCCCAGCTCCCCGTGGAGCCGGCGCGGAGCCCCTGCAGGAACAGGGCACTGCGCGTCAACAAGCAGGCCCCGCACACCCTCTCTCAAGGGCTGCACGGCTGGCTCCTTTCCCAGGACTCGGCTTCTCTGCCAAGACACGGTGGATAGGCTGTCCGTGGCCTTGTGGGGCATCCGGCAGCCCCTCCAGCTGTGACAAGGAAAACCAGCTCCAGACATCACCAACGTCCCCAGGGCCAATGGAGAACCACCACTCTATCTAACCCTTCGGCTGCAGAGACGAGAAACATGGCCCAGGAAGGTGGAGGTTATCTTGCCCACGTCCCCTTAACCTTGCTCAGTGGGCACAGTAAGGGCCACAGAGACAATGTCCAATATTGGACAAAGCCAAAAGATGTCCAGACAAAAAGAACAATCTTCCAGCAAACGCCTGAGTGACAACTGGGCATTCACACGCACAAGAACGCGGCTGGACTGAACCCCTTCCTTACACGCTACACTAAAATTAACCCAAATCGGCCTGCACCCTAAGCCCATATGCAAGAAGACATAAATCTCTGTGGTCTCAGACAATGGTTTCTTACATGAAACCAAAACCAAACCAAAGCACAGGCAGCCCGGGCGGGGCCCTGACCAGCTCCACCTGGACGGACTCGGCCCCTACCGCTCACCTTCACGTAATTCCACAAGAAAGATGATGCCATGCTGGGCGAAGGGACTCACCTGAGGTCACCAAGTCCCACAGGACCAATGCCCGTGCCACTTCCTGTGGAACCAGGCTCACGCTTGGACTCACGCCCCAGGAAACACAAGCCACCAGGGCAGAGCTCGGCCAAGGCTCAGCACACAAGGGCCACTCCGAGCCAGGAAGACGGCCAGGAGCCAGAGGCAAGGGGAGCGCACTGGCACAGGGGCAGTGACGGCTGCACGCACAGCGGGGGTTCCCGGATGCCGCCTGTGTGCAGCATCCCCTCCTAGCAAACCCCGCTCACTACCTGGGACCACAGCTTGTCACCTGGAGATGACCAGGACGGCCTCAGGAAGTGTCACTTCACTTTCAAGCTCTGGGGGTCAGACACTGGCCGGGGGCAGGCTGGCCCCCAAGGGCAGCATATCAGATGCTGCTCAAATTTATAAATATTCCAAAAATTCGGTTACTGCACATCCTACTCAGGTCTTATTGAGAGCCTGGACTGTGCGTGGCATCACCCTGATGCCTCTGTCCCTCCTCGTAGTCCGGGTGTCCGGGACACAGAGTGCTCGGCGGGTACCTTCACTACGACTGTTCTGTCGCTATCAATACCAGGACATAGTTTCCACGAACGTTTGGTACCAAGGTCCTTTTCTAGAGCACCATGGCTGACGAGAACTTTGTCCCCACTGGCCAAGTCCTCAGATCAAAGCCATCTCCCTGTGCCCCTTCTCCTGGGCAGGGCTGATGCCTGTGGGGTCAGCTTATCTACCAGGTTATGGTGGAGCCTATAAGCATAGGCCACCAGCAGGGGGCAACACATGTCCAGGCTGAGCCCTTCACCAGCTGAGCTGCCACAAGGGAGCCGGGTCTGACCCAGGCCAGGCAAGCCCAACAGGCCCCAGATGACCCAGCACAAGCTGCCTCCTCCAGGACGGCAGGTAGCACCAGCAGGAATGGTTCTCCCCAGGGCCTCAGAGTGGCATCCAGAATGCCACAAGAACTCAGATCCGGCACTAAGATCTCAACTGCCAGCGGGAGCAGCCCTTGGGGAAACGTGCACAATAGCTGGTCCCCTGTGGGCCACCTGAGCTAGCTGCCCCCGGGGTGTGGACAAGGGCCATCAAGGGCCTGTGACATTCTTAGATACAGCCCCTCACTAGAGGGAACCTAGGCAGTCAGCAGCTCTGGCTCCTGGCTCTGGCTCTAGCTATCCTGAGATACTCATTGGTAGCAAGGTCCTTATCCTCAACCTGCTCTGGTGCAGGCTTCAGAATAGGCCTTCCCCTCTAGGTGTGGTGGTACATGTCTATAATCCCAGCACTCAGGAGGCTGAGGCAGGAGGATCACTGTGAATTCAAGGCAAGCCTGAACTGCACAGTGAGACTGTCATAAAAAGACAAAAAAAAAGTGGCCCTTCCTGCCCTGGCCCTGTAAAGCCCCAGTGCTCAGGTCCTCCCAAGCTCACGGAAAACCTAATGAGCAGTAAAAGTACCAAGTTCCAGGAGCATGGACACTAGGGCTTCACAGATGGAAGGTGGTGGGTTCTCTGGGGTCTGGGGGCCTTGGAGCACTCAGGAGAAGCAGGAATCGCAGGACACCCACAGCTGCAGCTCTGGGCCTGCACTGGCAGGAGCACTCGCCCTCGAGGACAGGGCAGTCACCAAGGTGGGCCTACCAGGAGAGGCAGGAAGCCACCACATGGCTCAGGGAAGGTCTGGGGTTATCACGAAGACCCTGTTCTTATCTTCCTGACAAGGGACAAGGTACCAGGCCACTGAGTTTCTGCATCTGAAAATGAGGCCGACAATGCCTCTCAGCTAGACAAGGACTCAGGCTGACGCACATAAGCTATGAACGGTCACCTCATCTGATCCCAACTTTGTACAGCCAGCGGAATGACCAAACCCTAACCCTCACTGTCACCCTGGGACCGCGCGAGAGGCCCTCCAGTTACAGGGCGGCTGCTGCCCCGGTGACCACGCTGAGACGAGGCTGAGGACTGGGCATCTTGGCACACCCCTTCTCAAAAGCCACCCCACCCCAACTTGTGACACTGGGGCTAAGGAGAGGGCCGAGGGACCTGGCAGCCGGGCGGGAGGAGATGTGGCCGCCCACCTGATGACGCAGTTGCCGCGGTTGGACGCGAAGATGACGATGGGGGCGATGGAGGACTCCAGAGCCCGGTGCAGGTAGGTGAAGCACTCGATGTCCAGCATGTGGACCTCGTCAACGAACAGCACGCCCGGGACCAGCTCGGCGATGCCCTGGTCAATGTACTTGTTCACCACCTTGTTGATTTCCCCGCGCAGTTTGTCTGGGAGGTGACAGGGTGGGCGAGGTCAGCTCCGGGAAGAAGAGCTGCTTTTCTCCTCTCCCCTCCCCAGCCCAGGCCGAACCCCGCAGCCTGGGTTCCTACTAGCGTGGCCCAGCCCAGGCCGAACCCCGCAGCCTGGGTTCCTACTAGCGTGGCGGCCCTGGGCAGGCTCTGACCCCACCCAGGCTTTAGTGTCACCATCCGGAAATAGGAAGAATCCCACCTAACGGTCACAGAGTTGGCAGCCTTCCCTGAAAAGGAGTTTGCTGAAGTCTGCAAAACGGCTCTAACAAAATGGTTTTGTACAGGACAGCCTCCCGGCCGTCCCACTGCCCTGCCGCGCAGCACCTGGCCTGTCACACTCCCTCCTGTGCCTTATTATCTCCCAGCACCCATCTTGCTCCTCCTGATCCTGACATGGAGGTGGGGGGCCCCAAGAAATGAGTTTTCATATGCAAATTTCCCTGTCCCTCCTGTCAGAGATGGGTGCTTTAGCCCTGTGTAACAAAGCCCAGGTTAATTAACTTTCAATCAAGAGCAGACAGAATCCTCTGGGGAGGCCTGGAGGGCTGAGGGCTCCAAGGCAAAGAGGGACCAGGCTCTCCAAAGTTACATAACCCATTTCAGGTCGCAGCCCTCACTTTCCAAGCCAGCTCCCATGCTGTTTACAAAGACACAATAGGAAGACTGGAGGCAGCGGCTTCCGCCAGGCCTTGGGCAGGGACTGTCACAGGGCAGTCACGCCCCCCAGTGCAGAAGACAGCCGCAAAAGCTCCCCAACTGCTCGCTGGCTACAGTCCCGAGGTGACAGTGGCTTTAATGTCCAACCAACATGTTATGGTGACAAAGTCCCAGCTGGTAATGACACAGAAGAGGGTGTAAAGCTGGGACGAGGACTGGGTCAGTAAGACCCACCCTGGAGCAGGCATTCGCTGCCGGACCAGGGCAGGGCCTGGAGGCTGGCAGGTGGCGGAGTGAGGAGAAGCGGGGACCACGAGTCTGAACCTCCAAGGGACCAGAAACTAGGATGGCTGAGGGCTGATGGCTCCAACTCTGGGGAAGAAGGTGCTTCGAGAGGCACGGCCAGCTCAGGGTGCCCTCCCAGGGCCACAGCACACACGAAACCAGGTCTGCCTATCCCCACCGCCCAGCCGGCCCTGCTTCGGGCTCACAGCCACACCCTCCGCCCCACCTGTGATTTCTGTCTTCTTCGGCTTCATCAGCTGGCCCATCATGGACAGGATGTCCTGGCCACCCTGCAGGAAGAAGATGGGTGTCAACCTCACTCAAGTCCCTAACGCCAGCTCCACATGGGTCCCGTGGTGTACATACCAATATGCCTCCCCTGGGAGGCTTGAGAAGCCTCTGGACTCAGAGAAATGTCTAGCAATGCCAAGACTGTGAGACTCAAACGTACTGAGTGGGAGTGGAAGCCAGCTCTGTCCTCACCCTTCCCCCCTCCACACACTTCCCTGGCCCCCTACAAGCTTCGTTGACTTAGGGCCCTGCTCATCCCAGTCCAGCTGCAGCAATGGAGCCACTTTCCTGGGAAGCTCTAGTTCTCGCTAATAGTCAGGCCTGATGCCCTCTGCGCCCATGTCCCCACCCGATGTCCCCACTCCACTGGGGACTAATGGACTATCCAGGTCCCTGTGAAATGCCATTGTAATCCTGTCCCCACACCTCCTAAGCTTAGCCTTGGGTCCAGCCCATTATCCACCTTTGTCCTGCCAGCTCCTCACACAGCGGGGATCGTCTGGGGATCACAGGCCCGGGACACAGAGGTAGCTCACTAAATGATGAACAGCTAAGGAAGCAAATGTTTCCTGGGTCTTTACATCTGACCCCAAAACAGCTCTGCCCTCTAGCAAGCAGCACAAAATCACTGAGCCCCAGATCCCAGAAAGCCCAGAGACCCAGTGATAATCAGCCATGTGGTTAGTGACAGGGCTCCTGGCTTCCCCACCCCAGCTCCAGGGCCTCTGGGGTCAGCTGGGAGGCTGAGTCTCACCTCCCCAGGGGGCCTGTTGGCCCGCAGCAGGTGCCAGCACCCTGGGAACAAAGCTCCAAGCATCACATTTAAAGTCAGAAAATGCATCAACCCTTCCCTGCAAGTGAAGGTGAAATCAAACTGGAAGGCCACCGGCAGGGAGCAGTCCTGCTTTGCTGCTTTTAGTCACATGTTTCCCAGAACTGTCACAGGCAATGCACACTTTCCTACATTTTATTAGCAAGGTGTAAGTGTTTACAACAGTTCCAGCTCAAAGCCAAAAATGTGGGGATTTCGCTCAGTTGAGACAGAGACGCAGCTCTGTTAGGCTTTCCAAAATCCTGCAAAGGACCCAAGAACACTCCTACCCTCTGCCAGGAACACCCAGAGCTGCCAGCCTTAAGCCCACTGCTGGAGAGAAGCCACCAGGCCGCTGGCTGGCGAGCTGGGGCCAGAGGCTTGGCTGGGGCAGGAACAATGCCCATGAAATCATCTGTGACTCCTGCATTTGAATCGGAACAAAGGAGCCCTGCGTAGCTCATGTTGATGTTAATTGCTGAACATCACAGACAGAAAAGGCCCGCCTGCTTCCGCCTGCTTCCCGAAGTGGCAGTGTGACCCTGACAGTTCATTCCCAGAGCTTCGTGGCCCACACACAAAACACCCAAGTGCCAGTCAATGGGGCAGCGAGCAAAGGAGCACGCGTACCTGGGGCCGTGCATTGGCCACATCCAAGTCGTGCAAGGTCACATCCTGGATGATTTCCTTCTTCTTGTGCACGTCCCCCTTTGGCAAGGGCACGTATTCTTCAGCCTCGAGGTCGAATTCTGTGGCGTAGGTGTCACACCTGCCTTGCCGCTGCAGAAAGAGAGAACCGTAAGTGCCTGTGCGCTCCCACTGCCAAGTCCCCAGATGCCACGGCGCTAAGTGAGATAAAGGTCTCAGTTCCCAGCAGTGGGCCCAATAGCCTCCTTAACAAACTCCAAATATGCCCCATGCCTCTGCTGCCAGGAGAAGCCTGCTATCTGCTCATCGGCGGGCTCCAAAACCCCAGCTGAGAAACACCCGATACCTTCTCCAAGAATCTCTCCCCTCTTTCTTTTAACCGTATGCAATTCCCGATAAAGGGCAAATCCAGATTAACTGGAGACAGAGGGAGCTGCTCAGACTGCTTTGTAGGGGGATGATTTATCGTATGATATGAAGTATTATGCTCATCCATTAAACAGTGAGCGAACTGTAAGGACGCTGGGGATCAGATAGAGAAGGGTGCCAACCAGCGCGGCGCTCCTCCCCACATGCATAGATCTCAGGAAGGAAACACCAGAGCGATAAAGGGGAGATGAAATGCACTGCATATTTCAATTTGAAAATGACTAAAGTTGTTTTGGTTTCTCACCCTCTACTCCCCCTCTAAGCAGGCTTTGGGTTTTTCTAACACTGTTCATCACGAGAAGGTTAAAGGATGAAGGTAAAGGGAAGCAAAGTTTATTACGTGTAAGGGACCGCTGCTGGGCCTCACTCCGCACGGCACTGATGCCAGCCCCCAACCTGCACCCTGCGCAAGGACCCCTTGGTACCCAGGCTCCTCCAAGACACAGCAGCTGGGCACTGGCAGAGCGGCCTTACCTTCACGGCGCCGCTGTTGGCTTCTATGTAAATCACATCTCCAGCCTCCACCCGCTCTTTCTGCAAACTTTCAAAGATGCTGGGGTCCAGCTGAAACACAACGAGGGGGACTCAGAGCTGTGATGCACAGTCCATCTCCTTGTGACCCCTTCCGGGCAGGTTTCCGTGACAGCCCAGCAGCCGGCACCTGCGTGTAGCACATGTCTCCACATCTGGATGCCAGAGCCCGACGGGCTGAGCAGACAGGCAAGGGAGGCCCGGAGACACTGCTCTCCTTCCGCCACCTGCGAGGCTGGAAACTGGCAGAAGGGCTTCTTCTGGCTTTGCTGGGTTACAGTACTGCAGAGCGAACCCAGGGCCTCTGCACTAAGCTGCATTCCTAGCCCGTTCTTATTTTTACAAAATGTTCTCACTCAGGTGCTAAGTTGCCCAGGTGGAGCCTGAACTTACAATCCTCCTGCCTCAGCCTCTTGGAGCGCTGGAATTACAGGTGTGTGCCACCACACCCAACTAACCAAGGGTTTTAAAAGAAGGCTCTGGCTGCCTTTAGAGGGACCACACTGCCTGTGGGTCCCTGCCTGCACCCTCTGGCGAGCCCTGTCCCTGCTCCCCCTCCTCCCCCAGTGAGGCATCTGCTGGCAGTGTGGCGGTCTCCAGGCAACAGCTGCGGGCTTGTGTTGCTGGACGAGGTTCTGCGCCCGGGCTCCCCAGCCACACAGCAGCACCAGGTGTAACCCCAGGCGGTGCAGTCCAAAGGGAAGTGTGCACCAGCAACCTCTTGGCCCAGACCTGTGGATCCCTGTGTCCACAGCGGGGGCTGCTGCTCTCCTAGTTACCCAGAGTCACGTACCCCGGGGCAGGCCCCTTGCTAAGGACCCAGCATTTAACGCAAGTTTCTCTAGGTTAAACTTCAAGGAGAGCTGTATTATGTAATAGGGCTGTGGTAGGAAACATTTGGACTCTGCCCCAAACAAAATTAATGAGTAAAACCCAGGGCTGGCGAAAGAAGCCAGACAGAACAACACACACTGTGATTCCACTTGCTGAACGTCCCCCAGAAAGGCTGCTCTATAGAAAACAAAGTACATCAGCGGTTGCCCAGGGCTAGGGCTGGGGACCGGCAGTGCCTATTACTGGAAGCAGGTTTTTTCTGGGGCTGGAGAAAATCTAAAATTAGATTGCGGCAATGGGCATATGACTGTGCGAGTAATTTAACATTCCCTAAACTGCACGCTTAAAATGGGCAAATTGTACTTAAAACTGTGTCTCAACAGAGCTGTTCCAAAGCCACCACCCCAGCAGCAGACTCCAGGCCCCGCCTCTGGCTGGCTGCACGGCTGCGAGGACAAAGCCCGGGTCCCCACAGCAGGCATGGGGAGGCAGGCGAGACGTGAATGCTGGGCTCCCTGCTGAGGCCCAGAAGGTAAGCGCAAACTCCAATACCCACTGAGCATTTTGAGGTCCTTCTCTCCTGATACCTTGCACATATGCTAAAAGCACACAGAAGTATTCATTTTAGAGGGAAAATTTATTTTCTCTCTGTTATTTTCTTAAACTATGCAAAACAGTGCGAACTTAAACTGTACATCTTACTTTACATAGCAATGATGAATATACATTCTTTTGCCAAAAGCACTTTTTTTTCCCCTTTTTTTGTTTTTGAGACAGCAACTTGCTATATAGTTTCAGGCCAGCCTTGAACTCACTATGTAGTCCGGGCTGGCCTGGAACTCATGGCAGTCCTGCCTCAGCCTCCCGAGTGCTGGGATGACAGGCATGGGCCACTAGGCCCAATGCCCCAAGCACTTTCACACCCATTGACTTCCCAAAGGAGCTGACTGAGGAGGGAAGGGTGAAAGGCGGCACACCCTACTGAGGGAGTTAATTAATGCAGGTGGGGTGACAAGGGGGGAGTGTAAAAGAGATCTGCAAGGCGGGCTCCTGAGACAGGGACCCCAAAGGAGAAAGAGTAACAGCCCTCTGAGCAAGGGACGTTTTTATGATCTTCATAAAGCAGTGACAAAGAAACAACCTTACAGAATCAGAGAACCATAAAACCGCAGTTCAGAGTAAAGATGGAGAAGTTACATGGTGGATCTACTGCTTTATAGATGAGAAAACTGAGTCCCAGAGAGTGCACATGACTTCCGGAGGTCACACAGCCGCTGCTGGGCAGACAGTCGTGCCCCTGAGGCAGCTGTGCCACCACAGGGTGACCATCACCTGTGGGAGCCCTGTTCCCTCACTTTTGGGCAAGGGAATGAGATACACACGTATGCGCACATAGACTTATAAATAACAATACACGCAATCTTCACTGAAGCTCTTAGCCCAGGCCTGACACAAAATCAATGAGAGATAAACTGATGTCAAGTATTAATATTAATAATAATAATAACAATAACAATAATAACAAACAGCCTGCATTCTCGATTGGCCCATTTCTCTCGCTGAAGGCTCTCATAATGACATTAATGCCCCCTTGCCACGGTACGAGTTCTGCCCTCGTAACTGTGAGGCAAGCGGTCATGTCACCGGAGGAAGCGGCATCACTTAGGGATGAGGTCGCTGGCTGAACACCACACGGCTATAGTAGCAGAGCCAGGATCCCCACAAGACTGAAGCCAAAGGTCATGCTGCTCACTGGGCACCTGTTGCCCATGTCCTGAAGGTTCATGGGACAGGTCTCTGAGGAAGGTCCTCAACAGCTCTGCAGCATCACCTCTCCACAGAGCCCTGACTCGGGTTTCGAGGCCGGCACGTGAGCAGCTGCGGTTGGAGTCTACGGTGCCCCCGGGGAGCTGTCTGTCACCCCCTATATCACCACTGCACTGCTACTTTCTGTGTGTGAGCACTAGAAACTGGGAAAACTAAGGCCCAGGTCAGAGCAAGGCCTGGGCCTCCAGCCACAGTCATGAGGTGGGGTATGGGCTGGCAGAGGTGATATGTTGGCTTAACTGCCAGGTAATGTTTTAACATACACACGGGAAAGAATAAGAAAGTGAGTAAGAAAGAAAACCATGGAGGCGAACGACTGTTGTCCCAGACACTCAGGAGACTGAGGCAGGGGTATCACAAGTTTAAGGCCAGTCGGGGCAACTTAGTGAGACACCATGTCAAAAAATAACAAAGTAACAGCTATCTTCCGGGCTGGGGATTTAGCTCAGTGGTGCAGTGTCCGCCTGACAAACCTGACGTACTGAGTTTGATTCCCAGTACTCCCCATCAAAAGTTCTCTTAAGTCTTCCTGTGTCCAAGCCCTACACCAGGCTCTGCTTTATACACACAGGATCCTCCAACGGTCCCATGAGCCACAGTGTACAGGCGCAGCGCCCAGGACATAGGCAGGTCACACCGCCCACTCAAACCACGCCGTGCCAAGGGGTTAAAGAGAACAGAGCCCGGGAGGCACTCACCTTCAGCTGCTTGGTGCCTTTGGCAGTCTTGAGTCCTATGATCACGTGGCTGATGGTTTTGCCGTACCCCCCCATGGGGTTCTCAGTCTCACACGGCGTCAGCTCCGTCACTTCGCCTTCATAAACCTCCTTAGTCTCCTTTATCCGAAGCCCTGGGAGGAACACAGATGGGCCACAGTGAGCAGCAGAGCCCTCCCCACACAACCCATCAACAGCTCTCTTATAAGCTCCTCAGCCCAAGGGGCTGGGGATTTAGCTCAGCGGCAAAGTGCCTGCCTGGCAAGCACAAGGTCGTGAGTTCAATTCCTGGTACCGGAAGAAAAACAAACAAACAAACAAAAATAAATAAATAAAAAAATATGCTCCTCAGCCCAAAACTTCCATGTCACTAAGAAGACAGCCCGACTTCAAGAACAGAGTACGGAAGGTAGCGTGTGCAAGGTCTGGCTCGTGTCCCCTTTACGGCAAAAATAAAGAAATAGACAAATAAAAATAAAGTGGCGTAACTTCAAGGCTGTCACCGGGGGCAGAAAAGCATCAAAACATAAACACAAACTGGAGCTGCTGCTATTCAGAAATGTAGAAAAGCAATTTCATTTCAGCTTTTGAAGGAACTTTCTAGGTTCAAAGCCAAAGAAACTATGATCCTCAAAATGTCCCAGGCCTCAGCGGGTGAGATGTAGTGTTAGCCGCTCACCCAGTCCCCGCGGCAGATGACTCCACTGGTCAGTGACACCACAGGGGCTGCCCTCCTCCCCAAGTCTGACTCAGGGGACTCGCACCCACCACCTCAGCCCCAACCGGGTGGGGACACAGAGCCAGCAGGACCCATGCCCAGAGGTGACTCCATGACGGCCAGCGTGGGCTCTGGCTGAGCACACTGCACCCCCAGATCAAGGCACTGGGCCTCGGTCACTATCTGCACTGCGGTTCTGTGGTTCCCCAAGGCACAACTTGTGCCCACAGCAAGTTTTTGCAACAGAATATGGTACCTGAAGGAAACCTCTCCTCACTCTGAGTATCGCCCACATTAGCTGTTTAGTACGTGCTTGCTGGTCATCTACGAACTGTGGTCTCTGCTCTTCTGTGTACAGGCTTTGCTGCCCAAAGCCCTGGGCAGCTCCCTGCAGACTCAGTGCAGGATGCATCCCCTCCAGAGCTTCCTACCTGTCCTTCTTGGGCATCCTCCACCTCGCCCTCCAGGAGACCTGCATGCCCACAACACAGGGACACAGAAGTGCCATGACATGTGACCCTGACCACTCCCCACAGACCATCCACACCAAAGCTCAGGGCCTGGCAGCATGTAGCAGGTGCACATGAAGAAGGGGGGCGGTGAACGAAGTCACAGGGTGAGGGCGCTGTCACTCGGCCGTCTAACGCGCAAGAATGCACCTGTCGATAATTCTTCCTGGCCACACAGCTCGAGGGCGCAAGGGAGGCGGCCGAGAGACAGAAACCTCGGCCTCAGCGAAAACCAGACCCATGAGAGTAAACCTATTCATCGCGCCATTAGACCCTAACATCTACCCTAAAACAAGAAAATGGAATACGGGCTTCCTACCACAGCAGCCCTGATCACTGTCAGTGAAGGTGCTCAACAGGAAGACAAAGCCCATCACTGTGGCTTCTCTGAACACACACATCGCACACGCACACACGTGCTCACACACACACATGCACACACCCTCTCCAAAACCCCCAAGTCCAGGTCAAGGAAAGAAATGGCTTCCTCTGAGGCTATGCCAAGCCACGAGTGAGTTAGCAGCTACTCAATCTACTCTCGAAGGGTTCTAAACACCCACTGGCGAGCCACGCCACGCTGCCACGCACGGTACTTCCAGGGTTGAACACTGGAGGGTGCCCGAACCCGCAGGCAAGCTGGCAGACCACGCCCAGAGATAGAATGTATAAATTTCCCTGGCAGTGGGCTCTTCATCCATCCCCAGAGTTCTCAAAGCAGCAGGGACTGCAGGTGGGGCCTGCAGCTTAGCCCTGCGACACTGCCAGGCTGAGTGCCCAGCACCATCTCAGCAGGAAACGCTGGTCCTTTCCTGCCACCTGACAGACCTGGGCTTCTAGCCGTGGAACCAGGGCCACCCCCTAGCCCAACCCCCAAGGCCACAGCTCTCAGCCAGGCTGTTCCACAACCTTGCTCTCTTCTTTCCCCCTCCTGGTTGGCATATGGCCACTGACCTCTCCATTCCTTTCCACCAGCCTGTGGGTGCAACGCTTGCCTCCATCTCGCTGATACTGTGCCTCAACAAGAAAGAGAGACTGGAGGTACACGCCAACCAAGCTAGTATGTGTATAACTGTCTGTGTCTTGATTCAAATGAATCTATAAACGCACTATGCCACTCACAAGACAATGGAAAGCCAGGTGAGACAGTGCACCCTGTAATTCTAGCTCTCAGGAGGCTGAGGCAGAAGGATCACAAGTTTGAGTCCCATCTGGGTAACTTATCAAGAGTCTACCTGAAGTTTTTTAAAATGTAAAACAGGTTAGGGATGTAGCTTAGTGAGAAGAACTGGCTTCAATCTCCAGCACTGAAATAATTAAGACCACCCCTCGCTTGGGACAGCAGATGGTGACCAGAAGTGGATGCAAAGGTGCTCAGGAGTACAGCCGATACTCTTTCTCGAGTGGGTGCTGGTTCCCAGGTCCTCACTTCATGGGAACCCACCAGGCTACCCGTCATGCTCTGGGCACTCGTCCATACGTCTGCACAAGGTTACCAAGGAGGGAAATAAGCAACACTGTGGGACGAGTGAAGGAGGGACACTGCTCTCGGCCTCCGCCAGCTTCTGGTTGTGGTGCTCAACCTTCGGACCCACCTGACGGGCACCTACCATTCCGTGCCCCACGAGTCTCCGGGCTTGGGTTACCATCATTCTCGGCTCACCGTTCCCCGCAGATCCTGACATCTACCCGGAGTGAGAAGTCCTTATCTCAAGAATAATGAAGAACTCTGTTGTGCACACACGGGAAGACGAAAGCTGCTCCCGACAGCAGGACGCCCTGACGTGGTTCTGGTGTCCCCGCCGCGAGGCTGCCTCTTCCCGACAGGGAAAGGTCCCGCAGGGTGCCGGGCGCTCCCGGCACCCCCACTTCACCTGCGAGCTATCTTATCGTGCAGTGGGCGCCTGCTCTCCCCCAGAAACCCAGTCAGGACAGAGACGCTCAGAGAGTCCAGGGGAGGAAAAGGGTCCTCTATCTGATAGCTACAAATGGAGGTTTTGGAATGGTCCCAAAAGAGAGGACAGGTTTCATTTCTGCTTTACCAAGTCCTCAGTTCCTGAGGAGCAAGCCAAAAATATTCCCAACATGAATCTTTGGGAATAAAAGACTGTGGCCAACTTGGAAAATCACTTACTTTTAAAGGGAGCTTCAGTTTAAAAAAAAAAACCAAACCTTTTACAGCCCAGAGAGATAAATTCTTCCACTGGAATGCTCACCCGTATCTGACATGAGCCGCCTCGGGCCGGGAAGAAAGGCATTCCCGTCTCTCACTAGCCCCGTACTTGTTTAGAAGTTGCTCGTGCTGACAGGCGGCCGGGACTCACGGAGGACAATGGGACCGGCTGTTAGCTCCGAAAGGGGCCGAGCGGTGCTATCACGGGCAACGACAACACAAATGACACCGGTTTCATCCGCTGGCTCGGGTTTCTCAATCCCTGACAGGGACCTTCATCATGTCAAGGAAACAGCACAGACTCCTGGCTTTTCATTTCTGGTGGGCTCACCGCTTCCTCCCACCCCTGCCAACCTCGAAGGAATTCAAAGGCAGGAGGTGGGAGCCGGTCAGCGGCTGCCCTTTCATACTGTGGCGGGAGCAAGGAATTTCTCTTCACCTTCTTGCCATCAAAAGAATTGCACCATCCCTTCCTCTCCAAAATGGCAAATGGCAGCCCGGATGCCACGGTCATTTACATCAGAAAGCATTTAAGCTACCTTTAAGCAATCCAGTTTTGTTAGATTTTATCCCACTGTCTCAAAATTGGTTTCTAAACACTTTTTAAAAAAATATTCAGACATCTGAAGCTGTCATAACAGCTCATTTAACATCATTTAATGACAAGATTGGTAAAAACACCGGCACACACTTAAATCAGAAAGTCAGCCGGGATGGTGGCTGCACACCTGTGGGTCCAGCACTGCAGTAACACCCCTCAAAAAAGTACTCAGAAAGATCTGAAACCTTTCTGTTTTTTCTTTTGAGACAGGGTCTCACTATATAGCCCAGGCTGGCCTTGAACTTGTGGCAATCCCCCTGCCTCAGCCTTACTGAGTACTGATTTTAAATGGAGGGAGTTCTGAGTCTTCCCTATTGCTATTCCAGGTTAAGAGTAAGAATCCAAGCAATGCAATACATGGAATAATGTGGGCTGAAGCCAACAGATATAATGTTTTGTTAAAGAAGCCAAACACGAAGAACACACACAGTGTGACTCCATTTAGAGCAAGTGTAAAAGGTCCATGTGTGTACCGGGTTATGAGGACCACGTACGAATTCCCAGTCACCACACACCTGGCAGACCGGACTGTGGCCAGGGAGGGTGGTGACGTCGAGGTTGTTGGCTGTGCTCTGTGCTTTGAGACGCATGGTGACTGCATCAAAGTTTACTTCATAATTAGCTAATGTTTTATGTGCTTTTTAGGTATTTGCTACACTTGAGCTCATCAGGCAGCAGAAACAAATTCCCTACTTCCTGGTAAAAGATACTTCCAGTAAGAAATATTTGGCAGTTTTTGAAGAAAGCCCAATCCGAAGTGACACCACTCTTACTAGTGCAAGCAGTTCACCGCCTCTGGTCACAACAGCAGCCTCGCCCACACGAGGCCTGGGCTCCATCCCCAGCATCACGAAACAGCGGGCGAGAAAGGGGCGCATCCAATGCTCACGGGGATCTGGCGGGGAGACAGAGCCACTGCAGCGCTGGGGAGGCAGGGTGCCCACTGGGCCGTACCCGCGGGGCCCAGAAGCACGGCCGTGTCCCACAGAGGCCAGAAGTGGGGCATACGACATCGCCTAGGGCCCACAGCTCGTTCTCCTTTTACAAGAATCACACAGGCCCACGGGGCGTGTCTGCTGCCACACACCGTCTTCTGCCATAGGCTTCCCTGCTTCAGAGTCTACCTGCTCCTCTCCCAGTGCAGGAAAGCCGCACTTAGCACCCACTCTGCACCAGGCACTGGGGCTGCAGAGACAAACACAGCCCCCTGCACCCCAGCAGCCACAGCTCTTCCCCATGCTCTGCCACCTCCCAAAGCAGCCCAAGCCGGGATCTCTCCCTGGCTCCTGTCTCTTCCAGCCCCACACCTAGCCCTGCAGGGAACCCTGCCAGCTCTAAGTCTCATGCAAAGAGGTCCAGAAGCGCCCCTACTGTCACCACCCCAGACCACACGCTGCCGACACCTGCTCACACTCTGTCCTTAGTCTACCCTCCCCCTCCTGCCTGGCTCCAGGACAGGGCATCTTGTCAAACGCAGCCCAGACCCCGTGGGCACCATCCTCCAACCACTCCAACCACTTTTCCAAAGCCCTACCTTTACTACAAGGCTTTACTACATTTACATCATTTCCACAAGGAGTTCTAGGAAGTCTCCATCTTCTGAATGCCGGCCTTGGTAAGGGACTGTGATATGTACAGGTGTGTGCGACTATGAGCCCACAGTAGACCCCACAGACCCGAGCACACGTGCGCAGAGACAGGCATGACATTTCCTGGCTGTCTTGTTTTGAAAAGCAAAAACTGAAGAAAACAAAAAACTAAACATCCATCTTAATAAAATGTCTATCATGCAACAGTTAAGGAAGCAATTATTTTTATTAGCAGATCTGAGGGAAGTTAGGGTTTGCTCAGCATTAGACCAGCAGAAAAGGGGCTGACAATTCTCTCCTCAGCATATTTTCAATGATCGAAGCAGAGGAACTAGACAGCAGTGCAGTTATTTACCATCCCAGTCACTAGCAAGTTCTTTAACTTTCTGAGGCTTATTTACTTTTTTTCTTCCTTTTCTTCTTCTCACCAGCAGTGGGGATCAAAACCAGGTATGCTCTATGAGAGCCACACCCCTTGTGTTTTTATTTTGAGGCAGAGTCTCACTAAGCTGTCGGGCTGACCTAGAAATTGTAATCCTCCTGCCTCAGCCTCCTGAGTAGCTGGGATTACAGACATGCACCACCAGAATCAGCCTGTGTTTCTTTGCAAGCAAATGCAGACCGAGACCCTCTGGTAAGGGAGCTGAAGCCTGGCACCACTCTGAAGCACCAGGCCTGACAAGGCAGCACCATAGGTGCAGGGCTCTGCCAGTGGCCACACAGCATCCCCTCTCCAAGAGGCCGCCTCACCTGGCTTGCCACCAAACACAGCGTCCTGGCAGCCTGGCACACGACAGCACTGGCACCAGTCCCATGCTTTTCAGCAGACAGTCATCTCTCGAAGCAGAACAGAGCTGCCAGGGAAATAGGACTTGTTCTTAAAAGGCCACTTTACAAACACATTGAGGAAGGACTGGCTGGGCAGGAACCCAAGGCCTGCATATGCTACGCACACGCCTAGCCCCCAGCTACACCCCAAGCCGAACTAACATTTAACGTGAAAACATCAAGAAGCACAGCCGCACAAGTGGGGCCTACATTCACGCCCATGCTGCAGCCCCTCAACTCAAACAACCGTGGTCTGCGTGTGCTGTTTGCACAGACAAAGGCAATGGTGCAGGGCAACAGCGCATCACAAAGCGTGTTCCCCAGGATGCAGCGGGGCCCTCTCCGCACCTATGGTACCCACCGATGGCTCTGCGGAAGTTCTCCATCAGCACCTCCGTCTTCTTGATCTCTGTCGAGTAAACCTCGCTCCCCACCATCGGGCAGAAAGGGACCTTACTCCCCAGCTCCTGGGCAATGGCCAGAGCTAGAGCAGTCTGCGAAAGACAAGAAGGACATGCGTCTGCTTCAGTCCTCAAGACCTGGTGACTCAGAAACATATGCAATGAAAGTTGTTAACCGGGAATGACCAAGTAGCTACTCCCTTCGTTAAGTTAACACCCACTGGCATGTTTTTCATACAGGCAGGGATGGCCCCTGTAGACAGTCAGTTTATATCATGAACGGCAACACTGACCATCCCCGTACACACGCTTCCCTCAGGGAGCCCTACCCAGCGCAAGTCCAACCCTAAGCGCTTCCCACACCCTCCCCACCCGACTCCCCATGCAGGGAGGAGGAAGCCGGGACAGGGCTGCACGAACACGGCCGGGGCACCGTGACTAGGAGCAGGCAAGCAGAGATGGAAACGCTGGCGGTATGGCCGCGAAGTCATGCTCCCGTTATCACTGGTGCGCTCTCCCAAAACTGCTTCCTTGCTGGGCAGCCAGGATGGCGCACTCTACAACCCAGTACTCGGGAAGCTGAGGCAGGACTGAGGAGAGCTCGAGGCCAGCCTGGACTTCGTGGCAAGACCCTATCTCAAACACACCTGCTCCCTCAAGCCCCCAGCAGGGTCTGATCTGACAGCCGGACTGCTCAGGGCACCCCCAACCGATGTCTCTGAGATCCCGCTGTTTTACAAATGCAGGAAACTGGTGCCAATCTGCAGCCCACCGGAAACCGGCAGTGAAGGACTGTGCTGCTTCCTGTTCCTGTTCTGGTGTGTGCTTCATAAACAGCAGAGACACACACGTTAGCGGACTTCTGGAGCTCCGGGCTGCTCTTGTTACACTTGAACCTGCACTGCAGGAAACTACAAACTGATGTTTGGGAACACAACTGTGGCTCGCAGACGCTGAACAGGACCAGATGTAATGGACATGTGGTCAAATATGAAGAACGAAAGGCAGGGCCGGGGATATGGCTCAGCGGCACAAGCACCTGCCTGGCAAGCGCAAGGTCCTGAGTCTGATTCCCAGTACCAAAAAAAAAAAATATGAAAGGCAAATACTCTACGGTTGGTACAGGACTGGGAACAGCATGGCCTCTTGATGCCATTTCCACCTCTCCTCAACGCTGAAACCAGAGTGTGAGGCGGGGCAGCTCCCAGGTCCATGGCCAAGGAAGGCCAGCTTGCCACTCAGGAACAATGTGAGCTTGAAGACAGGGTTTACAAACTGAGTGGGGGAGCTGGGTGTGGTGGCACACACCTGTAACCCTAGCACTCCAGAGGCTGAGGCAGGAGGATCGTTGTGAGGTCAAGGCAGGCCCAGGCCACAAGCAAGACCCTATCTAAAACAAAAACAAAAAAACCCCACTAAATATTAAAAACTGAAAAGAAATAAAAATAAAAATTGGCCAAGAAAAGTCCCTCATAGATTTTCTTTTTGGTGCCCCTCTGGTGGCAGTTTTGGCAGACAGTAGAGCCCGGGGAAGGCTCAGCATCCAGCAGTGAAAGAAGCAAAAACTGGTTTTGGTCCTGACTGCCCCCACTTTCTCTGGGAGCTTGGGCACTCGGCAAAGCCCTCGGGGCCAGCTTCCTCCCTGTCTGGTGTGGTGTGAAGGGGCAGGCCAGACCCCAGGAGCACACAAGCTGCCTACGGACTGATCCTGCATGGCCCACGGTCCACACGTGCTCTGAAACTCGGTCTGCGGCCACCCTTTGAACACTGGGAAACCGGATGTGAGCACACAGCCACTCCGCCTCTCTGGAGGAAGAGGAGGCCCAGCCACAGTGGGCACCAGCTCCGGGACAGCAGCTGCTGCTGTAGCAGAACTCACACCAGCACCTCGGGCCCACACCAGTGCCCCGCACAGGCCGCTGCGCACCTAGGCGTCTAGGGTTTGCATTCAGATGAACAGCAGGACCGGACAGGCACAAGAAGCGCAGCTTGAACACCAGGACACCCGCAGGCTGTGGGCTGGCCTGGCCCCTCCCTCCCAGCCCTTCCACCTCCTCTTCGTGGGTTCTACAGGATCCCATTCACAGCTTCCAGGCTCAATGACAATGATCATACCCAGTCCAGCGGCATCCCTGCGTCCTTCTACCTAACAGGGATGATCAGCATATTTCTATGGAAACATGGCAACTACCTGGCTAAGAAGCGCTCCACGCCTGTCTTGTTTCCTGCGGTATGGACACCCACCCCTCCTAATTAGGCCCATGTAGCTCTCACTGAGCTTCCAACCAGCCCGTGAACTTGATAATCTAGTCTGTACTTTACAGATTAAGAAACCGATGCTGGGCATGGTGGTGTGCGCCTGCAATCCCAGCACTCGGGAGACTGAGGCAAGGAGGATCACCTAGAATTCGAGGCCAGTCTGGGCTACAGAGAGTTCAGGGCCAGCCTGGACTATCAGTCGAGCCCTGTCTCAAACAAAGAAAGAAATAAACCGAAATGCACAAGTTACCAACTCATCCAGTGGCAAAGAGCTGGACAGCGCCAGCGTGCAAACCCTGAGCGCCAACGCCGTTATCTCTTCGCGCCTCCCCACCCCAGGTGAGTGCCAAGTGGCACATAAAAAAGAGGCTGCTGCCAAAACAAGGCTGAGGAAGTTCACTTTCAATCTCATCTGAACATCCCCTTTCTAAAACCCAAATCGTAACACCCCATTATGAACAGTGTGAGGCCAGGCGTGGTGGCGCACGCCGTAATCCCAGCACTCGGGAGGCTGAGGCAGGAGGACTGCTGTGAGTTCGAGGCCAGCCTAAACTCCATAGTGAAACCCTGTCTCAAAAAGTGTGAGATCCTCAGGAGCGGACCATCCGTAAGAATCATGTATTTGCAGACTGGGCATGGTGGCACATGCCTGTAATCCCAACACTCAAGAAGATAAGGATGAGGCAGGAGAGAAGTTTGAAGCCAGCCTGAACTGCACAGTGAAACCCTGCCTCAAAAGGACAAAAAAAAAAAAAAATTCATGTATTTGCATAGCCAGATGTAGTGGCACACACCTGTGATTCCAGCACTTGGGAGGCTGAGACAGAAGGATCTCCTCGAGTTCGAGGCCAGCCTGGGCTCTGTACTGAGTTCAAGGCCAGCCTGGTCTACATAGTGAGACCCTGTCTCAAGGAATCAAAACAAAACAAAAAGCTAGAAAACATGAGAGGCTGAAAGACAAACAAGCCTAAAGAAGAAACTCTAGCCCAACACTTCTCGGCTTTGGCCTGGGTGCCATGTAAGACCAGGCAGTTCCCCACTGTACACAGGATGTCAGCAGCACTTTAGCCTCCAACCACTAGATGCCACTGCACCTGCTTGAATCAGGACATGGGAAAACCCTGCCCAGACAGAGCCAAAATCAAGCACATCTCCAGAACATCCAGAAGGAAAAGTTAAAACCTGCCCAAAAAAACTTTTCGGTTGTTTGTTTTCTTGAGACAAGCTCTTGCTATGCAGTTCAGACTGGCCTCAAACTCAGTGATCCTCCTGTCTCAGCCTGCCCACTACAGGGACTACATGTGTATGCCACACGCCCAGCAAAATCCTCAAAATTAGACTTAAAAGCAATGACAGCGAGCTGGGGAAATAGCTCAGTGGCACAAGCACCTGCCTGGCAAGTGCAAGGTCCTGAGTTTGATTCCGGATACCAAAAAAAAAAAAAAAAAACAACAAAAAAACAAGCAATAACAGACGCCAAAAGACAGCAAATAACATCCAACAAGTATTGAAAAAAAAATATCAACTGAATTAGAAACCCAGCACAACTATCTTTCAAGACAAGGACCACAAAATAAGTAATAATAAATAATTGAAGGAGCATGAGGTCCTGGCAAGCATGAGGTCCTGAGTTCAATTCCTGTACCAAAAAACCTGAGAGACTTTCCCATCAGCAACGTCCAGAAAGGACCTCCAGGGAACACACCACAGGAAGAGGAAACCTGGACGGAGGCCAAGGGAGGCGCAGGACCCGAGGGGCAGTAAGCAGATGCACGGCAAATGCTGAGGGGGTGGGGGGCAGGGAGCTGAGGCTTGCGATGGTTGGCACTGTACCAACACAGGCCTTCATCCGCTAGTGCGAGACACCAATGTAAGTCACACCATTAATTTAGCAATTACTGTTTCAAAATTAACACCATCTCACATCTGACTGGAATTCCTGCTTCTAGTTTTAAAAGCAAGTCAATACCAGAGCTAGGGGGCTGGGGATTTAGCTCAGCGGCAAAAGCGCCTGCCTGGCAAGCGCAAGGTCCTGAGTTCGGTTCCCGGTACCGGAGAAAAACCAAAAAAAAAAAAAAAAAAATACCAGAGCTAAAATATAACCCCCCCCTCCATTCTTTTGTTCTTGAGACAGAGTCTCCCTATGTACCTCAAACTCACAGTGATCCTCCTGCCTCAGCCTCTCGAGTGGTGGGATGACAAGGGTGCGCCCAGTCCTAAAGCCCATTTCTTTACAGCCCAAGCTCTGACACTCCTGCACCTAGGAGCCCTTCCAAGGAACAAGCAAGGCTCAGACTGGGAGCTCTTTTTTCTCGTATTCAGCCACCCATTCCCCTCACGGGCCCCAGTGAGCCACACTGCCACCCCGCCGAGGCCTCTTCCTCCTCCAAGGCCAAACCCCCTCTCCAGCGCTGAGGGCGCTCAGCCAATCTCCCCGCTCCAGTTTCACCAGCCTGCGCGGTCTCAGCTTGGACCCCGGCTGCACGTCATCCGGGTCAGCAAGCCCACAAGCGCTGCACTCGGCGGAGTAACTCTGCGCGGTCATGACTTCCTGTTTATCTGCCCTGAAAAGACTACAAACTCCTCGAAGATAAAAACCATGCCTCTAATTCCTTCTCTCTCATTCTTCTCTCATCTCTTACACGGCCAAAATAGCAACGGGAGAAGCCAGCAGTTTATTTGCCCTCAAATGAGATGTCACTCTGGAGATTTTCTGAGGGCCTAGAGCAGCACGAACATTTCCAAAGCAAAGGAGACTTAAAGGAGACAAAGGACAAATCCCAGAGACAATGAGAGTCCTCGGAGGACCTGACTCTCGGCTGGAGGAAAGCCAGGGAAATTTCAACTCCAGAAGTATGGATTTCAGACACCTCGCTGTATTATTGCACATTCGTTTTTAAAACACACATATAACTAATTCAGCTTAACAAAGACTAGTTAAGACATGAATCCAGTTTGGCTTAGACGTCACGATCATTCTCCTGGGGAGCTGAAGAAATGAGAGAAAGAAGAGTACCTTGCCAGTTCCGGGAGGTCCTGCCAACAGGACGGCTCTTCCGGCCATTTTCTTGCTTTTGATTAATTCTACTATGACGCCGCATGCCTGCACACAGTAGAAAGAAATAATCAGTCAGGATTAAAATGCTTCACGGGGGAGATCAGCCCCTGGTCTACAGCGCACAGTCATCCAACCAAGCCCGACAGCCAACCCTGCAGAGGCACAGGAAGCCCTGAGTGCCAGCCGAGTGCCAGCCGAGGGCCGGAGAGGAGAGAGACACACAAATGTCCCATAACATCACTACTGACAAGGGGAAAGGGCTACGCAGAGTGGGCAGCCACAGACAGTGACAGGGCAGCCGCTTTAATTATATTTGATACATGAGGCCACAGTCAAGGCGAAAGAAATAGCAAGTTCAAAATACCCATGGCTCGTAGAATTTATATGAATAGCCAGGTGTGGTGGCACACACCTATAATCACAGCACTTGGGAAGCTGAGGCAGGAGGATCGTTGCAAGTTTGAGATCAGCCTGGGTTACAAAGTGAGCTCAAGGCCAGCCTGAGCTGCACAGTGAGACCCTGTCTCAAAAAGGCAAAAAAAAAAAAAAAAAAAAGAATAAATAAGTCTCTATCCAAGGTTAAAAAAAATACCCAGGGCTGGCTGAGGTGTAGCTCCGTGGTAGAGCACTGGCTCAGCTTGAGTGGTGCTCTGAGTTCCATCCCCAGCACTACAAAAAAAGAAACCAAAACAAACAAACAAAAAGAACAATCCATACAATAACAACAAAAAACTGTAATCCTAGCCCTCAGGAGCCTGAGCCAAGAGGATCACCTTAAGTACCAGGCCAGCCTGGGCTACACAGCAAGACCCTGTCTCAAAACAGAAGAGAGCAGGAGTCTGGCACATCCAAGAGACAAAAAGGGTGCAGTAACCAAAGCGGAGCCAAAAGAGAATGGGAAGACAAGCCTGAAGAGGAAGGCAGGGTCAGAGTGAGGTTGCAGGATGGAAAGCCACGGAAAAGGTCAGACTGGGTCACGCTGTGATTTCTACTTAGAGCATCCGGGGGCCGCCGGGGCTGTGGATCAGTAACAGCACTGGCCTACATGTGCAAGGTCCTAGGTTCCATCCCCAGCACCACCAAAAATAAATCAATACAAAGAAAATAAAAGATCATCCTGGCTGCTGCTTAGACAATGGACCACAGAGCTGGGTATGGCAGCACATGCCTATAATCCCAGCAATCGGGAGGCTGAAGCAGGAGAATCAATGAGCTGCAAGCCAGCTGGGGCTACAAAGTAAGTTCAAGCCCAGCCTGAACTCCATAGCAAGACCCTATCTCAAAAAAAAAAAAGGACCGTAGACATGCAATGGAAGTAATAATTTTTAACCTGGGATATAGGGGTAAGACTCCAAGATCCACAAGCCTTCTGAAATCAGAAACAAAATTGTGTATATGTGTTCACATGTACATTTCTCCAGGGAGAGGACCCAGAGCTTTCATCAGATTCCTAAGGCTTAAGAACCAATGATAGGGAATGGGATATAGCTCAGTGGCACAAGTACCTGCCTGGCAAGCACAAGATCCTGAGTTTGATTCCTGGTATCAAAAAAAAAAAAAAAAAGATAGGCATAATGCCAAACACCTATAATCCCAGCACTCTGGGAGGCTGAGGTAGGAGGACTGTGAGTTCAAGCCTAACCTGGGCAACTTGGTGAGACCTTGTCTCAAAAACAAAACGTCTGAGGATGTAGCTTAGTGCAAAAGTCCTGCGTTTAAAAACACACAGTAGTGCCAAAGAAGAGGAGAAGAGGAAGAGGAGGAAAAGGAGAAAAAGAAGAGCAAGAGTAGAAGAGGGCAGGAGGAGGAACAGGGGAGGGGAAGAGAGGAAGGAGGTTAAGAGGGAGAGGGGCAGAAGAGAAGAACCTATGATACACTATACTTGGCCATTAGTGGAACCTGTAAAGCAAATACTGACTGTGAGGTTAAAGCCATGCCACCAACAGCATCACCAAACACCTCTTGAATCCTCAGGACTCAATTACTTGGTCATCTGCCTGTATATTTTAAATCTACTCTGATAGTAAATATACATATTTACTAGTAAATATACATAAACACACACACCTCAGATTCATAAATGAGTCACCAGTCTTCATGTATCATAGAACACTGAACTACAAAAGAGACTGAGAGCCGAGCGTGGTGGTGCACCCCTGTAATCCCAGCACTCGGGAGGCTGAGGCAGGAGGATCATTGCAAATTCGAGACCAGCCTGGGCTGAAAGTGAGCTCAAGGCCAGCCTGAACTGCATAGTGAGACCCTGTCTCAAAAAAGACCAAAAAAAAAAAAAAAACTGAGGAAAGTCATACTTACTGAGCACCTCCAGCCCATGACTACCTAACAGGAGATCTGTTAGACTCATTTAATAACCAAATTTCAAAGGCGTTTTTCCATGTGTGAAGCGAGGCCACAGCACTGTCACCCTAGTGACCAGAGGCTCCTATGAGGTGCCGCATCTCCTCCATCCTGTCCCCCAAACACTGTGAAACACCTTTGTTCCACAAACAGCCCTCAAAAACCATATGTTTTGCCTGTAATCCCAGGACTCGGGAGGCTGAGGCAGGAGGATCATTGCGAGTTCGAGACCAGCCTGGGCTACAAAGTGAACTCAAGACCAGCCTGAACTGCATAGGGAGACCTTGCCTCAAAAAAAAAAAAAAAAAAAACCAACCATGTGTTCAAGCAATGAGCTGGTGTTTTGTTCCGTTTCAGCTTCACTTAGCAAAGACAGAGCCCTGAATAGCACCTCTAAGGCTTCTCCAGAAAAAAGACCCTCTGCAGTCTCTCTGGTGATCCTCCGCATTGGAGCAGTCTACTCCAAAAAGGGAGAAAAGACTTTCTAAAATGTGGATATGTCCCTGGATTTACCGACTGAGAACGCTTCCATTCATTCTCTCTTCCATTCATTCTCCTTCAGTCCACACTAACTTCTCTCCAGTGAGATATGTTATGAATTCCGACAGAACTGGCAGGGCCGGTAAGATCACCAACTCTGACACTCTTATTTTTCAGGTGAGAGTACTGAGTAGCAGAGAGGCTGCTGATGTGAACAGTCATACAAGAACCTCGTAGCAGAGATGGGTCTGAGGCATACAGCACCAGCGTTAAGAGCATGGAGTCCCGAAGACTGGAATCTAAACATTGGCTCTACCACTTACCAGATGAAACGAACCCTGACCAAGTTACCTAACCTCTGTAACTACTTGTCTGGACACAGGAGTTCATAGTAACAACATACATGCTAAAGGGTTTAGGGCTAATGCATACTAATGTATGCCGTTTCCTTTAAAAGGTGAAGGAAAGGTAGAAATGGATAGATGAAGTTATATGGTAAAGCCACAAAGTAAAATGTTAACTGTAAAATTCAGGTCCGTGAGTATTTACTATAAAAGTGTTTCAGCCAGACGTGTGGTGCACATCTGTAATCCCAGCACTTGCGAGGCTGAGGTAGGAAGATCACTGCGAGTTCAAGGCCAGCCTGGGCTACATAGTGAGTTCAAGCCCATTCTAAACTACACAGTGAGATCCTAACTCGAAAAACCAAATAAAGAAGGAGCGTTTCAACTTTTGCATATGCCTGAAGTTATACAAAAGTAGAGGAGGGTCATTTAGAGTGAATATGAAAAACAAGGCAATGGAAATAGTCAGGTGTGACGGCGCACACCTGTAATCCCTACACTGAGACAGGAGGCTCACTGTGAGTGGAAGGCGGGCCTGGGCTACATTGTGAGTTCAAGGCCAGTATGAACTACATAGCAAGACCTTGCCTCAACCCACCCCCCAAAAGAGGCTTCTCTTTGGTCCTTTCTGTTAGCAAGAGACCCACAGGCAATAGTCTTAAACTCGTATTAAAGGCAGGGCCCCCTAGCTACTAGGTCTCCTCAAGGCTGTGTATCATCTGCAGGGCAGATATAGGGGGCCGGAAGTGCAGATGTGGGGGCCGGAAGTGCAGAGTGCAAATCTCAGCTTTATCAACATGCACTGAGTGGAGTAACTTCTCCCACCCTTAATTTTTCCATCTGCCAAAATAAATAAATAAATAAAAATAAAGTGGGTGATGGACTTGGCCACACTACACAAGCAGGCTTAACTACACCTGCTCCTCTCCGTAACTCCTCCTTCTCTCTCAGGTCCCAGGTCCTGAGAACCAAAGTCAGCTTTCCCAGCTTGGTCAGTTCCCTGCTCAATCACCCCACAGCCTGCCACTGCGTTCACAATGACGTCCAACTCCTCTACCACGGCGACAAGGGCCACCGAGCTAGAAGGATCGTTTGCTGGTGCGCCGGTGCTTACTGGCCGCCTCTCGCCACGCTGGAATGCAGGATCCGGGAGAACGAGGGTCCCCTATATTTTGTTCCCCGGAGAACCCACCAATGAGGACTCCCGTCGCCAGTGGTCCCAGCCCTCGAGCGGCTCCCTGCTCGCCCCGCCGCCGTCTCCAAGCCCCGAGAACTCAGAGGCGGGGACCCGGCACGCGACCCGGAACGCGACCCGCCCGCCCGCGCCCCCAACTGCCGGTCGCGGCCACACCTCTCTCGCGTTCTCCTGGCCCACGAGCCCCGAGGCCGCCTGCTTAGCCAGGCCGCTTTCGTCCAGCCCCAGCCCCTTCACATGGCTGTGGGAGGCGATCCGCTGCGTCTTCGTGGTGCTCTTCACCTCCTCTATCTTCATTTTACAGATACGAGGAGCCGAAACCAGCGTGGAAAACCAGGAGCAAGTACCGCGCGCACGGCGCCGGGGTTACCATGCGGCCGTTACTAGGGCGTTACGTAAAGTCCCGCCTCTGTCGGCGTTCCATTGGTGGAAATGGGAAGACCTCTGCACTCCATTGGCTTATGGCTGCACCCATCATAGCTGCCGGCGGAGTCCCACCCACTCACTTCCTTCGGTGTCCCGGCTTGGCTCCCCAACAGCCGGCGCTTCCTGCCGGGGAAGAGCACAGAGGGAGCACCAGGCTAGATGTGGCCTGAGGCCCAGACCTGAGGTGGTTGCTGGCCGGGTCCTTAAAGGGGCCATCCTTTCCGTGAGTTAACACGTGTAGTCGTCATTACATTACTGCCTCCGTTCTGAAGATGGAGGATTTGAGGTTAAGAGCTTGAGCTTTGACTTTGGTTGTTTTTTTTGTTTGAATCAGGGTCTCAGTGTATAGTCCAGACAGGCCCCGTACCCAGGGGAGATCCTCCTGCCTCAGCCTTCCGCGTATTGGTATTATAGGCGTTTACCACCACCCCACCACCTCAGTTCATTGACTTAATCCTGGTTTACTCTTACACCAGAATAAATTCCTTTCACTTGGTCAAAGTGAGGTACTCTATGGAACTATCTGTGTATTGTCCAACTGAGGGGGGCAACCATGTCACTGTTGTTGTAAGCCCCAACCTTTGTCTTTTTTGGTACAAAGAGAAGGGTCTTCCAGCCAGAAAATGGGAGAGGAGTGAGGCTTTTAGAGCCTAAGGACGTCTCTGAACCACTTGATCAGGGCTTTCAAAACCCCAGAGTTGTAGATTCCTTTTGTGGCCAGTGTGGGGGAGGCAGGGAAGGCTGAGCAAGAGGGAATAATGGGCTCCAGGGCTTTTCCACCAGAGCCATTATTTTTGCTGCTGAGGAACAATTGTGAATGCACAGACCTGGCCTAGCGTTCTCATTTTACCAGTGAGGAAAACGAGGTCCCCGGAAGGACCAAGGTCACAAATTATCCAAATGTGTGACACTGAGCACTGTGCAAAAGATGCTGTGCCCGATTGCAGAGCCAACAATGGGGCAGGTCAGTGTCCAGGACACACACGGTGATAAAGGGCAGGGGAGGCCTGCAGGAGGAGACAGAGGTGACTTCCACCCTCTAGTATGCAGCCCACCTCCAGCTGCCATAGCTCTGATTTTGTTTAGGGAACTGTTCTCTCCCCTCTTGGTGTCCTGAGTGTTTTGGGCACGCTGACCCACAGCCAGCCGTGTCAGGGTGAGCGTGTGGCCCTAGTCTGGCCCCACAGAGCATCCCGTCTCTCCACACACGCGATGGCATCAGGAACTTGAGTGACCAGTCAACGGCACTCTGACCCTTGTGACTTACCTGAGAGATCAGGAAAGGGACCTGGGTTTTTGGCCTGCTGCTATCTTGGCATTTCCTGGGGAGACTTCAACAGGAACAAAGACAACACAAAGGAAAGGGGAGCTGACAGAAAGCAATTCCTGATGAAATCCTTTCCATCCCTGCATCCAGCCTCGCCTTGCTTACAGTGTAACGCAGCACTTAATTCAGGGCTTAAGATGGTTTGAGCTAGGTAGGTTTTTGTCCTTGGGGACTGAAAAGCCATGCTAGGGAAGGACATGTGCCAATAATTGCGTGAACTACTTGTGAGCAGGAGTTCTCTGAAGAAACCACATCTGCATGGGAGACCCTGCAACCTGCTTGACCTTGGCCAACTAGAATAGGGCAGTTGGGGAGAAGGAAGGTTGTAGGTCATTAGCCAGCATTAGCCCAGTATGGTGGTGCACACCTGTAATCCCAGCACTTGGGAGGCTGAGGCAGGAGGATCATTGCGAGTTCGAGACCAGCCTGGGCTACAAAGTGAGCTCAAGACCAGCCTGAACTGCATAGCGAGACCCTGTTTCAGAAAGACAAAAAAAAAAACAGAGGCTAGCCTGAACTGCAGAGCAGGACCCTGTCTCAAAAAACTGGAAAAAAAAAAAAAAAAAAAAAGAGCCAGCATTAACTCAGGATAGCTTAGGTCCTATAAGAGCAATTTCCCACAATCTTTGTATTGACCCAACATCCTTGTGACCATTAAGTAAACTTAGTATGACTAAGTGGATCTCTAGCCTCCACCCACCCTAAAGTTAAGAATGGCATAAGAGCTGGGAGTGATGGCACACACTTATCATCCCAGGGAGGCTGAGGCAGGAGGATCACCAGAAGTTTGAAGCCAGCCTGGGCTACATAGCAAGATCCTGTCTCAACAAAACAAAACAAATACCAGTGGATAAAACAAGAAACAAGTTATTTTTTCTCACACAAAGTCCAAACAGCATTCTAGCAGATGGGCTGGCTTTCCACCCACAGAGGACCCATACCCCATCTATGGGGTTGCTCTACTACCCTGACACACACCTTCTATTGCAACAGCAAGCAGAAACACCGAAATGACACCCAGGACTTGGAGGCAGATTTATTAATGTCAATGAGCACTGATTAGGATCACTACCAAAATATCAGGCCCTGATCTCTGGTGGTCTAGAGCTTATATGAGATAAGCAAGCAAGAAGTCCAGAGGCAGAAAGGCTTGTCAGTTGGGGATTGGTTTATACAGTGTGCATCACAGTGACCAGCTGTTTCTGAGAAACAGGAGCTACTAGATCTGGAACAGACACTATTACCTGGGCAACTATGACCTGGCTGGGGGAGGAGCATTTTCTGCTACACTATCATGTGATGGAAGGTGGTTGCTCAAGCTCCCTTATCAAAGTCCAAATCTGCAGCATCAAGAAGGAGAGGGGGTGGAAGAAAGGACGTTCTCCTCCCCTTTAACCCTGACCTGAAAGTTACACCATCGTTTCTACTCCCAGTCCAACAGAATCAAATGGCTGTGGTTAGCTGCAAGGGAGTCTGGGAACCCACAGTCAATTCCTATGTGAAAAGGGCAGAAAGTAGGCTAGGGAACCACTCTCGGTCTCTACGTTAAGGTGCTGTGCCAGGCACTACTGGACTGTCTTTGTAACCTGATTCAGGGGCCCACATGACTCTTAAGAGCCAGGATAATCCTACTCACTGGGCTCCAGGTCACAAACGCACCTCAGGCCACCTCTCAGAAGCTGCCCTCTGCCTTCCCTTTGTCCTGATTTTATCTTCTTCCTAGCAAAGTTCCCACCTCATTGAACATCCTTCTCTTTCCAGTCTCCAGTTCCTAGCCCAAAACAGCATGAATTCACTTTTTTTTTTTGGTCTTTCTGAGACAGGGTCTCATTATGCAGTTCAGGCTGGCCTTGAACTCATTTTGTAGCCCAGGCAGATCTCAAGCTCACAACAATCCTCCTGCCTCAACCTCCCAAGGGCTGGGATTACAGGCATGCACCACCATGCTCGGCATGAATTCACTCTTATGCTGTCCTGAATCTGCCGCCTCAAAAGTCAAGGATGCCACAAAACACATCTTCCTGTTGTTGTTTTGTTTGTTTGTTTGTGTTTTTTTTGTTGTTTTTTTTTTTTTGGAGACAGGATCTCACTCTGCAAGCCATCCTTCAACTCACTGTGCAGGGGGTCAGGGATATAGCTCAGTGGCACAAGTGCATGCCTGGCAAGTGCAAGTTCCTGAGTCTGATTCCTGGTACCAAAAAAAAAAACAACCCTCACTGTGCAGAACCTTAAACTCATGATCCTAGCAAGGGGGGCACCAAAGATATAGACAACAGGAGAATAGATAATTTGGACTCTGAAAACTTCTGTGCATGAAAGAGTACTATTAAATGAGTGAAAGGGCAGCACATAGCAGGGGAGAAATATCTGCAAATCTTGAATCTGGGAGGGTTTAATATCTAGCATATATGAAGAACTACAATTCAAACCAAAAAGCCAACCAACCCACTTTTAAAGTGGGCAAAGGATTTGTTAAGCACTTGTCCAAAGAAGATGTACAAATGGCCATCAGACATGTGAAGAGACGCTCCACTTCATTAGCCATCAGGGAAATGAAAGTCATAACCACCATGAGATACTACCGCACACCCACCAAGATAACTAACATTCAAAAGGAGAAATGAAAATAACAAAAACAAGAGGAAGGACTGGAACTCTTGTACCTTGCTGATGGGATTGGGTCATAGCACAGCTGCTGTGCAAAACGGTTTGTTGGCTCCACAGAATGCTGAAGGTAGACTTCTCATGAGACCCAACAACTCCTCTACCATCCCAACACCAAAAGAATTAGCATTAATCACAAGGACCAAAGGGTGCAAACAACTCAACTATTCGTCAACAGATAATGCTAAATAAAATGTGATACCTCCCTGCGGTGGAGTCATACCCTCCTGTGGAAAAAGAATGGTGTTCTGAATACATAGTAGGTACCGCATGTGTGAAGCATGAAGATGGTACACTAAGTGAATATTCTATTTCTATACTTACATGAAA
>NW_004955429.1:15589551-15591984 GCF_000276665.1 Chinchilla lanigera | reverse complement strand
TTGTTCCCATGAAATACTGTATAGATGGGAGTCATGGCGATGTCAGGTACTGCAGCTCGACTAGAGCTGGCAGGGGACACGTCTCTGCGGCTGGCCGGGCTTCCTTGTGCCCTGGCTCAGCATGGCACCAGCAGGTCTCTTTGGTGCTGGGGAGGTCAGGGAGCTGAGCCTGAAGCCGGGGTGACTGTGCGCTGAGGTTGCTGAGGGACACAGTGGGGAAAACATATAGTTAACACAGTTGCCTGCAAGGCGGCTCCTCAGAGGAAAGGGAAATTTCCATTCCATCCCTGAAAGAATCTTTAAAGCCAAAACTCAAATCAAAGAGCAAAGTATAATAACTTCCTCTGGGCAAATTTATAATTAATCCTGGATTAATTGGCCTTAATGAAGTTGAATTAATTACTGGCTGTTTGTAAAGAACTTTGAACTACCTGAGTGCAAAATGGCATTAAAGAAACAGAAAGGAACCGGCATCCCATTAACATTAGGAACAAATCCCAGATAATCACGCTTCTGCAGGCTGTTTCCCAGCCGCACCGCTCCCACGGACTGTGCGCAGCCTGGGGAACTGCGCGGGGCTGGGGAGTGTGCTGAGGGGAGGGTGCCTGCCTGGGCTGCATCTGCGGGGTCTGCTCAGGATGAGCCATGTGGCACCTCTGCCTGGGCCAGGCCAGGGTTGAGCACTCAAGGCAGCCTCAGCCCACGAAAATGGGTGCCCAAGAATGTTGGGGTGAACTCAGTGCTGAGCTGGAGATGCTTAGAGAAAGCACGCAGGAGGAAGCATGAGGAGCCCCGCATTTTGCTGGAACAGCTCCTGCATTCTCCCAGGCAGTGGTCCAGCCCCGCCATCCCTCCTAGCTCCTTCTGGTGTGTGTGTGTGTGTGTGTGTGTGTGTGTGTGTGTGTGTGTGTGTGTGTGTGTGTGTGTGTGTGTGAGCGCACTCATGCACATGCGTTTGTGTGTGTGTGTGGTACTAAGGATCAAACCCTGGGGCTTTCTACCACTAAGCTACATTCCCGGGCCCTCCTTTTTTGTTGTTTTTTAATTTTTATTTTGAGACAGGGTCTCTCCAGGTTGCCCAGGCGGAACTCCAACTTGCAATCCTCCTGCTTCAGCCTCCCAAAGTTCTGGAATTGCAGGCCTGTGCCACCACACCCACCTTCCTCCTGGTTCTTCACCCACTCCTAGCCAGGCAGAACACAGTATTTCCCTCTTGGTACCTGGGTACATGGGTTCATTTAGGCCAAAGAGACTCTTATTTGGAGGCTTTGTGAAGTCACTGAGGTTGTAACTTGGGGCTTCCGGCAGCCATCTTGTCACCATGAGGACAGAGAGCCTGGAAGTGGAGGTGACTGAGAGGAAGGAGGGAGAGAAAGAAAGAGAGACAAAGGCAGCACCTTCATGGTGTCCCTGATCCCTGAAAATAAGCTCTGCCCCTCTGCTTCTTACTTAGGTTTATTTATTTATTTAATGGACACTGAGATAGTACTTACCATACAGCAGACAGTGCAATGGAAAAACCAACTCACTGAAACCTCACAACTCTGTCAGTTAAGAACTATTATGTCCGCCTACTTTGAAAGATGGAGAAACTGTAGCCTGGCACGGTGGCACATGCCTATGACCCCAGCACTGAAGGCTGAGGCAGGAGGATCGCGGTGAGTTCAAGGCCAGCCTGGGCTGTATAGTGAGTTCAAGGCCAGCCTGGGCTGTATAGTGAGTTCAAGGCTGGACTACAAAGAGAGAGCCTGTCTCAAAAAAAAATTTTTTTTTCTTTTTCAAAATTACCAATATGTCTCAAACAAAATATTTCCCTCTTTCCCTCTCTGGAGGTAAGCACTGTGGCAGTGTGCTAGACTCTGGCACTGTGCTAGACACTGTGATTGAGCCGGAGCCCAAGGTCAAACAGCTGGAGGGAGACAGATAAGTAATGAATATATTCTGAGCGTGCACTAAAGGGTGACATGGTCAAAAGAAAAACGAGGCGGGTAAGGAAGATCGGTGGGGGAGCGGGTGTCTTTCTAAGAGGCTGCCCAAGGGAGGTGTCCTGGCGGAAGTGAGAGGTGAGGATGAATCACTGAGATATTTGGGTGAAGACTGAGGATGAATCACTGAGATATTTGGGTGAAGACTGGCAGATGAGCGGCTCTGGGAGGCTCTGGGGGAACAGCAGGCCCAGTGTGGCTGGGACTGGCAGGAAAGGGGGTTTGGGGTTGATGGCAGCCAGGTGTTGGGGTGACTGACCACCTGCCACCACCCTCCTGTGAGGACCTGAGCGAGAGGAGGAAATAGCATGGGGCTTTGAGGAGGGCGACATGGCCCCGGATGCTTGAAAAGGCTCATTCTGGCTGCCCTGTGGAGGACAGGAAGTAGAGTATTAACAGTAGAAGCCGGAAGACCTGTTAGAAGCTGAAATGTATAGCTCCACTATAC
>NW_004955429.1:15586676-15589166 GCF_000276665.1 Chinchilla lanigera | reverse complement strand
CAGCCTGGCCATTTCTAATGAAGTGAAAGAACACTTATCATGTGGCCCTGCAATCCCACTTCTAGGTGTTTCCCTGGGTGAAAGTTATGTTCACTCCAAAGTGTATCATAAACTGCCTTAGTCATGATAGCCCCAAACTGGAAGCAACCCAGATATCCTACAACAGGTGAATGGGTCAACGCATGACTGTGCACCCAGACAGATTACTACACAGCAGTAAAAAGGAGCACACACTACAGCTCCATGAACATCATGGGTTCAACTCAGCCGCAGTACACTGAGCAAGAGAAGCCACACTCCTAAGGCCATCTGCTACGTTCTTCCAGCTATGCAGGTTCAGATGAAGCTTGTAGCAACAGAGCTTGTGGTTTAGGGGCTGCTGGGTACTAACGGCAGGGGGTGGGTTGGCTCACAAAGGACAGTTTGCTTTGTTCTCGTCCTGTGGCCCTGGGCTGGCCATACAAGACATCCCACACAAGGAGTGGCACCTGGGTGATGTCACGACAAAAATCTCAGCATGGCTGTAATCCTGCTTTCTTTTTCTTTTTTTGATAAGGTCTTGCTTTGTAGTCCAGGCTGGCCTTGAACTCATTATGTAGCCCAGGACGGCCTCAAATTCTTGATGATCCAGCTGCCTCAGGGTGCCCCACCTGTGCTGGGATTACAGGTGTGCTCTACCACATCCCTCTTCTCACTGAGAAATTTTGAATTGCCAGCCCTTTACCTGAAGCTCTTGGGGCCAAGCTTATCTCAGAATTCAGAATTCTTCAGATGTTCAAGAGCGGGTGCAGAGGATAAGCCATGCATCACACAGCTGTATCAGGTAATCAAACAGATTCATATTTCCACAGTGAAATACGCAAGCGCTTGTGGGAAGCGGCAGTGTAGCTGCAGCCAGACTCCTCCCAGGTCAGGCCATGGTCTGCTTCCAGAGAGCTGTCAGAAAATGTGCTGTTTTCAGAGCTTTTCAGGTTTTGTAAATATGGATAAGGTTGGAGAACAGAAACTATTTTTTTTTTCAGTTGAAAAACAACACATCTTTATTGTCTAGAAATATACATATATACATGAACACAAAAGATGCTATTCTTTTATTTTGCCATCCTCTTCTTCTTCTTTAAGACCTCTGATATAAAGGACATTATTTCACCTTATTAAACTTCGCCCAGATGTCCAGACAATGCCCCGTCTCTGTATTCTACTGTAATTGCAAGCTGAATGTCCGTGTAGCCGTCTAGAGAGAACAGGTGGCCTTGTACTCCATTCCCCACTTCAGTCGCTGAAGCCATCACTGGATCTCCTATTAATCTGCCGAGGAAAGGTTTGGGATTGAGGGGTAAACACATTGCCATTATAGGTGAATGCTGCAGGCCATTCACCATCAAGCCAGCTGCCACCTGTTCTTTATGTCTCAGAAACTGCTTCTTTCTTTCTTTTTTTTTTTAGAAACTGTTTCTTTTTAATGTAGAAGATTGTTTTTCATTTCCCTCAGAACTTTATTATGAAAATGTCTAAAAGTGCTGTAATGGGTGGATGTGGTAGCTCACATCTGTAATCCCAGCACTCAGGAGGCTGAGGTAGGAGGATCCCCTCAAGTTCAAGGCCAGCCTGAGCTACATAGTGAGTTCAAAGCCAGCCAGAATTACATATCCAGACCCTGTCTCAATCAAAAAAAAAAAAAAAAGTTTGAACTCAGCCTGGGTAGTTCAATGACTCAGCAAGACCCTTTCTGAAAATTAAAAAAAAATTTTTTTAAAAAAAGTACCGCAACCTTTAAAGAACTTTACAACGAACACCCATATACCCATTATCCAGAATCTATTGTTATACTTGTCTCATCATGTGTGTGTCCATCTAGCCATCCCTCTCTCCACTCATTGACATAGGTGTTTTGTTTTGTTGTTTTTGCAGTGCTGGCAATCAAACCCATGGCTTTGTGCTAGGCAAGTACTCTACCACTGAGCCACACTCCCAGCCCATGTTGGTGTTTAGAAATGGAGTCTTGCTATGTTGCCCAGGCTGCCCTCGAACTCCTAGGCTCAAGCAATCCTCCTGTGTCAGCTTCTGTGTAGTTGGGACTACAGTTACATATCTTGGTACCCAGCTTAACTGGGGTTTTTTGGATGCATTTTCAAGTTAGAGAAATAGTATACTGTACTTCCTCCTGAATACACTGTCACAGATACTGTTAACTAGACTTCAATATTCATCTTTAAGTTTTTAAATTTAATTTAATTTTTGCTGTATTGGGAATTGAATCCAGAGCTTCAGGCATACTAGGCAAGTACTCTACCACTGAGTTACATCCCCAGGCTCTTTTGTCTCTTATTAAAAGGGCACTAATCCCATAATAAGGGCCTCACTCTTGTGGTGTTATCTAATCTTAATTAATTAATTAATTTTTTTTGGTTTTGGTTTTTCTCCGGTACCGGGAACCGAACTCACAACCTTGCGCTTGCCAGGCAGGCGCTTTTGCCGCTGAGCTAAATC
>NW_004955429.1:15531249-15585866 GCF_000276665.1 Chinchilla lanigera | reverse complement strand
TTTTTTGCTTGCTTGCTTTGCTTTTTGAGACAGGGTCTTGCTAAGTTGCCCAGGCTGGCCTTGAAGCATACTATCCTCTTGTCTTAGCCTCCCGAGTAGCTGAGACTGCAGGCTTTAAGTGTGGTTTTATTTTCCTCAGAGGGCTTGTCAATCAGTTAAATTGCTCCTTCATGTGGCCTGATTCTTCCTGATTCCTATGCTATCCAGAGGGCACAGGGTCCCAGCTCTGTGACTAAGTAGGCATTGGCCGTACCCAGCAGGCGCTCCCTAAGAACTGTTCGAAGTGAACGAAGAACCCGGGACGTCGCTCAATCCGGGGTTCCTCCAGGTTCAGGTGGGCGGAGCCAGGCGAGCGAGCGGCCCCGCCCACGGTGACCCCGGCGGAGACGCGCCCCGGGGCACCTGCTGCGCGGCTAGCCCGCCGGGAGGGCGGAAACTTCGGGGCCGGAACGGGTGCGCCGGAACCGTGAGGCGGGGGGCCGCTTACCGCGTCGGACCGCGGCCCGGGAGGGCGAGGGGCGGGCGCACCGGCGGCGGGCGGGATGGCCGGGCGGCGGGTGAACGTGAATGTGGGCGTGCTGGGCCACATCGACAGCGGCAAGACTGCGCTGGCCCGGGCGCTGAGCACCACGGCGTCCACCGCCGCCTTCGACAAGCAGCCCCAGAGCCGCGAGCGCGGCATCACGCTGGACCTGGGCTTCTCGTGCTTCGCGGTGCCGCTGCCCGGCGCGGCTGAGCCCGAGGAGACGCTGCTGCAGGTCACGCTGGTGGACTGCCCGGGGCACGCCTCGCTCATCCGGACCATCATCGGCGGTGAGCGGGCCGGGTGGGCGGGCAGGCGGGCGGGCCCGTCGGGAACGCGCGCGCGTCACGCGCACGAACGAGGCGGAGACGCCAGCCCGCGCGGGGACGCGGCCGAGTCGCCAAGAAGTCACCGCGCACCGTGCTCCCGCTCCCCATGCGCGACACTCCCCACATGTCTGTGTATCTTTTCTCGAGAACTCTGGAAAAACAAGCAAGGGGTGTTTGCATACATCGTTCTTCTCCCCTGTATAAACCATTTCAGCCCGGTCAGGAGAGGTCACTGTATCTGTGCTTGCAAACGCCACAGTTCTTTTGAAAGCTCACTTAGAGTTCTGTTGGAGACTCCACGCAACAGTCTGTCAACTGAGAAACTCTCTCTGTCTTTTATGGTCCCAGGGCCTACATCTCCGTGCTACACCTCCATTCTCCTTAAAGTTTAAAAAAATTTTTGAGACATCTTGCTAAGTCCGTAAGTTGCCCAGGCTGGGCTTGACTTTGACCATCCTGTGGCCTCATCCTCCCAGAGTGCTGGGATTACAGGCATGTGCCACCATGCCTGGCCTTACCTGATATCCTAGTGATGGACCTTTCTGTTATCCGGTAGTTTGTTTCTGAGCAGTGGCTCCCCAACTAAACGTTATCAGGCTAAGGGTTGCTCACCTCTCTTAGGGTTCTTCTCATCTGGAACAATGAACTGAAAGAAACAAGCAAAAAGCAGCGGCGAAGTTTATTCGAAAAAGTAAAAATGAACAGTGGGAAAGAAACTGGCCCTGCAGAGCAGGCTTGGGCCAAGTAAAGAGAAGAAGAGGGAGAGAGCAAAGATAAAAGTACATGCTCTGTCTGGGAAACAGTGTGGGATACTGTGGAAAGTTATGATAGCATGGCTCCTTATGGCTGCCTTTTATGCTGTCTCAATCTCAAGAAACCCATGAGAATTTCTGTATCCGGGTCCTGCAAGGTGGTGTTGAGACCCTGTGCTCCAAGCTAAGGTCTACCTTAGGCCGTTCTATGGAAAACCTGCTCAGTTCTCCAGAAGGGGTCTTATAATTAACAGGTCAGCCCACTTCCCCAGCCAGCTTTTGCCATGCCTTAATATCCTACCTCATTTCTGCCCCAGGGTTTGCTAACCCTGCTGCAGTGCATATTGAACAGAAGTCTTGATTTGTAGACTTGGTTACTGTACTAGCAGGCTTAGCTGGAACTGACCTGCCCGGGGTGAAGGGTGTGTATTTTCAGTCATTATGGGTATTGCTAAAATACCCTCCCAAGACATTGTGCTGTTTAAAGAATCTTTAATTACAGAAAATGCAAAAATACATGCTACTTACGAAGAGGTGGAAAATTACAAATAAGGCAAAAGTCCTCTTTTGTCAATTTTGGATCCCTCGTATCTCTCTGGGCTACACACATGGGGCAGATGATTACTGGTCGGGTGGAAGGTGGCCTCATGGGTTCCAGGGCCTTCTGGGTCCCAGCTGGAGTGGTGAGTTTGTTGCTTTGATCTCTTCACTCCCACACTCCATCCTCAGGCAGTCTGGATTCTTTCCCCATTTTACTGTAGTGGCAGCCGAGGCTTGAAGTAGTGATGAAACTTAGGCAAGTCTAAAATCTACTCAATCCATGTTTCACGCATTAGAAAATGAGTATTAAGGGGCATAGGATTCTCTACTATCCCCCACCTTCTTTTGTTTTTTGATACAGGGTCTCCTATGTAGTTTAGGTTGGTCTTGAACTCACTATGTAGCCCAGGCTTGCCTTAAACTCATGGCAGTCCTCCTGTCTCAGCCTCCCAAGTGCTGGGATGACAGGCATTCACCACCACTCCAGTCTCCCCTCCTTATAATTGAATTTTTTCTGGTTGTACTTAAATACATTTTAGGACATGTACTCTAAGCTAGTCTACACTGGAAGTGGAAGATATAGGTTTAAAAAAAGAGAAGGCAAATTTTTTATTTTTTCTAGTGAATACAGAGAGAATTTGATTTACAGTGATTCAGCTTATGACTGTTCAACTTTATGAAGATGTGAAAGCGATAGATTCAGTAGAAACTGTACTTAGAACTTTGATCTTTTCTGGGCTGAAGGTATGTGACAGGTTCTTGTGATGCAGGGCACTGGCAGCGAGCTGCAGCTTGCTGTGTGCCAGGAGATTGTGAAGGAGGCGCTGTGCGGTGATGGTGTTCAATGGTGGTCTTTGGTAGGTTCAGTGAAGAGCATGTTCCACGTAGTGACCTTTCAACCTCCGATTCCTTTATTGGGACACAGCCCTTTATGATTCGAGGAGCATCTGTGATTTAGGCCAGTGTCAAGGACATGCTTTTGGAGTGGGGCAGATCTAGGCGTGAAGGCTGGCTTCCTTCCTACCCAGCTGTGTGACCTTAGAACCTAATTCAGGACCTCCCATCACTGCTAGATATGAAAGCCATGTAGGCATTTACCGACTCTTCCAGAATGTTTGCTACTTCCCAGGCAAGCCCTGTGAGGAGTGTGGTGGTTTCCATGTAACTGTTCAGGAAATGGGGAGCAGCTGGTCAGTGACCGAGTCAGTGCCTGACCCCGAGGTCAAAGCCCTTTCCACACTTTCCCTACACCTTCCAGTATAGGTGCGGAGAGGCCCTTCCTGGGGCCAACAGAGTTTGGTACTGGCCTGATTCTATAACCAAATGTTATAGACCCTAACCCCAAACAATTGGGTAAGTCCTTGTTTTTTTGTTTTTTGTCGTTTTGAGATAGGGTCTTGCTATGCAGTTCAGGCTGGCCTTTTTTTTTTTTTTTTTTTTTTTTGGGGTGCTGGGCATCAAACTCAGGACCTTATACTTGCCAGGCAGGCAGATGTGCTGCTGAGCTAGATCCCCAGCCCCCAGGCTGGCCCTGAGCTCACTTTGTAGCCCAGGCTGGTCTCGAACTTGCAGTGATCCTTCTACCTCAGCCTCCTGAGTGCTGGGATTACAGGTGTGTGCCAAAGTCTTAGAAGAACTTTTTCTTTTCTTGCATATACATATTTGCTCTTATTGCTTTACTCTCACCTGCTACAGCATCAAAGTGTGGCTTGGGTACATTGCCACAGTGAGACTAAAGTGGCTACCGTTCTTCCTTCCCACCTTCCTGGGGAACGAGAAGAAGTTTACTTTCTGTTCAATGGAAGAGTGCTCCCGTTTGAATATGCACTCTATCCCAGCCTGCTGCCCTCAGTCGCATGTATGTGACAGCCTGTGTGTTGGGAGTCTTAGCCTCCTTTTCAGGTGCTTGGCAGGTAGAGTGTGGGGGTTGATGTTGGAACCAACTCTGCTGTGCCTGAGCTGGAACAGTGAAGACCCTCAGCTGTCCTTGTGAGCCATAAGTCACAGACACCTTTGCCTTCTTGATGTGGCCAGATCCTCTTTTTTGAGGCGAGGGGGTACCTGGACCTTGCACTTGCCAGGCAAGCACTTGTGCCGCTGAGCTATATCCCCCCTCCCTTTTTTTTTTTTGAGAGATGGTTTTGCTGAGCAGTTCAGCCTGGCCTTGAGCTCCCTATGTAATCCAGACTGGCCTTGAACTGGTGATCCTCCTGCCTCTGCCTCCGAAGTGCTAGGATTACAGGTATGTACCACCATGCCCGATGGAGCATGACCAGATCTTGGTTTAAGGTACCTGAAATCCTGTCTTCCTGGACCCAGCCTGCTTGCCTTCTTTCCATCTGCTTTATTCTCCGTGTAGCTGGCAGTGTACTCCCTTTAGAGACGTGCATCAAGACATTGAGGCTTTTTAGTGGTTCCTATAGCACTTAAAGGAAGAGCTAGTTTCTTTGTCAGGCCCCCAGGACCCACAGCCTGATTCCCTTCTCTCTGAGCCTCCTTGGCCACTGCTTTCTCTGGATGCCCACTTTCAGCCACCAGCGCCTTTCTACACCTTACATGGGTCAAGCCACTGCTTCCCTCTGCACCTGTGGTGGCCTCTGTGTGGTATGTTTGCTTCTTGATCGTTACACCTTGGCCTGAATGTCTCCTCCCAGAGCAGCCTTCCCTACCCACCTGTCCTCAAATTCTGTCCTGTCCCTGTGTCGCTTCCTTGACATCATCATTGGATGCTGTTTATGTGTTCACTCACCTGTCGTCTGTTCTGTGCTAGAAAGGGGTGCCACAAGAGCAGAGGGCGACCTTTACCCACTTTAGTCGTTGGTGTGTTTTCAGTGCTTGGGCCAGAGCCTGGCACAGGCTGGTCAGTCAGTAAGACCCGAAGCCTGTGTTCCAGCTGCTGGGATAGCTGCTTACAGTGTGTGGACAGCCTTCTTCTTCAATGGAAAGTGTTCAGCACAGGCCTTGGCCGGTTGTGAGTGCCCAGTGCTTTTGGCTTCTGCCACTCCCTGCCAGGAGCTATGCAGGAGGGAATAAGAGACTGAACTTGCACAAGTGAGCTTCTTGAGTTCTGTGCATGTCAGGCAAGTCGGTAATAACTCGCTTTGCTGAGAGCTGGGGGTGCAGGGGACAGTGGGGACAGAAGAGCCCTCTTGGGAAAGGGAATTGCTAGGCAGCTTGTGAGGCCTAGTCATGTCCTTCTATCAGCCTCGGCTCAGAGATAACTGGCAGCATGTGGGCAGGGCAGGGCATCAGTGTGGCGTGAAGACATGTTCCTGAAAGTAGGAAAGCCCTTGGGTAGGTTTCTCCCAAGGGCCTGTCAGCTCGTTGGGACACTGCTGAAGCAGGCATGTGGTGGGATCGGCTGAGCTAAGGACAGAAGGGTGTAAGATTGCTGGACAGGAGTGCTCGCTGGCAGCGGGGTAGGCCCCGTATCTAGGCTCCCAGGGTGATGGGCTTTTGTTCAAGTTCCTGGCTCACTGTGAAAGAGTTAGGTCCTATGGGGAGTGTGTGATCCCCAGGAGAGTGAATTGCAATGTCTTGAGATCCACAGTGATATCTCTGAGCTTAATGTCTCTTAAATTAAAGCCGTCTCTCTAGTTCTGCTGCTCCTCCAAGATACTTTCCACATAAGCATACAAAATCCTTTGTAACTTCAAGAAAATTGTGTTTCACCTCCCTTAGTTGGTGTGGGGGGCTCATGGTGACAGTAGTGCTGAGGAATTAGTACTGTCATTATTTCCCCCCATTTCACTGTCAGAACCATGGTGGGCGGTAGAGGGTGATGGTCCCATTGTATAGATGAAGGCTCGGGAAGGCCAGGGCACCCAGCTCCTCTGACTCCGTGGCTCCTGCTCTGGCCTTCTCAGCCCGGATGAAAAAGCACTTGTCCATGCCACCCCCGTGGTGGGGTTTCAGGGCCATATTTTTCTCAAATCCATATTAGGGAATAAATCTTTCAGGGGTTAGAACATCAAAAAGATTCAGTAATACATGTTTTAAAGACTTGGGTGGGGATGAGGGACCTGGACTCATCCTCAATCTTACTCCAGCAGTGAAGAGGAGGGCTGAAAAATGCTGGAACCCCGGCTTGGCCATTTATAGTCCTCGGGTGGCTGCTAGGATTAACAGCGTATTGTCTCTGGGTTTTTTGTTCCCGTTGTTAATGAACGGCGGCTCTTATGCTGCGACTTGTCGACTTGTTGACTTGTCGCCCGCATCTCTCCCCTGCTGCACCCACTGTGCAAGTGCTGCTTCCTGCACAGCCCATGGCTCGTGGCTCGGGCCTCCCTGCCTGGCCTGACAAGAGCTGCCAACATCTTGGAGTCTGATGCAGGTCACTGTCTTTGGAGGGAGACGATGCCAGAAGCCTAGGGGTTTTGTCTCTGCAGCTGCTTTGCCTTCTGCATTTTCCCTGCGTCTGTGTGCAGAGGTGGCAGGAGCTCTGCCCCTGCATGTGCTGCTGTCCGAGTGTGCCCTGCTGTCCTCCTGCTGTGTCCGAGGCACTGCCTTTGGACTTGTGGATGGAGCGGGGTTCCTGTGTGTGGCCCAGCATGGTTTTCAATCAGAAACACCCTTGAATATCTGCACACAGGCCCAGAAAGCCACATGGTACAAGCAGAGATACCAGTGGGTGTGAGTGGGGGAACCGGACACAGACCTCAGCTGCCAGGAGAAACTTGTGTTGCTCCAATGCAAAGTAAACAAAAGCCATTTGTGGTTTTCTTTGCCCTTACTTTTTATGAGAGTTGGTGTAGGATACATGATGTTAAACTGTGGTAATTATACATTTGTGTCCTATGATACTGAAGCGTATTTCAGGGAGGTGAGGGGGATATGATTGCATAAGTGGAATGTCTTTAGCCCTAGTGTCTGCCAGGCCACAGGACCCTAGTCCTCTGTGCCCGCCTGGTGACAGCTGCCTTTTATCCCTCTTCTCAATCAAAGGGCACACGCCGTGACTGGAAGAGGCTCCTGTCCAGCACTTCATCTTCTACCGTTAAGTGATACTGGGCTGATGCTTGCTTCAGAGCCTGTCTGTCCAGTAGGACGCCGGCCCCAGGACTGAGGGTGCCTCTGTATAAATGCATCCTTTTCTGTTTTGCCTGCTACTTTATTGCTCTCTGTCTCTGCCTGGTCTCCCTCCAAGCCTGGGTGCTTTTTGCTGTCTTGGAGACTCAAGGTGAGCTTGGTCCACAGCACTTTCTCTTAGCGCTGGACAGCGGGTGACTTTGGTTTGGGTGACAGAACAAGAGTAGCAGCACATCAGAGACACAGCCTCAAGTTTAAATTAATGCAGAATATTTGAGCAGGCACCAACAGGAAAGAAAAATAGAAGCAGGTAGTCATATTTCATTCTGTTGGGGTACATTTTTCTTCTCATGGGGCTTGCCCTTGAGAACAAAACATATCAAATGTTAAATCAAAGAATATTTTTGTAGTCATGCTAGGAATAGAAAATAATGCAAAGACTTTGCCTTCTCGAGGCAAATATTTTGCTGGAAGGTTATAATCAAAGTCAGAAGGAAATCATAGCCACGGCTCTTGGTAAAGCTGTAATCATTTAAAATTAATTGCTTTTAAACTTTTCACTGAGCATCTCCTTCGTTTTCTACAGCATGTTGCTGAGACTTTTCTTCAGAATCACCCCATGCAGGTTAGAGTAAGATCCGGGCAGCCGTCCCAGGAGACAGCCCGTCCATTCACCCTTAGGACATGTGCCCCTCTTTGTCACTCTTTTTATTGACTGAGCCAGGCTAGGGCTGGCGCCTCTTGCTTTAGAGCACGATTCTGTACCCGCACTCATGGCTAAAGGCTTGGGTGACATGCAGAAGCTGATAGGACCGGTAGTGCTGGCACCAGGCTCCCTGAAGGCCCTGCTGAGGGTGCAGCCTCGGGGGAGGGCAGGGAGCAGGAGCCCTTGCAGGACCGGGCTTGACTGGGACACCTGAATTGCTGTGCCATGCCACACTGCTGGCTCCACATCTCCACGATGCAGGAAGCGTCCAGGGTAGAGATGACAGCTCGAGGGGCCTGGCAGATAGTAGATGGTTGGTCATTTTTCAACACAGTTTTATTCAGATACAGTGCACATATCATAAAGTCACCCATTTCAGTGTAAGCTCAGCAGTTTTCAGGATATTCATAGAATTATGTTGCTGTCACCACATTCTTCAGTTTAGAACATTTTCATCACCCCATAAAAGAAGCTTGTGCCCACTCACAGCCGTTTCCCACCCCCCACTGCAGGCCTGGGCAGCCTCTAATCTACTTAATAACTCTCTAGATGGCATCTCCTGGATATGTCATATAAATGCAGTCATAGGCTATATGACCTTTTGTGTCTGGCTTTTTTCATTATCAAGTGGTTTTTAAGGTTCATCCATTGTTGCATGAACCTGCCCTTCACTCCTTTTTAAAAGAAAATGTACATTCTAATTGTGGTAAAATACACATAAAATGTACAGTCTTCAGCATTTTAAGTTGCTGTTATACATTTCTGTTATGTATCTGGCTCCATGGGGACCTTGGATTCAAAGCCCCAGGTTTTAGGAGCCCATCCGGTGGGAGAGAATCCATGGCGCTGCTGTTTGGTGTTCTTATCGGCATGCTCATCCAGCTTCTCAGGATGTGAGGCAGGTAGGCAGCCATGCCTGTCTTTGGGTACACCATCCCTGGGAGGGAGGAAGCAGTGGGGGTAGCTCCAACAGCCAGCTCAGAGAAAATGTAGAGTTGTTAGGGTTTGATCAGGAGGGACACAGAGACATGCCTGCCTGGGGCAGGTAAGAAGGATGTCCTGTCCTGTGGCTGGGCCGTGAAGGGTGATCTGGAGGTTTTGGGCTGAGCAGACACAGGGAACAGCCTTAAAACAGTCCTGGGCAAGCGCAAGCATGGCCCTGGCCCTGGCATATGCAGACCTGGCACAGTGAAGGGCCGAGGCTACAGCAAGGCCATGGGCTACTCAAAGGAGGCTTCTGGGAGAAGGGCCTAAAGGATGGTGGAGGTCTGGCTCTTCTAGCCAGAGGGCTCAACATGCAGACACAGTGATGAGTGCTTGGAGCAGTGAGCAGGGTGGGACCAGAGCTCCAGAGCCTGGAGGTCCCTGTGTGTGAGGGGTTAACTGGAAGACTCTGAGTCAGAGGAGAGGCTGTGGCAGGTGATCTTGGGGCCAGAGATTGCTCCCTGCTCCAACTGCAGCTTTCTGATCTAGCTGGAGGAGGGGCACAAGAGGAGCCTTCTGCATTTCTCAGCTCAGGAGAACGAGGCTGGAGAGACAAGCAGCTTGCTGCTGGCCACACCATGAGCCTGTACCAGCTTGGGCCAGTCTTTGCCCAGGCCTGGCTCTCAGGCCTTAGACCCCAGGTGCATCTGGAGAAAACCATGACTCCCTGGGAGAGCAGTTTATATACAGAGTGAGTCAACTGCCATAAGGAGAGAACTCCCTGCCATTCTTCCCTGGATTATTTCGGTTTTGTTTTTTGTTAATTGGGTCTTTCATATCCTTGTGCTGTGCGATTAGGCTCCTGCTGCTTTGAAGTGGCCTTTGTTGGGTGGGTAGGGAGGACTTAGTGAATGTGGGTGATCCTCTCTTGGCAGGAGAAAAAACAACTTTTGCTGTTGAGAGAGAAGTTGACTTTCCCTCTTTCTGTATCTCTTATGATGATGCCTCTCTCGTCTTGGGGCCTTCAGGAAGACTAAAATAATTTCCTTTGTCTCTAACCTACTTCCCGAGGATATTTATTTGGTGGCATGCACAGGTGCTACCTACAGATAAACCTGCCTTTTTTCTTTTAAAATTAGTGCTTGAAATTTGTTTGCATTGCCCTGCTTGGCCCTAGGAACCTGCCTTGCCTGGCCACATGGCTCTGCCTTTACCATAGATTTATTTGGGTCATGCCCTGGGAGGGTCCATGGCTTGTCCTTGGTCATTGGACAGTGGCACTCAGCCTTCCTAGTTACATTGCAGTGGGACACTTAGAAGCCCTTGCTGTGTTTGTGGTCATTTCTGGGTCTATTTGCCATAAACCCCAAAGACCCTCATGTGCGTATTCCCAGCATTTCGTTCTCCAGAATGATGACCCAAGGCGCCTGAGAGGCGGTCTGCAGAGCACAGGGCTGCAGGACTGAGAGATGGCCTGGATTTGCCTCCTACAATAGGCTGGGTTTGGTTGCCCCTGCTCGTCTTCCCCTTTTTCCGAGTGAATGACACCTCATTCCCTGAAGGCACAGCCCCTGCTGTGGTCCTCAGTGCGTTCTCACCCACACACAAGTGGCCAGTCATCCCTGTCCCTCCTGCTGGTTCCCAACCCTGTCCCATCATCGCAGCCACTCCCTGCGATGAGTGTGGCATTCATTCCCTCACACAGTCCACCTTTTTACCTGAGCCTTCACTCCATAACCAAGAACTCTTTCTAAAAAATTTTTTTTTTGGTACTGGGAATTGAACTCAGGACCTTGCACTTACTAGGCAGGTGCTTGTTCTGCTGAGTTATATCCCTGGCCCACCCTTTCTAAATTGATGAGATAATTATTTTACTTCCTTGCTGTAAAGGCTGTACTGCTTGGCATGGCTGATGAGGCCCTTCCTGATAGGTCAGTCTATCTTTGTCTGTCCGTCTGTTTCTGCTTCACAGACAGACCACACTCTCTCAGGCTGCATGTTCTGGTTCCGTGTACTTTCTGGGAAGCCTGATTATCAGTCCTCCCCAGGCTAGATACAGTGACCTTCACTTGAGAGCCTGTTACATCCCACACACCCCTAGGGTTTCATTTTCTCTCCATCTTATGTCATTGTCAACTTACTGGATTATATTCTCTATTGGACTTGATCCCTTTGGGAGCAGGGTTCTGTTATCATTCAACTGTTTCTAAGAGATTGACATAGAAGGAGTACCTGATACATGCTTGTATGCATGATTGATTGATTGAATGAATGAATGAATGAATGAATGAAGAGGTCATTTCCCACTGCCTGCACCAATTATCACCCTTACTTGGTGCTTCAAACAACCGGCTGAACAGAGTTCAGCAGTGGAAGAAGCCTCCCTTGAGGTTAGACTGGTTAATCTTTCAATGGAAATTCAATCCTCATATTTCATTTTCAGGCCACTTTGCGTAGCAAAGTAGTTTAACTCGGAGCAGATTTCTCCTGTGCTGATGGTTAATTTCATGGCCCATGGAGGGTCAGCACACTAATGCCAGGAACACAGTGACCCCGATGCAGCTCACCGCACACGGTGTGGCCTGCTGGCCCTGTTGTTTTAGAGAAGCGGTCCTCACACATCCTTCAACAGGGTGATTTTGAGTTAACAGGGTTGACCCTTTGAAGAACATTTTGAAAAGCTATAACGTAGATCCCTCCCAGGCCGTATATTTTCCTTTCTCCACGCAGTTCAAAGGGGCTGAATTGTCTTGTAGGCTCTTGCCGGCAGTCTTCAGCTTGACCCTGGTTGTTTAAATCTGCCGGAGGAAATTTGAACAAACTTGTACTTTGGTAATTCTCCTACCTCTGTGAACCTTTAACCTTAGGGTTTCTTTCAGAGCCAGGGGCTGCATTGTCACCAGTTGTCCCTGCTGGGACTTTCAAAGGGCATTGTCTAGTGTGTCTGTTTTCACTTTGCTACTGGAGTTCTTTTGAGGAAGGGTATTAATTCAGACCTGATTCTGAGACAGGACGAGGACTTTTAAACTTGCCCCTGAGCTTGGGGATGGGGAAATGAGTGTAATGCAACCCTGTGGCCGATGCCAGCGATTGCTCTGCAAAGAGTTTCGAAGGTGAAGCCGTGGAGGTGAAGGGGAGGAGGCTTCCAAAGCTGAGTAGGGGTGCACTGCCAGCGCGAAGCCTCTGCTCTGCTGCGGCTCATGGCAGGCTGATAGAGGAGATCACTGGCTCTGATCGCTGAGCTCTGGTCCACACAGAATTCCTGCAGTGCCAGCTCATTAGGTACCTGGCGGGGAGAAGTGAACTTGGGGTCCCACAAATCATGGCACCTGGCAGGGGAGAAGTGAACTTGGGCTCCCACAAATCATGGCAAAATGCTTCCATGGGAAGAAGCTTCTTGGGGAGAGAGGAAGGTCCTTGAGGTGGTGGGACAGAGATTCAACATTGCCTCTGTCCTGGTGCTTGCTCCGAGACTTTGGGAGTGAGTGTCCCTCTGCGGGCCCAGCCTTTCATGCATCTCCATGCGCCGGCCAATCTCACCCTTTAGTTCCTGTGTGTTTTCTCATAGGAAGTCCAAAGATACCCGTGAATGTGGGATGTCACTGTCACAGGATCTCTGGGGCTTTGGGGCCATTGTCATGGGTGTGTAATATTTGAGCCTGGGCCACAGCAGAGGCCCCTGGTACCTCTCAGGCAGCTCTTTGGTGTTCTTGTTTTGTTTTTTGAGATAGGGTCTTGCTCTGTGATTCAGCCTGGCCTTGAACTCACCGTGTAGCCCAGGCTGTCCTCAAACTCATGGAAATCCTCCTGTCTCAGCCTCCCAAGTGTTAGGATTAGAGACATGCACCACCATGCCTGGTGAGCTCCCTGCTGTTGTGTATCACACCATCAGCAACACCTTGGGGGGCAGTGTGAGCATCTGGCCTGGTTCCTTGGTTTTCTTTATTGGTTTTCCCATGATTCTTTGTCATAAAGGTTTGGCAAGGTGACCTTATGCCTTCAGCCAAATGATGTAGAAGGAAATCGGGTCATCACTTGGATTCATTTCTAGCAAGCCCCAAGTAGTCCACTGCCTGCCAAGGGTCAGCTGTCCACGGCCAGTGTGGCAGAAGTGGCTCCTGCTCCCATGTAGGTGACCTGATAGTGCAGTAGTTACAGTGGTAAACAGAGATGTATAGAACTGTAAATTGTGGTAAGTACTAAGAAGGACATTATAGGATACCCAGGGTAGAGGCTGGGGCAGGCCTTTCTGAGGTGGTAGACTAGGAGTTTGCATCTGAAAGAAGAACGGAGGGGGTGGTGCTGGGCACTGGAGAGTCAGAGGCAAGAGGTGCTGTGGGCCTGGACTGCAGGAGGAGACCTGGTGTGGGGGGGTGGCAGGTGTCTGGACAGACATGTATGTGTGGACCATCTGGGCCTCTCCATCCTGGTTTTGCCAGAGGACAGGTGGTGGTGTGTCTTGTTCTGGTACGAGGACAGAGAGGGGAGAGGTGACTGGCCTCAGCATGCTGTGTCTTGTTCTGGGGTGAGGACAGAGAGGGCAGAGATGTGTGCTCCATCCCGAGTCCTGCCTGTTCCTATGACTGTGACTGCATCCTCTTCCCAGGGTAACGGAATGGGCCAGAGTGAAAATAGGCTTGGCAGGCAGTTCTGGCACAAAGTGAATTAGACATTCCTCGCTGCTCTGCAACTGTGTTCGGCCATTAACCATTGGCACATGGGCTGCCTTTGATTCACAAGCCACACAGAGGGTAAGGAAACATTTCTGAGCCACTAACCAAGAATTGGACACCAGTGATGTGAAGTGAGATATCTAGTCACCAAGCTCATAAATAATAGAATGTTGCTGGCATCTGGGCGTCTGTGGCTCTTCTCTTGGTCAAGCTCCTTTCCCTCCATGTCTGCTCTCAGTGTCCCCCTCCCCTCTTTCTGATGGGGTGTCTAAGCCCGGACCTGGAAACTTGTATCAGAGAAGCCCAGGACCTCCCTCACCCCTGAGCCCTCTGCTCAGCAGGCGTCAGACTCCTGTGTATATTTTTTTCCTTTGATTTTTCTCAGATTCTTTAATAAGCATTGGTATCCTTAAAGGCTCTGCTGGAGACACCATTTTGGCCTTTTGGGGTCAGAGACCTGACCACAGGTTAGAGGAGAGAATATTCACAAGTCATCCCAGGGTGGAGGCCCTCAGAAAGGAGAGGAGGAGCTGTGCACAAGCTTTAGGGGATTCATACGAGTGACAACTGAGGGTGTCTCCCCCCTCCCCAACAAGATCAAATGGAATGTTTTCCTGATGAAGATTACCTAGATAAAAATAGGTACTACTTACTCACTGTTGTAGGTTCATTAATCATCTCTAAAAGTTTTTAAAAGAACATCTAAGTTCCCATGACAACCAATAAAAATTTTTTTCAGCAATGAGTTTTCCAGGAAAGATAAGAACGGGTTAGGTTTGGTCTGGTTTCTTCTGCTGAATGCTCCCCTCTTCCCCTTATCTCAAAGTCTGTCTCTGAAGACGATCTGGGGACATTCTAGGGAGCTCTCTGGTAACAGATGTGTGTCGTCCTCTTCCTGACACATCCTGGGCCGGGAGACCAGCTGTACCATCACGAGCTGTCCGTGGGCGCCGACTCTGGAGCTGTTCGGTGCACAAGAGGGCAGTGTTTGCTTACAGTGCCGGCTCCCGGTGTGGGTCCACAGGTCAGCACAGTTAAAATGACCTCAGACTTGTTCAAAAGACAAAATGAACGGTAAGCCATGGCCTTGGTGGCTTCTCTATGTGTGATTAAGTGGCTGACCCCAACAAAATGTTGCTGCTCACTGTTTTTTTTTTTTTTTTTTCTTAAAAAGAAAATATTGTTTCTTTCAACATTTATTTTTAATTTTTTTTAATCAATGAAAATATGGTTTGCAAGCTTGTACCTACAATGGCAGAGGTTAAAAAGTGTTGCAGAAGCAAAACAACTGCTTTCTAATTAAAAACCAGATGGAAAGATTTTGTTTGAAGCAAAGGGTCAAATGTATTTCCTCTCCTGTTCACATCAGTGTAGAGATTATCTGACTTAATGTTTAAAGCATTTGAAGATGTGGACTTCAGTCACCAACTGCTCTATACTTAGTTTTCTTTTTCTGTAAGTTTATGGTTTTAGCCAAACGTACGGCATTTGCAGGAGGATAAAAAGGTGGGCCTCCTGCTTCCCAAGGGTATGGTATCCTATCTGAAAAAGGCGGTGTCTACTTTTGAATAAGGATTTGCCTATTTTCAGTTCTTCTGTGGTCTTTTCAAGCCATGGAGACTTTTCCGCTGCAAAGACCAGTTTACAGCTCTTGACCTACCAGATTACAGCCTGGGCGGGACCTGGGATCTCAATCCCACCCCCAGCCCTAGAGTGGCGGATTTCAGATGCCTTTGGACGTGACATCCAAGAGTGCAGCTGAAAACTATGCAGAGCAAGACCCAGGACCCAGGATATGCTGTAGGTGATGGGGGTGTGGCCAGGCAGGAGGACTCCCATATCTGGGAGGAAGACCGCCTGACCTCTCTGCCCTGTTTGCATCCCTGTGATGTAGGCGATTGTCTTGCTTAGGGGGGTTCGTGAAGAGGGTGCCTATAAAGCTGCATGTAGTAGGGAGCAGGAATTGTAGCCACGGTCTCTTGGGCCCCTGACCCGATAAACACATGGGGTGAATTCCAGGTGGGAAGCTCCGGGCTGGCCCTCAGTCCTCTGATAGCCATCATGGAGAGGAACATCCCAGGCTGAGCCTTCTGTGAAATCAGATATTGTCTTCTAATCTTTTGTAATCCCAACATAAATCTTCCAAAGGGAATGTGTCTATAAGATAGATGCCATGTAAGCTGTGGGGTAGATGAGTACGTGTGACAGCCTGGTGGACTTCTAATTGATCTGTGGTATTTAGCACAAAATTTGAGTTTGACAGTGCCAGGCAAGGCTTGCCATAGGTGGCCTTCCCGTTTGCTTCCTCTCTAAGCTCCTGTCCTGGCTTTTGTTAAAAGGGTCTGGTAGGAAAGGTAGGCTCTGGAACTGCAGACTCCACAGAGGCTCACGCCATGTTTTTCCAGGAACATAATTTCTGAAAAATGCCGGAACTCTTAATTTCCAGAGAAGCCTTGTTTGTAAGGGGTACGAAAAGTTGTTTCTGTGTGTGGATCCTGGGTTGTTTTCCATCTTGGCCCCCTGAGGCAGGTTGGCAAGCAGGGGAATGGGACAGATGTTACTCGGTAGTAATTTCCAGGCAGTCTCTTGAATGCCTTCTAGGTGCTGGGTCACCGTCAGCTCATAATAGAGCCGAATTGAGTGAGAATTCCTGCAATGAGCGACGTGCAGGCGCTTGGAGAGATATGATGGTAGAGATAGAGTGCATTCTGTGAGAAAATATTTCCAGTGCTATCTGTAAAATTCAGATTGAATAACCATTCTGAAGTGCTCCCCTTTTAAAAGAGTTTCCCTCCACAAGCATTGCAGGCCAAGTAAATACCAATAATTTTTATTTCCCTTCTCCTTATCGGTCCCCCTACTGAAATGTTCCCGCACAGCCTATCTGGTCTTTTCAAGTGAACATCAAATGATTAGTGTCAGCTTCCAGTTTGAATTACGATCCGCATTTCAAAACACAAGCTGCGTTTTCACTTTTCATTTGGAGGTAATTATCAGTATTTACTAATACCGGGGAGGAGTAAAAGTGGAGCACGGTGTCCCCGGATGAGGAGAGTGGCAGGATTGTGTGCAGCCATGCGTCTGTAAGGGCAGAGTGTCTCGGAGGCCTCGCCTGCCACATGGATGGCCTGCGTCCCTGGCTGCAGCTTGTCCGCTGCTGTTGTGGGTAGATGAAGAGAACTAGAGGGCCGCGGTCGTGCTCCATCTTTTGGGGGACCGTCCCTGTGGCGAGGCTGGGAAAGCTGTTGCTGCTGCCCCTGTCTGGAGTGCTGCCCTGGCCACCGCTCTCAAAAACCCTCCCCTCTCCTGTTCGGGGTCCTGTGGGCTCTGGATGCCTTGAGCTGAGACAGAGGGCAGGGAGCCAGGGCTGCGTGGAGGCCTGTGTGCACCTGAGATGCTGCCCAGGGCTGGCAAGCAGACCGAGTGGTGTAGATTGTGCCGCCTTCTCCACATGGTGAAGACTTTGTATGCTGGTGACTTACCTCAGTGGTGTCCCGGTGCGCTTGAAAGCAGGCATTCTCCCTTACCTGAGCCGGCATTTCCTCTACCTTTGTGGACTTCAGGTTTCAGTTTTCTTTTTGTATCTTGGCGCCAGGGCATAGCTCCCATTTGCAAGCACTCTGCAGTTAATTTGCTTGTCCTGCCTCCTCTGTCGCAGTCCCTGGAAGTGCAGGGGAGGCCCAGCCTCTGCTGGCACAACTTTCCAGAGAGCTAGAATATGGCAGCGCAGTAACCTGGGCTCTGAGGTCACGGAGTCCGACAGGATTTGACCTCCTCTGCTAGCTTAGTGTGTGCCTGTGGGGGGACTGGGTGCTTTTCTTTTCTTTTCTTCCGGTACCAGGAATTGAACTCACGACCTTGCGCTTGCCAGGCAGGCTCTTTTGCCACTGAGCTAAATCCCCGGCCCCTGGGCTGCTTTTCTGAACCCTAGTTTCTCCCATTATGTGGGGGTTTGATGGGTTGATAGCACCATTTAGGATGTGTGGCAGCTGCGTGGTGCATGGAAGCAGCCCTCATTGTCAGCCCTTGTGGCCTGGGCCACCCCCAAGGTTTGTCAGCCCTGTGCATCTATTCCTGAGGTCCCCGGGCAGTCAAATGTCCTTTCTCTCAGCACTGCAGACAGCAGGAAGGAACACGAAAATTATGCAAGAGCTATGTTTCAACGAAGGAAGTGAAATTCTTGAATTTTTTTAAGGCAAAGAAGAGGAGGGGAAAAATAGATTCATTGTTTTCCTTGGCTATTCAGCAGGATGCAGGACAAAGCGGGCCTCTCTCCTGTCTCGTGTCATCGTCGGCATTCTTTCTTTCTCTTTCTCTTCCTTTTCTTCTCCTCCCCTCCCCTTCCTCCTGCTCCTTGTCCTCCTTCACCTCCCACACCCCCTTCCTGCCAGTGCTGCAACAAACTCTCTTCTTTGCAAGGCCGTTCCGGCTCGCGTTGGGATGCAATCTCACGCCCTGAAGCTGCTGTAGCGCTGAGAACTCTTTCTCTGCGCCTTTCGGTTTCCTTTCCAGCATTTCCTGTTGCTTTCCATGTGAGGTGCCAGGTGCTGCCCCTGTGGCTAGCTTTGGCCTGTGTGGAGTGCCGTAGAGAGGCGCCGCAATGCGCCGTGCTGGAGCACGGGCATGTGCTGTCACAGTCCCCTGTCGTGCAGTCTGGGCAGTGGGTGGTGACAGGGTGACATCAGCATACATGGGTGTTCAGGAAGCTGGGTAGGGATGGAGCAATGTGGGTAACCTCTTGGCTGGCTGGCCTGGGGCCCTAGGCTGTATGGAGGCTGGCAGCTGAGAGGAGGGGTTCTCTGGGAGGGCGGATAAAGTTCAGCATTGCCATGCCTTTGCATGAGCCCTGGCAGTCTCGGAAAGCCCAGTTGAGAGGACACGGTCCTGCTTTGGGGAACTCGCCAGGCCTCTCTTGCAGAAGGAGGGAGGCGCACAGTTAGGCCTTGGTGCGGGGCCTGGTCCTCACCCTGTCCTTGCCTGGCCGCTTCACGGTGTGTCGGTGACACCTGTAGCTGCGCTCAGTTAGCAGTGGGAAGCATTGGGGCGCTGCGTGCTGGAACCCCGTCCCTGTGGCTGGCTTGGAACTGTGCTCCGCTCTGAGCCTCAGTGTTGCTGTTTTCACAGTGAAGAGAACAACCTTGTAAATATTTTGTGATACTCTCGTGAAATAAGCTACATAGAGTGCCTACTTCAGTGTACAGAATATATGAAGTACTCAGTAAATGGCGCCAGCTATTGTACTCACAATTAAATATAATTAAACTTTAATCCTCATTGGGCTGCTCATATGAAAATAAACCATTTGTCAGGAATCTCAGTTTCCCAGTTTTTGGTTGGGAAGGCATACTAGATACTCGTGTTAGATACCATATGTAATATATGATTTTTGTTTCTGCTTTTGAATTGGTAGTGCTTGAGTTAGGGAGAAACTGAATTAGCACACTGAAGTAGACTGAGGTTTAAGTGCTTAATTTTGTTGGTCTGGCCATAAAATTGTGAGTGCAGTCAGAGTCAAGGAGGGCCACAGTGGGGAGCCGCAGATGTGACTGGAAGGACACAAACCAGAGGAGAAGTGTGGATGGTGTATTAGAAAGCAGTGTGTTTTGTCTACCGAGAGGATCCGTCTGTAGGAAATGTTGGCTTATTTTGTGCTTGGAAATTGATAGGTGCCAGTCACTGCTAAATGCGTGTGTACCTCAGAATATATGATGAAAAGAACTTTTCTTGAAACAACTTATACATTATTTTTTTTTGTTTGTTTGTTTTTGTACCGGGAATTGAACTCAGGACCTCGCGCTTACCAGGCAGTGGCTGTGATATTAGTATTAAAGAAGAAAAAAACCATCAGCCAAACAGCACAGAACAGCATAAAGGCAAACAGAGACAATTGAAAAAGCTTGAGGTTTCCAGCCTGAGACAGTGAGTTTGAAACGTGGCTTCAGTGTTCGTTATCTGTGTGATCTGGGGCAGATGACTTTTTTGGGTCTCAACTTTCTGGTCTGCAAAATCAGGAAGGACTATTTCGAGGATTAGAAGAAATATATCTGATACATGATAAATTTTTAATAAACATAGTTACAGTTATTATCACTACTTTTACTACTGATAATAAAGGCTCTCAGTCTCTTGTGATTTTACGTTGCCAGCTAGAAATATGAGCTTTCCTAAAATGCTACGATTTTTTTCTGCAGCATAAATGGCCATACTGGGTCACTGATTCCAGTACTACAAAGATTTATGTGACCACATTTTGGAAATCTTTTTGTTGATGTTGTTGTTATTGATTCGTTATTTTAAAACCAGGTCCAACAAAAGCCCTTACTAGCTTAATACGGCAGAGCCTGGGCAAGGCCTATGTTTGGGCCTGGGGGGAAAAGGGAAAAATTCAGAAAACGTTAGATTTTTAAAAGATGTGTTGGGGGTGCCCTCCTTTCAATTAGAGAAATAGTTTTTCCTTCTTTGATTTACTGTTGATTTTGGGGGGCAGGCACATTTCCAAATTCATCAAATATAAATGATCTATTTTTAAGTTTTAAAGCTATCAATTAAGCATTAGTTCTTTGTAGAAGTTTTTAAAAGATTTGATTGTCTCTGAAATTTCTGGAAGCATCACATTTGCAGCTGAGCCAGAAATATGTTAGGTGAGGATGGTAAGGAAATTTTTAGGTCTGGTAAGGAGCTCCGTATCAGTTCATCAAACTTTAAAGCATCGCCCACGTTCTTTCATTTTGCGGTGGCACCGATCGCTTAAACTAAGAAAGAAGTTGATGTGAACTAAAAAAAAAAATCAAGATACTCAGTTTTGTCATATTTGTGTTAGAGGAGCAGCTCAAGTTTGTTTATAAATGAGGAAATTGATTTGCAGAGAATATTGATTTGAGTGAAGAGTAGCAGATAGGAGATAACATGTATTACATTTAGAGTTTGATTGGAGAAATCATAGCCCGAACTGATGTTCAGACATTCTTTATGCATATGTGTACACCATCTGGCTCTCAAAAAAGTGTCATTGAGACAAACACTGGACTTCAAGGTGAATTTGAGTTTTGGGTTAGTTTATGCATACACAGATCCATGTGTAGAGACACACAGCAAAATATTATACTATTGTCAGTGCAAGCACAGCAAACAGAACAACTCAGAGTCAGTTATATAGTAAAAATGCATGGACTAAATATTTTTTAGTGAAGATTTTATTGTTTTAGAACCAGAATTTTTTAATTGTCTCAAAACATGTCCTTTGGGTGACTTTGAAATATAAAAGTCATCTTATTTTCCTATAAAATGAAACATTTAAATACCTTTTTTTCCTCTCATGAAAATTCTCAGCATAAAAAGTGAAACTGGAAGTAGTTTTGATAAGGAACATGTATTTTGGGAGCTGAGGAGGAGCGCTGGAAGATGGAGCTCCTGAGACCCTGTAGAAGTGGGTAATACCCAGACATAGCACCCTGTCGGTGATTCCTAAGCTGTAACCTCGTTTTGCTGCCATTCTGCTGAGACTCAGACATAGTTTGAAAGGAACATTTTAAAATCAAACTTTCTGAAGGTAGGTTCTCTTTTAGGGCAAGCAAGCCAGTAGAAATACTATGTAAAATACAATGACAGAACGGCACTTTTTTTTCTCTTAAACTGATTTACTGTTTGATGTTTTGAAAATTCACATTGAACCTTTACAATGGTGCATTTATGATTCCAGAAGCCCAGAACCCTTCATGAATTCAGATTGATTTACTGTTCTTTTCCCGTATTGTTTGTCAAAACCTTGTTACTTACTACAGACCAAAAAGTGCTTCTCATTGTTTGCTGTCCCTTATTCCATTAATCTCCAAATCCTTGTTGTTGTTATTATTGTAATTGTTATTTTATTGTAGCAGTTATTGTTGTTACTGTTATTGAACAAGCTTTAGATGTTTGGTTTGAAAAGCTCCAATGAAGTATTTTGATTATGGCGATTAGTACCAGTGTGTAGCTAAGCAGTAAAACGATGCTGGGATTTCAGATGCGTTTCTGGGCATATTTACTGTGACACCAGTGAGCCAGATAGTTGTTTTTACATGCCAGATAGGGGGAATCACTGCTTTAATTCCTACTGGTTCTGTTAAAATGTAAATTAGTCCTTGAAACTGTTTTAGTCTCTTCAGTGCATCGGACTGATTTTTGGCTCTGATTTTACCGAAAGCAGGCTCTCTGCTTACCCAGTGCCACTTCCCAAGGTGGACAAAACATGTTCTGTGCGCGAGAAACGTGAGCTGCTGGCTGCATGGGGGAGGAAGAGAGAGAGGAAGCTGTTTGCAAAACTACTTAAAATAAATTTGAGGGGTCAAACATAGAACACAGTTGCAAAAGAGAAAGGAAAAAGCGCCTTAGGTCAGTTCAGCTAGAATAGCACAGGCATTCACGTTGGCCAGAGAGTTGTGTATTTCTTACTAATCAGATACAATCGGGGTAGATAATATTTGAGTATCTGAGGCCAGATCTCCCTGCCTCTGTATCAGGGAAATTAACCTACAGGGGCATGTTTAAAAGTTTGATTTGGGAGAACAGATACCATTTGGAAGAGAGATGGCAAGCTGCGTTTTTCTCGTTGTCCGGAGGCTGCTCTGCATCTTAGCTCTGCAACTCGCTGCTTGTCCATCGGAGACTAGTCGGGCGATGGCTTGGGCAGCAGACGGGCTTGCGTTAGCATTTCATTTCACAGCGATCGGTACTTTTAAATTAAACATGCAAAGTTATCTTGGTGAGCCATTGAATGGGAGGTTGCTGGATTATTGAATTTGGCCCACAATTTAGCCAGTTCAGCAGGGATTTTGGGGGTCTGAAGCAATTAATATGCAAGTACCTTTGAGTCAGCAAGGTAGGAGATTACTGTCTTATCAGAGTTAAAAAAAAATTCCTTCCCGAAGATCCATACTTTTTTGAAGGTAGATAAAAACCCATTGTTAAAGATTCATGTTTGAGAGTAGCCACCTCAAACTGCCAGGTTTAACCACCAAAACACACAAGAGGGAATAATTGCTTTAAAAATTTTTTTTTTGATTTATTATTTGCATGATGCTTAGCAAAAGGAGATTCCAGGTCCTCAGTTGTTCTTTTTTTTTTTTTCCTGTTTTGTTCATAACAGCTTGGGTAGAAACTTCATTTTTTAAAATTGTTGTTGATGAAAAAAATAATCATTCGCTGAACAGATCAAAGCACGTGAAGCTATTTTTGACCCGTCAGATCGAGTACTTAGACAAAACTGAAAAGGTCTTGGGTATACCACTAGGCCCGAGGTGCCCTGTAAATTGAGATGTGCTCCCCTAGATGACCTTGTGAGTTCCTGACCATCAAGGTCTGGCTGTGCACCTGTTTTGTCCTAATCTGGCAGCAGTCAGAGATGATACAGATTTTCATCGTCTGACACTTGGCTTTGCACACAGTGGCTGTGCTGCAGGCTAGGGGAGTCGGGGCTGCTTGTCTGTAATACTGGGAAAGTGGGAAGACTCGATACAGTGGAGTTATGGCTTCTCCACTGAGCTGAGCGTGAGGCCCTGGCCTGGCCAGCCTAGTCCCAGCAGCCCTGGCAACCGCTGTGCCACTGTGGCCTGGGGATTGTTACTTCATTCCACAAAAGAGGGACTCCCGGGTGCACTAGGAAAACTTAGTCTTTGAAAATCAGATATAACTTAAAAATGAAAAACGTAAAGATGTGGAGCTCCTGAAGTGATACAGCCCTTTATTTCCTGTGTTGTGGAAAACATTTTCCTTCTGAAAGCTTTGATTTGACCATCTGCTTAATTTCAGGAATTTGGACCTCAGTTACTTGAGAGAAGATCACTTCTGAGTAGCAGCTGCCTTTTTCCTTGGGGCTTGCTCATCCCTTAAAAGCATATAGCCTGGGTGGTGGCCCATACCGAGCCAGATTGCAAGTTCAAAGCTACCCTGGCAACTTAGTGAGACGACGTCTCCAGATAAAAATTAAAAAGGGCTGAGGATATAGCTCAGGGTGAAGGGCCTAGGTTTAATTCCCAATTCTGACAGAGAAAATAAACGAACTAACTATATAGCCTTGACTGCTTCCGGGGGCACTTCAGGACGGGGCCTGGGAATGCGTAGTAGACTGACCATGTCTTTTGGCAGGTGACACGGGGACTCAGCCTGATCATGAGTGGGTGTGTGGCTGGCTCCCTGGTAAAGGGCCTCCAAGATTTCCTGTGGGGCTGTTCCTCTGCATCCAACGCAATAGCCTTTTTATTTCAGATGAAGGATAAAATACTTGGAGAATAGCTGTCATTGTTCCCATTCCCATTCTTTGTGTGTGTGTGTGGAGAGCTCTCTGAGTTTGTTTGTCTTCTGTCCTCCCATCAGGACCCGCAGCCCATGCTGACATTCTTCTCCACAGGTCACATGCGCCTGGCACTGGGTGGGCATTCTGAGCATTGTTTCATGTTTTCAGCTGTGGTCCTTGGTTCTCAAGGGACACTGCCAGCCTCCATCCTGACTCCAGATTTGGGAGAAATCAAAACCAAAACCAAAACTGAAAAGAAGCCTTGCTCTACAATGGTAGTAGAACTTGGCGGCGGCTGGCGGAGATGGTGATAAGGACTTGTGCAGTGTTCCTCTTTCGAGGGTCTTTCTGTGGCCGCCGTGGGGCGGCCTTCTTACTTAGGCTGCACTTCCACTCCAGAGATGTCCCAAGCAACGAGAAAGGAAACAAGCAGTGCAGGCGTCGTGTTGTTCAATCAGCCTTGTTTTGCTTTGCTTTTCTTAGTGGGAGGAGGTGCCCAGATTAAATTTATGGACAGCAGCAAGGATAGTAAAGCTCCATGTTTGCCTGTTACTCTACGTTCTCTTGCTAAATCCCTTCACAGCCCTGGAAGGAGTTTGGATTTTGTTTTCTAAGCGAATGAAAAAAGGTGACTCAGGTTAGATAACTACCCTACTCTGTGGCAGAAAGGTGGCCCATTGAACAGGAAAAACAAGTGTTATGTTTTGATGGGCTGATGTACGTGCACGGTAGAAAACTCAAATAATGATGAAGGGCTTAAGAGAAGGGCCCAGCTTTTGCCTGCCTCTGTGGCTCAGCCTGCGGCTCTCCTCAAAGCACAGGTACAGACTACTCTTCAGCTCGTGGAGGTGGGGCCATGTCTGTATCCAACAGCCTCACCCCTAGGGTCCGTGCTGTGTCAAGCCCCGCTGCGTACCAGGCCTCGGCTCTTCATTCTTGCAGCGGTGTCTGTGCATCCCAGGCGTGGTTCCTGGACACAGAGCGCCCTGCAACCTGGGGCCCTTATGCCCAGGCTTTGCAAACACGACTGACCCTGCTTTCTCAGGTGGCACCGGCACCGCCCCTGCCCAGTGAGGCCAGAGGGCTCCCCCAGCCCTCCCGTAGCAGAGACCTGATGAAGGCTGCTTCTTCCAGCTGGCCGCCCAGGCAGGGCTGCTGTGGGGATAGGTGAGGCTGCCAGAGAGAAGCAGCAGGAAGGCTTCGCTTTCCAGTTTCACATGCCATCTCACCGTGTTGCCCAGGCTGACTCCAAATTTCTGGACTTGTGTGAACCCCCTGTCTCAGCCTTGTAAGTTCTGGGATGACAGTGTGTGCTCCCAGCCCTGGCTTCAGTCTCCTCTTTTTTGTGCTCTGTAATCTTGTTTTTCTTCAGAATCCCACTGACCCAGGCTTGAATTCTAGTTTCACCACTGCAGTAGATGAGTGAGCTTAGGTAATTTGCATGACCTTTCTGAGCTCTAGACTTACTCTAGTTAGAAGTGGTACTTATAATACCTGCCTGTTAAGAGTTACTGTGCCGAGACAGCACCAGTGTTTCTGCTAAGTTTTCCTGCCCTAAATCCTTTGACCTGTAGATCATTTAATCCTGATGACTCCCAAAAGTTAGACAGAGCTCCAGGCCTCCTTTATATGTGACTTGAAATCTGAACCAGATAGATTGCTTGTGCAGGGCCTTCCAGCTAAGAACGGTAAACAACTGACGCCTGTCGCTGGACTCCAGAGTGCATGATCTTGACCACTAGGCTGTGCTGGCCTCCTGTAAACTTCACCCGACTTGTTCACACACATCGTGCGATTCTCCAGTGGCTGAATTCTACTCACAGCAAATCTTAAGCTGTTTTCTTGCATCTTCATTCTTCCCGAGGAAGGCTTTGGAGCCTGACTGATTAGAAGCTGACCTGGAGTGAGGGGTATAGTTCAGGGGTAGAGAGCTTGCCTAGCATGTGTGAAGCTTTCTGTCCCCATCACTGCCATGAATGAAGGAATGAATATGGCCTAGCCTAAGACTCCTCATCTTTGCACCTCAGGATCCATGTCAGTAAGGCTCGGATAGCAGCGTTTTGTCTTCTGTGTCCCGGTGGGGCCAGCTGTGTGGAGGGGACCTCGCTCACACAGGCTGGCACTTGGCAGGGCCTGGCACGTGGCAAGGCCTTGGTTAGTGCATCGCTTCTTTCCTCCCTTTGTTTGCCCATTCTTAGACTCCTGCATGTCCTCAGAGTTGCTTGTGTGGGCTGTGAGCGTGGGCGGGGCAGGCGTTTCAGTGACTATGGAGACAGACTTCCCTCATTTCCGGCGTTTCAGTGACTGTGGAGACAGACTTCCCCCATTGTCCAAGAGGACATAGACGGCAGAGTGCAGACCGCTGGGCTTCTGTGTGCAACTCTGGACCGTGATTTAGGCCCCCCAAAAGAGGATGAGAATAAGTGGATAGGCATCGAAGCAAAACAGGGAGTGTGTCTGATTGGTGACCTTCCAGATACCCTCACACCCCCTAGTGACTACTTTTAGTGTTTTCTTGTATTTTCGTCCAAGTTATCTTTCAAATTGTGGAAAATAATATATAATTTTTCGTTCGTTCTTTCTTTTTCAGTACTGAGGATTGAACCCAGGGCTTTCCCACTGAGTACATCCCAAGCTCTTTCTTAAGGTTTTGAGACAAGGTGGACTAAATACTAAATACCACTGAGTACATCCCAAGCCCTTTCTTAAGGTTTTGAGCCAAGGTGGACTAAATACTAAATTGCCTAGGCTGGGCTTGAACTAGCAATCCCCCTGCCTCAGCTTCATAAGAGTGCTGAGGTGCACCACCATGCACTTATACACGTGCACCACCATGCATGGGTAAAACTTTCCTTTTTGACCCTTTAAGTATATCATTCACTGGCACTAAGGGAATTCACCTCACTGTGCGACACCCCGCCCCCATTTCCAGAGCTTTTTCACCTTCCCAGACTGGAACTTTCCAGTTAGACACTTGTTCTCCAGGGCCCTCTCCCGCCCCTGGCACTGCCATCCTCCTTCCTGTCACAGTCTGGGATCTTCATACAGATAGAATCATACAGTTACTTTTTTTCCTGTGTCTGCCCTATTTCACCTGGCTTAATATCCTCAGCGTCCACCCATGTGGTGGGATATGTCAATTTCCTTCTTTCAAGGGCTGAATAATATTTGCATATTCTTCCACGCTCTGAAAGCATAGATTAAATGTATAAATACCTTCCAGTGTGTTTATTTATAAACAGGTCTGTAGTTTTATATTTTAATATGTATATTTTTATGTTGTTATTTGATCTTTGGGATTTAGCAATGACATACTATATCTGATTCTGTGTAAAATGAAGGATAATTTCTTTTCCTTATCCTTTACAGAATTAGCTGTGTATATTTCTATAATTAACTTGCCCAAGGATGCTTTTGAGATTCCTAGTTGCATTGTTACTTTTTTGGATGAGTTAGCAGCAATGACTACATCTTGAACCTCACCGGATAGGGTGAGAAATGCAGGTCTGCCATATTGTGTCCTTAATTCCAAAATTCAAACAGCTCTAAACACTGAAAGCATTTTGGGAAGAGTTTGGGTCGAAATCCTGTCTGAGTTGACTGAGGCCATTGATAGCTTTTATTTTTCCTTTAAGTGTGAATATTAAATGTTTAATTATAGGGAGTGGACGCATCCCCACTAGAGTGTTATATAATATGTGATCTTTTGTATTTGTACTGAACTGTTTTGGGGGGATAACATTTTTATTTATGTATAATTTTATAATTAAAATTATGAAGTTCTTCATATGCAACTTTTCAAAACAATACACTCTGGAATCTTTCTGTGGTATTTATTTGTAATAGCACCTTATTTTATAGCTTTATTGGGTTATAATACCATACAATTCACCCACTTAAGGAGTTAGTTCCTTAGTTTTTAGTATTTTCACATCATTGTACAGTTATACCGGAATCAATTTTAGAATACTTTAGCCCCAAAAGAGACTGTATACCCCATAGCAGCCACTCCTATGCTCTCCTTCCCCTGCCCTAGGCAAGCTCTAATCTACTTTTTGTCTCTATAGCTTTGTTTATTCTGGGGATTTCATTTAAAATGAATTAGGTCCAATACATGGGCTTTTGTACTGTCATCTTTCATTTAGCCTATTAGTTTCAAGAGTCACCCATGTAACAGTATCAGTCTATACTTCATTCCTTTTAAAGGCTGAATAATATTCTTTTGTATCAGTAGACCAAATTTTTAAAAGTCTATTTGCGTGTTGATAAGCATTTGGGTTATTTTCACTGCTAGGAGCAATCCTTCTGTGAGGAGACAGGTTCAGGCTTTTCAGTTCTTCGGCATGCATCCCTAGGAAGAGGATTGCTGGATCATGTGCAAACTCTGTTTACTTTCTGTGGTGCTGCCAAGCTGTCTTCCACAGCAGCTGTACCATTTTACATTCCTACCAGCAGTGGAGGAGGGTTCCAGTTTCTCTACATCCTTGCCAACATTTATTACTGTCTGTCTGTTTGATTATACCCATCCCAGTGGGTATAAAGTGCTATCTCATTGTGGTTTTGATTTGCATTCCCCTGATGGCTGGTGATGTTTAGCATCTTTTATGTGGCTATTAATCTGTCTTCTTTGGAGAAGTGCTTACTTAAGCTCTTTGCCCATTTTTAAATTGGTTTGTCTTTTTATTATTAAGTTGTAAGAATTTTTAATGTTCCAGCTAGCTCCTTTTTAGATATATGATTTAAAAATATGTCTCCCACTCTGTGAGTTGCCTTTTCTTTTTTTTTTTTCTTTGATTTTTTTTTTTTTATTTTAAAGAGTAAAAGAAGGATAACTTAATAATAGGGGGGACTTAGCAAATTACAGACAAAATGGAGTTGCCTTTTCTTTTTAATTTTTTTTCTTTTTTATTTTTTTGGACAGAGTCTTGCTATGTAGTCCAGGCTTGCCTTGAACTTGTGATGATCCTCCTGCCTCAGCCTCTTGAGGGCTGGGATTATAGGCATGTACCACCACCTTTAGCTATGAGTTGTCTTTTCACTTAAAAATGCATTAAAGCACTTTTAAAAATTGACAGTTAATAATTTTACGCATGTATGGAGTGCTGTGCAATGCTTCAATACATGGAAATAACGTCCTGATCATCTCAGAGTATTGGCATATCTTATACCTCAAACATTAGTAGTGGGAACATTCAAGATCTCTGTACTATTTTGCAATATTCATTTAATTGCTGTAAATCAGTTATCCTATGCCATAAAACTTAGTCCTCTTATCTAATGGTAATTTCGTGCCCATTAATCATCCTCTTTCTACCCTACCCGGCCTTCTTTCCCAGCCTCTGATAATCGCTATTAATCTCTACTTATAGGAGATCAACTTTTGAACTGCCACACATGGAGAGAACATGTGGTGCTTGCCTTCTTGTGCTGGGCTTATTGCACTTTGTGTAGCATTCATGTGGTTCATTCCTGTCGTATAATATTCCACCATCTTTTCACTTCCTTTTTTTTTTTTTCCACTTTCTTTTGTGTTTCCGGTACCGGGAATCGAACTCAGGCCCTTGTTCTTGCCAGGCAGGCTCTTGTACCACTGAGCTATATTTCTGGCCCTTTTTTTTTTTTTTTCACTTTCTTAGTAGTGTCCTTTGAAGCACAAATGTTCTTAATTTTGAAGAAGTTCAGTTTTTCTTTTAGTGCTTATACTAAAGGGGGTCAGATCAAAGAAACCATTGCGTAGTCCAAGGTTGTGAAGATTTATACTTATGTTTTCTTCTAGGAGTTTTCTAGTTGTAGTTCTTACAGTTAGGTCTTCATTCCACTTGTTTTTTTGTTTTGTTTTTGTTTTTGTTTTTTTTCCCGGTACCGGGAATTGAACTCATGACTTTGCGCTTGCCAGGCAGGCGCTGTGCTGCTGAGCTAAATCCCCAGCCCTTTCATTCCATTTGGACATTGTTTTTATATGTGGTGTGAGATAGAGGTCCACCCTATTTCTTTTGCCTGTGGGTATCTTGTTAACCCAGTACTGCTGACATAACTATTCTTTCCCTTTTGTACTAGCATGCTTGCTGGAAGTCACTTGATCATAGATGTGAGGGTATCTCTCTGGATCCTTGGTTGTGTCCCATGTCCTCATGTGTCCAGTCTGCTCTTGGACTACTTTTTACAAAGATCTCAATTCTGAAAACCCAGGTGTCCCAGGGCCTAGGGATTAGGTGGCAAGAGACTGCTGCTGTGAGCCATGGGAGGGTGCTGTTTCTCCAGCTCCAGGGAGGCTGTCCTGGGGAAGCCTGAGGACAGTGCCGGACACAGGCCCAGGCCAGTGGAAGAAGCTTTCCTGGCTTGGTAATTCCAGTGCCTTAGAGGATAAACCTGACTGTGAATGAGCACCATTGGAAAGGCGAGGTGGGAAGCTCCACAGTCCTCAGCATCCTGGCCCCTACCTTTGAACACCCTATTTGTCAAGACGGGGTGGGGTGCTCTCCCAGGGCCACATTTGAGCTAGGTTACCCTGCCAGCTCCAGCCTTGTCCGTGTTCTGTTGGCCTGGGAATAAATACCTGAGCCAAGGTGGACTAAAGTGAAGCTGTTCTCCCCTGGGAGTCTGAAACTTGGCAAGAAGAGGCAGGGAAACAAGGAGGTCTGGAAATCCACATGTTGGTGGAAATAGTTTGCCAGACTGGAGAGAAGACTGCAGAGGTCCTGAGCACTCTTCTACTGCTGTGATTTTCCAGAGCTTCTGCGAAAGCCTCCTTTTTGGTTATAGTCGGTGTCTGTTGCTGTTGCTTTCGAGACAGAACAAATCCACCAGTGAGTGGGCCCATGTGATAGAGTGGCTGCCATTAGCACTTGCTGTGAGCAGGGTCTTCTGGATGTTGGGCACTCGAACACTTGGCTTGCAGGACTCACCGATCTTCAAGGTGGAGGGTAGGAGATAGATTTGGAAAGCAAATGTGCAGAATGTAGACAGGTGAGCTATGGTCAGGACCAAGAAACAGATCCTAGCAGCTCAGAGGTGAGAGCCAGTGAAGCCTCCCCCGAGGGTGAATTCGTGTGGGGTCTCAGTGGGTGCGTTAGAGTTGGCCTGTGGTGGACGAGGGCTTGAGAGTTCCAGGAAACGGGCACTGTCTGTGCAGAGGCTGCGGCGTGTTTCAGGGTCTGGCAGTTTGGACGGTGTGGTTAGATTGCAGGTGTGAGCAGCCAGGACTGAGCTAGTGCTGCTGGTTGGAAGCCAGTTAGGAAGAGCTTGAGTCTTGGGCCAAGTCATGTAGATACTTTCCTGGAGGCAGCAGGCATCTTTGAGGAGTTTCAGCAGGGAGGAAAGATGCGTGGTTTGCAGAGCTCACCCTGGCCCTGGTGGGTTGAGGGGAGAGGCCTGGAGACTGTTTCTCAGGCTGGTGTCTGTGGGGAGGGAGGAAGACAAGCAGGGAGGAAACCCAAGTTAGGAAGTAGACTGGTGAGCGGACGCTCAGCTGCAAGGAGCCAGGGTGCCTGGAAGAGAAGGGTGTGCAGAGGGTATGGGGAGAGGGGTGAGAGCCCCACAGGACTCCTGATGGGGCCTGGCAGGCAGGACGAGGGCGCAGCTCTGGGCCTCTCTTCTGTGGGGTAGATGAAAGGGCTCCATTCGGCTGTGTTTTATGCCAATCAAGTGCAGCCTTTGGATTGCTGGCCAGCTGCCACCCGGCCCCCAGGCGGAAGTTTGGCAGCCTTGGTATTGTTGACCCTTTGTACTGGATGGTGAAAGTATCTGCCTCGCAGACTGGGCTCTGGAATCAGGTATTTGGAATGCATAGCTAATGCGTTCCACTCTGGACCTTTGGTATTATTATTCCACAGTATCACATCTAATTGACTGTTTCCTAACGTCCTTGTACATTTGACTGTACAAGCGAGGTATGCTGCCAGCAGCCCCCACACTCATGGACTGCCTCATCTGCAGTCTTCTGGCCCCAGGCCCCTTCCCCAGGGCTTCTGGTTCCTTGGTGCCCAGGAACTCTGTGCTGTGGGTGCATGGTGGTCTTCCAGGCTCCTGTCCTGGGAGCTTCATGGAGGCTCCTTCATGCAAGGCAGGTGCAGCCTAGAGCACTCTTTTTTTCAAGGGTGGGTCTGTGGGATGCTGGACACATGTAATGAGGACCCTGGGCACCCGTGGAGCCCAGCTTGATGGCACAGCCTTGGCATGGAGACTCCCAAAGTTGGCTCCCCGCCACAGTGACAGATGCTATGTTAGGGGCTGCCCAGATCACGTGACATGGGAGCACTTGCTGAGCAGGTCCTTTTGACCACTTGAGGAGGTACCCGTGAGTGCTGGTTTCTGAGTGCCGCTGTCTCGTCTCTGTCTGATGGACAGGCCCCTTATGGAAGGCAAAGTGCATCAACGTTGCTGGGTTCATGAGTACCTTCTACTTTGGCCTGTCTGGTTCCAGTGATAGCAAGTCATGCACGGTTTCCTGTTTTGGTGGTATTGGTTTATTGTGATAAGATACATAGAACATAAAATTTGTCTTTGTCACCATTTTTAAATATACAATCCAGTGGGATTAAATTAAGCAACCATCACCACCATCTACTTCTAAGACTTTTCCATCATGCCAAACTGGGACCTTATGCCCATGAAACATGAACTCCCTCAGCCCTTTCCTACTGCCCCTATCACCCACTGTTCCACTTTTCTGTCTGCCAGTTGGCAGCGCTTGGCACTGTACGTGAGTGGAATCTACACTCGTGGGCCTTTCGGGTCTGATTTATTTTGCTGGCATGATATGTTTAAGTCTCCTTCACTTGTAGCTTGTCTTAGAATTTCCTCCCTTTGAAGATGGAGAAGTATTGCAGAGTATGTGTAGACCATGTCTTGTTTTCCCATTCATTAGTTGGTGGATGCTTAGGTCCTTCACGCCTCCTGCCTATTGTGAGCCGCAGTTGTGTCTGTTTTCAGTTCCTTTGGTACATGCCTAGGAGTGGAATTGCTGGAGAGAGTAATATAAATTATCTTTTAAAGGGAAAGGTTTTTTTTTTAAAAAACAAAGGCAACCTGGGGGATGGTGCACACCTGTAAACCAAGCACTCTGGAGGCTGAGGCAGAAGGATTGCTGTGAGTTTGTGGTCAGCTTGGGCTACATAGGCGAGTACAAGGCCGGCCTACACTGCATAGTGAGACCTTGCTTTAAAAAAAAAGTTAGGCTGGGGATATAGCTTAGCAGCACAGTGCCTGCCTGGCAAGCGAAGCTCCTGAGTTTGATTCCGGGTACCAAGAAAAGAAAAAAAAGGAAATAAAAAACAAGGTGAAATTAGTTCTTTAAAGAAAACTGTGAGGTTCCAATGTAGATGGTGCTGAGACAGAGTGGAGTGATGGCTCGTGTAGTATAATGCTGCCCAGCCTAGCAGAACTCTGGGTCCTGACCATGGCCTTGGACCATCTTGTCCCTCGGACTTCAGCCTGTCGCTGTGTGACGTAGGTGCCTCAGATGCAGAGTGTGATTCCAGCACACTGGTGGCCACTGGGCCTGAGCCTGCTGTCCTTCTGTGCTTGGTGAAGGGTATGCCTCTGGCTCTCGGGGCTGGCCTCCAGACTCCTCTCTCCTGCTGCTGTGTCCCTGACCACTGTCCTTCCCTGTCAGCCTGCTCCTCCTGCTCTGACATCTAGGCCAGAGCGCGGATCCCGGGGATCTTCCTGGACTGAACAAGTGTGTTTTCACAGTGCTTTACCCTCGTGCCGGTTGTATTTATAGCTTGTTTTCTCCTCCCCGCTGCTTCGTTCTTTTGTGTGTAGGGGCCTTTCATTTCATCAATTGATTGGTTAACTCTTTCCGTGACCTTTATTGAGCACCGTGACGTTGGAAGGAGGAGCGTGTGTTCTTTCAGTGCTTTTAGTCTACTTGGGTAGATAAGAAAGAAATCTTGGAAACTGGCACAGAGTAGTAATAATGCATTTTAGGTCCTAGCAAGTATTTTTCCTTCTTTAAGAGGCCACCCAAAGTCTCAGGCAGGAGAAACTCCTTGCTTTCATTGAGGGACAGTTCACTGTGAAAAAGAGCCTGGGTTTTGGATTCTAGCTTCCAGTTTTGTTACTGTCACTTAACCCCTGCATGACCTTATCTGACTGACACCTAGGAGTGATGCTCTTAGGCCATGGTGAGGGTTGGGGGGTGGCGGCACCTTTCAGCTATGGACATGCAGGACACACAATGGCATCCTCTTTCCCAGGAGCCTGTATCCTCAGACCTCACCTCTCCTGTCCTTATGTGTCACTGAAGTTCTCTTGTGAGGTCTTAGAGGGATTAACGGACATTCTAATACCAGTGGGGTCCCAAATGCAAGTCTGGAAAACTAAGAAACTAGAAACTAAGTGTTCAGACAGGTGGCTTTGAAAGAGAAGCAGAGGTGGGCATCTGTGCCTTTCTCTGGAGGGCCACCCAGAAGAGGGTTGTTCTTGGGCTGATCTGGTAGTGAGTTCCTTGGGGCCATGCCAGGCCTGGGTGACAAGGGTCTGCATTCCTGCATTCATTCATTCTCTGTGCCTTTTCCCTGCAGATGATCATTTGCCTGTTTATTTCAGAGGTTATAATGATTTTAAATATCATTAAAAATGAATTAACTGCTTTGCCTCATATCAACCATCATGCCTACCATGTGCCTTACAAATGCGAGCTCATGTGGTCCTCAGTGACCCCTGAAGGGTGGCGTTGTGGCTCCTAATTCTGAGGCCAGCTGGGGGAAGTGTGTCTGAGGTTGCTGCACACTAAGTGGCAGCACCGCAGCTCTCTCTGTTGCCCTGTCCCTCCTCCTCTGGGCCGCCCTCCCCTCCAACCAAGGAGCTCTGGTGTCAGCACGCAGGTCTTTCCTCCAGTAGTGGGCAGCAGGAAGAGAATGAGCCATGGTGCCGAGGGCCGTTTTCTGTGTGTCACCTGCTCCTTCGAGGGGGTGTGGGGAAAGACTGATTCCTCCAGGGCTCAAGTGAAGAAGAAAAGACCCCGAATCAAATAACACGGCCCCCCGGGCCCAGGGCACAGGTGACCCTGGGCATTTCCATGGAGTTCACAATTTGAGTCCTCCTTTTTTCTCTCTTTCTTCTCGGGACGTACAGTCTTTCCAGTTTACAGATCACCCAGGGAACCTGCTTAGTATTTTTAGCGGAACAACAGGGTGGAGGCGTTGGAGCCTTCCCCAGGCTTTCTTGCCATGGGAAGGTGCTGGGCTCTGTCCTGGGCAACGATCTGTTCTGTTCTGTGGCCCATGTTCATTTTTGGGGTGTTCTTTGCAGCATTACTTACTTGGGTGGCAAAAACTCGGGAGCCATCCAGGTGAAGCAAGTTAAGGTGCTCCGTGCATCCCTTACAGTGATAATTAGGAAGGGATTTTAAAGACCTGACAACCATGTGAAATCTAATGCTAACTGAAAAAGCAGGGCAAGGGATTTTATTTCAGCTTAATTCAGTAACATGCAAAATGCACAGGGCTGAGAAAAAGACAGAAGAAAAAGATGCCAAATGTTAACTGTGGCTCACTTCATGGGCTGGGGGTATAAGTGATTTTGAATTTCCTTTTATGTAAGTACTGCGCGCTAACTGATTGTGCCACTGGAGCTTCGAATTTCCTTTTATAAAGAAGAGTTTTTTTCTTTTTTTTAGTACTGGGGACTGAACCCAGGACCTTCACCCTGCACCCCAAGCTGTAAAAATAAACAAAGACACACATGTAATTTGTGTGTATGTACTGAGTATTGATACATTTTCTATTTTGAGACAGGGTTTTGCTAAGTCACTTAATTGCCCAAAGCTGGGCTCAAACTTGCAGTCTCCCTGCATTAGCCTCCTAGAGGGCTGAGATTACAGGCATGCACTACCATTTCTGGCTTTTTCCTGGGTTTTCTTCTTTTCTAATACTATCTTCCAAAATTTCTACAGTCTGCCTTGCTAGTTTAATAGCTCAGGCAGCTCTGGCTGAAGGTCCTCCTCGCCTCCCTCCTGGTCCTCTTTCAAGGAGGGCCACTAAATGTTGGGGTGCTGGGAGGTGACAGGTGTCTTCAGCTGGCACTGCCTGTTCCCTTCTCCCATCTAGCACCTTCATGGAGCACTAGGGTTCTGCCCAGTAGCAGCAATAAAATGAATATTTCATACAATCTTTGCCTAGACTCTGTTGGCAGATGGAGATATTTCCTTTAGTCTAAACTTATTTCAAAGTTTAGGGGCCAAGTTGTTCTATGGCTTTTGGAGTTAGAAACATGAAAGAAATCTGCCTTCTTTCTATTTGTTTAAATAGTAAAGCATTTAAAATATTTCTTTCCCTTCTTTCAGATAACTAAAACACAGCTGACTGTGTTGTAGCCCAGTGCTGAAGCGGGCTCCCTGGGTGGGTGATTAACTCCATGGTAATGGTGAGGCAAATTTTAGGGAAGTCATTAAATAGCTCTTGGGAAATTGTTATTTTGTCTTCGGTGGAAAACCAGGCCTGTGTCTTAGGGCTGAGCAGTATTTGGTGGTCAACAGGACCAGCCCCCTTCAAAGTGGAGCCCCTGCTGCTGAGGACATCCCTTGGGTCTGGTGGGGTGTGAGGGACCTGACCCACACAGGTGGCCGTGACTGAGCCAGCCCCTCTGGACCTTGGTCCCCTGTCTCTGGGGTAGCCATTCATGTGCCTAGGTACTAAACATGCACTCTGTCAGTTTTTGAAACTTAAACTTTCCTGGCATCCTTGAAACATAGCTTGGCATTTGGTTATGGGCTAAGATCCTAAAGCCAATGGATTTGTCCCAGTTCCTGTTATAACGGGGACCGGCACATCTACCTTCATGCATAGAGAGGGCCTGGCAAAGCTGGGGAAAGCTCTTCTCCCACAAAATGCACGTCCCTGTCTCCAGGTATTCAGGCCTCAGGTAAGGAACTGACCTTCCTGAAGCAACTGTGACCTGGATAGACTTGGTGGGGGTGAATTTTCAGGGACTGCCCTTGGTCACTTCCTGGAATGTGGGGCCCTCCTGCACGTGGGTGGGTCTGTGCCTGCCGTCACCAGAGGAAGGTCTGGGAATGCACGTCTACAGCTGCACTTGCTTGTGAGTGTGTATCTGAAGGGAACAACAGAGAGGGAATATACTGATCTATGTGCTTGTCTTCTGACACTTAACCCCAAATAACGGCAAAGCAAACGCTCTCAGGTTGTTCAGTGGTCAGGATCATCATGGTGGTGCACAAAAACACAAGATTCTCCTTTGCTGAGGCTCAACATGTATACTTTCTGATTCTGTTATGCAGAGTTTGAATCTAAGACAAAAAGTGAGTGGACGCGAATGTGGGTGAGGTATGTACAGGGTGATGTAAGATCACATCCAAAAGACTGTTATGTATTTTTAAGATACAAATACTTTTTCTAGTTAGTTTTAGATAATAAGCAAAACTGTAAACTAAATCATCTGGTTTACATGGTTGAAACTATGCATTTCATGTAGCTTTTTCTCCTGCTTTTTAACTCTTAACATTGTTAGATTCTTTTTTTTGGTACTGGGATTCAAACTCAGGACTTTGTGCTTGCCAGGCAGGTGCTGTGTTGCTAAGCTATATGCCTGGCCCTTAACTCTAACACTGTATCTTGAGCATTTCTCCTATACCTAGTCTCTTTCTGTAAGCAACTCTTTTCTGGGGGTGGGGCTTTTTGAGACAGGGTCTTGCTATGCAGTTCTGGCTGGCCTTGATCTCTGTAGCCCAGGTTGGTCTTGAACTCTCAATGATCCTCCTACCTCGCCTCCTGAGTGCTGGGATTATAGGTGTGTGTCACTATGCCCGGCGAGCATCTCTTCTTCATGCCTGTAGGCGTTCCACTGCATGAATGTATAGTTTATTTAAGCATGTGGTGGCATGGAAAGCACTGGCTTAGAGAAATTTGTGTTCAAACTTGTACCTGTCATTCACTGGCTGGCCCCTGGCTTAGGTCTCCTGTTCTGTGAATGGGGACTGAGTGAGAAGTACCTTGTTGATTAGTGAGAGGGACACAGCAGGTACTCAACAAACCATAGCTGCTGTTGTTACCGGTGGTGGCAGCAGTTTTATCTGGTGCCCCTATTGGAAGAGTTTGGGTATCACAGTGTACTAGGAACTTGCAGCCCAGCTTTGGCCTTGGTATTTAAAGGAATATTTTTTCTCTCTTACTTTGGTTCCTCCGTTTGCATTTTCCCTCTTTGTTCTGTGTATTTTTGTAAGCCGCTTTACATCCTTTTTGTAGTAAGGCAGATTATAAATAAATAAACACTAAATATTACCTCTAGCGTTACATATTCAGGTTGTTTCCAATGTTTTGCTATTGTAAATAACGCCACACAGAATATCTTTGTGCATCAAGGTCTGCCCTGCATTGGATTATTTCTTGGGGCTGGGATCCTAGAAGTGAATTACTGGGCTGAAGGGCAGATGGGTATTCCCGCGTCTGACTGCTAAGTTGCACCAGTCTGCAGCCCCAGCAACCCCTGCATGAGCCCCTGCAGGACTGGGTCACGCAGGAAGTGCGTGTGAGCAGAGACTTCTTTTCAAGCCCTGCTCTCCTCCAGGCCCAGGGCAGCAGTCATGGTGTCTCACCTGGCTGTTATTCTCTACCCATCAGTAAACAGAGCTCAGGGCTGGGGTCTGCCCCAGCCTCCCCATTTTTGCTAAATCTTACTTCTGATGGGAAGGCAGTCCTGTCGCCAACCAGTCCTGCCTGCATAGACAGACCCCTCTGCTAAACAATGGACACATTCAGACCCAACTGGTGTTTTCAGTTATTAAAAAGCGGAGCCGTCTGTCTCCGCCTGTGACTTTAATCTTTAAGCCTTTATTCAGTCCCCCTTCTCTTAACTTTTTGTTAGTATAGTTCCGAGCTGCGGGATATGTGGATCGAAGAGGCTCTGCGTGTATTGTACCTTCCCCTGGCAGTTACAGCTGGTTGCAGCCCTGAGCGGTGTTATTTGGAAAGTGGGGGCTTGGGTAAGAGGAAAGGAGAAAAAGAGCTCAGCTCTCCTTGCCTTCAGCAATCCTGTGGACTTGGCAGCGATGCTGTAGTTTTATGAGGCTGTGGAGAGGAGCACCTCCTCTCTGTCCTCCCCTCCTTTTGACTTTCAGGAGGCTGGTTCTGCCTCAGATTGCTTTGTTCTAGTAAAGCTTACATCTTCCAGGGCCTCTTAGCATCTCTTCCTGGGAAATAGCTCTTGGGTTGAGTTATGTGTACATATATTTACATAAAAGCAAAAATCTCAGGGAGGGATCTTTCATAAGACCTCCACGTTCCCTAAAACAGAGCCAGCATGTTCAGAACACAGACATGTCTTTCCTTCTGGCCTTGAGCTGGCATCCACAGTGATTCCTGCACAGGGCGGCTGGAAGGTTAGAGACCAGTGACAGGCTACTCTCATGCCCATGGAGAGTGCCAGAGGCCATCCTTTCTTCACTGGGCGCTGGGGGTGTCCTGCCTGCAGAAGGCTGCTGTCCATAGCAAGAAACTTCTGCTCAGAGGCTGCGGTAGCTTCGAGGACCCTGTGGTTAGGTGGAGTGAGCTTCGGCCTGGACATGGAGGGCAGGGGTAAAGGGCAGTCCTGCAGGAAGGGACATTTCTGCCGTGTGTGTGTGTGTGTGTGTGTGCGCACACTTGCACGTGTGTGTGCACGTGGGTGCTTATGAGTGTTTCTATGTGTGAACACACCTTGTTTCTTTTTTTTTTTGGTTTTTCTCTGGTACCGGGAACCGAACTCACGACCTTGTGCTTGCCAGGCAGGCGCTTTTGCCGCTGAGCTAAATCCCCAGCCCCTTGTTTCTTTTTAAACTAACTTTCTCACTACCAAGTTTCCACATCATTCCAGTATTTCATAGATGCTTTAGGTGGGCATGCCCTTCCCACCCCACTCAGGGCGGTGGGCAATGGGCGGATTGGCATCTGTTCATCTGGCTGTGTCCAGATGTGGTTCTCCTGGCACTGTGTTCATGTATGAACATCACCATTTTAACAATTGGGTTTCACAGGGGCTGTGCCACACCTGCTCTGTACTGCACTTTGCTGTCCCTCCATTTTCCAGTATCTTGGGGATCACTGCCTGTGAGTGCCGAGTTAAGCTTCATCCTGGCCCGGTGGCTGCAGGATAGGGTCTATGTCCATGTACCATTTAACCAGCCTTAATGGTGGGCATTTTAATGCCTCTGGTCTTTTGTTCAGTGAATCAATTTTTTTTTTTTTTCAGTATTGTGGTTCAGTATTTTCAGTATTGTGCTTCAGTAGGTCAGTGCAGAGGCCCTGAACTACCCACTCCTTGCCCAATTCTTAAACGTTTGAGATAATATCGTGGTAAATTTCTCAGGCTGGGCTTGCAGTCATTCTGCCTCAACTTTACTGCTGGGATTATAGGCACGTGCCATCACGCCTGTCTTAGGTGAATTTTGTGTCTTTTAGATGAATGTCGGGCCAGGGATATAGCTCAGCAGCGCAAGTTCCTGCCTGGCAAGCGCAATGTCCTGGGTTCGATTGCCAGTACAAGAAAAAAAAAAAAGAAAAGAAAGAAATATTTCTTTCTTAAAAGTGGAAATTGCTGGAATAATTACATTTGAATAGATGTTGCCAAATTGTCCCCTCAAGGTCATACTGATTTTATTTGTTTTATTGAAATAGTATTTTAAGTGAATTACTATCAGGGACAATTAAAGCTCTGTCTAAAGTCTCGGAATACATTTATGTTACTTCTTTCTGTGCCCTGACATGCCATTGTACACACCTGGGTTAACAGACTTGGATTTAGAAACCCCAGCTTCAAGATTAGTCAGCTTTCACTCATCACATACTTACCACATGCCTACTGTGTGCCCACCTGTTGATTCTGAGGAACATACACAGAATACACGAGGAAGCTTCCTCTCGCAGAGCCCTTCACAGCAGTCTTCCTTTTATCAGTACCTGCTTGCAGTACATAATGTGCATTCCTGTGAGGGAGTAGGTGCACATAAATTTCCCTTCCCTGCCTCCTCCCTCTGTCTCCTCCCTCTGCCTCTAGATGCCCTTCCCATTTGCAAACGATCTCTCTCCCTTAGGAATCTGTGTGGTGCGCCCTGGGTAGATAGGGAAGGCACAGGAGTTGCAGCCCTAAGGAGAAATCACTTAGCAGCCTGGACTGATGCAGAAGTGAATCTGATGCAGGCTCCTTACAGAACACCCCGACCCTGCCGAGGAGTAAGCAGAGTTAAGCTTGGTCTTCATGTCACCCAGACTGGCAGCTCTGGGATGGCACAGCTTGCCGATTCTTTGGTTGGCTGTTGGTAATCCCAGACTTGAGTTATTCAGTCTCTGATTGCAGATTTTACTTTACTTTACTTTTTACTTTACATGCCTTCCCTCCCTCCCTCCCTCCTTCCTTCTCCCTTCCTCCTTCCTTCTCCCTTCCTCCCTCCCTCTCCCTCTCTCTCCTCCCTTCTCTTTCCCTCTCTCTCCCTCCTTCCCTCCTTTTCCCTCCCTCCCTCTCCTTCCTTCTCTCCTTCTCCCTCCCTCCCTCTCCCTCTCTTCCTCCTTCCCTCTCCCTCCTTTTCTCTCCTTCCTTCTCTTCCTCCTTCCCTTCTTCTTTCTCCCTCCCTCCCTCTCCTTCCCTCCCTTTCTCTCTTCTTCCCTCCCTCTTCCTCCTTCTCTACTTCTCCCTCCTTCCCTACCTCTTTCTCCTTCTCTCCTTCCCTTCCTCTCTACTTCCCTCCCTCCTTCCCTTCCTTAATTCCTTTTTTTCTGTACTGGGGATTGAACCCAGGACCTTTGCAGTAAGCCATACCCCTGGTGGATTTGAATTTATTTTAAGATAAGGTCACTCAATTGCCCAGGCTGGGACTAAACTGATGATCCTCCTGCCTCAGCCTCCCAGGGTGCTAGGATTATAAGGGTGCCCCACTGCACTGGTTACCAGGCCCTTTCGTGATTGCCCTATCCCCCTTCCTGCCAAGTGGTTGGCCATGAGTTCTGCTGCTGTGGGGCATGGATAGGAGATGGGAGGAGTGGCTGACCCAGAGTTCTGGCTTTCTCTGCAGAGCAGCGGTCTTGTGGAGAGCCAAGGTCAGTGTGGTGGGCATGGGTTTTGGGGGGCTTCTGAGTCCAGAGTGTGTGTCAGGGGATCTCAGAGGCAGGAACCATGGGCTGGAGCTGAGAGCCAGTACAGAGGACCTGGGCGGTGCCCACGAGGAGCTGGGCCCCATCCAAGTTTAGGTCTTTGCTGGCTTGGTGCGCGGATGGCCCCCGGCCTGACACAGGACAGACACCCAGCTGGTTCCGTAAGGTGGGAAGGAGGCCTGGTGAGGAAGGGCGGTGTGGCTGCTGAAGCACCGCAGGCCGCGGGACTCCCGTGTGTCCTTAGCTCTGTGATGCCCTCCCCCAGCATTTTACTGTTACCATTTTGTGATGCGCAGTTGAAAGCTGAAAAAGTCTCATCGCAGCACCTGTGTACTCGCCACCTAGAGTTTAACATTTTATTATACTTTAGCATGTGTGCACCCATGGGATCCGTCTCTGTTGACCTCTAATTCGTCTTTTTAAAAATGCAGTTCAGTATCTCAGAATCGTGGGGTACGGCTTGTTAATTCTTCAGAAAGAATTTGTGTTTTTTAAAAAACTTATTTTCTTTTACAGTTTTATGTGTGAAAAATTATATACAATGAAACACACATTAGCTGCTCAATTGTTCGGTTTTTGACAAATTTGTACACCATGTAACCCAAATTCTGCATCCACACAGATCGCTGTCAGCCGAGAACAGTAGTTCCCAGCTGAGTATGGGAGTCATCTCTGTGCACGCCGCCCACAAAGACCGTGTCCAGGTCCCACCCAAGGGGGGCGCATCACCCTGCCTGCTGGACTTGGGCATGTGCCGTGGGCATTCGAAGGCCCCGGTGATTCCAGCATGTGCACGGTGCTGGACAGCACTGCCTACCTGCCTCTCTTCCGCAGGCCCTCCTGTCCCGGAGATTGTCACCGCTCTGCTTTTTCCACCCTAGACTCACTTTTCCTGTTCCTAAGCGGAACTTCAGAATGTACGCTTGTGCAGGCTTCTTTCGGTGTGCAGCTCGTTGCTCTGTTGTGTGGTTTTCTGGCTGTGCCTCGATAAGTTCCTCCCCCTCCTCTTGGTCGGCAGCTGAGTTATTCCCAGCATTGCACTGGGATGAACAAAGCTGCTAGGAGCCTTTTTGTCCACAGTTTTGTGTAGACTTGTGTTTGCTTTTCACATGGGTAAATTCCTAGGAGTGGAATTGCTAGGTCATAGGTTATGTATATGTTTGGTTTCATTAGGAATGCCAGACTTTTCTCTAAAGTGCTTGTACCATTTTATACATACTCAGTGAGAGTTCCTGTTGCTCCATATCCTTGGGAATATTTGATATTTTAGTTTTCAACATTTGAAATTTTAGTAGCATATGATGTTATCTCATTGTGGTTTTCATTTGTGTTTCCCTGATGACTCATACTGTTAAATACTCTTTAGTATATTGTTAGCTATCTGTGTCTCTAATGTGAAGCATCCTTTAAATCTTTTGCCCACTTTTTGTGTCTAAATTTTATTTTGTTTTGAATTATAGGAGTTTTTTTTAACCTGTTTACCAGTTTTGGTCAGATATATGCTTTAAAAATACTTTCCTACAATTTGAGGCTTGCTGTTTATTTTGTTAGTGGTCTCTTTTGATAAGCTAAACCTCTAAATCCTGATAGAGTCTAATTTACTAGTTTTTCCTAGTTCTGGCTATTACTTTCTGTGTCCTGTTTAGGGCCTTTGTCTACTACTAAGTCATGGAGACATCCTTTTACCTTCTATAAATTTTATGCCTTAACGGTTTGCATTTAGGTCTGTGATCCATCTTGAATTAAGTTTTTTGTACAGTGCGAGGTGAAGGTCAGAGTTTGTTTTTTTCCTTATGGCTGTCTAGTTCCAGTTCATCATTTGTTGAAAAGTCTGTCCTTCCTTCATTGGATTATTTTATTGCCTTTGTTGAAAATCATTTAACCATTTAAGTGTGGGTCTGTTTCTGGACTCCATTCTATTTCATTGATCTATCACCTGTCCTATACCATTGTCACTCTGTCCTTATTGAGTAGCTTTAGAAAGTAAGTTTTGAAGTTAAATAGTGTAAATCCTCCAGCTTTTTCTTTTCAGGATTGCTTTGAATATTGTAGTGTTGTATTTCTATATAAATTTAAGACGCAACTTTCCAATATCTTAAAAAATAATTGTGCGATTATGATTGGGATTAGATTGAATCTCTTGGTCACTGTGGGGGAATTGAGTGTTCTAATCTGTGAACTTGTCATATCTCATTTCTTTCTCTCTTTAGTGTCTTATAGTAAAAGTATAGAGGTCTTATGCATGTTTTGGTGAATTTATTCCTAAGTGATTCACTTTTTCATGCTATTATAAGTGTTATTTTTATTTGTTGCTAATATATTATGTAATTAGTTTGTGTACATTGATCTTACTTTACTAAACTCTCTCATTTGTCCTAGTGGTTGTTTTATAGACTCTTAGGATTTTCTCCACACATAATCATGTTGCTATGAATAGTGACAGTTTTACTTCTTCCTTTCTAATGTTCATACCTTTTAAAATCCTGCATGTTCTTTTTCTTGCCTCACTGTACTGGATGGAACTTCTTATAAAATGTTGGAAGAAGTAGTAAGAGTGGGCATCTTCATCTCACTCTGATCATAGGCTATATTAGCCAGTTTTCTCCAGCTTTGCTGGGACAAATACGTGACACCCACAGCTTAAAGGAAGAGAGGGTTAATTTAGCCCTCAGTTTGGGAAGGTTCAGTTCATGGTCTGCTGGCCTCAAGACAGAAACAGGATGGTGGAGGGGCCTGGGCAGAGGACACCTGCTCATCCTGAGGTGGCCAGGAAGCACAGAGAGGGGGAAGAGCTCAGAACAAGAACACACCCTTTCAGACCATGCCCCCAGGGACCACCCCCTCTGACCAAGCCACACCTCTTATTAGCACATTCAGCTGCTGACTCATCAGTGGATGAGCACAGTGGCTCCATAACCCAGTCACCTCCAGGAGCCCCACCTCTGAACTCAAGACTTTTGGAGGACATTTTAGATCTGAACCATCACCTGGAGCAAAGCATTTACTGTTTTTCCGTTAGTGTCACACTAGCTGTGGGTTTTTTTGTATCTGTTCTTTACTGTGTTGAGGAACTTCCCTTTTGTTCCCAGTGTGGCGAGCATTTTTTAGTAGAAGTACTTGTTGAAGTTGGTGTTTTTTTCTGTAGGTACTGAAATAATACAGTTTTTTTCATTTGTTAACATGGTGAATTACACAGATTTTTAAAAAAATGTTAAACATAAATATTATAAGTTTCCCTTTAAACATTGTTTCACCTTAGCATGTTGTGTTTTCTTAACACAATTTTAACATGTGCAAGTGGAATTTTTTTCTTTCTCGAAGCGGGCAACTCCCCAAGGATCAGCCAGCGGGTGGAACACACATGGTAGCTGGTGTGATTGGTCAGTCCTGAGGGGTGGAAATGGGAGACAGGGAAGCAGTGGGCAGGAAGGTCTTTTTTTTGTTTGTTTGTTTTTTGGTTTTTGGTTTTCTTCCGTTACCAGGAATCGAACTCACGACCTTGCGCTTGCTAGGCAAGCGCTTTGCCGCTGAGCTAAATCCCCAGGCCCAAGACAAGGTCTTGTTCTGTCAGAGACCTGCCAGTGGCATCTGCTGGGGACGAGTGGGCTTTTAGCCCTCTAGTGATGTCATGTCCCAGAATGTGCTCTCTCTAGGTTTGCCCGCATTCATGGTCTGCGGTCATGGAGGGCCATTTCCGTATAGCACCGTCCTCACTACAGCGGAGTGTTTCTGATGATGTGGGAAGGTGGTGAACACCAGTTCCAGGGTATGGGGGAGAAAGGTCGGCCAGTCCCAGCTGCCACTGGCTCAGACGCCTCACGTGTGATGTCTTGTTTGATACTGACCTGAGAGTCAGGGACAGCTGAGGAAATGGAGACCTGTGGGAATTAGGGATAAAAGGGGATAGTAAGCAGTGACAGAAATGGGTCTGGAGCCCAGGTCTTTTAGTCTTGTGAGCTGGTAGTCTCTGTGTTTGATATCTTGCAGTGTGGGGAAATCTGAATTTTGAAAGGTGTCTTTGAGCTTTAAGGACAAAGCTGTAACAGAGGTTCCCAGGATAGTTGATCCAACCTTAGTCTTTGATTTGATAATTGGGTCACAGTTGTACTTGGCCTGGGAAATATCAAGCTTGATGCTCCATTAGGTAGGAAAACCTAGTAACCCAAAAATCTTTAGTGTGAAACCTGGTTACCAGACTGCAAGGAGATGCCAGAGTCGTCCGTGGAGGTGTCACATTAAAGATAGGGTGCTCTCAGCCAGCTGCAAAGCAGGGCTGTGAAGTGGGTCGAGTTTTCTCAGTGACTCTGTATTGTAAGATTGTGACAAATTCCCAAGGAACAAGTTCTTCGTGTACTGTGGTTAACTTTTATGAGGAAGCGATTTAGAAGCATATATACTTCAGGCGAGTATAGCAGAGTAGGAGTTAAGAGCAGAGATCCTAGTATGATATTGCTTGGATGTGAAAACTGACCCTGTCACTTGGCTCTGCACTCTTGGGCTGATGATGTAAGTACTTTGCATTCCAGTCTTCTTGTCTGTAAGAAAGAGATAATAAAAGTGTATGCATTTATAATGGTCATTCTGAGGATTCATGAATTAATATATAAAGTGCGTAATACAAACTGGATGCACAATCAACTAAAAAATACTAGCTAGCATTGTTACTAGTATAATATTTATTCATTCATTTATTCATTTTTTATTTTTAGTTTTGAGACAGAGTGTCACTATGTAATCTAGGCTGGCTTTGAACTCACTGTGTAGCCAAGGCTGTCCTTGAACTCGTGGCAATCCTCCTGTCTCAGCCTCTCAAGTGCTGGGATTATAGGTGTGTGTCACCAGGCCTGGCCATAATATTTATTTCTTGATCTTTGGAAGAACTTTCTTGCCCAGTGTGGCTTTTATAAGCTGGGTATTTCCCAACTCCTTTTCTTTTTTATCTGGCGTTTTGAGACAGTCTTGCTGTGTAGTCCAGGCTGGCCTTGAACTTATGGCAGTCCTTCTGCCTCAGCCTCCTGAGTGCTGGGATAACAGGGGTGCACCCCCAAGTCCGGCCTACTTCTCTTCCTGGGTGTGACCTCGTGTAGGGTTTTCTCTGTGTGTATTTGTTATGAGTCCCAGCCCCTCGTGCTTGGTGTGCTCTGGAGTTGCTCTTGAGCACTCAAATCTGTTGGTACAATTCCATTACTCTCTGCCCCTCAGCCCTAGGAGCACCTGCCCAGCGGGCTGGATTGTGCTGCTTTGGTGGGAGGATCCGTGCTACCCCCACCTTGGGGTGCCCCTGCCTGTGCCAATGTCTTGTGCTAAACAGAAGATGCTCCAATAGAACCATTTTTGCCCAGTCGAGAACAGATTGGACTTAACCACTTAGAGTAATGAGGGGAGAGGAGCCGTGGCCATCACAGCCCCCTCCAGGCCCTTTCACGGTGGGCTCCCTGGAGAAGTTCTCAGCTGGAGTCATTGTGTATTGACTGTCTGACTTGATGCAAACTTGGTATGCAAGAAATCCTAGTTGAAAGAATGGGAATTAATTGAAAGGAGGGCCAAGGACTCTTTTTTCACTCATTTGTCTCCTGGTTCAGTCAGGGATTGCTTGGCTTACTCCTCCATTCACCTGAAGTTTTTTGGCCCCATGCTGAGCTCAGAGATGCAGATGGGGTTGGCGAGATTTGGCCTGCGGAAGCTCTGGTCTGGTGGGGAGCGAACACAGAAGCCCCTTCTCAGTGCCACTGAGATGACCAGGGCTGAGCTGGGAGAGGGAAAGGTGGGGGCAGTGGAGGGAGGGCTGGGCCCCAGCTGGTGGGTGGTGGCTCCAAGAAGGGTCTGGATGCCTTCCGCAGACCAGGCAGTGCCATCACAATGAAAACTGCTTAACAGAGAGGAGCCCCACCTCAGCCCTAGCAGGAGGCCTGCTGATCTCAGGCGGTGTTGATAAGGGTCCTTCTCCCTGGAAACATTTTATTAGACCATTACGTTGCCTTCATCCTCTCCGTTTCCTAACACCTGAGCATATACTTCTATTTGTAGGAAACTCTTGTTTCCCAGAGCCTCATTCTTCAACCTAATTTACCGAGTCCTTGACCTGGCTTGATTTGCATTGCTGGGATAACTGTGGAAGTGGGGGCTCTCCTGGGGCTGGGAAATGTGCTCGATAACCCCTGGAGGCCCTGGCCTATCATAAGTCCTGTGGTGCTTCATGGTCGTATGCCTGTTAGAATGGCTCTTCTGGAAGAATTACCCACAGTTCCCCAGGGAACTCACCCATTTGGGACGAGTGTGTGGTCTCCTTTCTCAAGTTAACATCATGACTCTGTGAGGGTTTTATAGTGCAATGCAGTGTTGATTGGAGAAGCCCTTCCAGGGGGTAAATGCAGTCTATAAATCACTCAGTGTTCAGTTTTGGGTCCCATGCTATGTAAGTGGTGGTGGTTGGGGGGGTGGAGGCCCAGTCTGGACAGCTTAGATCCTGTGCTCCATGCTGACTCTCTCTCCTTCTTGACTTCCTGGTTGTATTTGTAAACAACCCCGCTTTAGGGTCGCCCTAGATCTCCATCATGGATCTCAATAAACTATCATGACCATCTGTGTCTTCATCAGGTACATTTTTAATTAAAACCCAAGTGTTAGAGGAAAGGATGATGGGAAAGTTTCCCACTCTGCTACAGGGGTGACCTGGGCTTGGAGCAAACCAGTCACCTTGGCCTGTATGAGTACAGGGCACACATATGTGCACATGTAAGGAGCTGGCATGGGTGTGGTGCACAAACAACTGTGGAAAACAAGTTAGCTGGCAGGAGCTCTCCTGTGGCAGTGGGTCTGTGTGCAGAGGAGAAAGCTTTTGATCTGAGAGTGAGGGGTAGACCAAGTAATGGCCTTTATTTTTCATCCACCACGGTTGGGTGCTCAGCACGCGTTACTGCTGACCTCACGCTGACCTGTAAGGCAGGCAGTCTCATCGAACAGATGAGGAGGTTGAGGCACAGAGAGTGCAGTGCTGGGGTGGGGTTGTGCCTCACTACCTGCTGTCCACTGACTTCTCCCAGCTGCCAGGAGACAGAAGAAGGCACCTGCAGGAGAGAGAAGCCCAAGTCGCAGGAAGAGCGCTGGAGGGTGGCCAGGGACCGAAGCCAAACACAGGCTCTGCTGGCCAGACCTGGGCTGGCCTGTACCAGAGCCCTGCCCCCACTGGAAGGGGTCCCTCAGAGCGCTAGTTCAAGTAAATGGCGTTTGTGAACAGAAAAATGAGAAAAGAGTATTTTTAGTGCTATAATTTAGAGGTCCTTAATTTTAAAATACCAAATTTAAGAGCTGGGTGTGGTTGCACAAACCTGTAATCCCAGCACTCAGGAGGTAAAGGCAAGAGGATCATTGTGAGTTTGAGGTCAGTCTGGGCTACATAGTGAGTTCAAGGCCAGTAAGTTCAAGGCCAGGGAGACCCTGTCTCAAACAAACAAACAAACATTGAATCAAACTTAGTTGCACTTGAGTAAGTCTTCTAAAGCGGTATTTAAAAACTGTCAGCCCGTCCCCCGACTTTTGTTCCTTCACTTCATTTACTTCTTCTTTCAGTTTAGGAACCAATTGTCATTTGACCCACGTCCCCTGGACCCTGGAAGCAGGTCTCTGGAGCGTGTTCCTTTGGCTCATCTCCTGGGAGGTTAATTTCCACCGTGAACGATGGAGACGAGCAGCCGTGCTTGTTTCTAACGTCCAGATCAGAGTGAAGTGCCAGGGAGGCTGGCACTCTTGGCCTGCTAAGGGGAGGGTCCAATTTTGAGATTGTAAAATTGGGTCAGAATCTTACGGTACCCTTTCTATAAAGCCTCCTTCTCTCCTGCAGACACATCCCTTGTACACATGTGCATGCATGAGTGCGTACACACACACACACACACACACACACACACACACACCCAGGATAAGCACAATGGAGGTAAAGTAACTCAAACCCTCATTTTGAGCCCCACATTGAGTCCCACTTTGGCATCGGAAGTCAGAATGCAGAGTGCTTGTCTCTGTTGTTAGGGATTTAACTTGGGGTTCACTAACCTGGAACTGGTATGGGTGTGTATCCCCATTTACCCCCGACCCACCCGGTACTTACAAAAGATACTGAAAAGTTTCCTGTTCACTGTACAGTGAACTTCTGCTGTGACTTCGGAACTCATTCATTCATCCTGGCACCCACGAGTAATTTCTGACAGGGATGACAGGCTGGTGGCAGCAGCAGAACCATCTGGCAGAGCTGCCCATCTGCCTTCTCTTTGGTGAATGACCCCCCCCCCCACATAGGTTTTCTGCCCTAGGGGCCTGAATGAACACCACTGGGGACACCATGTGCAGTTGGCTCAATCCAAGTGAGGACATCACTGGGAGAGCAGCCTCCAAAGCGTGGGGCACCCCAGGTCCAGCAGCTAAGCGTCCATAGTCTATGGGTGGCCAGATGGGTGGCTTCTAGTGGCTTCAGTGCTGTGAGAGCGACCAAGTGACACGCCCTGTTGGAGCCTCACTTTCCCTCTGTGCCGTCATCATTGGGTAGATACTGAATGCTGACTGCCAGGCAGTGCAGAGAGGATGAGTCCTGCTCCCTTTGTGGGGCTCACAGCCTGGAGAGACCTGCAGCTGCAGACAGTCGAGGCCAGGGAGTGCTCTGGGGGTCTCACCTTCCCCTGGTGCATTCCCTGGGAACAGGCTGTGTGGAAGGCACATGCCGTGTTTCTCTGCCAGCCCCACATGGGGCCAGTTTTCCTGGCATGGGAAGCATGCTGTGGCCATGAGAGATCATACATTGGGTGGTGGCTCATGCTTAGGAGCTGTGCCGTGTGCCACATGGTCACCTTTCAGATATTAGAGTCATGCTGGCCTTGCAGATGTGGCCCAGGAGGCTCTCACAACCACCGTGGAGGCTGGTGGGCATACCATCTACTCTTCCCGTCCCGCTATGGAGCACCTGCAGTTGAATTCCTGTAAGCTAAGCATATGTGGGACTTGCCTGCTCAGGCCCAGCGGAGCTTAGGTGAGCATGAGTGACTGGTTCTATGCGGGAGGCAGGGAGCTGCTCAAAGAATTGGCATGTGGTAAGTTCATGAGGCCTAAGTCAGGGAGGGAGTTTGACAGATGGAGAGAGAGGGTGTGTGCGAGGCCTGCGTTCTTCAGAGTGCGCTCTGTGAAACACTCATTCTGTGCAGCTTTGAGAGTATGGAGAAAGAGGAAGGTCAGGTAGTTTGAGAAGTGCCGGTGCTCTGAGCTCAGCCCTTAAAGGGCTGCTCAGGGCCCCTCATCTTTGGTGCTCTGCTCCATACTATGAGTCTTAAACGGCAGAATATAGTGTTTGGCATTTCTGAAACTTACCTTGAAGACCTCGTTTAGTCAGGATAGACAACATATGCAGAGCATGAAGGCTTGAAAGACCATGGCTAATTCAGGAAAACAGGTTTGCATGTCTGAGCAGAGGGAGTGTAGGCGGGAAAAGCAGTATAAAAACTTGGGGGGCCTTGGGGTTGTAGACCAGCTTCTGAGAACTGCTTTTAGGTGGCTAGTCTTTCCCAACTGTGGGTATTTTACAATCATCTGCTCTCTGTCTTGGGATTGATGCCACATGTGTTCTGATTTAATATAGTGTTATAATCCAGTTTTAAAATTTTAGATCAATATAAGGAAGTTTTGTATCACCTAAGGCCAGTAGAAAACTGGTGTCCCCTTTGTAGGGAGAATAAACATATGTTTGCATGGCACACATGTGCACACAGACACTGAAAACCAAACAGTTGCCGAAGGCTAGCCTGCCACAGGCTGTGAACTTGTGCCATGATTTGCTTTTGTAAGAATGGAGATTGGGATAGTGTAGAGAGGAATTAGGTAGATTATGCCCTTAGTTGAGACTTGCTTATTATTCATTTAGGGAGACAGAAAGATGCATTGGTCACCCTCTCATCACTGGGGCACAATATCCAGCACCCTCAAGGTAAAGACAGAGAGGTCTAACTTGGTCATTGTTTCCTCAGGGGATGCAGTCCATGTTTTTCTGGTCCCAAGGCAGGAGCATCATGAAGGAAGAGTGTCGGGGAGCAAAGATGCTTAGTCCATGGCAACTGGGAAGCAGAGCAGGGAACAGTGTCTGATAGGAAGGGTCAGGGACCACAAATACTGGTAGTACCCCAGGTCATACCTCCATGATCCGGCCAGACACCTAGGAGAGCTTTACTAATTACCTGGGCTTCTCCCAAGCAAAAGTTGACACAATTAAGCGTTACCACCACAAAAGAGAACCAAGGAGTCAGTAACTTTCTTACAGTATAATGCCAGATCAACATTTTACCCAAAACTTCTCCACCGAAGGGACTTCGCTCTCGGCGGTGGGAACCATCGCAAGCTGTGAACAGTTGCTCCCTTGTGTGCTTTAGAGGGCTGGCTTGTGCGGCTCTATAGAGAGTCTTGGAATGGGTAAGACTGGCAGCAGGAAGGTCGAGTCATCCCGGACAGAAGTGTAGAGGCCTGGGCTTTGGGCCATGGCCATAACTTGGGAGGACAGACTGTTTCATCATGTAGTAAGGTGGTAGGACTTGGGGACCCTCAGTGCAGAAGGCAGTGGCCTAGTAGTGACTTGGCCAGGTCTCCTGGGTAGGCCAGAAAAGCCCTAACTAAGGTTACAGAGAGGCCGGTGCTGGGGCATGTGGACCTACCCTGGCTTTGAGGAAGTCAATGTGGAGATGTCCAGGGAAGTGTTCATTTTGTCTGTAATTTGTGGCTTCTGCCAGTGGACAGAGCAAGAGTTCAGAGGTAGGTAGTCTGGTTTGACTCTGGGGCTCTTTGGACAGTGAACATTTCAGACTTCAACACTGTGGACTGTTGGGAGGGTTGCAGGTGGGTGCCTGGCATAGCTGTGGCATATGACGGGTGCGCACAGACCAGTGATGTTTAAGGTTCTTCCCATCTTCCTGGTTACATCTTTTGACAAAAGCAGCAGATTCCTGTGTGTTTCCCCCAGAGCACAAGGCGTGTTGGCGCCCATCTGTCACAGGTGTTTAGTGTAGAGGGACCTGACTGCGGCTTTTGTCTTTTTGGAGAGACTCCTGGCTGCCATGGGGATTCAGAAGCTTCAGTGTGAGGCCGGTGGGTGTCACCAGCATCTTTCTCAGCCATTTCTATCTGGTCTTTAAGCAGCAAAAGTGAAAGGGCTGTGCCTCCCTGCCAGGCTAACTGTACCGAGTGCTGAGGGGCACAGAAAGCAGTGGCAGGAGAGCTGGAGCGCACTGTGACAGTCTGTCACTTAGGGTGCTGTGAGCTGCAGCATGGCACACCCTTGAGTTTCTGTGCTGTCATTTGCAAATCAGGGTTAATTGTACCCATTCTGCAGACTGGTTGGGTGGCTCAGAGGTAGCGTGTGGAGAGTGAGGTATGCCTGGAGTGCAGGTGTGAGGTATGTGCTTAAAGTATGGGTGTCACTGTTTGTTGTGTGAACCTCTGTGTGGCCGACCACCTTTCACTTCCCAGAGCTGTGCGAGGCTATTCTTAGTGACATATCCGAGTTCAACTCTACTGCATGATTACTTATGTAACAGTATTGCTCACCAAGAGAGGCGCACGTGCTTCCTGTGGTCTGAGCATGGTGGTGGAGAGTGGGGCTCTGGCAGATAGCTCTGATTTTCTTTGCGGCTGCAGAAGTCCCTGGAAAGCTGAGGCAGGGCTGCCCCGGTGGATGTCTGGATAGTGGTTGATCTTGCTGCACCAGAAGCGTCCTGCTCTCCTTCAGTCTGAAAGTCACCTCGATGTGTGCTCCTTCTGCTTCTCTATACCCACCGCCAGTCTGTGAGCCCCGAGGTCTCTGGGTCAGAACTGTGGGCTGGAAGGACCGCAGGGGCTCTTGTGGCACTCGCAGCCCTGCTCTTGGCTGGCAACTCTGGGAAGGCCTATGTTTCTCCCTGATACTAAATGCAGAGAGCAGCAGGACGAGGGCCAGTGGGGAGAAGGACTGGAAGCTGGCTGAGACACTGCACCTGAGACTGTTGGGTGAGCACTCCACTGCTGTGGGGAGATCAGGGCTAAAGGCGGAGGACTGGCCTCTATTCCCTGTTTGGCAGATGAGATAGGTTCTAGTTCTGTTCTTCGAGACAGCAGCATTAGATTCGGATGAACTCTGCTGGCTGGGACGCAGCGAAAGGCAACTGGAATGGGCAGAGGATGTCGAGGCTCTCTGGCTACTGGCTCTCCATGCCAGGGCTCTAAGCACTCCTTCACTGTGGGCATAGTGTCTGTGTCCTGGGAGCTCACAGCCAGAGCCTCAGCTCCTGTCCTTGGTCTCACGTGTGAAGAGGAGGTGTGACATCCTGTCACTGCCCTGTCACTGCATTGCCATTAGGTGTATTTTTCCCAAGCCTTGGCTGGGCAGGGTGAGTAGGGATGGAGGTTGGAACGGGAGGTGTGGTAGCTGCTCTGCTTTGCATCAGCTCCTGTCCATCTTCCTGAATCTTCCCCAGAAGGGGCTTGGTGACAGTGCTGGTTGTAGGTCTGGGGATCTTCAGCCAGGACAGGAGGAAGGGGCTTGGCATGTCGTTGGGGTAGTGGGAAGCGCTGTTTCTGTTTCTTGTTTTCTGAGACAGGGTCTCACTGTGCACTTCAGGCTGGCCTTGAACTCACGGCTATCTTCCTGCCTCAGCCTCCTGAGTGCTAGGATTACAGGCATGTGCCACCAAGCCCAGTGGGAAAGTGCTTTTGTAGTCTAGCTCATTTGTTTTTTTTTTTTTTTTTTTTTTTTTTTGGTTTTTCTCTGGTACCGGGAACCGAACTCAC
>NW_004955429.1:15397651-15531149 GCF_000276665.1 Chinchilla lanigera | reverse complement strand
TTTTTTGGTTTTTCTCCGGTACCGGGAACCGAACTCACGACTTTGCGCTTGCCAGGCAGGCGCTTTTGCCGCTGAGCTAAATCCCCAGCCCAGTCTAGCTCATTTGGAAGATTGAGGCAAACAGCTTATTCTCTGGGAGCCCACACAAGCTCACAACACTTCCCTCAAAGTGACCCCTGGCCCAGTGCCATTTCTCCATGTGGGCAGGTAGGTTTGAGTCCTCCCAAGGAAGGAGTGCCATAGCTCTGTTCACTTTTTGTACTGGGAATCGAACTCAGGACCTTGTGCTTGCCAGGCAGGCGCTTGTGCCGCTGAGCTATATCCCTGGCCTGGAGCGCCATAGCTGAGGAGCTGCCCTAGGAAGGGCTGGAGCTCTGGGAGGTGCAAGTTCTTGCTGGTAGAGGAGTCAGGTGAGGCAGATGGGACTAGGGTGGGCTGAGGTCACTTCTCACAGGCAGGGCCCAGGGTCATGCAAGGGAGGGGAGCAGATGGACTTCTAACTTTAGGTTTCACACCTCTTTTGATGTATGTTTGAAAAACCACAAATAAGCATGGGAAACTTAGCAATTTAACAAGACACTGTCTCAAAATAAAAAATAAGGAATGTGAAGAAAAATATCAAGTAAGTAATAAACCAGGCAAGGTTCTTTAAGAGTGTCAAAAATTAGGCAGGTGTGGTGGCACACACTTGTAATCCCAGCACTTGGGAGGCTGAAGCAGGAGGATAACTGCAAGTTCAAGACTAGCCTGGGCTACACAGTAAGTGCAAAACCAGCCTGAACTACATAATAAAACCCTATCTCAAAAAACCAAAGGAAGAAAAAGTGTCAAAATTACCAGTGAACTCTTCTCTCTTCCCCCTACAGAGGCAAGCAAAGCTTCTAGATACAGGAAACTAGAGAGATCAGATTTGGAAAAACACAAAAGCAACTGTCAAAGTCATGATGTAGATAATTGGGGGTTTTGAGTATCAGCCCTAGGTTAGATGATGCTGTAGATTCAGCGTTAAGTGTCCTGGGTGGGAGAGTGTCCGCATTCTGAGAAGAGAGATTAAGTGGCTCTCATGCTGTTGTGTCAGCAGCCTACGTTAACATGGTGTGGAAACTATTTCCACATCAGGAAACATTTTGTACTTACAGTCATGTGCTGCATAACAGTGTTCTAGTCGACAACTGACTGACTGAGGCAGGATGATCGTTGCAAGTTCAAGGCCACCCTGGGCTACACAGATAGTTCAAGGCCAGTGTGAACTACATAGCGAGACCCTGACTAAAAAAGAAACCCAAACAGTGTACTAAGTGTAGAGTGGTGGCTTTTACCTAGTGACCTTGTGGCCGTCTTGGATGTGTAAGTATGCTGTGTGAGCTTTGCACAGTGGTACATGGCCTAACGAATTTCTCTCTACCTGTCTCTAGTGTTAGGTGATGCATGTATATCCATGTGTATGTGCGCATGTGTGGAGAGCGTGCACATAAATGTGCACACAAATGTGGCAGAGTATTCGTGGTTGGCAGCAGATGTGTGCTGGGCATGCTGTGTTTGCTACACTGTGCTTCCAGGTACCTTGTGGTAGCCGTGCAAGAATGGCTGACATTTGAGAACTATTGTGCTATGGGACTTCCCTTCAAGTCCTTTTGAAGACCTTGCTGACTCTTCATTTCTGGGACATATCTTTAATAATATATTAATACTTCGATAAGAAAAATTTTTGACCTAAGTAAAATCATTCAGTGACACATCACTAATACAATGTAAGTTGGTTAGAAAATATGATATGAGATCAAAAATTTCAGTTTCCCCAGTTAAATAAAATGAGATGACTAAATTAAAAATTTTGTTTGAATCAGTGAGGCAGAATCCATTCAGTTGCTATATTTGCAGCCACCAGTTAAGACACTTACTCAATAGAAAATGACCTGGCACTGGGCCTGAGGCCATCAGTTAACACTAGAATATTAATGATGCGGTGCAGGATTATAGAACTACCTGGGATCTCTTTATTTCCAGGAGGGAAACTGGAAATTATCTTGCTGTGTGCCACCTGCAAGCTGTAATTATGGCGCATTTGAAGAAGCTGGTAGGGAGAGTTGTGGATGTGATCTGTGTTCCTCCTGGGGAGCAGAGAAGGAGGGGGTGCTTTTCCAGCCTGGGGAGGAGGCTATCATGGCAAAATCCCCAACGCAGGGAACTTGTGTTAAAGGTGGAGGCAGGAGAGTGCAGGTGGCTATGAAGAACCGAGTTAGAAAATGTGATGTTTCACAAGATGGTCACTGTCGTGTTGGTGTGATTGTGGGCCAGCACCAGGCCCTGGAATGTGTCTCTGCTTCCTCCCCACCTGCTGTGTAGACGGTGCCTAGGTCACACATTTGGAATCTCAGTGGCACTGTGGCTTTCAGCATCCCTAGCTGGCCAGTACGAGTACTTGGATGTTAGGGGTGAGGCGCTTGTCCCCTTGGCTCTCTCTGCAGCACCACATTGCATGAGCAGAGGCAGCAGGGCCGTCCCGGGGGCAGGAGGGAGCATGGGTGTCCACTCCGAGGACCTGGGTTTGATCCTGGCTCCATTACTGATATCCGTGTGGCTTTGGATAAGGTGATGGTGATATCAGTGCTGGCAGAAGTTAGCCCCCTCACTGGGTCTTGTCTCTGAAGACTTACCCCAAGTTCACTTGGCTTGCTGTAGGGTCTGAGGGGCTGGTACAAAGAAGTAGTAACTTCAGCAGCACGGAAGGTGCTAGACAGGTGTTAAATAATGGTACTTAGGCTGAGCTGCATTGGTAAAGCATGGGCTAATACATTTTACTAGGTTAGAATCTTACATTGTGAAGAACAGAAATCCAGCCTACACTGTTTCTTAAAATCAGGAAGCTCACAGGACTCCTTGTCAGCATGGTTCCATCCAGGGTGTGCAGTGAGGTGGTCACTGCTCCGGCCTCCCAGGCTGCTTCCCACGCAGTTGCGGAGTTGCCTTCTCTTCCTTGTTCGTCCTGACAGGCCAGCTGCCCTAGCCCAGGCAGAGTGCACTCCTGGAGCGCCAGCAGAAGGCACGGGAGCGACTGAGCGCCCAGCCCCGTGCACACCTATCCCTGGAGCTGGGCCTGAAGAGGCTCTATGAACAGCAGGGGATGCAGAGATTCTATACCAGTTTCCAAATCTCTCGAAGTGGGAGCTTTTCTCACCCATCGCATGGCCTTGTAGATCTACTGATCTTCATGGTAAACCAGGCATTCTGCTCTTTTTCTTGCCTGGAAATTGTTGATAAAACTGCCCTGTTTAGTTGGAACCTTACAAAAGTTATACAAGAAAAATAAACAGGCTCGAGACTGGGGCAAGAGCGGGATGGAGGGACTTCAAAGCCTGGCCAGCCACCAAGCTCAGCCTCCGCCGGGACCCTTCACGTCTGCTGACAGCTCCACAGATCTGGAGCTCGAGTTGAGCCTTGCCTGGCTGTAGGAAGCAGAAGCAGACTAGCTCACAGACCAGCCCTGGTGGCTCTGAGAAGCGTCTGTTCAGGGAGGCAGAGCTGAGCTTGGCCGAGCAGTGGGAGGTGACCGTCCAGCCCAGGCGGCCACAGTGGTCGCCTGCCACCTGCCTTGGCCCAGGCCTTTGCCACCTACATGCCCCTCTGCCACTGACCTCACATCTGTTCCTGGCCTCTGGCTGCCTGGATGTGGGCTCACAGCTTTCGCCTCAGGGTCAGGCTCTCTGGCCCCATTTCCAGGTGGATCATTCGCCAAGGGATCCTGCCGTCCCAGCTCACAGGTCACAGGTCTTTGGCCAGTTTCTGAGTCAGCCACTCTTGGCACAGCCCAGTGTGGTCTCATTCGTTGTGACTGACTGCGGGACAGCCGGAGTACTCGGCCAGGGAGGAGGTGGGCGTCTCTGCTTACTGGCCTGGCAGTGACCTGTAGCCTGTTCCAGGGGTTGACCTAGTTGATACTTTTACTTTAGTATTTTAATAGGTAACTTTTATTATAAAGTGTTTATATTTATCATGAAGTAAACTTCCTTGTTCCAATTTTGGAAAATAACCTAGAAAGCATAGAAGTTACCCATGACCCCACCTCCTCTAATAACAACAGCTAACACTTGGGTCGCTTTTGCTTGGTGCCAGCTGCCGCTCTGTGGATCTCATACACACGCAGCAGACTGTACAAGGTGGGGCAAGAGATACTACAATCCTAGGCTGCTTGTGGGACCAGAGCCAGGGCTGTGGTGGTGACAGTGGGGAGGAGAGAGGAGGGCACAAAGGGACACCGAGCCTGCAGGGTGGAAAGTCCTGCCTTAAGTCTTCAGGGGCCTGTTGTGTGCTACCTACGTACTGTGCAGCGTCTTCCCAGGGTGAGGTGGAGTTGAGTAGAGCAGTGTCCCAGCTGTCCACCCTGGGCTGCCCCAGCAGAGCTAGGAGTGGTGTCTGGCCCGCTCCCCTGCCGGCAGGAAGGGGCTTACAGCCTGCTGCCTGGGGAGAGCCTGTAACTCTTCCACGTGCCCCTGTACCCACAGACTGGCTTGCAGGGCCCTGTACTGGGCCTGCTGGAGGCGTTTGAATTAATGCATAACAAAGTCTAGGAGCCAGGGTGCGGCCACTCCCCCATGCCCCTCACCCCAGTGCACAAGGTGTTGCCTCTACTGTGATCTTCTGCAGCACTGCGGTGTCTGTTGCTCCGGGGGCCCTTTGCAGGGGCACCAGCGGCATCAAGGCAGAGGGTGGTGTGCATGCGGAGACCGAGGCAGACACCGATGATTCTCCCGTTCGGTGAGCACCTTGGGAATTTCAGGTTCTGAGCCCGGCACTGTGCAAACATCGTTTCTGCTGCACTGCTACTACCCTCAGGTACCTTTCAGCGTCCTAGTTCTCCAGAGAAGGAAACAGAGGCGGGCAGAGGCCAGGGTCACCTGGCGGGTCACTGGGGAGCTGAGTTGGCATCCTCGTCCGAGCAAACAGGCAGAGTCAGAGACAGCAGCTCACATGCAGACCTTTTCTTGGTGTCACAAGCCTGTTTGCAATGACAGCACACAGGGCTGCCCTCCCAGGAGCAGTCCTCTTCGTGGCTTAAGTGAGCAGAATGCAGACGAGGAAAAATGAAGGGAAAAAAGACAAACCACAACAGTTTCGTGTACAGACCTCTCCGGTTGGCTCCGGCCCCAACACAGACATAGATCGTAAGAACCGCTCCGGAAACAGCTGGTAATAGGACACCGTACTTTCAGCCTGTCTTTCTTCGTTGTTGCCAAAAAAATAATCAGCCCTATATCTTAAGTGCTTGATAGAGTGGCCCAGACACCAGCTGTAACTTAAAACAGTTTTTGTTTGAGTTGCTTTAAACAAACAGATGCGGCCAGCTCTGTGAGCCTGGCCCGGTGTGGATGTCTCCATGCGGGCTCTGTGAGCTGCTCGGTCCCCTGCATCTGCATCTCAGTTTGCTTGGCCATGTTCCTTGAGGCCCGCCTCAGCGTGTTTGCAGGGCTGGGGTGTGGGTTCAAAAGAGCACCTCTGCACTGATCTCCCTTTGTCTTTCCATCATTTCAGCCCTTGCAGAGCGTGCATGTGGGGCAGGCTCTGTGCTAGCCCTATAGATGCACTCAGGAGTGAGGACAGAGCCTTCTGCACTCAGAGGCAACTGTCCTCGACCCGTGTTTGTTGAGTATTTTATATAACCTTGAAAACATTTTTACTGTGCTACTTTCTGCCTTTAGTTCGGTTTTGCACATTGCCTGTAGAATTCCACCTTGTGGAAGGCAGGAGTTTCCCTCCGGTTCCTTCTCTGCTGCAGACAGGCTTTCCTCTTTCCGTGCGAGCTGCTTGGGCACAGTGCACTCTGCTGCTGAGGTATGCGTGTGTGGGGGGCTGTGCAAGGCCAGATGCAGGAGTGGACACTCTGTGTGAGGAAGATGCAGGCCAGGTTCTGCCCTGCAGCCCACACCACCCTTGCAGGCCTGCTACTCCATGCTGGCCGCGTGCTCGGAGCAGATCAGAGCAGAGCAGTGCAGTGTTCTGCCCCAGCCACTGTCTACTCCTGCTGGGACAGTGGCAGCTGCTGAGGGGATGTTAGAAAGCGTGCACCAGGTCCTTCACTCCCTCGCTTCACAAACGGCGATGGGCCTGTGTTTCAAGGAAAATGACTGCAAACTCCTGGCCGCGCCCTGCCTGCCCCCGAGTCTACCATGCTGCTCTCCTTTGTTCCCTCATTTCCTCTGCGTAGATCACTTTTCACTTCGATCTCCTCAGGGAACCTTCCTGAGCAACACTGCTAGAACAGTGTCCCCTCAGTGCACCACTGCTCTGTGCTGTGATGCTGCTTGGTTATTTGAGGGATGCTACTGTAGTAACAGGGACCACCCCACACTGTGTGCTTTACTATAGCAATGTGTCTTCCTGACAGAGCTCTGCCTGTGGAGAAGCTGAGGGATGGCCCTGTAAGTGGCAGAGCTGAGACCTGATCCAGATGTTCTGCTCCAGAGCTGTCCTCTCAAGTGCAGGCCAGGCCAGGACTTCTTTGAGGATGTGGCTTTGGAGACCAGTGAGTTGGGTGCTCATGTATCTCTGTCTCGAGGCCGGGCAGGGAGGAGTAGCAGTCACTCCCCTGTACTGACTGCTCTGTTCCGGGATAGATAGTGCTGTCCCTAATGCCCAAGTCCCAGCAGGTGTAGAGAAGGTAAAAAGTGTCTGAGTTGTCAGATGCTGGGGCTTCTTGCAGACAGTGGCAGGAAGAGGAGGTAGCACAGGAGCTCCACATCACCTGGAGATGGACGGCTGTGGGAATCCTGACCCCAAAGTCGGAGGATTTGCTATGTGCAGAGAGCGCCCTGTGCCATTCCTGGGGGAGTCTTAATGCTCTCGTAGTCCCTGCCATCTGATGTCACGGGGACAAAAACGATCCCGGCCTGTCACTGAATGTGGGCTGAGAGACTGAGGAGGAGGAAGGGTCACTTTCCTGGGACATCCTGCAGCAGGCCAGGCATCAGGCTGTGTCTCTCTGTGGTGTTGTGTGTACACTGTATGCCACTTCTCACGGTCAACCTGTGGCTGTGTAGTCTGACAAGTGGCCCTAGATGACGATGTTGGCAGCATTTAGGTTGAAATCTGAGTCTTTCTGACCCAGAGGTTGCGGCGCAACTCCTGCTCAGCTCTGTTCACCAACATGGCTTCTAGCTCCTCGCTGACTCAGTCCTGTGGGTGCTTTCCAGGGCTGAGAAGGCCGTGACGGTGTGCCGCATGCTCCCAGCCTTGTGCTAGGTGAGGTGGGAGCCAGGCATCCCAGGCCCCCTGGGAATGCTGGAGGAGGTGAAAGAGCCCTACAGAGACGGAGCAGCGAGTCTGGAAGCAGAAAGGAACGTCCTGGGGTGGGACCCACAGAGGAAGTAGATTCCAGCGCACGTGGCAGTGGGAGCCAGCGTGCAGCAGGATCTGGGCCACAGGTGTGAGGGTGCGCTCAGACTCTGGGGACGGGGACTGGGAAATTCTCCCCTACCCGGACAGGGCTGAATTCCTCACCTTGGGAGAAGAGCCGAGAAAGGTCCTTTGACTCTTGGGACAGAGTTCTTGGTTGTGCTCTCTGGCTGTGGCCACCACAGCCCTAATCACCCCATGGGGCACTGTGCAGTCACACACAGGTACCCTCTGGAGGAGCTAGCAGACAGTCACCAGGCAGAGAGGAAGACTCACAGTGAGAAAAGACTACACAGAAATGGGTAAGTTTGTAGCCTAGGAACCGTAGAATAATCCAAAGACACCTTATAAAAAGACTGTTTGAAGTGGAAATGAAGGAGTAGAAGGCATAGCAAGATTAAAACATTAGAAAAAAGAATAGGTAACTTTGAAAAATTACCTAAAACATTCTAAATGTACTTTCAGATTAACTATCTCATTAATGCTTCATGGGAATTAGCATAGGTAGTTTCATAATTGTTTTTAGCTTTTTTCATGACCACAAAATTAATATGCATTGAAAACCCGGAAAACAGAGGATATGTATGAGGAAAAAGTAAGAGTAATTCACAGGGGCTGGGGTTGTGGCTCAGGGGTAGAGCACTTGCCAGTCTTTGGTTTGGCCCCCAGCACGGGGAAAAAAAACTGTGAACCTGTTACCCCAGGATAACTTTGTTAGTATTTTGAATTTGTTCTAAGAGGTTCTACTCCATATAAAATTCCATTTTAACCAAGCATGGTGGTGCACGCCTGGAATCCCAACACTTGGAAGGCTGAGGCAGGAGGATTGTTGCGAGTTTGAGACCAGCCTGGGCTACAAAGTGAACTCAAGGCCGGCCTGAACTGCATAGCAAGACCCTGTCTCAAAAAGACAAAAAAAAAAAAAATTATTTTATTATTATTATTTTTGGTACTAGGAATAAAACTCAGGGCCTCGTGCTTGCCAGGCAGGTGCTCTGCCACTGAGCTACATCCCCAGCCCTGGATATAAAATTTTAACTACTGATTTAAAACAACTTTTGAACTATGAGGGTTATTCTACATCACAACTAAATATTCTTTGAAAACATATTTGATGGCTCTGTGCTATCCCATTGTTTCTTGCTCAGTTGTATTTATCTATTCCTTAATGAGCACAGGCTTTGTGTACAATATTGCCTATGCAGATAAGAGCATGGTGATGAACATTGTTTGCATTTCAGATTATTCTTCAGGGGAGATTACCAGAGATGAGATGTTTGGTTGATAGGTGTGGGCTTACATTTTATGTGGAAGAGAATAAGGCTATGTGAACATTTTTTAGTCTTATCATTATTATATAGTAAAAAACTTGGTGTGTATCCTGGGCTCCTAAAGTCATAGGGATTTTCCATGTGATGGGAGTGTCTGTTGTTCTTGGTGGCCCTTGGGCCACTCCTGAGTTTATGCTAAAGAGATAACTTAGGTGGGGACTGGTCATGCTTCCAAGACCAACAATGTGATTAGAGGGTTAATCCCAGCCTGGCCTTGCCACCTGGGGCAGAGGGGGCAGGAAGGGTTGAGATCTGGCTCTCAATCAGACCTACCTTGGTAATGAAACCCCAGGAAAATCTCTAGAAACAGAGGCTCAGAAAACTTCTTGATAGGTGAGCACATGCGTGTGCCCAGAGGCACCGAGTCCATAGGAAGAGGCCCCGGCGCTGTGCATCCAGGACCCTCTTAGGCCTCACCCATGCGTGTCTTGGTTTCTGGGGTCCTCATTTGTACCCTGGTGATTAGACTGTGCAGCCCTTCCGGTGAATTATAGTGATCGTCTCATCCAAGGAGACCATGGAAGCCCCTGGATTTGCAGCCAGCTGGTCAGAAGCGTGGTGGCCTGAGGACCTTGGAACTCATGGCCGGTGTCCAAGGTGAGAGGAGTCTTGTTGGGGGCTGAACCTGTGGCACTAACTCCAAGGTGGTTAACATCAGAATTGATTATAGTATACAATGTGTGATATGTGTTAGCAGTTTTACCTTAAGAGTGACAGGTTGAGTGACTGTGATCTCTCAGCATCCTTGTTTATGCAGTGGAGAATTTCACAACAACACAGCGTTCTTCCATGACAATCTTTATGTAGTGCTTAGAAAGCAGTCCTTAGAAAGCAGTCACAAGATGTTAGTGTATCTGTGCTTGCATGGGAAAATCAGCTAGAAAAAAAAGAGAAGAAATCATTTGAAATGACATTAAAGACGTCACAGTAGAATTATGTGTTACATTTTGAAAATGTCATTGTTTAAAAGGGTGGCTGTCCCCTTTTCATTAGTATACATTTGATCTTTTGTCATGTTCTACTTTCAAAAAATGTTTTCTCTGCTTCCTTGTGTTCTACTTACTGTATTCCTATTATTTTCTATATGGTCCTTTTTTCTCTTTTTAAATTTGTATAGATTTATGGTTTGTTCTACACCTTATTGCTGATAATGATTCTCCTAGCAGTTACCCTGGAGTCTGAATTGTACCTGCCTGTGCTGGGGTCTCTCTAGCTCCTGACCCGAGGACGTGGCTGCTCTGGGGCACATCTCCTGATTTTGGTTCTACTTCAGGGTTTTTTCTCAGTTTTAGTGAAGTCATTTTTATAACATATATCTCTTTTTTCAAGAATCATAATAAGTGTGATTGGTGGGTAACAGGTGCCTTATTTTAATGAGAGAATAAGTACCTTAGTTCTTTGGACTGAATCCCACGTTTGGCTCTCCATGGCCACGCTGAGCTCTCTTGTGCGCACATACTCTGCCCCACGTGCTCACACACACCCGTCTCTGCCGCGCCCTGTCCTCAGGGAGGTCGTGCTCTGTCTCCATGAGCATTTTCACACACCCCCGCGACAGAGCGGTGCACTCTCCTGTTCCCAGCAGGCAGATCTCAGTGTTACTAATTTTGTCTGCTTGCTTTATCTCCTCCCCCAACATTTTCTTTCTTTTTATATTTACAGAAGTATTTAAAACAAACTCAACATCTCTTGTCATTTTACCCTTGAATGCTTTTGTATGGGTCTCTATAAATACAGATATTCTCTTGAATAAGGCAGTGTCATTATCATAACTAATAATAATTGTTTACTATCTAAAACCCCATTTATATTCAGAATTTTCTTAATTTCTATGGAAAATGCTCTTCACATATGGTTCCCATCTAAGAGTGTAAAAACCTGTGCATCTCAGGCTTTTGTTATGGACAGGGAGCCGCGTCTCAGGGAGGTCGCCTTCTCATTCAGATGCCAGTGCTGGGATTTGAAGCTGCACCTCATAGTGATGTTTGCGTTTTACACTGTTGTGTGGATATGCTCATCTGAGCAAGATGAAGCCTCTGACCTCAACCGAAAGCTTCACCCCACAGAGAGAGGGTGGATGGGGAGATGAGTGTACCCCACATAGCCTCCCCTGGCATGGAGTGGCTGTGCTCAGCAAGCCACTGCTGAATGCCAAAGCGAGGCAAGTCAGCCCCAGCCCGGGTCACTGTGGCTTCTTCTTTGGTTTGATTTCTACCCTAGGGAGCTTCTTTTGGGATAGGCTCAAGGGCCAGGCCTCCTGAAAAGAGGATGTGTGCCTTCAGGGAATTCTGAAGGCCATGGAGGACCACTGGGACCCAGAGAACCTAAGCTCTGTGGTGTGCTTGCCTTGCATTTGGGGCCCACGACTGACCTGTCTGACCTAGTTTCTGCCTTCGGCACATGGAATTACAGTGCTTCCTTTGCAGGTTGAGACAAAGAGTATGGGATTGCAGGTGTGAGCATCGCTAGTATGATGCCTGGTGCACAGAAGTGTTTTATGAACATGGGCTTTTTGTCATTTCTTTGCCAGGGAGGACAGCACAATGCAGCTGGAAGTCAGCACAGCCTCGTCCACGTTTCCTATACCCTCCGCCCCAGGGTTTACCCCACATTCCTTCCCTTTCCCTGGGCTGGGTGGCTGGTGTCCAGCCTTTACAGGACAGGGCATCAGGGCTGCGGGGACCCCAGCTCCGAGCACCAGCAGGTTTAGAGAGAGGAAAGGTCCCTGCACTCAGCCTGTGTCCTTGCAGCGCTGCACGAGTCTGCTCCCATGGCTGTTTACAGACGTGGGTGCTGTACATAGAGCCAGAGCTGCCTCATTTTTTGTATTTCAGGTTTCACGCTGAGAGCATGATTCATGGATACAAGGAGTTGGCAGACTGTTCCAACCTTGGGTATGCAGGGGAACGGAGTGCTGCTCGGAACTGGTCGTGGGAATGTGCTGCCAGCGTATGTGCTGAGAGCAGAAAGGAAATGTTTGTGGTCCTTTTAGAGTGACTGGGAGTAAACATTTCCTTCACCTTGAAGGAAATGAATGTTTTAGGGAGAGGCCCAGGGCCCAGGAGCTTGACGAAGCTAGACAGCCCGTGCAGGAAGCCACATAAAGGGGACATCAGAACCAATTGGGTTAGAGAGGGCCTAATAAATTGTGTCCCTCACAAGGACCCGGCGTTTTCTGTTCCTTGGGTGGGCCACATGTGCTTGCTCTCCAGAAGATTGGGAACAGCTGTCCCAAGTCATTGCCGTTGAGTCATATCTGGTCCATGGGCCAGCGGTTGGCGCCTCTGGTCATTCTGTCCTCTCTTAGCAAAGCTTGAGGTGATCTGGCCGCTTCTCCAAAGATCCGGGGGAACTGCGTGCTCAGCATCCTCCGTGCAGTGCTGGCAGCCTGGGCTTCCGCAGTCTCCTGCTGTGTTCTCTGCCCAGAACGGCCTCTTCCCCTGCCTTTCCGGCCTCCTCCTCCTCCCCAGTTGCTGAAGCCTCTCTTTTGCGCTTATTTACCAGACACTTCTCATTTCACGTTTACGGACTTCAGAGTGTTGATAGTGTTTGAGTGTTTGTGTGTGTGTGTGTGTGCGCGTGTGCTTGTGTGTGTGTGCCTGTGCACAAGGGTGTAATCCAGCAGTCTGAGAGTTCCTTGAGGGCAGGGCTGGGTTGGATTTGTCTCTGAACCTGAACCCAGCCCTCGGGACACCACGCTGATGTCTGGAGTAGAGCAGAACCAAGCGTTTGCTTAGTGCCTGATGCTGAGGTCTGGGTTCTGGTTTGTGGGGACCCAGGAGGCGTCTTGAGAGACTTGCAGTGGGGAGCGGGGGAACACCACCCGGGATTCGAGTCGGCCTGTCTGTCACTTCCTCTGGGGGCCTCCCTGCTCCTGGCATGGCTAGGATTGCATCCTGTCCCTCTGGCTGCTCGTGCAGGGCCCTCACAGGACCTGGTGGGCTCTGCAGGCTGCTTCACAGTGAAATGTGTTCCTGCTGCTCCTTGTGAAATGTGACCTGCCATGCCTTCTTCAGTCGTCTGTCTCCATCCAGAAAAATGTCTAATTGTATCTTGAACTCATTTACATTGCTTGCTTCAGTGGCCTCACTTGGCAGCTGAGGCCATATGCTAATTCCACCCTTTTCATGAAGGAATTCTGCTGATTTTACTTACTTTTTATGGTAGATTCCATCCCCCCACTTCTTTTTTTCTGTCTCCTGCTTGTCCGGCGCAGTTTCGTAAGCCACTCTCAGGCTCTGTGAGCTGCGCCCTCAGGGTGCTTCCCCTGGCAGAGCTCCTGGTGGCCCTGGCCCTTTGGCGCTGCCACCCTAGGGCTGGTCATGAAAACCCTGTGTTGGTCCCTGTGCTTTGGAGCAGGGTCCCTGGGCCCTGGGGGCTCGTTTGCGTGCAAGGGCACAGCTGTGCCTGCTGCTCCTCAGTGCCTGAGTGAGAGCCGGCGTGCGTGGCACTGCTGCAGGCACACGGGAGGCGGCCCTGTGGCTCCCGGGGGTGGGCAGCAGGCAGGTCCCGGCCCTGGTGGTCCTTGGTTGTGGTGTGGCTTGGACAAGGTCTCTGCTGCCCGGAGCTGCACTTTATTCATCTGTAACGTGCACAATGAGGACCATCTTTGGCCCCCACTCAGATTGGCTTGGGGTCTTCTCCAAGGGGACACAGCCCTCCTCTCAGTGACCCCTGGGGCCCAGATCTACCCTGTGGATGGTCCTGTTCTTGGCCTGGTCCTGCCAGTGGCTCCATCCTCTCCCTCCTTTTCTGTTTCTGAACAAGCACACACGGCCTTTGAAGCGCTGAGGTGTCTCACTGAGGGAGAGAGAAAGCATCCATTGCTGGTGGAGTGATGCTCAGCCTAGGAGTGCGGGGAGCTCTGCCTCAGGCTTGGGGATGTCCGCTGTCTTGACAGTGCCTCACAGACCGCCCTGCATCAGCAGTGCGTAGCCATGACGAGCACTTACGCTGCGCTGCTGGGTGCCAAGGTCCTGTACTGGCTGAGGCTGCAGGCACTCACAGAACAGGGGTGTTCTGAGCAGTGTGGGGGCCTCCCCTAAGCTGAGAGGTGAAGCCAAGGGGCCCAGAGAAGGGGCAGAGTGGGAAGAATGCTTTGGGCTCCTACTCCTGCCTGGACCCTCAGGAGTGGTGGTGGGCATGGCCCAGGGAGGACCAGGAGGGGAGCTCTGACTGTGCCTTCCTGTCATTTTCTTCTCCAGAGGGGGAGACAGGAAGTTCTCGGGTCCCATCCTGTCCTCACTGCTGCCTAGGTCTTTGAGTTTGGACAAGGGATTTAACCTCTGTGCTTTAAAGTGTTCCTCTGCAGAATGCGGGTGCTGATAAAGCACCTGATAAAAGAGATAGAGTTCAGTGGAGGAAGAAAAGCCCAGTTCCTGTGGAAAGGACTCATGCCAGGGGCTTGGTGGGGTACCATGCATCCCAGAGGAAGTTCCAGCCTGGCACCTCTGCTTTTCTTGTTTGTTCACCCAGGACAGTTGCTGTCTTCGCTGCTTTGTGGACTTGGTACCTGTTGGGGTTATGTTGAGACAGTTTGGAAGTATGTGCTGCAAGCTGTAGGAAGAAACCCCAACAGAGAAAATCACGTGTCAGCACTGTTGGGTGCCTCTGGCTGCATTAACTCCTCCACACCTTATAACTGCCCTGTGAAGCTCAGCCCTGAATGTTGGGGTGAGCCTGGGGTACCCCAGCACCATCCCTCTGCTGCTTGGCTGAGGCCCAGACCAGGGAGGGGACATGACTGCCTCTGGTGGCCCAGCTGGAGGGGCCAAGCTTGTGGCTGCCTGTGGCACCCACCGCCCTATCCGTCTAGCGTGGTCCTTCCTGCCATTCACCTTGCCCACGCCCATCAAGACCCAGGCGGCTCCCGGATCAAGAAGAGCTGAGCTGTTTGCTCTGCTCTGGGCTCCGTGGCCGCGGTCTGAGCATACTGCTGACTCCAAGGGGTAGGGGCCACGGGAGCTGGATGTTTACTCTGCTCCTTCCAACTTTCCTTTTAGAGAAAACCCACTCCTGAGGTCTCACATGAGGGAGCTGCAGGCCAGGCCTGGCCCATAGACATGTTTTATTTGGGCCATACAGTTTAAACATTTTTTGAATTGGTTGTCAACATTTAAAAATTGGCAGATTTCACATAATAGTCCAGATTTTTGGCTTCTCTTGAAAAATCAGACAATCTGGCAATCTCAGGCCCACATTCTTCTCTGTCCGAAGTGGACTTGTACTGAGGAGACTGGCCCCTCCAGGTGGGGCTGGGAGTTCCCTTCTCTGCAGTCTCGCCTGGGCCCTGGAGGCTCTGGGAGTGGGCACACAGCCCCCCAACATCCTTTGTGGGATGCTGGAATTCATCAGGGAGCATGGTGGTTTTGGTCTAGGAACTGGATAATGCCATGGGGGTGCAGGTCCTGGGGAGGTTGGCAAGCCCCATGTGTGGGGCTCACAGGCCCCCTGAAAACCTGACTCCTGCTCTGCAGGGGAGGGTGAGAGGCTTAGGCAGGCCTCATGGCCTGCAGAGAGAGCAAGCTAGAGTGGAGTCCACTGTCCCCTCCGCATACACCCTGCTCCCCGTGCTATACCTGAAACCTAGAGATGCAGTGATGCCTGTGAAGTTTCCTCCCATTTCCCTTGGGGTCACAGGGTGCTGTCTTCAAGAGAAATGCTCTGCAGTGGCACTGTAGGGAGGCAGCCTGGTGGAGTGAAAATGGATCCCCGATCGGACAGACAGGTCTGAGTCTGGCCCTCGTGTTCTGGCTGTAGAGCTGCCCTGAGTGCTGCTCTCATTTCTCTCTCCCTCCTTCCTTCCCTGTCCTCAGCCCTCACAGAGCGACCACTGTGTGTTCAGCTGTTTCCAACTTTGGTGAGCCTGGGACTTTTCATCCCTTGGTAATTGGTAGCCAGTTGTTACCAACTATGAGGTTTGCTTGCTCATTTGCACAATGGATATTACACTGATAGGACCTCAGACTTACATTCGTACAAAACAATGATTTATAAAAACAAGCCAGGTGGCACACACCTGTAGTCCCAGCCACTCAGAGGGCCAAGGGGAACAGGGGTATCACTTGAACCCATGAATTCAAGACCAACTTGGGGTCCAGGTAAGATAGTGAGATCCTAGCTCAAAAAAAAAAAAAAAAAAAGGAAAGCATTTTTGGTAATAGCACAAAGACCTGAGATGATGTAGAATTGTACAGGTCTCCTATGTATCAGGTAGGTACCTTCTATGTCCCAAGCCCTTTATGAAGTGTATCATATAACTAAGGGGTTAGGAGTGGTTTTATCTCTGTTTTATAGGTTAAGGGATGGGCTGAGAGCTAAGGCATTTTGTGGAATACACAATTCCTGGAAGTGGGTCAGGATCCAGGGTGCTCTTGACCCTTTCTGAGGTTTGTACCCTTAACTCTTCTCTGTGGGACTTACCACAACCACTACTCAGGGTCCTGGATAGACTCAGAGTGGCCAGTGACAGTGGAATCAAAGATGAGTTTTCTGGCCTCAGTATAGCCCTAGCTGGCAACCAAGTCTGAATGCTGCCTGAAGACTGCCAGGGAAGCTCCCTGGTTTCATCCCAAGGTGTCCAGCGGCCTCTGGTACTCACCCTGGCCGCGTGCCTCAGCGCCATGTGGGCGGGGTCTCTTTCCTGGTCTCAGACATAGCTAACTGACTGCCCGGCCACCTCACATGGCTCTTTTCACAATTCATGTCCTGTGTCCGCCCCTTGCCGTCTGGTCCAGAAGAGGCTCTTGGGCCCATATTTGGAGATTCGTCCAATTCCCTGCCTCACTTGCTCTCTTAACCTCTCAAGGTGTCTCCAGAGCCCTGGATACTCTGTCGCCTCCCAAGCTGTACAGTACACGAGGGCAGAGGATAATGTAGTTATTTTTGAATAAAGATTCTTAGCAAAAGGAAGAAGTGTGTGTGTGTGTGTGTGTGTGTGTGTGTGTATGGGGGGGTGTTCATACTCACTACATGAAATAGACAGTGTTTCCTGAAACAGGAGATATGAACTTCAAGAATTTAAAATAAAACATTCATTTTATTATTTTTTTAAAGAAGGAAAATGAGAAAAAAAAGTAGAATAGTCAGTCTTTTTATCCTAAGTACAGATGAAATTGATTAAACCTTAAAGGCTGGCCTCCGCACACCCGGTTTATTAATTGAAGAATTTCCTCTTACCCAGAATGGGAAGTTCACATTAAAATCGAGCTTGCCCTGAGTGGTAGTGACACTTGAGAACTGAACATTTTCCACAATCCTATTTTCTCTTCGGTGCTAGAGGAAATCCTAAAATGGTTAGGGCGGGGGGAAGGGTGCGGGAAGAAGGAGCTAGCGGAGACCGTACGTTTTAAGGAAGCCTTCTTTCATTTCCTTGTAAAGCATGAAATCAAATTATAGCTCACGGCCCACAATTACTTTATTTCTACATTTCAAATTCCATTTTCTGCTCCTTTTCACTGCTCTTGAACAGGAGTTGTACTGTTATGCAAAGTCAGCTAAAAAGATTACCCCAAATATACCAGGACACAGTAGCTTAAGGAAGCAGAGGGGCCAGGCTCCCCACTAGGTGGGAGCCTGTGGCCCTCAAGCCCACATGCTCGCTTCCTCCTGGGTGAGGCAGTGGCAGCCATAGCCCCTGGGCCCTGACGATCTGTGAGCATCCCTGTGTCATGCGTCACACTGGCTCTGTCCTCTATCTCCTGAGAAAAGACACCTGGGTGGTGTCACTCAGCTGGTGTCACTCAGCTTCCTGAGCCTCGGTTCCTCACTGCCTGCCATGAGATGGTGTTCAAGGTGTGCCGGGCATGGCACCAGGATTGCAAGGCCACGTATGTCCAGTTCTCAGCATCCCCTCGCTTGCTGACCCTCACTTAGCAAGAGAGGAGCTCTGGGCTCCAGCAGGCCATGCTGTCCAGAGAGCACCCAGTAATTATAATCTCCTGCTTTAACTTTTCATTTATCTTTACGGTTGATTTTTATTATGGCATTGAATCTGATGGTATTGGATTTACTGTCACATGAAGTTTTTTTTTTTTGGTGCCAGAAATCGAACCCAGGACCTTGTGCTTGCCAGGCAGGTGCTGTACCTCTGAGCTATATCCCTGGCCCCATAAAGTTCTTTTGAGTGTCAACAAATTTGAGTTTTTTTAAAAAATGACTTTCTTTCTAGTTAGATGCAGTGGCACACGCCTGGAGTCCCCAGCTCTTGGAAAGCCAAGGCAAGAAGAGCAGTGGAGCCCAGGAGTTTGAGACCAGTCTGGCAACATAGCAAAACTTCATCTCAAAAAAAAAAAAAAAAGACTTATTTTAAACACACACACATAATGATGTACGTAACAGTAGAGGTGGGAGTCATGGGCAGGGCAGAAATCCTGGTGATGATGCGTGGATGGGGAACCGTAGTTTAATTCATGCTCCCTGCCTGAAGTGGAACCCACTGAAAAACTTCAAGCAAGGAAACTTGAATCCTGAGGCTGGTGTCCAATCCCCATCCATGTAAGCGACTCAGGAAGTTCTCCTGTAGACCCATCTGTGCTCCTTAGTGCTGCTGGAGAGATCACTTCCTCTCCTGTTTCCTTTAGCTGGGCACATCTGGCTGCAGCTTCTGACCATGAGAAACTGCTTGGTTTCCTCTGCCCTTGGCCTCTCCGTGGCTGTACAGACAGATGGACTCCAGGACACAGGACAGGCTTTGCCAACACAGGGCTGTCTAGGATTGAATGCAGCTATGTGGTTTGCTAGCTGTGTGACCTTGGGCAAGTCATCTCAGAGCTGCCCATTCTGGGCTTTGTCACTGGTGAGGTGTGATCCTTCCATCTCGGGCTGTTGTGAAGATTATTGTGCCTGGTGCAGCCTTCCTCAACTAATTCCTCCTTTCCTCAACTCTTTACCCATAGTCATCTGTTTTGTACCCCTCCTTTTTTTCTTTCTTCTTGTTTCCATTTTTAAGATTTTAGTTTTGAAATAATTTCAAATGTTCAGAAAAGTTGCACAGATAGTACAGAGAACTTCCGAATACCTCTTGCCCTAGGGTGATCTCTTGGATCACCCTAGTGTAAGTCTATCTGGTTTTGGTACAGGTGGCCCTGGATTTAGGAGTCCCTTCGAGCAAGCTTGACCATGCGCACTATGGTGTGAGGACACTCAAACGGACTCTTCAGACTGCACTCACAGGATATCTTCATGGCCACCAAACAAATACAGCTAGCTGGCTGCCTCTGCCGCCACCTGCTTTGGGGACAGTCCAGCTGGTAGCATCAGAGCCAGCCCCATCACAGCATCCTAGTGGGAGAGGGACACACCTAGTGAAGCTGTGGCATTAATCCCAGGGAGAGAGTCCTTCCGTCTGAGATTCTAAGCCCTTCTGATGATGGCACGAAAGTCTCTGGTTGGTGCTGAGAACTCTTCATGCCTCTCTTAGTGGCAGGCTCAGTGCCTGTGGCAGCACTGGTGTTGGCTAGGATGTAGTAACAGTATTTTATTTTTATTGTACTTTAACAAAAAAAAAACCCTTATGATAAATGATGCTAGTTTTCCAGTGATATAGAGCTTTACTTTAGAAAATAAATTATTACTGAATCAGTTAAGTATGCAGGTGGTTCAGAATTTTAAAGGTACAAAGACATGGCCAATAAAAAGCAACTCTTCTTTTCTTCCTGTCCCCTGCTAACCTCATTCACCTCCCAGAGTCAAAGGGCAGTGACGCGTTTCCTTTACCAATCCCAAGGATGCTCAGAGATGTCAAGCATATGCTTCCTGGTGCAGAGCCCTAGAAGTGGCAGTGTGCTGGGCATGTGGTACAGGGCTCTGTCTTGGTGAGAGTACCACTCTGTGAGTGCCCAGCTGCTTGGTATTTTTAAACAGCTGTGCAAGACGTGCTTTGCACTGCACCACAGTTCAGTTGAGCACCCCTCGAGATGGGCAGTGGGGTGCTTGCTATTGGAGACGCTGGCACAGGCCTCATGCGTGTGCCCACGTGCAGGAGGGGCAGCACTGGGCCTAGGGCATGTGCCACACTGGCTTCCAAACAGGCTTTGCCAGGAATACTTCAACTGGCAATACCAGAACTACTGTCATCCTGCCCTTGGCTGCAGGGCATTAGTGTTTTGCGGGGGACAACCTCCTAGGTAAGAACCAGTTCTGTGACCTGTGACTTAGTTTCCTCACCTGTAAGTGGGGTGGCGAGGGCTGGTGTCAGGAGGATTCAGTGAGTCAGTTTGTGTGAACATCAGTTCAGGCAGAGTGAGCACTTAACGTGATAGCTCTTTTTGTTACAATGAGTAAGAGGATTTCCATGTAGCTTCACTTTGGACTATTCTTTTGGTTACTGTGGGGCATCTTGTGGTAGGTTTGAGCTACTTATATTTCCTTTTCCCCTGCTTGCCTCTCTGCTTCTACCTCCTCCTTCCACAGACCCTTGCCCTTGTTCCTCCTGCTGCCTGCACCACTCTTCTGCCCCCTGCCCACCTCTGTCCTTGGAGTCTGCCTGATGTTTCCTGGATGAGACCTCCTGGACATTCCTGAATATGCTGCCCCTGCCTTGTGTGGCCCGTGACACCAGCATCCTTGACCCAGCATGAAATTGACGTAGGTTTAGGGTTGGCCTCCTGCTTTCCCTCACGGTATGCTAAGGGGTGGGAATTACTGTTCTCCCGGCCTCTTAGGTATGCCAGGCTCTCACCCTGGGCCCAGTGCCCGGACCTGCTCAGTAAGTGTGCTGCTAGCTGTTGATATCATTTACATTTTTCAGCTGAGTTGTTACTCTTTCAAATTACCAATTTAAACATATTTAATTTGAAATATTCAAGAAAGTAGTCCTCTATGTGTGAAATATTCAAGAAAGTAGTCCTCTATGTGTAATGGGTGTTTTAAGCCTCTCTTTTTGAACTTTATCATATCCTTTTCCATGTTTGATTTTCATGTTGTTCCATTTGTCAGTTTTCCTTTCCTTTCATGTTTCTCGGCTTGGTATCTTACCTAGGCAGTGTTTACCTTTAAGGTCCTAAAATTTTTTCATGCATTTTCTTCCAGTACTTTTGGTTTTATGTTCTTAGGTTTGAAACCTTAGTCCACTTGGAATTTATGTTGATATGAGGTGGAAGATGGAGCTCCAGCTTTATTTTTATCTCGATGGCTGCCCATCGTCCCTTTGTCACAGTTGTGCGGTTGTTTCCAATTACAGATGCTGTACATGAGGCTCAAACGAGAGAAGCCATCCCTTAAGATCTCTTAGCCAGCAAATGCACTGGCATCCTGCACTGCTCTCCTCTCTGCTCTGTGGGTGTTTGGCAGTGAGGCTCCGGCATTTATTGTTCTTCGGCTTTTCCTCCTTTTGGCAGGAGCCCAGCACCTCTGTTTCTCTGCTGTCTTGTCCGGGACTGCTGATTTTTCTCTTGATCTCCTGCACGGCCTCGCTTTGTTGTCCCCCTGTTCCTCCACCACTGACATGGCTCTCATTGTTCTCTGCAGGGCTTCTGCGGTGGTGATGAATGTCTCCTTTTACCCCCTCCTGCAGGATGGGCCCCCAGTGGCACGTGTGTCCTGGAGGACACTGGCAGGCTGCCTTTGCACGTGGTCTGCTCCCCTTCCTCTGCCACCTGCAGGACTCTGCCTACCTTCTTGGGATGCCTCGGGGTTCCCACAGGAGTCAGGAATGCAGGACTGTGACCAAGAGGCAGCTGGCAGTAGGAAGTACAGACTTTGGAGTCAGGCAGCTCTTGAGTCTGGCCCAACTTGGGTGATTTATTGCTATGTAAGCCAGACCCGAGGTTTGTCTTCAGAGAAAGGGACGCCTCTCCTCACGGGGCTATGGTGGGGATCAGAGCTAATGCATAAGTAACAAGTCCGGGTGCCTAGTAGGAGCCAGGTTGATGCCCCTGGGGGGTGGTGGTGGGCAATCAGGAGTTATGGGGACCAGCGTAAAAGTGGGAATGTATAAGCTGTTCTCAGGGTGACAGGAGCCCCTTGGCCATGTCGCATGCAGACCCAGTTTTACCACATCTATTATTTGTACATCTGCTTTTCTGTACTGTCCCTCAAATGATAAATGTTGGCAGTACATTCCTGCGCTTATAGGTGCTGAGGTGGAACAGCGCTTGTCCCAAAGTGGCCCACCTTTGTCCTTTTGCAGCCAATAAAGGGGGCTCCAGGCCTGACTTCAGCCCAGTGCTCATTCTGCAGTGGCTGCTGCTTTTGGGGTCCACACATGGGGTGCTGGGTCAGCTCTACTTCCACAGGTACTTCTGGTACTTCAAACACCTGCAGCTTGTTTTTTGGGACTGCTTGGTATGGCACATTCTTTACTAGCAAACAGGAAGCTGAGGTTTCAGTGTGAATGCTCTAGGGACTGATGACTTAGGGGAGATGTCCGGTCCTGCCTGCCTGCCTCTTTTGCTCAGGGTCTCCTGCTGGTCCTGTAGATTTGGCCAGGATGTCTGTGAGGAGCCCACCTCTGCAGGCTGGTTCAAAAACCAAGGATTTCCTGGTCAGGAATGGGCGCAGTGCTCCAGGCTGTGGCTGGCACTTACCAGGTACCCTAGAGAGGGCTGCCTCTGAGGACTGTGATGTGGCGAAGTGTCGTTCATACTCTTCCTCTTCCTCTTAGGAGAAGTGTGCATGAATCATGAGGGGACATGGGGAACATAAGTCCCTTACCTTCCAAATCGTGGGAAGTTAGAGAGAAACTGCAGACTTGCCTTTCGACAGGAAAACTGCGCAGAGAGAACACGGGTGTGCACAGAGCCATCGCGCACCCGAGCAGCTTCCCCTGGCTGGGGCTGAATGGCTGTATCACAGTAGAAGTCTTTTCCCCTCGGCCCCTGAACCAGCAGAGTCAGACCAAGACAGCTGCAGCCTGTGTTGGCACCTGACCAACTCTGGGTTCCACCCCGAGCCGGGTGGCTTTGGGCAAGGTATTTAACCTGCCAGAGCTTTAGTCTTTTGACCCACAAAATGAGACAGACAAACTGTACTTAGAGTAATGAATCAAAGTAACAGCAATCTTGATGGCCGCCGGGGCTGGGAGAGCTGCTGGCATCTCCTCCCACCCTGGGCACCCAGGTAGGGACCTCTGGCATCTATGTCTGTGTCCTGGAGCACTCAGCCTGGAGCCGCCCTCCACCCTGGCATAGCGCCAGGGACAGAGCAGCTGTTCTGATCGGGACCCAGATGCTGCTGGTCAGGGATGCGGCATGCTGTGCTGGAGAGCAGCTGTGGCTGCGCGTTGATTCCCTGTGCTTGACCTTGACTGTTTCCTTCCCTCTCTGAAGTGCTTTCCATGTGTGCTATCTCATTTAATTGTCACTGCACCCCAGTGACTGAGGCACTGTCCCTGTGTTCACTATGTAGACCAGGGAGTGGGGCAGAGTGCTTTGCCATAGCTGGCAGAGGTTACCATGCTATTGGACATCAGTTGCCACCACAGTTTATCATGTTCATTGCAGTATATTTACATTCTTCATCATGTGAAAACAAAATTTTCTATATTTTATTCTTTTTTTTTTTTTTTTTTGGTACCGGGAATCAAACTCACAACCTCGTGATTGCCAGGCAGGCATGCCGTGCCACTGAGCAGCCTATTTTAAATTTAATATCATTAGTCCTTTTTAGGAAACTTACAAGTTTTGACTTAAACTGATTTGAGGCTGCTAAAATATGTTTAGAGTTTTATATTCATGTTTTCCAGTCAAAATTTTTTTCTGGGTGCACCCGCCCCCCAGTCCCAGATGGAAAATTCCATCTCAAAGATAATTTAGACTTTGTTAAATCTTGAGCTTTGTCAGTTTTTCATTATTTTTATTTTTGAAATGATTACGATATACAGTCTACAGAATTGGAAATTGTGATTTTAAAAAAAGTACTGAGAAACTTTAACCCTGTTATAATTACTCCGCAGACCTTTCAAGGAGTCCGCAGTCAATGCAGCTAGATGAAAAGCCCTGATAGATTGGAAATATAGAGGGTCATTTGTCAGCCTCGAGTTTCTGTCTTGTGTTCCCACCCACTCGGTCCCTCTGTCCCTGTATCTCAGGGTGATTTCCTACCCTAGGTTCATGGGAACGGGGAAGGACACTGTTTGATTCATTCTCTGGAAATACTGGGGAGTCTGAAGAAGACAAGACAGGCAGGCCAGTTGTGTTACTTCCTGTTGCTGATCAAAGTTTGCTGAAGAAACAAGAGTCACAGAGCGACTGCCAGGCAGCGGGCAGTTGCCTACTGCTGACCCCAATGTCCAGCAGTACCCGGTTCTCAGTGTAGCCAGTCAGGCCGCCCTGACCTCTGGGCTCCTTAGAAGTCCTTGGTGCTGGTCATGCTGCAGAGAGGGAGCAGAACTGTGTGCTTGCTGAAACAAAGGCGGCTTGTAGACGCCAGCTAAGGCTGCAGATGGAATCCTGACTGGCTCCCTCGAGCTTGGGCCCATCTGCACTTGGCTTACTGAGCCTGTCAATTAGCATCATTTCCCATGCACAAGATCCCAACAAGTAGGAGGGCCCAAGACGTGGACAGGGCAGGACTCAGCATTCTGGGACAGTTGTATATGCCCATAGGAAACTGAATCTTAGAGAAGAGAGTGGAGGAAGCGTGGAGCTAATGTTGATCAGTGCAGCTCAACAAGGATTTATTAAGCTGTGCCCAAGTTCGTCCTGTGCTGGGAATGCAGACCAAAGCCCCAGGCCTTGGCTGCCAGCGCTCAGGCTAGGGTAGACAGGCAGAGCAAGGTGGGCAAGATCCAGGCCACTGATGCTCAGGCAGGGCTCCTGGAAGGTGGCAAGAGCGAATGTGCGTTGTGCCTGGTTCTCAAGTAGAGGATGAGGGTGAAGTGGAACGTGTGAGAGGAGGATGACACGTAGCTTGGGTCCCCACTGGGAAGGACAGGCTGTGTGGCGCTGTGGTTAAGAGCCTGGGCTCCGTCTGCTTCTCCAAAGCCCCAGTCTCCTCATGTATAAAGTGTGGGTGGTGTTTTGTCCTGAAGGAGACCTGGAGGTTGGAATCACTCCTGAGCGCCCCTGGAGGAGCCCATGAGGTAGAGCAGGCCTGGGCTGCTGCCGGGACCCATGGGCCTTGAAGGGCTGTTCCCCCGGCTGGGACGCCACACACTCCTCTTACCGTGAGCGTCCTCCTTCTGCTCAGAGATGGCCTCAGGCCTGGGTCGGCCCTGGGTTTGCTGCGGGTGGGAGGACTGGGGTTGCCAGTGTCCTCTTGCTAGCGGGAAGAGCTCACATTCGCCTGTGGGAGGCAGGTGTTGGCTTCGTGGGGCCATGGGCAAGACAAGGAGCCCAGAAGGACATTTATGAAGGGCCAGGGACTGTGTGGCACAGGTCAAGTGTGAGAGCAACTGTTAATTTAGAAAAGAGGGAGTCTGAAGCCACACTGGGGAGTTAGTTTGTATTCATGGGGTAGTGAGGACTCTTAGCAGGAAAGCAGTATGCCAGTGTGTGTTTATTTTATTATTTGTGTATTTAAAATGTGAGTTTCTGAATGATTCTGCACCCTTGCTTGAGATGAGAACAGAAGGATGTGCCATGAAGAATTTCCTCTCTGCCACCCACTCTCTCTTGCACTCCCGTGGTGGCCAAATCCACACAGAAGCTGCCTGGCCCCTGCATGCACACACGATGCTGAGCGCGGCTCTGCCCCTTGCTTTCCCCTCCCGCTCTTCATGGAGGCCATTCTGGAGTGGTCCAGAAAGGGCTTCTTCATTTGCACTATTTTTAGCCTTCTTTCTACTGATGGGCATCTATGTGGTTTCCAACTTTAGGGTCAGTAAACATGCCACAGGGCATTCTATGTTTATATGAGCTTGGCTGGGCCACATGTTACATGCATTTTGATAGTACTTTCCAAATTGGCCCTGCAGATTGTACTAATTCAGGCGCCCCCCCACCCCCCAGTATGAATCAGTTCTGGGCTTTTTTTCTTTTTTGCAGAGCTGAGGATTGAACCTAGGTCTTTGCTCTGAGCTACATCTCAACCCTTTTTTATTTTGACATAGGTCTTGGTAAGTTGCCTAGGCTGGGCTTGAACTTACAGCCCTTCCTCCTCAGCTTCCAGAGTGCTGGGATTGCAGGTGTATACAGCTGGGGCTGTTTTAAATGCACTGTGTTCCTGGTAGATGATGGAGCCAGTGTGCCCTCTGCATGGCTGTGGGAGAAACCTAGGTCCTCCTACCTGGGAGTGCTGCTGCCCCTTGTACCTGGGCTTGACCCCTGGACGTTAGAGACCCCACCTCCCTCCTGTCCTGGAGGAGGGAGAGGTGGCCTGGGCAGGCAGGAAGGGAGCTGGGGCATGCCAGCCTGGCTGCAGTTGGACGCACACTATCTCAGCTGCTTTCCTCAGCACCAGGACAAACTGCCTGACCCCTGCAGTTCAGGAAAGGAGCCCCTTCATTCAGCTCCTGCTTTTGTAACTTTCGGTCCTTGTGTGGTCAGCAGCAGGGTGGAAGGGCCTGGGCAGAGGAAAGTCTCTCCCATTCCAGTAATCAGGAAGCAGAGAGACAAGAGAGGAGCCAGGAAGAGAGATGCGCCCTGCCAGGTCACCCCAGTGACTTCTCTGCTTACCAGACTCCACCTCCTGACAGCGAGTCAGCACCCGCCCCCATGCCCCAGTCCCCTCCCAGAAGCCCAGCCCCCGAGCTCAGGAGGCTTTAGAGGGCATCCAGATGGAAACCCTAACATGGCCGAGCCTCCTGCCAGAGGAGTGTAGGCAGCAGAGCAGTGCTGGGAGCCAGCGGCCCTGGCTTCTAGCACCCTTTGGTGTCTATTGCCCACGTGACCTAGAGCATGAGTACCCGTGTCCCTGAGGCTCCCTGTCCTCATTTGAAACACAGGTAGTGGGGAGGACGTGAGTTGGCCTAGTGCACACTGTTGGTGCCGGCAGGGGGGCAGGGGAGCTCCCTCCGCTATGCTGTTGTCATCAGAATCACTCCTAGAGCAGTCTTCCTCTGCCTCTTAGGGGCCATAATTGGGCCTGGAAAACCTCTTTGTGGGGCCCTTTGTAAAGAAAAATGAAAACACAGTTCCTTTCAGCAGGGCAAATCCTTGGATTTTCCCCATTCACGAGGTCATATTTGAAATGACTTTGTTTTGTTTTCTTATTGAAATGACTCTAAGTGCCTTTAAAAAGACAGTCCCTCTGCAGGGTGACACTGGGTTCCCTCCTTCAGCTGTTCTGTGACCGTCTGTCCACCTGCTGGGGTTGGGCTCGGGTTGCTGTGCAGGGAGGGGTACGGCCAGGCACGCATGTGACAGAGCTCAGTGGCTCAGTTCTCTGAGAAGCACTGTACACTCCCCTGGTCCCTGCCCCTTACTCTTGGGGTTTTGTTCTCGTTCTGAACAAGGACGAGTGTCCAGGCGCTGTCCAAGCCTAGCACAAAACATGAGCTTTTTCCTGCTTGAAATGAAAGTGACAGGATTAGTAAAATAGTTGTGTGTGGGGGTCTGGATTTGGATGAGCTTTCCCCTTGCTGCCTGTTAGCTGTGTGGCCCTGGGCAAGCTGTATGTTATGGGCCTCAGCTTCCCCAGCTCCTTCAGTAGTTCACAGGTCCAAGCATCCCACCCAGGGCCTGGAGCCAGGAGGTTCATGGTCACCATCCATTCTTCTTTGCCCACTTTCTTACAGCACTTTGCCTGGCCTGCAGTGGGGTGACTTTCTGTGGGCCTCTACACCCCCTTGCCCTTGCTGACCTTGTCTTCTCTCATCCCAGGAGCCCAGATCATCGACCTGATGATGCTGGTCATCGACGTGACGAAGGGGATGCAGACCCAGTCAGCAGAGTGCCTCGTGATCGGCCAGATTGCCTGCCAGAAGCTGATCGTGGTGCTAAACAAAATAGACCTCTTAGCTGAAGGGAAGAGACAGACAGCCATTGACAAAATGACCAGGAAAATGCAGAAGACCCTCGAGAACACGAAGTAGGTTTGCCAATGGGAGGAACGCTCCCCTAGCAGGAGGCTTTGGCATGGACTGGGCAGGCAGGACCAGCTTCCCACCCTCGTAAGTGGAATCCCTCCTGGTACTTGCACCGTTCAAGGCTGCAGTGAGCTGGGAAAAGACTAAGGGGCTGTTCAAAGAGGCCAAAAACCACAGGAACATGAAAAACTAGAAGCTGCCTTTCAGGGAGTTTGCTCACAGGAGTGGCGCATGTTGGAGGCTGGTTTTGCTGTCTCTTGCTCTAGGCCGTGCGCACACCTTGTTTCTCCAGTCAGAGTGAGGCACTGGCGCTTGTGTGCCTCAGCTTCCAGAAGGGAAAGCTGAGGGCTGTGCCCCATGAGGAAGGCCTGGTGTGGAGGACAAGTCCCCTCTCGGGTTCTTGGTCCTGCCCACGTGTCTAGGCCAGACCTCAGTGCAGAGCAGCTGGGAGCCCTGTCCGTTCTCCCTCTGCTTCTCCACATCTTGGTGATCAACAGGCAGTAAGGAGTGTTAGTGGGTGAATGGTCATTTCTGTCCCAGGGGCTTGTCATATTGGGTGGATAGATGAGTCAGCGTTGCTGTTGGAGGCCAGAGGAGGAAATGGCAGATGACACAGGGCTTCCGCAGCAGCTTGCGCTGGGAATGTGCAGTGTTGTCTTGTGGAGCTAGGAAGTGGTCGCAGAGTGTTGTGCCGGTCTGAGTGCATGAGGGCCCACCAGGAGCTCCAGGCGTGGTGGGGAAGACCAGGAGGTGCTGCGGCAGCAGGGGCAGGAAGTGTGGCTCTGAGTCAGGGCAATGCAGGAGGGAGGAGGTGACCTGGGGCTCCTGAGGCTACTCCACAGACCTTGTCTAGCCATGGGTGCTGATGACAGTCTGGCAGGAAGGTGGCAGAGCCACTGGGCAGAGCAGGGTAGTGGGGACGGGTGGGGACCGTGGAACCAGGAGCCATCTGGGTGTCAGCAGCCGCAGGATGACTGACCCTGATGTGGTTGAGAAACGAGTGAATGTCCTTGTTGAGCACACAGCATTGGCAAACCTTGTTGTTGTATCAATTTCCCACTTCCTCCCTGGGCTGGTCCCTTTTGATCAATACTAAATAGTGGTCACCGGGAGACAGGGATGCTTCCTCTTTGCTATGCAGCTGAGACAATATCCTGCCACTGCCACCTCTCCTTCTCCAGCCTAGGAGGGCAAGCAAGTAGAGAGTGTTTTTGTTTCCCTGTCATAAAGATTGATACAGCTTCTCATTTATGATTTTTTTTTCAGATCCAACACCTGCAGCTCTCCCTCAGAATTCTCACATCGGTTAAATTAAAGCTCCAGCCCTGTGAATGGGCCAAATATGTCATAAAAGATTTCCTAGCGCTGCCTTTTGTTAGCAAAATTCATCAATCCGATAAAATCGACACATTTAGATAAGTGTTGCATAAGAATTCAGAGTTTGTTATTCCCAACGGAAGTGGATATGAGACTGTAAAAAGGAAGATAAAAAATTATATCTTCTTTTTAGTGAGTTATTTGATCTCTCTGCCGTTTTATTTACTTGTCAGAAAGGGGAGAACAGGTCTTTTGGACTCCTGCATAAAAACCCGACACGGTGTCAGTGTCATCTTCTATATGAACAGCTCTTCTGGGAAGGGTTTAACATACTCGGGGGGTAAATTAATAGTTGCCATTTTGATTAATTAATTGAATTTAAGAAAATTTCTCACTTGCATGTTTGAATTACTATTCCTATTTTAAAGTTTTGGTTCAAGGTCAAATTATGGACTTTACTACACAGCTAGATGAAATTGTCCATTGGAGGAGCCTCAGAGCCCTCTCCTCCTGTAGCACCCAAGGGTGCAGACAAGGAAAGGACGGTTGCCCTGGTGGATGTGACCAGGGGCTGGTGCTGGGCAGGCCAGTTGTCTTGCAAGAGAACGTCAGCTTTTACCTCCACCAAGCAAGAGCTTCTTAAATCATTTTAAGGGATTGCTTCCCTTCCTTTGGTCCTTTGCTTAGTAAATGTTGGTCTAAGTTTCGAAAGGACAAATGTGTACTAGTGAACCATACACGTATCAAGTGAGCTGGGCATGCTTGTGATCCCAGTACTCAGGAGGCTGAGGCAGGAAGATGGCCGTGAGTTCAAGGCCAGCCTGGGCTACATAGTGAGACCTTGTCTCAAACAAGTAAACAAAACAAACCCTAAAAAGTGCTTAAATGTAAACCTTATTTTTTTTCTATCCAAAGAGTAATTAAAAGATAATTTGGAAAATAGAGAAAAGTGATTAAAAGAAAGAGGAGACCACCGGGGATTTCTTTTCTCAAAACAGTAGCCGCTAATATTTTGAGTTTTTAAAAATTTCTGTCTTTTTACTATGTGCAGTACTGACCTCTTTTTTCTTCCACATTTTTTATTGTGATAAAATATACAGAATATTTATCATTTTAATCATGTGGGAGAGTGTAGTTCAGTGACATTAAATATATTCACAGTGCTGTATCTCCCTGCCCCTGAAAAAAAAAAATAAAACTTTCTGTGATTCCTGACATAAACTCTGTGCCCAGTAAGCAGTAACTCTCCCTTCTACCTTTGCCTCAGCCCTTAGGAATTTCTATTTTACTTTCTGTCTCTGAATTTACCTATCCTAGGTACCTTGTATAAGTGGAATCCTACAAAATTGGGCCTTTATATCTAGATTTCATGTATCCTAATGTTTTCAAAGTACAGCCATGTTGTACCACATGTCAAATTTCACTCCTTTCCTGGCTGTGTAGTATTCTATCGTATGTATCACATTTTGTCTATCCTCTGATGGTGTGTACATGGGCTATTGAATAATGTTGCTATGAAGTAACATCTGCTCCAATCTGCTTCAAGTCCTTTGCCTATGAATGCCCGTTTTTCTAGGAGTGGAATTACAAGGGCAGATGGCAGTTTGGTGTTTAACTTTTTGAGGAATTTCCCATTTTCCATAGCTGGTGTACTATTTTACATTCCTACCAGTAACCCATGAGGATTCTAATTTGTTCACAGCCTCCTCAACATTTATTATATTTCCTTTTTTTTCCTCAGGTAGCCATCATAATAGGTGTGAAATGATATCTCATTGTTTTGTTTTGCATTTCGCTAAAGGTTCGCATCTTTTTGTGTACATGTTGGCCTTTTGTATGTCTTCTTGGAGAAATACCTCTTCATGTCCTTTGTGCATGTTGTAACTGGGCTGTCTTGTCATTGAACTATAGGTTTATACATTGTGAACATTAATCTCTTAATTAATGATAAAGAAGTGTGTTTTATACATTTTTCTCCCACTCTAGGTTGTCTTTTAATTTTTTTGATAGTGCTCTTTGATATAAAAAGTTCTTACTTTTGATAAAAGTCTAATTTTTTTTTCTTTTGTTGCCTGCGGAATCTGTCGGTTGTTTTGGGCTATTGACATCTTAGCAGAACTGTGCCTTCCAGTCCAGGAACACGGGAGGGCTTTCCATTCACCCCTTAGGTCTTTGTAAATTGCTTTCACCCATATTTTGTGATCTTCAGTGTTCAAGTCTTTCACCTCAGTGGTTAGATTCATTCCTAAGTGTTTAATTCTTTCTGTTGCTATTGTGAATGGAATTGCTCCTTTAATTTCCTTTTTGTATTATTCCTTGTTGGAATATAAAGCATAACTCATCTCTGTTGATGCTGTCCCCTGTATCATTGTGGGCTCTGCACTGGCCCCCTCCCCCTTTTCTGTCATCTAGTTGTAATCATGAGGTATTTTCATTTTTAATTTCTACCATGATTACCTAGTATTTTACATGGCAGTTTTTCAGGTAACCATTACTCTGTTCTTGGCTCTTTAGACTGGATTGTTTTCCTTCTCCTGGGCTGAATATCTTTATAAATCATTAAACTTTGTATTTTCAGTTATTTCCTCAGGATAGATTCCCAGGTGTGAGATTACTGAATCAACGGCAAGAAGATTTTTAAACCTTTTGTTGATCACTGCCATATTACTTTCCAAAGGGTTCTACCATTTCATAGAGGGGCTAGCAGATAACTTTGGTCTATAAGGTTAAAACATATTTGAAGCTGTAGACTAGACATGGTGTTTTACCCTTGTTTTACTAATACTGTGTGTGATTTTTAAATTACTGGTGAAAGTAAACGTTTTTTTCTTAAATGTCTTAAACAGTTGTATTTTTTTTTTTTTTTTTCTATTTTTTTTTGGTTTTTCTCCGGTACCGGGAACCGAACTCATGACCTTGCGCTTGCCAGGCAGGGGCTTTTGCCACTGAGCTAAATCCCCAGCCCCAAACAGTTGTATTTTGTGTGTGATCTATACCTGTGTATTTTGTCTATTTGCCCCTTGAAATTTTAATGCTTTGTTGTTATTTGCAGGAGTGTTTAGTAGTAGTAAGACTTTGCTGTTAACCCTTTGACTGTCACACTTACTACGACCAAGTCTTCAGGAGTATTTGTCATCCTTCCATTTCAGCTGCTTTTCTTTACAGACAGAAGTTTCTAATTTTTATGTAGTCAAACTCTTTGATTGTTTTTCTTTGTGATTTCTTTATCTCTGAAAGCATTTAAAATTACTCTTGCATAAGCATTTATCAATGTTAACAGAAATCAGAATGGAAGATAAAAATGTATCCACAATCTTCCCAGTGCATCAAATTAAAATGTTTTCTCCCTATGAGCCCCGTCAGTCTTCCCCACATGTACATAATCTGAGGTAGCTGTTATCACCACATTGACACTGTTCCATGTTCTAGGCATCTCTGTTTATTTTCCCACTAAATGTTATCACCTGACAGCATCCTTGATACATCTTTCCCCAGGCTCCCTCTGGGTTTCTTCCTGGTTTTAAAGCACTTTCTGTTTCCAGCTTTCTGTTATAGCTAAGGCCCTCTGCTTGAGGCCCACCCAGGGGTTCCCTGGTCCTGCTCCCTGCTTAGGATTGGGTTGGGCGCCAGTCTTGAGGGATTTGTCTGCTGCTGCACAGACTCTTACAATGTGGCTGACTGGCTGTGTGGTCTTGGGCAACTTACTTTCTCTCTCCGAGTTGCTGTTTCTTCTTCTGTAAAGTAAAAGTCACTGTGTCCAGTCTCACAGACTGCCTGTGATGTCCTTGGCCTGTGCACAGGCCTTCCCATGCAGGGTGATTATATCAGTTGGCTCTTTACAGTCCCCCCAGAAGTAGGTTTGCCTCTGGCCTGATGCTGAGAATAAGACATGATAAATGTTGGCTGTTTTGAAGTCTCCTATCCCAAAGCTTATATTGTTTGTTTCAGTTTCTTCTGTCTGGCTTATAACTCCTTGTGTGTGTATATATACGTATGTACACATGTACACACATGTACGCATACATATATTCCCCCCACCTCCCTTTTCTGGGACTGTTTTGTGGGGTAAATCAGCCTCCATGCACAGTCAGCGCTCAGGTCTGGGCCCGTGATGCCATGATGTCCTGGGGACTCTGGAGGAGGCAGTAGGGTGACAGGAACAGCAGAAGCTGGGCGTCTGCCTTCTCCTTAGAGCCCCTGTGTTCTGTAACTCAGGCGTTAGCCTGGGCTGCTGAGCTGTGATCCTTGGGGCTCCGTGGGCCTGGGCCTGCCTGCTGTGTGCAGGAACCAAGAGGTCCCGGTGTGCGACAGGTTCAGGAAATCAACAAGGCCAGCTTTGCTCGGGCCTGGGAAAGGGCCAGATGCCCGGCCAGCACGCCTTTATGTTTGCTTAAGATACACTGCCCAAAAGGGTTTGAACAAAAGTAATTGAATTTCCTAGAGCTTTCTGGTTAATCACTGGAATTCTACGTGCAGGTGTGTACCCTGTCTGTCGCTCTGTGCCTCGGGCTCGGGGTGTAGAAATAACCTGGTGCCGGTCCTGGGTCCCCACTCAGGCAGCACTGTGGCCAGAGGCCCCCTTCCCGCCTCGAGCCAGTCTTCTCCCCGCGCTCTCCTCCTCCTGAGGACAGCTGGCCCTTCCTCCTGCGCCCCGCAGCCCTGGGCCAGTCCCTTGACGTCGCCCTCCGTGTCACGTGGCAGGCACATGCCTGCTGCTGGGCACAGAGAGGGCCGTGCTCTTTCCCTTGTTTTTTTTTCTCTTATGCTTTATTCTTCTCTTCCTGTGTGTTTTTTATTTCTTGCCCCCGCTCTCCTCATTATTCTCTTTCCTTTTATTCTTTTTCCCTGTCTCTGCCCCTTTTCAAATTCTTTTTTCTTTCAAGACCTGAGTCCTGCATCCTTGCTGGGGCTTCTCTGGCTGTGCTTGGTGAGCTGGAACTTCCACGTGGAAGTTCCCTCCTGAACTCAGGTCAGGTGGTCAGCCAGTGGCTCCTGGTCTTTACGTTGCCCTTGGGGAACTCCAGCTTCTCTGAGTTACTTTCTTTCATATCTAAAATAAAACGTAATACAACACAGCACAACACAGCCCTAAGCTGGCTCAGCGGCCCATGCCTTTAATCCCAGCACGAAAGAGGCTGAAGAGGGAGATTGTGGGTTGGAGGCCAGCCTGGGCTGCATGGTAAGATCAAGGCTGGCCTGGACTGCTTCACATAGCTAGACCCTGTCTCCAAAAAGTAAAAGTAAGAAAGTTCAAAAATCCTTTTTTACAGAGTTTGTTCCCGTCCAGGCCAGGAGGGATGTGGCGAGGGTTCAGTGACCAGCTGCAGGGAGCCCCATTGTGAGGGAGCCTGCGGTCTGCCTGGGCAGGAAAGACCAGACGAAAGATGTGGGAACGGGAGGCCGTGCTCTGGCCAGAGTTGGGAAGGGGCACTGGCGCCAGAGGGCCAGGGATGGCTAAGCGTCTGTGGCTCACACCGCGGGCTGTCACACTGGCAGCTGATGACAGGGGCGTGGAGGCCAAGTGAAGGGAATCACGGTGGCTCTGGAGTGGAGACCAGGCGAGCGTCCTTACTGGAATCCACCTCTGGTAGCCTGTGCCTGGCCTGAGCAACGTTTGCACAGACAGGGAGCAGGTAAAGGGGGAGAGGACAGCCGGAGGAGCAAGCATGGTGGGCCCAGCTGCTGCTGCAAGGCTCTCGCTCCGTGCAGGGTGAACAGGGCTGGAGAGGAGCTCAGAGGGCCCTGGGCTGGACGACCTGGGAAAATGGAAAACAGGGTATGTGTTGGAGCAAGAGGCAGATGGGGCACCTGTGGAGAAATGTGGGTGCTGTGTAGGCAGAGACAGCTGCCCAGCCCAGCCCAGCGTGTGGGCAGTTGAGTTGCGAGCCCTGGTGCAGGTTGTCAGAGTGTAGAGGCTGGCAGAGGACAGTGGGGCTCTAGAGCACCTTTGGGGACCAGGAGGAAGAATGGCTTATCAAGGTGGAGGACAGGCAAGGGCTGTGGGATCAGGGCTTGTGGTGTGGATGACAATCCTTGGAAATGCCCGATCCCTCAGTGCCATTCAGAGTTGGGGTCCCCGGTGGAGCCGTGCTCCTCACCCCACTGCCCTGGAGCCCTCTGTGCATTCCTCAGGCACTGGAACCGGGCACAGGTGCGATTTTCCTTTGGCTTGTACAGGAAGGAGACCGTGGAGGGTCAGGCCCTGTGAGGAAGCGGCCATAGGGCTTGTCCTGAAGCATGGTGGATGGGAAGCTCGGTGCAGCTGGGAAGAGTGCGGTGGGCATATGTTGAGCAAAGGGCTTCCCCTAAGAGAAGGGTGGTCTGGGATAGCGGGAGGGATCGGGCTCGAGTCCCTGCTAGAGCTAGCAGGCAGGGGAGGTTGGCTGGGTAGCAGAGGCTCCTTGAGGTGTGGGCACAGGAGCTGGGGGCAGTGGGTTTACTGTGTGGGACGCTTCTCTCTGGCTGCCTCTTCTCCGGCTGGGTCCTCTCACTATTCACTGCAAGCTGCCCCGGCAGGTGGAAGAACATGAGGGTCCCCAGGACGCTGTGACCCAAAGTGAGGGATCCAGTACACACGGGGCACAATGAGTCTGGGGTGCACTTGGATGCAGCACAATGCCATAGCTTATGGAAGGAAGTTAATTCTCTGTCACTTATCTTTAATTTCCTTTATTGAGTTCAGAAAAACGTCTCAAATTGATGCTGTCATGTCTTCAAGATTTCCCTAACTTTTTAACCGCGCTCAGTGCCTTCAGCACGTAATAGTATCTAGCTAGAATGTAATAGCTTTGTTTTGTTTGTCTTGTGTTTATTTTTGTAGCTGTAGTAGTAGAGGATTTCTTGTCCCCTGAGATTGAGCTGCTGTTGGTTAATCAAAAAAAGTCACTTAGAGCAGAGAGTCAAAAGAATGACACATTCATACCTTAAACATAATATTTTCACTTAAAATATATATATGCATGTTCATTTAATAAAGTCAACATAACAGTTGGGACAGAGGAACTAGGGCGGTCCCAGCCTGGGCCCCTTCCTCCTCTGCAGTGTAACGGAGTCACAACTGGAATCCGTGCCTCTCTCCTCTTCCGCCCACACTGGTTTTGAAGCATCTGTGTTTTCTTCATCATTCATAACTTCGGTTTTCCACACATGGTCACTTGCAATCCATCCTCATCTCTAATTCCTTTGAAGTTCTGTAAAGATGCAATCCTTTGTATTTACTTCTTGGTCAGAATTTACATTTTTATATTTGTTGATTTGCCAATTGTGAGAAGTAGGTTGTGGATTCCAGACATGTCATGGTAGTTGACTGCAGTTAGTGTCCTGGCCTTCCCTCTGCATAGGTGTGGTGTGCCAGCCCCGTACACAACGGTTCTCCTTGGTGGCACCTCCCGAGTTTGGTGGCTCCACCTGAGGTGTAGAAGAGGACCTCAGCAGAAGACTTTTCTCTGAGAGCTTTTGAGCAGTCGTCTCTTTGCTGTGGTAGATTTCTGCCGTCCACTTGCTGGCAAGTGTCCTGCTCAGCCTGTCTTTTCTTCCGGGTGCGCCCATTGACTGGAGCTCTGAGTTTTCTCAAATAATAAACCACTCCCTAGTGCAGTGTCTACATTTCCATTTCTTGAATAGTGAAGCAGGACTCACAGAGCAGTCTTGAGTGCAGAATTGTTCCACGATTTCACACAGCCTCCCATTGAGTCTATTATGGTTTTCTTATCCACTGCTAATTTAACACCAAGTTTTAAGATTTGCCTTTATCCTGTCTTTCCAGGACATTCAACTTAGTTCTCATAGAAATAGCAATTTCACACGGTTGCTTTATGATGCTAAATTAAATTATGTTACAATGGCAACACTAATGACTGGCATTACCAAGTTGGTGGTAGTGCCAGCACATTTCTTGTTTGGCATAAAGGTCAGCTGGCAGGGCAGAAGTCAGAAAGTCGCCTTTTCTGCATAGCGAGTGAGCCTCAAGCTTTGCCCTGTGTGGGCATCTGCTCACAAGGTGCCAGGGGCAGGTTTGGTGAGGAAGTAGAAAGCGCTGGTTAATGGATATCTTGACAGTAGCAGGCAATGGAGGCTTCCACTCTTATTTGTAGCAGGTGCTAGCGGCACACAACCTCCTCCAGCCTGGGCAGATGGAGCACTGTCTCCCAGCCTTCTCGAGTGGAGGTAACCACAGAGCTGGCTTTTTACCACCGTCTGTGACTGTATGGCTGTGTGGCTTGAGCCAGCTACCAGAGCCTCTGTAATACAGGGGGAGGAGGTACTGCCTGTGCCTCCCAAAGACCATGCACAGAGAGGTTCTCAGGGGTTCTGGGGTCAGGCAGGTGACGTGGCACTACCTGGAGAGAGCACTGTCCAGAAGAGAGTAGTGCAGAGGCAGCTCCTGGAAGTGCATTTCAGAAGTAAGCAGGTGGGCGTGGTCAGCATTAGGTGGCTTAACAAGGAAATACAAATTAAATTGCAAAATATATTTTTAAAAGAAAGAAAGAAGAAAAAGACCTGAGCACAACCTAGATTTCCCCTTTTCCATCTGTAAGACTTATACAGCTGTCACAGTGTCTGAAAGGAAACCCTGTACCTTTCATGCTGCCACTGCCCTACTCCTTGCCTACCAGCCTCGGAACTACTCATCCACGTTCCCAAGGAGTATTTGTCTGGTGTCTCTCCCTCACAGGATGTCCTCGTGGTTCATGTACACTGAAGCCTGTCTCAGTGCCCCATTCCTTCCTGGGCTGGCTACTGCCCGACTGTGTAGACACACCAGGGTCTGTGATGGACATCTGAGCTGTCTTCGTCTTGGCTGCTGTGACCAGTGTGCTGTGAGTGTGTGTGGACATGTACTGTATTTGTTTGGGTCCCTGTTTTTGGTTCTTGTAGGCCTGGAAGTGGCATTGCTGGGTTGCTGGTAATTCTGTGTTCTCCATTCACAAAGCGCAGTTTGCTGCTGGATATGACCTTCTTGGTTGACAGACTTTATTTCCTTTTAACTTTCAGGCCTTTGCAAATGCCATCCTATCACCTTCTGTCCTCTGTGGTTTCTCTTGAGAAGCTGCTATCTCCCACTGTGGCTCTCTGTGTACAAATACAGTCACTTTTCTTGGGATATTTTGGGATTGTCTCCTTGTCTTTGGCCTCCAACAGGTTATGCCGTGTGTCGACATGACTCTCTATGAGTTTATCCTGCTTGGAGCTTGGTGAGTGTTGCAGATGTGCAGAGTAGTGTTTTTCCCAGATGTAAGGTGCACTGGGCTGTGGTCTCCCACTGCTGGCAGGAACTCCATGTGCCCGTGCTGTTCTCTTCATGGCCTCTTGTGTCTGTGAGGCTTATCTTACCAGCTTCTTTGCAAGCTTGTTGATTCTTCCTCCTCAGATCTGTTGCCAGGTCCCAGTTTTCATTTCAGTTATTATACTTTTCAACTCTAGAATTTCTCTGTGTTTTGTATTTTTAAAAATAATTTCTCTTTTTTTGATTTTTCTCTATTTTGAGACAAATCCTGTCATTTGATCCTGTGGTTCTTTAGACAAGTTTCTTTACCTTTTTTTTTTTTTTTTTTTTTTTTAGACAGAGTCTCACTATGTAGCCCAGGCTGGCCTCAAACTCACACTGATCCTCCTGCCTCAGCTTCCCTGGTGCTAACATGTCTGGCTCCTTTACTTTTGAAAAACCACTTAAAATAGCTGGTTTAAAGTCTTTGTCTAGTAGGGCTTCCTCAGGAACATTTTCTTTTAACTCTTTTTCTTCTCAAATATGGGCCATACTCTTGTTTTTTTGCAGCTGCCATAAATTTCTGTTGAAACCTGGACATTTAAAATAATGTGACAGTTCTGGAAGTCAGAGCCCCCCCCCACCCCCCGACCCTCCTGCCGCCAATAGTTTGTTGTTATAGTTTGTTTAGTAACTGTTCTGAATGGATGGTGTGAGGTCTGTGTTCATTGTCAGAGACCCCTGAAGTCTCTGCCTGGTTAGTTAGTGGCCAGCTAATAGGACAGAGACTCTCTCCACGCCTAGACAGTGTGTCTCCTGGTCAAGGGGCTCTACGTGCATGTTGGGCCATGCTGTCAGTGTTCACGCAGGCAGCTGACAGCTCTGCCTGAGCTTTACTTCCTGCTTGCACAGAGCCTTGAGGTTAGCCAGAGGGTAAGCGAGGCCCTGAGCAAGCCACAGCATGATTTCCCACATGCTCCAGGTACAGCTCAGTCCTGGCTTTTCCATTTAAGCTTTTTGGGCAACCTACTGTTTGCTTGAGTTGTTGTCTTCTACCGTTTTGATGTTAAACAGTTGCCTCTGATTATCCTCAGTGCTTCCTCAGAGACAAGGCTGTTTGGAGAGGCTGTTGGGCAACTCCACAGCCGGTTAGACAGAGGTAGCCTTGCTGATGGGATCTTTCAGGGAGCCACCCAGCTGGAACAACAGTGACAGATCTCTGGGACGGGCTTTGAAGGAACTCAAACCCGCACTGCCTGCAGCTGCTGCATTCACTGTGGTTGTGGCAGTTGGGTTTCAAGAACATCACAGAGTTGGAGAGGAGAATGCGAATGACATGTCAACATGTCCCAGATTCTGCCTTTTCTCACCAGGACTTGGCCATCTCTCTCGAGGGGACACTGCGGGCAGCTCAGTCTTTGGTCAGTTCCAGAGTTCAGCGAAGGCTGACAGGGTCCATCTAACCAGTGTTCCCATCTCTGAGGGAGGAGAGGCTTTTTGGCTGTTGGCACTCGATGATGTCTGCTGACCTTTCATTGTGCGCTCAGGCTAAGGTTCTGTCTTATGAACGTGTCCCAAAGCCAAGGGACAAAAGAAAAAGTCATGTCTCTGACATGTTTATCAGTTACCATTTATAAATGGTGGAATACTGTAAATAAGTAAGTTTGAGGGAAATTCGGGGTCACATTGTTAGGTAGCTGTCAGCAATGAAGTGGGAGCCTGGGAGAGGGTGTGTCACACGGAAGTTATGAGCTCTGGTGCCACACTTAGAAGGACTGGGTTCAAAACTGGCTCTGAGGACTGTAACCACAGCATGGAGCGAGTTAACTAGCCTCTCTAGCTCGTTTTCTCTGTAAGGTGACGACAGCAGCACAGTGGTGTGGTGAAGCTTAAATGAAAGAATCCGTGTCACATGCTCTGCTTGGCCAAGTGTGTAATTGCTGTTTTTGTCCTTACTGTCGTTGAAGAGAAAACTCTTGGTGACACAATGGTAAATAAGTTGGCAGGATATGAAAATGTATGCCTACTATAGTGTGTGAAAATTTTTTTAATATTTAAATTTTTTTTCATTTTTTATTATTTATTAGTCCACATTTACAGTACATGATGATTGCATTCCTGTGGGGAGTTGGTGGAGGCGTATCTCACACATCTCGATTCTTTTTTCATCACGTCCCCCTGTCTCCTTATCCCCCTCTCATTTGCAAAACATCTATCTCCCTATTTCCTACTATCAATCTTCTATTTTGTTCTTTCTTTACTTGTACTTTTATTTATACTTATATTTATACGTGCAGTATTGAAGCTCGTATGTCTGATTTATTTTACTTAACATTGTGGTCTCAAGGTGCATCTATTTTCCTACAGATGACTCAAGTTTATCCTTCTTAATGGCAGTACTGTACTGTGCGTAAATACCACATTTTCTTTATCCATTCATTGCTGATAGACCTATAAGCCACTTCCAGTATTCAGATGTTATGAGATGTGCTGCTGTAAACATGGGTATGCATGGGTCCCTGTAATGTGATGTCTTTAACTCTTCTGGAAGGATACCTAGAAGGACAATAGCTGGGTCAAATGGAATTTCTAGTTTCAGTTTTTTGAGGAATCTCCATACTGATTTCCATAGTGGTTGTACTAGTTTACATTCCCACCAGTAAGACAGAAGGTTTCTTTTTTCCCTGCAGCTTCTCCAGTATTTGTTATTACTTGATTTCTTGATGATAGGCATTCTTTCAGAAGAATGATAGAATCTCAGTATTGTTTTAATTTATATTTCTCTAGTGGCCAGAGAGATGTTGAACAGTTTTTCATGTGCTTACTGGCTATTTGAACTTCTTTTGACAAATGTCTGTTTTTGAGTTCTTTATATATTCTAGATGTTAGACCTCTAAGGAATAGCTAGCAAAATTTTTTTCTGTTCTGTAGGTTGTCTCTTCACTCTGTTGCTTGTTTCGTTTACTGTGCAGAAGATTTTTAACTCAGTGTGACCCCATTTGTTGATTCTTGATGTTATTTCTTGTGCTATTGGTGTTCTGTTCAGAAAGTCCTTGCCTATAGCTATATCTTCAAGATTTTTACCTATTTTATCTTCCAGCGGGTTAAGTTTCAGTTTTAACATTTAGATCTTTGACCCATTTTGATTTTAGTTTAGTACATGGTGTGAGATATGGGTCTAGATTCAGTCCTCTGCCTGTGGATAGTCAGTTTTCCCAGCACCATTTATTAAAGAGGCCATCTTTCCTCCAGTGTATGTTTTGGCCTCTTTGTCAAAGATCAGATAGCTGAATGTGCCTGAGGTTTTTCTGGATCCTCTGTTCTGTCCCATTGATCCAGCATCTGCCTTTGTGTCAGTGCCATGCAGTTGTTATCACTGTAGCTTTTGTAATATAACTTGAACACTGGGACTGTGGCCTCTTGCATTGCTCTGTTGCAGGATTGCTTTAGCAATTCTAGGCCTCTTCTGGCTTCATATAAATTTTAGGATTGTTGTTTGTAGTTCTATGAGGAGCAGCACGTGAAATATTTCATATAAAGTATCAAAAAATAGGAAGATAGGGGAAAAAAATCCCTTGGTACCACATGGGAGAACCACAGTGATATAATTATGGAGTTTTTTTTTCCTCTTGTCCTTTTTTCTTAACAGTGTTACTATTGTGCTGTGTTTTGAAGTGGAAATGTTGCCCTCCTGATTAGAATCTCTCCTTGGAGAGGCTGGGTGCTGCCATTAGATACCATATTGGAGGCCTTCTGAGTGCATCTATGGGGCTTGCTGGCACCAGGCACTGCTGCTTTCTCGAGAGAGCTCTGAGGTGGAGTTTAAGACCTAGAAGCCTTCTTAGATTCTAGTGTCCCAGTGGCAGGCCTCTCCTTGGGACTCCATGTCCTCCTCTGCTGAATGTGAGGACAGTGGTGCCACCTTCACATGGGCTTGGTGCAGTGGAAGGACAGAGGCAAGTCCTGCCTAGTGGCTTATAGAGGCTGCACAGATGTGCTGTGTGCCGTGCTGGTGCTCTGTAATGGTGATGGTGCTTGTTTTCCTTTTGCAGGTTCCGGGGTGCTCCAATTATACCTGTAGCGGCCAAACCTGGGGGACCAGAGGCCCCTGAAACTGAAGCCCCACAGGGAATCTCAGAGCTCATTGAGGTACTGTCCGCTTGAATCCAGGTCACCCTAAGCGCAGCCTGCTCCGGTGGGCTTCTGTGACTGTCCTGTCCTGAGGGAGGGGAGGGGCAGCCCCCTAGAGAGCCCTGGCTGGCTCCCTTCACTTCCCTGCTCATGGGAAGGGCCAAAGACCTCACCTCCCACAGAAAGAGTAGCCAAGACTGAGAACCCTCAAGCCTCACAGCCCAAGGCTCTGAGGAGGACGCACCCTCCTGTGTCGCACTTTTTCCTTCTTGTCACTGCCTCCACCCAGATGAATGAATGCCCAGCACTGGAGCCCAAGGCCCAGGTCCCCCATTCCTGCCCACAGATTGTGCCAGCCTCTCTGGTGAGGCCCAGACTTTTCTCCCAGACGTGGCTGCAACGGGGGATGCAGTGCCCAAGGCAGCCAGCAGGACGGGCGTGTGGGGTGCTGGTGGGTACCTAAGAGGATGGCAGTGAGGGTGGGGCCGACGGAGCTCCTCCGTGAGCGCTCAGAGGGGCAGGGGTGCCTGGGTGCCTGGGTGCCTGGCACTGCGTTCCAGCTTGGCCCACCACCTGCTGTCTCTGTGAGCACAGGCAAAGGGTCTGCCTCCTTTGCCTCTGAGTCCTCAGTGGTAAAGGAGGGAAGACAGAAGCACTGGCCCTTGGGGCGTATGGGGAGGGTTAAATGGGTTGCCCGTGTTGCTGTGGCAGAGACTGAGTCAGTGATCGCAAATATCCGCAGTCACCCTGGAGGACCTGAACAGTTCGTCCTGTCCTCACCAGGGAAGCACCTGAGACAGACAGGCTCGGTGGCCTGGCCCAGCTCGCACACCATGAAGGCTGATTGTCAGGGTCAGCTTCATGGTCCTCTTCAACCTGGACCCACAGACCTGAGCTCAGGTGTGGCCTCTGTGATGCACACAGAACTGATCCAGCCTGCCGTGCAAACCAGATGTTTTCTGATGAGGCTTCTGTCACCTCTTCCTCGGCTCCAGAGCACCCTTGTGTGGGAGCTGGGGACTGTTGTCTTTATACAAGCAAAATCCAGAAGAGTGTGCCTCTGAATGATGTTGTCCTTTCCTTTAAGAGGCCTCTGCCCCGCCTCAAGCCCAGCTTGCGTGGGAGCTCCAGTCGTTTTCCAAAAGGATTGTTATTACAAGACTGGAACTGGCACACTCACTCCCCAATACTTTTTTGACAGCCTGTTCCATATGAAATCAGAAAGCAGCACAAGGGAAGTCCTAACGAGATGTTTGTGTTCACTTGTGTAATGGTAATCAGCTCTAGCAACATCTTGGAGCACGTAGATGCCGAGGAGAGCTGAGGTGTGTGGGAAGTCAGTGGGGAGAGGAAAAAAGGGGAACAGGGCCGTGGGGACACAGGACCACCACTCTGTCTCTGCTGGGACCCAGGAAGTGGCGAGAAGGCTCCAGGTCACCCTGCACAGCTCTTGCCCTGGACCCTCAGGCCCAGGCAGCACCCCTGGGAGCCACCTTCCCACCTCCTTCCTCGCATCCGTGTGTCCTTCCTTCACTTGCCCTTTCCTCTTTTCGGTGCAGCTACCAGGGAAACAGAATCCTCAAGGGAGGCAGATAGAGAGGTGAGCACACTAGTGCTCTAGCTGTGGTGATTGGGGGCGGGGTGTGGCTGTGCAGGAACAGCTTTCCAGAGAGGGAGGGGGCAGCTGCCAAGGTTGCAGCCTGTGGTGGGGCCAGGGTGGGGGATGGTGTGCCGGGACTGGGTGCTGTGGGACCTGAGGTGCTGCAGGCCTCAGGAGCCGCCATGACAACAGTCTTTGCTGCTGTGGAGACTTCGCAGGAGTGCCGTTAGGAGGGCTGGGGCGGCGGAGCACAGGGAGCAGGAGCCCAGCAGAAGCTTGGAATGCAGTTGGGGATGGGCTGCTAGCTCTGGCCAGCTTGCAGTGCACAGTCCTCCAGCCAGGCCTCGCCTTAGCGGCCTTGGTGCATGCCGTCTGGCCACACGACCACACCTCTACCCCCTCCGCCCCTCGCCCGACTGTCTGTGGCAGCAGCTTTTCTCTTCTAGCTCCTGAAGTCCCAGATTTCCATCCCGACAAGAGACCCCTCGGGCCCCTTCCTCATGTCTGTGGACCACTGTTTCTCCATCAAGGGCCAAGGCACGGTGATGACTGGGACCATCCTTTCGGGCTCCATCAGCCTCGGCGACAGCGTGGAGATTCCTGCCCTCAAGGTCAGTCTGATGTCCTTCCTTTCTGCCTCCCTCTCTTGCTGCAAAGGAGTGGACAGTCCCTTTGCCGTCTGCACTGCTGAGCTGCCAAAGCTACCCTTGCACCCCAGGGCTGGCCAGGGCCCTGCCAGCCTCTCTGCCCTGCTCTGTCCTCGCTCCACTGCCCCACCCTTGGGCTCCCCGCCCCAGCTGGCCCCACGATCCCTCGCCTTCCGAGCTGTCTAACCGTGCATCTGTATGGCAGTGTCCCGGGAGAGTTCTGAGTAGGTTTCTTTACTTGGGTAAGACACTGAAGCCCCAGAAAGTGAGGTGGTCTTGAAGTCACACAGGCAACACGGAGCCCCAGAGGACACCCTCCCCCCGAGTGGCAGGATGGACACATGCATGAGGTTATTTCTGGGTCCCTTTTTCTTAACCACAAGGGTTGAAAAGTCAAACACAGCTTGATTTGGTGGCTCTCAGCATCATTCACTGAGGGAGAAATTCAGATCATTCCTTACTCCCTGCACCTGTGGCAGACACCACACCATCCCCTTAAGCCCAGGGGAGGATGGACGTCTAGGGTCTCACTGTTGCCTGTGCTGTAGCTTGGCCCTCACTTAAAAGGCCTTGAAGGGCTGCTCTGCAGAAGGTTTTTCTTACAGGTGCATTTTACAGGTCAAGGAAGAAGTAGCTCTCCCTCCCATCCCCTCCCCCTTCAGAAGGAAAAGGTGGGGACAAGGATTTGCCAGGAGCTGAGCCAAGCGTGGCTGCTGGTTGGAGTGGCTGCCTGGGGTGCTGGGCCAAGGCAGATTGTCTGGAGAAAGGACCAGTGGGAAACACAGGGCTCTCAGTATAGAGATCTAGAGATAACCTCCATATTTGCATGCTGAGAACCCTGGCCAGGCTCCCCAGTGGTCCACAGGTATAGCTGTGTGGAAAGATGTGTGCTTTATAGAATTGGCTCTCATGGTTGGGGAACCTGGCAGGTCTGAAATTGGCATGGTAGGGTGAGAATCTGGAGGTGCTGGTGGAGGTGCAGTTGGAACATGACCTCCTGGCTGATTCCTTCCTCTTTGGGGAGGGTGTGCTGTGTTCAGAGTCCACCGATTTGAATGGGAACCTCACACAAAAAACATGCACTGAAACCCTCAGGATAATATCTGAACACATAGGCAAAGTGGCCTAGCCAAGCAGGCACAGAAAATGAACTGTGCATTGGAGCAGGAAGACCGTGATAGCAGCACCTGCGCAGAGCAAGGGAAGGAGAGAGGGCTGTGGCTGCCAAGCCTTGTGTGTGGACCTAGGGCAGGGACATGTGTTGGAGGACAGGAAAGAAGAGGGCTCCCTCCCATGAAGGAAGTCTCAGGCTCCCCCTTCACTTGACAGTGCTGTGGCTATTTTCCCTCCTGTAGGGGCTAGAGGTGGAAGGGGAATCTCCTGACAAGGGAGAATCAACTAGAAAAAGAAAAAAAACTCCTTGAACCAGGTTTCACAGTCCGGTGGGTGTGGCAGGAGGAGTGGGTGGCAAGGCTCTGCCCTTCCCCAGTGTTAGGCCCTGCCCTGTCCTACGCTTGGTAATAACCCCTCCTCTATGCCATCTTAGATCCCTCTCTGAAGACTCAGGGAAAAGACCACATAAATCACTTTAAGCCCAGAGCTAAACCTGTAAATCTTAGAAAATAAAGCATAAAACCATGAAAATAAACTAAATTTATGTTTAACAGAAATAAGATTACAGTTGTGAGTGTGTGATGATTCTTAGTTGGAACTGAAAACAGATCAGTGCTAAATTTCCTAACAGTCCCTGTGTTCCTTTAGCAGACCTCTAGGGGCCACCCTGACCCAGCATCCTTTGTCCTCTGGGCAACCCAGGGCAGCCTGGGAGTGGAGCTGGGAGCGGGAGAGGGTGTCAGAGGGGCTCAGGTAGACTGAACTGGGGCACCAGAGACTCGAGGGAGGAAGAGGTCTTGGATGGAGGGACAGTGGCTGCAGTGGTGTGAGGAGAGCTCAGGCAGGCCTGAGGCAGACGGTGTGGGGTGAGCAGGCAGGTGTGTCTGAGGGGATGTGTGCTGAGCTTGGGGGCTGCCCTTGGCATCCGTATAAAGGTGGCATGTGCTTTTTAGCTCCTGGTTACTGATCCTGCATGCATAGCAAGTGCTTGGCCGATACAAATTTCATCCCTTCTTGCTGTTTTACCCCAGCCAACTGTGCAGCCTTCTTGGCATCCACTACTGTCTGGTCCACCGATTTAATGGTCAAGCAAAGCAGGAGCTGTAAGGGGCACACTTGGATATTTAGCCAAGGAGTTTGCCAAGCGAAGTGTGGAAGATGCAGCCTTACTTCTCCTTTGCTTCTTATAGCAGAATGCAAGGGGAAAGGAATTGTTTGAGAGAGGAATTAGTAGCAAAAAAGAACTAGCACTTGAAGATTTGCAGGGGGGTTCACAGCCTGTCCTGTTGCAAAGGACGCACAAGACAAAGCCTTTGCCATTGAGAATTACAAGTTTGAGCCCAGTCCGGGCAACTTCAGGAGAGCCTATCTCATAATAAAATTTTAAAAAAGGGCTGGAGATACAGCTCAGTGTAAAGGCCCTGAGTTCCATCCCCAGTACCGCCCCCACCACACACACACACACACACACACACACACACACACACACACACACACACACACACGGTGAGCCTACATGGCGCCCTAGACCTATTAGCGGAGGCCAGAGAATGAATCCAGGGGCCAGGGCCTGTGGAGCCAGGGCCTGTGGAGCCAGAGCCTCTGTTTGCCCAGAGGGAAGAGAGTCAATCCACAGAGGGTCAGTCCCAGATCTTAAACCGAATTGAATTTCACCCTCCTGTGCTCTAAACTTGCTTGGGACCCATGACCCCTGTATTTCTTCACTCTCTTTCTCTTGGAATGGAATGTCTGCCTATCTCAGCATTGTAGTTTGGAAGTAGATGACTTGATTTCTAGGTGCACAGATGGAGAGGCATTTTGCCCCAGGATAGAGGATAGGCAGCACCCAGGCCTAGTTAGGTGATTTAAGTGACGAGATTAGAGACTTCTCTGAACTACTCTTTAGATGAGATTTTGGACATAGTTAATGCCGTAATAGGTGAGATTTTGGAAATGTTGAATGGGATGCGTGTTTCTTTTGCATTTGGGATGGATGTGAAGTCTAGGAATCAGAGGGTAAACTGTAGTGCATTGAATTGAATTGTGTCTTCTAAAAGAAATGTCCATGCAGAACCTCAGAATGTGACATTTTTGGGATAAAGATCTTTTGCAGATATGACTAAGGTAAGGACCTCAAGATGAGCTCCTGAGGCAGGCTCTGAACCCACTGATACCTGTCTTTGTAAGAGGAAGAAGAGACAGTGATTCTCAGAGAGAGAAGTTCACACCTGGGCAGAGGATAACGTCCTGGACCCTCAAGCCAAGAGAGGCAGTGCTGCCACCAGAAACCAGGAGTTGAGGCATGGAGCTGATCCTCCCTCAGAGACCCAATGGGACCAGCCTTGCCCACGAGTGGGTTTGGATTCTGGCTTCAAAGCTTGGGAAGAAGTTTCTGTTGGGAGTTATCAAGTTTGTAGCAAGTTGTTAGGCAGCCTTAGGAAACACATACAGCTTTTGGATGGGAAGGACTGGAATCAGAAGAAGCCTTGTCCTTACGATCCTGGGAGTGGGCTTTGGCTGTCTAGGGAGGAGTCACCCCAGCTTCTAGCACCGCTTTAGCATGCAGAGGCTTCACAGGCTTGAGCTTAGGACACAAAACAACCACATGGCAAGAAAGCCAAGATTTGAAGGCATGTGTCCCACTCCAGACACCAGGCTGTGTCCCAAGGAGACAGGCTGGTAGCGTTTCCTCTCCTTCACTAGGACCCAGGAGCTGTCTCCTGGGCAGCCTTGTGAGCACGCTGGTTGTGCCCTGTGGAGCCTCTCTGATGTAGATACCTATTTCAGAAGCCCCTGAGGCTTGGCTCTCCTGACCTCTCACCCCTGCCCTCCTCTAGCAGTGATCGGTGGCCATGCCTGTCGGGCATGAGGATGTCACTATGGCCCTCTTCACAAGCACAGTGACGTCCCTGTAAGATTTCGCTAATGGACTTAGACACATCTGACCGCTTGAACTCCCCAGGAGGCGAGGCACAGCCATTCCAAATAAACAGTCGTGTTCCCTCCTGGCCTGGCTGGCCCGCCAGAGCCTGCCATACCCCGGCCCCTATTTCTGCTGCCCTGTCCATTCCCAGCTGTGGCTGATTAGCTAAGTGGGGAAACGTTGGGAACCGGGAGTAAATGAGGAAAAAAAAATCCACTTAGATCCAAGAGTGGTTTAAACACCAAATATCCTGCAAGTCACCAGCTTTCTCCCTAGCTTTTTGGCTCCCTCAGGCCTCAGCCTGGGAAATGGATCTTGGGATTTCAAGGTAGCGATGTTCCTTGTGGTGATCAGCAGTCAGGGTTGTAACATCAGAAATAGTAAGCGCCACAGACCGCAGAGAGGATAAGTGAGGCTGGGATTTCAGGGGACCCAGGCCTGGTGCTGACCAGCTCTGTGGCCAGAAGCAGCTCCTTGGCCTTTGCTCCTCCAACTCCGCTCACACTGAAGACAAGGCTGTGTGCTTGGTGCTGTCTGGGACTGTGAAGATGGGCAGGGGTATGGTGTGGACTAAGCTTGTGGCGCTGGGAGACAAGTCCTAGCTGCTGTGCTTAGCATCTCTCTGGCTGCCATCACTGGTTTTTTTTTTTTTTTGTACCAGGAATCAAACTCAGGACCTCGCGCTGGCCAGGCAGGCGCTGTGCCACTGAGCTACATCCCCAGTCCCTTTGACACTGTTTTCACAGCGGGTATTTGCTGCGGGCTCCAGAAGTCATCATACAGGGTCCTTTCTGGTTGTAAGGAAATGGCTCTTTTCGGGGCTACTGAATGAGTTAACCCAGTCAGTGTCGTGATGATGATAAACGCTAGCAGATAGACTGGATTTCTATTTAGTTGATAGAACATTTAGAGAAAAGTTCAGAATTTGATAGCATATTCCTTCAAGTCAAGTCCACGTTTAGGTTTTCTCCTTTACGGAAAAAAAAAAATCCCAGAAGATGTGTTCTGTCCACGCACCAACTGCTCACGAGGACACGACCCCTGTGCTGCAAACACATGCTGCTAATAAAGAATGATAAAAACCCCAGGAAGGAGCGAGAAAGCCCTGACTACTACTGGGTGTTGCTGCATTTCCCTTTGTCCCTGCTTCTGGAAGGTAATCGCAAGGTGACATAAGACTATGGCATCTGGAAAGAATCCATTTTCCTGCCCAAACAAGCCCACAGCCAGGGCTCTTCCAGACCTGCCGTGGCCCACTCAGCTCAGTTTGGGTACTTAGCCCCCAGCTTGTGAGCATGCTCGCTGGCGCCTAGCACAGCTGCACTGCATTGGTCTGTAACCTCCTTGCTGTCCATGCCTGTGTTCTCAGCAGTCTTTATCCAATGAATGCAGCAGTAGAAAGAAACCAGTAGTGCAAATAAGCCTTTATCGGCCATTTGGTGGGAGACAGGTAATGGTGTCGTGCAGACAGTGGGAATAGCTGCCTTCCTCAGGCTCAGTCACAGAAACCTGGAACAGGGCAGCTTGTCACTTCCTCTGGGCCCCTGCATGGGGCTCTTTGGAGCCGTGTCCTGATGCTCATCAGTGACAGCGTGGAGAACTTCCCGTGTCACTCTGTGGCCCAGTGTGGGAGGAGCAATTAAACATCACATCTTGGGCTTCAGAGCTGGCTTCCCAGCTCCTCGCAGGACTGAGCTCCTTCTGCCCCTGTTTCTTTTCATCTCGAAAATGTTACCTGGGGCCAAGGATGTAACTCAGTGGCTTAGCGCCTGCCTAGCAAGCACAAGGTTCTGAATTCGATTCCCACTACCAAAAAAAAAAAAAAGAAAGTGTTGCCTGGCCATCATCTTCCTGTTTCCTGTTTCTTAAAGATATGTAAAGAAAAGGATTTTTGTGAATTCATTGTTCAGTGGCTGTTGGCCTTTGGTGGTAGAAACTGGAGTCTGTTCTCGGTGCCTGTGTATACTAGAGGCAGCCAAGTGGAGTGAGCAGAGCAGGAAGGAGAACATGGGGGAATTGGGACAGTTCTGGAGGGGGTGGCAGTGTGGCCTTGTGAGCACATCAGACTCTGGCAACTGGCTGCAGAGGGGCCTGGTGTGTTGGGCCCATGGCAGCCCATGGCCACTGCAGGATCAACTCCCCATGCCCAGCAGGACCGTGCCTCCGCACCTGTTCTTCTCCCAGTCCAGGGTCTGCCTCTTACATCTATGGACAGGCCTGGTAGAGCCACTGTTTCCAACCACTGTCTCCTACAGATTTTCACTGTGTAACACTTGCCCCGTGTGGCTGGGATGAGGACAGCGGAGTGATCAGGCAGGCAAGGCAACACATTTGTCCCTGGAGCTGGGGCATGCCCAAGAAAGTTGGTGTACTGTCATTAGGTGCCCACTGCTTGGTGCTCCCGTGTGTCCATGCCGTCCTAACTCTATACAGTGGACCGCGTTTGAGGCTGTCCTATTGTGCACTCACTGGGGCATCACATCCCCTCCCAGAACCAGAATTTCCTGGGGTCTGATATAATCCGCAGTGTCAGCGTATAGAAAGTCTGCAGGCCAGGCTGCCGTCTTTCCATCAGGGCAGCCTGTGTTGTGTGTATCCTCCCCTTTCACTAGCCTCTTCCTCAGCTACGGGAGTGCCATAGCCCTTGTGGGGGTCCCGGCTTTCCAGGCCCTTCACACTCGGGGACCTGGGGCTCTGTGAGGCCTTTGCCACTGTCTTGCCTTTCTTGTGGCTTAAGGATGAGAGTCACATCTGTGGCCAAGGTATAATATCCTGTGATGTCCCCCACTGGACAAGGCTCAGAAAGGCCAGCGGCCAGGTGAGGACACAGAGTGACCTTAGGAATAGGCAGCCAGGCCAGTTCTCTCTGGGTGCTACCACGCTCAGCATCCTACGGACATGGCAGGTGTGATGCCCCCTCTAGCAGACCTTTGCTTGCAAGTTCCTCTGACCTGTTCTCACCCTCAACTCAGTGTGAGCTGGGCCCTTTCACTCTGAGAGCCTCCAACAGCCAAGTCCCCTAGTACAACCTGCACTCCCAGAAGGCCATCCCTGAGATGTGTTGGGTCTTCCCTCCCCATGATGTTGGTCCCAGCTGCCATGTGTCCTGTGGAGCTGGCCCTGAGGCCTACAGTGCATGTCAGGCTCCCATGGGTGTCTGTGTCAGGTCTCCATCCTCTCAGTTTGCCATCTGGTGGCTTGTAGGGGCAGCATTCTGAGCCAGAGCAGGCTTGGTACCACACACGGCAAGGCCCCAGAGTGGGTGATCGCTGAAGGATATGCGAATCTGCTTCCTATGCTGCCAGTGCTCTGTGACCTGGACAGGTCCTTTCTGGGCCTTCAGCAGCTCCCCAAGGGTGGTACTGCTCCATGGCATTAAAATCCCTCCAAGCTGATCAGGGGGAGGCAGATTCACTCTGGTGACGAGACTAAGATGTGTGTTCTCAGTCCTGCTGGAACACCTGGGATAAGAAGCCCAGAGCCCCTGCCGTCAGCCCTGAGTAGAGTGAAGTAACTGTGGTGTTACCCCAAGTCTCAGAGGGATGCCCCCGGCCTGCTTTTCCTTCCCCAGGCCTCAGGGAGGAGGCTGGCGGCAGACTTGGGCCCCTGTTGTTGGCTGGCTGTGCAGAGGGCCTGGATGACTGTGGCATCCTTACAAGGGTGACTTGGGTGCCCAGACGAGCTGGAATATGGGAGGAGTGGCAGCTGTACCCTGTGTGGAGTCTCTGGAAGAAGGAGATAATAAGGAGCAGTCAGTACTGTCTGTCCGGGTTCACCAAGGCCCTCCTGACCCGCTCCTGCAGCTGCTGTAAACCTGCCTGGCTAGGGTTAGGGTTAGGGTTAGGGTTAGGGTTAGGTAGTCCAGCCAGCCTCCTGTGTCTCTAGTGGAAGCCATGCACTGGGGTCTGGGTCTGAGGAGGCCTGGCCTGCTGTAGCACCCCGTGAGCCCTGTGTGAGACCCCCTAACTGCTGAAATCTCTTGAGTGGAACTAAGTCAGTCTCATTGCTTCCTGGAGGGGCAATGGCTGGACTGCACATAATGATCGAGGCATGCCGAGTGGAGGGGCAGCTCTGTGACCCAGGGAGAGTCCTGCCTGCCTGATAAGCAAGCACAGTCTCCAGGGGGGTTGGGTTCCTCCTTGCGCCTGCGGGCCCTCCGCTTTCACCATCTCAGGAAGGCCGGAGGCAAGGTGTGACTCAAGAGGAGCCAGTCCCGAGAGGGGGTGACATGGATGCAGGCTCACCTTTGTGCCTGGAGCCCTGGGGCTGCTGTTTCACCCTTAGCTGTGGGCTAAAGATGACAGGTATGTCCTTGAGGGGCTGGAGAATGTGAGCTGGCAGTGACCGGGTCGCTCTGTCAGGAGGTGGGCAGCAGGCTGGGGACAGAGGACGGGGTAGAAGTGGCCATGGTGCAGCAAATGCTCAAGGTGGGCAGTGGGTAGGAGTGCTAGGCTGTGCTGCCGCAGGCGCAGGTATTGCACGGCATGTACAGGAGAGTTAGTCTCCGGTGTGAGTCTAGGATCCTTTTCACTTTGGGAGCAAGCTCTGGTTCAATGGGCAGCATGGCCATGCATGCGGGACCTGGTTGACTGCACCATGGCACCGGCCCTCCTGTATCTCCAAATACAGTCACCTTTGACTGGACCCAGGGTGGGTGTCCCTGACCCTTCCCTACGTGCAGTAAGGCTGGGTGAGAATGGCGGGGGGCGAGCGGTTTGCCCGGGGCCCTTCTGGCTTCTTAGCATAGGGGTGTTGGTGCTGAGTTGGAGTATGCCAGAGCTCTGCTGAGGGATATGGTGCCAGGAGGTAGTCACGGTTGCCCCAGGAGTGTGGTGGGGCACTGGGCAGCAGTGTTAAGCCAGAGGTGAGAGACACCAGTAGAGCTGAGGGAAAGGGAACTCCTCATAGCGGAGATTGAGGCCTAGGGCATCGGCGGTGGTCTGTAATCTTTAGAAGGGCAGTAGGATACTGTTGGAAGGCCGAGTGGGGAACAGGAAGTTCCAGCTGTAGACCCTGCCTGTGGGCTGCTTCCACATGGCCCGAGTGCTCTCTGTCCCCCTGAAGCTGGGCTTGGGAGAGCCCTCCTGGGCCCTCAGGTCTCAAGGATACACTCCCCAGGCCTGTCCAGGCTGTCCCCAGGCCCCTGTGAGGTCCTCCAGCCCCTCTCTTCATTCCTGTTCTCCTTCCCCTCCACAGTGGGCTTCAGGCTTGGTGGCATCTAGCCATTGTTTCTTACACTCTTCCCTGGTGAGGGTGGGCCAGTGACATTTGTTGCACTATTTATTAAAACTTGATCCCACCACAGGTCCCTGAATTCTAGGCAGCAGAAGCCAGGGAATTAATGTTCATGGCACTGTTTGAAATAACCAGATCTGCCAAGAAGATTCCTCACTCCGCACACTGGGGATGAGTAGGGGAGGGGATTCTTTTCATAAGGAATTTAAGGAAACCTGTGGGCCTGACTCACCACTTAGTGCAGCCTCATTGACTTAACATCTCTCAGCTTCTTCATCTGAAGAAGGAAGAAATGTTGGTGATCGAGCCTGCTGTGCAGTTTTCCATGGGAAGTGCTCGGTGTGTTCGTTCAGCATGTGCTACGCAGCATCTGCTGTGTGTGGTGGGAGGCCAGGTCATGGCAGAGGGTGCGTGGGGCAGGCCAAGGCCACAGTGCTGTGTCTGCGGACCTCATCTTCTCACCATGGGGTGTGCCGGGGTCATGCCTTGCTTTCTTTACAAAGCAGTGATTGGGACTAGGAGGGCTGCTCAAGTCTAGCGAGCTCTCTGGGGAGGTGAGATTGGAAATGTTGCCTGATAGACGGGACCCAGCTCCTGTGAAAAGAGGAGCCTGAGGCCTGGGCAAGGGAGAGGAGGGACTCAGAGCAGGCTGGGTGAGCCCTGGAAGTCCTCCCAGTGCATGCTGCCTGCTTCCCTTGCCTGACCTGGCTCACCTGCGGCCCAGCCCCTCACAGCGTGGCCTCACAGGGCGCTGCTGCGACCTTCTGCTTTTGTTTCCCTCTTTAGAGGAAAGCCAAGTGTTCCTAGGTGTGTGTAGAGCCAACACATCGTTTCAATGGCATATTTTTAGTTCCCTCTCTTAAGAGACAGTGACAGAGATGCTGTAAACATTGTTGAAATCGTCCACAGGCCATGACTTGTAAGTCACAGGGAAAGGGCAAATGAGACGTCTTATTAAAATAAAGACACTCGCCTGCTTTTGTTTGAAGTTTTGCTAAAATACTTTGTCTTAACATCTTGTTTAAAAATAAGTTCCAGCTATTCAGAGTTTTGGTGTTTTTTGTTTTTTTTTTTTTTCCCATGCTATTCGCACGAACTGGTTCTGGTAACTTGGAGTATGAGGGTATCACTGTGGGTGTGATGATGAGGACAAGTCCCCGCCCTGCATGCCTGCACAGCTGCCTGGCTTGTGCCTTCTTGGCTGTGGGCACAGCAGGTACACAAGGAACCCACTGAGGCCAAGGGCAGAGCGGGCATCTAGGTCTGAAGGGTCCAAGGACTTCTGAGAGGTGTGGACTGGAGGGCATTCAGCCAGCACAGGGGCCCCAGATGGGGACAGGGAGGAAGGCCCTTGGCTGGAGTAGAGAAGCTGGGCTTGAGGTGCTGGAGAAGAGCCCCTTATGGAGCCTGTGGTGGTGTGGGTGCGGCGCTGTGGCATGCATGTTGGCAGGGGACACAGATGTCATGGACAGTGGCTTCCAGGGGACCAGGACCTGTTTGGGCCCAGAGAGGAGGCTTTGCAGTAGCTCAGGCAGGTTGATGTGGCCTAGGTCAAGCAGGCAGCACTGCAGCAGGTCTCCAGGGTGTTTAGGAGAGGGACCCACAGGGCTTGGTGAAGCAAGAGGCATGTCCTAGGTGGCCCGGGGCTCTTTCTAGAGTAGCAGGCCCGGTGGTGGAGCCCATGCTGAGAGCAGGGTCACTGAGCCAAGGGCAGCGACGAGCCAGGAGCAGGGCTAGGGGCTCAGTAAATCGGAAGTGGATGGGGCATCCGCTTGGTGAGTCCTAGGAGGCAGGTTGCCATGGGTCTGATGCTCAGTGGAGTTTGAGATAAGGCAGAAGTTTGTGAGCAGTGTGGATCCAGCCTTTACAGTTGGGGCCCCTGGCTATAAAGGATGAGAAACATTACAGAGCAAGCTGCAGCTGTTTCCAAGTCCAAGGTTGTGTTTCCAGGCTCCCAGGCTCCCAGCCCCCTTTCCTTCTTGGCTTGGGCGCCTTCCTGCTTCTGAAAGGTGAGGGCGAGCACCCCAGCCTTGGCCTTGCGGGATGGGGGGAAGAGCATTCCTGGAGACACCCTGGGAGAAGTTGTACCGGGCTGCCCAGTGCCAGTGCCAGGTAATGGGGAAGGCAGCTACCCCTCAGTCTCCCCCTCCCAGGCCGCCCTCACTGCTGCTGCTGCTGCTGCTGAGAAACAAACCAGGGTGACTGGGCGGAAGGTCAGGAGTTTAAGAGCTCGTTTGATTCAAAACCCGGTAAGAGACAGGAGGGGAGTGCGCTGGTTTTATATGTGGATCCTGGTATTTTCTTTGAGTTGGGTGGAGAGTGGAGGGGCAGGGAGGGAAGGCAGGCCGCCAGAGGGCACGCTGCCAAGCAGAGCACAGCTAATGCGAACCATACGGCTGGCGGGTGGGCGGGCAGCAGCAGCAGCAGCCCATCTCCTGGTCAGGCATAATGCAGTCCTTGCAGGCGGGCAGGCAGTGAGGTGGCCTGGACAGTGCGGCTGCTTAACCCTTCAGGTGCTGAGCGTGAGCTGGGCTGTTCCTCCTGCATGTCGTGCTGCTGCCAGTGCCTGTCCTGGACACAGGCTGGTTGGCAGCATCCCTGCTTTGTCTCACCAGTTGCCACCCACACCCCTGCCTGAGATGTGATGACCAGAACTGTGTCCAGGCAGCCTCAGTGTTTGGGGGGGGCATCGCCCTGGTGGACAGCCACTGGGCTCATGGGTGGCTCTCGTCGCTGGCCTGGCCGGGCCTGCACTTTTCAGGTCATGTGTGCAGTGCCGTTGGCCCGAGCAAGTGTGAGGGCTTCCCGTGCAGCAACAGCTGGGGGCAGGGAGACGGTTCTTGGTTGCCCTGGCCATCGGAGCTGACGCCCAGGCTCACTGCTGTTCCACCCACTGCTTCCAGCAGAGCCCACGTTCCTTTCTCCTGTTGTGAGTGGGGAACACAAAGCCTGCTGCTTGCTCACCTCCTGGCGGGCTCGGGACACTGTCCCTCTTCTCTCACTGTTCAGAGGGCAGTGGTCTGAGGAAACGTGCACGGGGGCTGTCCACCTCAGCAGTGTTCAGACCAAGAGCAAACGGAGATGAGCTCCACATGTGGCCTCGGGGGACAGGCCGTGTAGACCCGGGGTACTGTACATCCCTGGAACCACCACGCCATCTATGCGGAAGGACGACTCCTGGATCGCCTGAACTACAAGTGCTGAGGCTTCCAGCAGTCTTGTTCTTGGGCCCTTGGTAAATATTTTGGGACTGTGGTGCTGAGTGCAGAAGCAAGTCTTAGAGAGGTATGGATGGTTTGGTCCACTTGACACAGGAAAGCTGCACACACCCCCATGTGTTTGTGTGTACATCCATCGGAGAGACCTGCGAACGGTGACTGCGTCCTGGGGGAGCAAGACATAGAATTAGGGAGCAGAGCGAGAGTTTTCCTGTCCTTGGCTGTATAATTGGTGTTCAGCCCTACAGCAAGCTGGCATTCATCTGTTCCTTGTGTGGCTTTTATGAAAGCAAAAATAGACCCCGAGAAAGAGCAACTTTTGTTCTTGCCTCCTGCACCTCTCCTCTGCCTCACCCTGCTTTGGCCCTGGAGAGCTGCTTTCTGCGGGGGAGGCGTCTGTGTGGGGATCCGAGGCCTCGCCTGGGCCCGTTCTGCCAGGGAGGCTGAAGGGGTCCCCTCCCTGCCGCAGGGTGGCCTGTGGTCACCCACTGTACCCCTGTGGCTGCCTGCCCTCCGAACCACGTGACCTGTGTTTCCCTCACAGCCAAGTGGAGCACTCGTCACACGCAGCCTCGCTCCGGTGCAGGCGTGTGTGCAGCCCCTCGCCCCTCCCGCCTGCCTAGCTGACTCGGATCCCCTCCCAGCTGTTTCTCCTCATCTCCCCCGGCTGCAGCCCCTTTCTGCCCATTCTTGTTCTCTCCCCTCCTCAGAGAGGCACAAAGACCTGTTGTTCTGGCTTTCCCTGGGCTCTCCGTGGCCTCCTGCGCATTAACATATACAAATACTCTTGTCCCTTTTGTGGGGGCTGCCACCCTCCCTGATGACACTCGGGAGAGCAGATGCATTACTTCCATTGCCCCCTGCCACAGTGGGGGAGGCCGCACAGTAGTGACAGTGACGCCAGGGTCTATCCCTCCACACCACAGCCAGCTACTTGCTCTCACTCCCTGGCTCTTTTTAAGGCAAAGAGAAATCAAGGCCCAGAGAAGTTAAGTTTTGTGGTTTAGACACACAGGTCTGGCTCCAAAGCTTGTGTACCCACCACCCGGCCTCCATGTGTCACTTGCGACTGTGCACTGGTGTGTGACATCCTTGAAGCTGTCAGACCAGGGGGTTTGGCCTCTCCATGTTTCAGATTTCTCCAGCTGCTGTGTGTCCCTGGACGGGACCCTGCCCACCAGCAGCTCCATACGCCCTTCTGGATCACCGTCTTAGGAGGCCTGGGCCGTGAGAGAGAAGGGGTCTGGTGTAATGTGGCCTCTGCAGCCCACTCCAGCCACAGTGTGTTCTAGAAACTCGGCTGTGCACAGAGGTTACTGTGTGTGTCGGGTGGGAGAGGCGATGAGACCGGGCCCTGGAGGTTCCAGATCCCACAAAGCCAGGAAGAAGGGCTCTGGGCCCAGTGCCAAGGGCCTGATGGGAAGTGCACTGTGCAGGCCCTGCGCTGGGAGTAGCGTTTGGATGGGTCCCTCCCCTCTCCCTGTGTCTTTTGAGTGGTCCCTGGGGAGCCCTCCCCTGGCCAGCGCTGTGGAGCCTGTGCTCTGGAGCCCCCCAGAGCCTGGCTTCTTACAGCTGTGTCCCCACACAGCTCACTGGCCTCTGAGGTGGGGACCAGGCATCCTGCTGCAGCCATGCAGGGATTTTACTTTATTGCTGATGGTGGGCCCTGGCCAGCATCACACTCTCTGCTCCTCTGCTCTTTTGTAGCTTGGGGAGGGTGGAGGCTGGAGGGTCACCTTGAGCAGTGCTGCAGTGGGCTGCAGAGCAGGCAGTGTCCAGACCTATTCTGCCTGGGCCTTGGACCTGAGTGGGTCTCTGTCAGGAGGCACTGTGGCCATCCATCACACCTAGGATGCTGAGGCTCCCCTGGGCTCTACTGCTGCCCATGGGCCTTCACTGTCACTGCCTAGTGGGCTCCACTGACGTGCTGTCTGGAGTCAGAGCACCTGGTTGGACCCTCTGCCCTCTCTTGCTTTGAGCAGAGCTCTGCCCTCCTGGCTGCAGCTCATGGTCTGACTCTGTGACCTGTGTGAAAGGCCAGTGGCCAGTGGCCAGTGGCAGGATGCAGGTGATCATTCCCGTCGAGGCCAGCAGTGCGTCTGCTCTAGCCTTCTTCCCACTGCCGGCTGTGGTTCATGGGAAGCCCTTTGAGGGGCTTTTTGATGTGCACCGTGGATGTTTGGCTTGACCAAGTTTGTTTGCTTAAGCATTACTCTTGCCAGTTCATTCGGATCTTCTCTTTCTTTTAAAAATATGCTGCTTGCCAAAGGTTATTTTGGATCTGTTTTTGTTTATCAGGTAGAATTGTTCCAGTGCAATTGAAAGCAGACTCACATGTTGACACGCACCAGAGCCGCTTGCCAGGGCACTTGCACACGCGCACACATGCACGTGCACTGTATGGGGGAAAATCACCCAGTGCCCACAGAGGTTCACAGCCTGGGAATGGTCTCTGGGAAAGCACCTCTTTCCCCAGGACTTATAGCTTGAGGGTTTCTGTACCTAGGTGCTGGCAGTGCAGAGCGTTAGGCTGGAGAAACCAGGGATGGTCACCTCTCAGGCTGTGCTGGGACAAGCATGGCAGGGCTGTGGGGACCGGCTGGCCATCCACAGATGCTCCTTGTGGGCCTGGCTCCTTTCTCCATGCCCCGGCTTCTCCTGTTCATAGCGAGCTGGTGGGCTCCTCCCTGAGGGAGGCTCCCAGCCTTCAGGGAGAAAACAGGGCTGGCTGGAAGTCAGCCAGGGGCAAGGGGGTAGACGCCCTTCTAAACGACCGGCCCTTTCTTGGGGACTCAGCTGGGTGCCTTCTGCTAGGAGTCCTGCTGTGGATCTCTTCAGGAGAGCCTCGTCTGTCCTCACTGGGGTGACTGTGGCCAGACGTGGCTCCTTTCTGGAGTGGATTCATCCTCATCCCCTTGGGACCCCGTGGGACATAGAGTCTCACAGAGGGACCAGATGCTGTGGTCATCCTCTTTTCTGTCCCAGGCCCATCCAGCAGGGAGGTGGGCCCCGCTTTAGCCCGGGTCTCACTGGGAGGTGTATATTGTATCCGAGAGGCGAGCCTGTTAGCTGGTATGTGTTTGATTCCCAGTGACGGGAACCAACTCAGATGCATGTAAGTAAAGGGAATGGATGTGCTTCCGTAACTGAGAAGTCAAGGTGTCTTACTCTGGGCCTGACAGTCTGGGGCTTTTGACTGTCAGGACTTAGTTTCCCTCCCTCTTTTGTGGTAAAGGGGATTGAATGCAAGGTGTTTGCACGAGCTATATCCTTAGCCTTTTTACAGTTTTGAAATGTGATCCTGCTAAGTCACTAAGTTGGCCAGACTGGGTTTGAAATTATAATCCTCTTGCCTCAGGCTCCCAGAGTGCTAGGATGACAGGTGTGCGCTCCTGTGCCTGCCTTCCATTTCCCCTGTGTCCTGTCTTGTTCCATGATATTCTCCAGCCCCAGGCAGCTGGCTCCTGTGGTGCTGTGGGCAGCTCTTGCTGGGTTGCTGCTCAGCTCCTCCTGACCTGCAGTGCTGGGAAGCACCAGGACTTGACCTCATTCAGGGTGTAGCTGGCAAGGGGTATCTCACAGCCTCCGCCAGGGTCGGTACCAGGGCTTGGCAGGTGGCTCACTTGGACCTTCTGTACCAGGGCAGAAAGGGCAGGTGTGGTGACATCTGTGTAAAGCTATTGTCACCCATTTCTGCCTACCTCATCTGTTTCTGGTGTTTGGTTAGCAGAGGCATCCTGGGAGATGGGGAGCGGCTTCAGCTCTGTCTTTATGCAGCTGGGACACTTTCCTCCAACCTCAGCCCCATAAGAAGGACAGCGTGGGGGCCACGTGTCACCCCCCTAACCCGTGCATGGATATGGCCACACCATAGGCCACATGATGCTGCTGCTACGGGGCCCGCTGTCCCCACCACCCACACGGTGTGGACATCTTTTCCCTTCAGTAAATAGAGATCAGATGGCCATGACGGTAACTGTAAAGTACAGAAGTAATTATGTGTTATCTGTGTTTAGGAATCTTTGTAAAGTGTACTTTATACTCCCTTGTTTCCTCGAACTACACAATTCTTCCTAGAATACTGCTTATAATGTCATCTTTTCTGATGACTAAGCTCATCTTGATGAGCTGGGTGGTTCTGTGTGATCAGGCCTATAGAAACATGAGGTCTGTGTGCTTTTCACCAAATGGCTTCAGGCAAGCTGGCCAGGAGGGCCCTGGTGGCCTGCTCAGTGGGGTGGGACACTGGTCCTGCAGGCCACCGGTGAACCTTCCTCACAGAGGCCTGGATGTGAGCAGAGGTCCCGAGCGCGCTTTGGGCTCCTGAAGAACAACTGAAGCAAGGGGAGCACAGAAGCGCCCCTGGCTGCGCTCGTGTGGGGCTGACTCGGACGCCCAGTGTGGGTGTGAGGAGACAGCTGGGCCCAGGCTGAGGCTTGTGCTCCTGTGGTGTGGGGTGGGGTTGGGAGGGAGTGAGGACAGGCTATGGCCAGGAGCCCTCATGATGGCTGCATCCAGGGGAGAGGAGGAAGCAGGGCAGCTGGGCTTCCGGCTCTTGTGAGGAGGAGGATGGTACGGCTGTGGAGCTGCTGGATCTCCGAGTCACCAACAGTGTGGGGTGCAGAAGCCCTTGCTTCTTCAAGAGCTGCCCTGGCTGAGGGGGCTGAGCCTGTGGCAGAAGGACTGGCCAGAGAGGTGGCGGGCCCCTCTCACCTACGCCACACCGGCTCCTTGGGGTAGCTGCAGGTTGCCTGGAGCTGGACCTGCTGTGCCTGGACCTGCCCCTGCCCACCCTTGTGCTTCTCCACCCTCCTGTCCCAGCCATTTTCTTCCTTATCCTGCCATTGCAGGTGCCTCCCTGTAGCCTGCCTGTCTGGTCCTGCACCAGCTCCGGTGTCCTGGAGCCCCCTGCCCTCTGCCCCTTGGCTGCCCTTTCCTGGCTGCTCCCAAGCCTGCGCAGCACTGCTGTGGACTCCTGGGAGGCTTGAACAACACAGTTGAACTTCCTACAAAAGGAACTCTGCAGTATTGTAAACGCATGCACCTGCTCTGGCTTTCTCTCTGGATTTGGTATAAATACTTCTCCCCCACGTTGCAGTTGTCGGTGTGTATGAGGTGTTTTGTGTGTTTTAAAGCTGTGCGTAAATGGCATCATTCCCGACATATCCCATTCCACCCTTTCTCCTCTCACTCAGCACCATGGGTTCCAGCTTTACCTGTGTGGGTATATGCAGTCGTCTTCTGTGAGTTTTCCTGCCGGGCGTGGTTCCATAACATGGCCTGGCTGTAACTCACTTATCCAGGGGACTTTGACACCCTCCTCTGTGGCTCTAGCGTGCACACAGGACTCATGTTTCTGTCTGTCCACACTGGTGCCCCTGCACCCTGCCTCAGGTCAGGGGGTCAGGTTCTGCCCCCTTAGGGAGGAGTAGCTGTATCAATTTGGGATCTTTCTGAGAGATTTATCTCCCCCATTTATTAATATGGTTATGTATCTCACTTATTGTGGACCACAGGGATACACTTTATACTTTGATTTGTGACCCAGTACTGCATTATTTTGCTGCTCTTGGGTTGCAGCCTTGACCTCTGAGCGCTCACTCAAGCTGGGCCCTGTGTCCCTGGCACTAAGAGGCGCTGCAGGCCCGTCCTGTGTTTCTTTGCCCAGGCCTGGACCCAGCCATTCCTCCGGGGAGCCCAGCTGTCTTTACTGGGCGATGCTGCTAGAAACGGGCTGCTCAGCGGTTCTGGGGTCTCACTGCCTCGAGGCCCTTCCAGCAGACGAGAGATAGGAAATGTGCTGTGCAGGGTGGAACCTTGAGTCTGGATGTCCTGATTCATGTCCTTTTCACGACCCCCATACCCGCTGCAGTGACAGTACAGGTGTATCTACCAGCAGGCCGAGTCCACACTGATGGCTCATGCCAGCCTTTGGTCCTTGCTTGTCTGTGACCTCTGATAGCAAGAAGCGTGCTCCTGTGCCCCTGCTGCCGAATTCTTACCCTGCGAGCAGAGGTGGTTTTTGATACTTTCGTTCAGGCAGACACTTGAAAAGGTGAACCCTGAAAGCTGATGTGGAAGGTATAGTGGTGGCTGTGGCCTTCACTTTGGAGTATGCCTTGGGGGCCCTTCTTCCAGCAGGTAGAGGAGGAAACAGGCTCAGAAGGAAGAGTCCCTGTGAAGCGGTGCAGAGAGGCAGGAAGGTCTGTCTGAGCCTTGCCCTGGTGCAGAAGGAAGGAAGGAGGGAAGGAGGGAAGGAGGGAGAGAGACAGACCCTGGGAAGTTGTGCCAGCCAGTCAGCTGGATTAATTAGGAGTGTAAGGAAGCCAGGGAGGGGACAGGAACCTTGACAGCAACACCTCGCTGTTCGCCGTGGCTTCCTTAAGGCCTCTGCGTGCCCTGGAATTACTAGGAGGAACACCAAGCTGGCCGTAGCTGGGAGGAGGAGAAAACGCCTCGTAGAGCAGTGGGCTGAGAAACCCTGGAAGCTGTTTTCCTGGGGCCGGGCAGAGAGAGCTCTTCGACAGCCCCCAGGCCAGGGACATCCTAGGCCCCTTGAGAACAGGGTTCCTCTTGGGGTGCAGCAGCTATAACAGGTTACTTGATCTTACTTGTCAGTTATTTAAAGTGTAGGTAACACATTATCATGCTAGGGAGAAAACCCAAATGCTGCAAAAGAGGTGAAATATTTCCCACCGCAGTGCACATTCAGACATCCCAGTGTAACCACTGCCTTTACTGTGTATAAACAGCATGTACTGTGCCTTGTTTTGTACCTGGAGTTTTTTCCTCACTGCAGATGCCTGGGAGATACTCTTGTGTGAGAAGAGGCTGAGTTGAGTTTTTCCATCTTTTCAACTGTGATGGTGATGGTGTAGATGCACCTCCACTCGTTTGCCTGGTCTTCTCATGATGGGCACTTTCTCTTCCAACCTTTTGCTTAACTTCTCCTTTTTTGTCTTAAGTTTGTGGAACAGATGTATTTTTCAGTTTTCTTGGGTAAGTGATTTTTGGTTTTTAAAACATTTTCTGAGAATCTTCAGGAAGTTGCTTTGTCAAATGTTGTAAAGACAGAAGTCTAGGCTGGGACACAGGTTTTGTTTTGCCTTAGGTTAGTGAGATGCCAACATGGAACCTTGAGTCTGGATGTCCTGATTCATGTCCTTTTCACTGTCTGTGCAGGACGGAGAGGATGTGTGAATTCACACACTGCCTTGCTCCGACAGTGGGCTCTGGGAAAGGCCCTCGCTGAGAGACTGATCTCTAGGACCCCAGCAGAGCTGCACGCCCAAGCAGGGGTCAGGAGTCCTTGTTGGGCCACTGCCCCCAGCAAGTGCTCATGGGTTTGGTGATTACCTGTGCCTGGGGTGGGGGTGAGGCCCACGCCCTGCACTCCTCAGGGAGCTGCACAGCTGGACTCTTCAAGTACAATGTCTGTCATGCAGCATGAATGAAATACAACATCTGCAGCCTGGATTCGGCCTTCAGGTGACCTCTGGGACCTCCACTTACCTCTATAGGGCACTCTCGGCCGCCTTTCTCCAGAGGCCACTTGTCCTAGGTAGGGCATAGAGGGAGAGCTGCAGGAGGCAGGCTCATTGCTGGGGGCCACCAGTATGGTACAGGGGACCGCAGTGCTCACCTTCCACTGTGTGTTCTGGCCACCCACTGACTTTCTTTCGTCAAGTGACTACTAAGTTCTCTTACACATTTTTTATATGTAGTGGTTTGCCTTATTTTGATTTGTAGGAATTCTTATATTTGTCAGGTAACACTGAGATTATTTCTCCCAATCTGAAGCTTGTCTTTTCATTTTCTTAATTGTATCTTTTGAAGGTTTGTATTCATGAACATCAGTTTTCTTTTTCTTATGGCTTGTTTTTTGTTTCCTTTCTAAGAAATCTTTGCCTTTGTGGATCCGAGAGTTGTAAAGATATTCTCCTGTGTTTTCTCCTGGAAACTTTATAATCTTAGCTTTTACGTTTAGGCCTGTGTTCCATCCCAAATTCATTTTTTGTGTGGTGTGAAGAGAAGATTGAAATTTAAAGAATATATATACGTGTATGCAATTGTTTCAGCACCTTTTATTGAAAAGATTTGCCTTTCTGCATTGAATTGTCTTAGCATTTAAAAAATCAAACAACTGAAAGTGTGTCTGTTTCTGGACTCCGTTCTGTGCTGTTGATCAGTCTGCTTTCATTCCAATCTCATGCTGCCTGATTACTGTAGGTTTATAGTAAGTTTTGGAACGAGGTCGCATGAGTCTTTCAACTTTCTTCTTTTCACATATTACTTTGGGTCTTCTAGGTCCTTTGCATCCATGTAAATTTTCTTTTCTTTTCTTTTGTCTTTTTGAGACAGAGTCTTGCTATGCAGTTCAGGCTGGCCTTGAGCTCACTTTGTAGCCCAGGCTGGCCTCGAACTCACAGCAATCCTCCAGCCTCAGCCTCCCGAGTGCTGGGATTACAGGCATGAGCCACCAGGTCCAGCTGTAAATTTTCAAATCTGAGTCATTCCTTTAAAGAAGAAGTGTGTTGGGCTTTTGGCATTGGGAGGCATTTGCAGAATGCTGGCAACTAGTGACACCAATCCATGAGTGTGGTATAGCTTTCCCTTGACCAAAGTTCCTGTGTCTCTCAGTAGTGGTTTGCAGTTTTAAATGCACTTTGTATATCACTAACTAAATTTATTTCTGTATTTTATTATTTGATGCTATGGAAAATAGTTTTCATGTTGAAGCTGTTTGTGCTACTATATAAAAATACAATTGATTATATATTTTGGTTAAAAATTGCTAAGGTTTGAATATTTTTTTCCTCTAAACTCATGTGAAATTCGGTCACCATTATAACAGCGTAAGAGGTGGGACCTTTAAGAGGTGTTCAAACCTAGTTTTCTGCCTTTCCTTATAGATTTAATTAAATACATATATACATACATATGCACACATAAATAAAATTATTCAGGTTTTTATTTCTTCTGTGTCTATATTACTGTCATATTTTTACAAGGGGGCTTATTTTATCTATTTATTGAAATAAAATTAATTATAATCTCTTTTTCCTTTTACCCTTTTATGTTTCTTAGAATATAGTGATATCACAGATCTCTGTCCCTCTCCCCTCTCCCTTTTTCTTTCTTTCTTTCTCTTTCTTTCTTTCTTTCTTTCTTTCTTTCTTTCTTTCTTTCTTTCTTTCTTTCTTTTTCTTTCTTCCTTCCTTCCTTCCTTCCTTCCTTCCTTCCTTCCTTCCTTCCTTCCTTCTTTTACTTCCTTCCTTCCTTCCTTTTCTTTTTTCCCCTCTCTTTCTTTCTATGTACCTACCACTTTATTTCTAATATTGCTAATTTTGTTTCCTCCCATATTTTGATCAATCTTAGATGACTATCAATTTCCTTAATCTTTCCAAATAACTAGCTTTTGGTTTTGTTGATTTTTTTCTCTTGTCCATTGACTTTCTAAAAGTCATTTCAGTTTTTTCTGCACTTTGGGGATTGCTCAGCAGTTCTTTAGCTTCTTGAGATGAGACTTAGACGAGTAATTGTTGACCTTCTTTTCTAAAGTATACATTTAGAACTAAGTTTTCCTGTAAGTTCATTGCACTGACTTGGCATTGTTTTGTTTTCATCATTTAATTAAAACTATTTCAGTGTTTATTATAGTTTCTTCTTTGGCCCATTGGTTATTTATAAAAATGCTGCTTCATTTCCAAACATTCAAAAATTTCCTGGTTACCTTTTTGTTGTAGGTTTATACTTTGATCCCCTGTGATCCAAGAACAAACACTGTGGCTTCAGTGCCCTGAAGTGTGTTGATAGTTATTTTATGGTCCAGCCTGTGATATGTGCTGAAACTGCAAACCAAGGGGGAACTCTGGAAATGTCAGGCAGATGATAGCAGGTGAGGATGGCCAAGGCGAGGGGAGTGGAGGGTGTGTGGAGACCCAGTTCAGAGAAGGAGCGCTCCTTGCAGGGCTGAGCTCTCCTTTCCAGCTCTCTGCCTTTTCCAGTCACTTTTACTGCATCCCTGTTAGGGTCATATTAACACCTAAGATTCCGAGGCAGAAAGCACCACCTCTGCTGCTTCCTGACCTGTGCCTTGAAGTGTGACGTCATCTTTCTGGCCCAGTTAATATTCTTAAAATGATGATGGGAAGACCTTCCCTCTGATGTTGGAGAATTACATTTTATATATTTTATACTAAATATATATTATATATTAAATTACATGGAGAGATCATTTTTTTCGTGGATCCCAACCTTGTAAATGGCAGATTTTTGTTGTAGCAGCAAAGAGTTTAGAGAACCCTGTGCTCATGGGTGGCTGCATCTGGCTTGGGGCTCTGGTGATGTCTTCGTGTCCCACCATTGGTGGGAAGGCTGCTCCCTGCCCATGGCTGGGCTCTGGGCCCTAGGGGTCCAGAGGAGATGGCCAGCCCAGGGCCAGGGGTGCTGATGTCCTCCCAGGGGTGCTGTGTATAGGAGCCACCAGGGGTCCCTGCTGTGGGTCCTGGCTACCTTCTGCTCCCCGCTTTGAAGATGACCAGAAACCCAGCTTGCTGATGCCATCAGGGCAACAAGGAGCACATGCAGGGAGCCCCGCACCTTCTTGGAGTTTGTTCTGGGAGGGGAAACTTAGAGCAGATGGGGATTATGCCCTGTCATCCTAACGGTTCACAGATGTCAATATGTGGTGCCTCTAGGAAGGACAAGTCAGCTCTGCCAGGCACAGAGGGTGGGAGAGCCTTCAGCAGTGGTACCGTGCGCCTCCCTGGGTGGGTGGCAGGACCTGTCTTGAAGTCAGAGCATACAAGAGAGCCAAGGGGGCAGGGGGTCCCATGGGAGGGCCTAGGTGGCTCAGTGGAGACAGGCGGGCTCTGAGAACAGACCTGTGCCTAGCTCCTGGCAGAGAGGTGGGTGTTCCCTAAGGGGAAACTGTAAGGGAAGGGTCCTCCATTGGAGGGAGAGGTACGTTTAAAGCCTGGTGGGGCGGAATAGCAAAAACCATGAACACGGAAGCAGGAACACAGCGTTCCTCACTGTGCTGCTCCACTGTGGGGAATCCGTCCTGGCACCCACCCCGACTCCGCTGTCTGCAGTGCTGGGAAAATGGCTGTCCTGCCCAGCACGGGGCATTTTGGGGGCTCTACATGGGGTACTCATCTAGGGCAGGGTGTTTTATGGGGCCCTCCAGACTTTGGTGAAACACACGGTGCTGACTCTCCAGCTGCAGCAGACTCCAGCACGCTGAGCTGCTTCCTCACTGGCCCTGGCAGTTATGCCTTGGCCCTCGGTGCTGCCTTAGATGCTGGTCAAGCGCAGGAGCTGGGGGAGGGGCTGTTGCCTGGGATCTAGGCAGGAAGGGAAGCAAGTTCAAATCTGTCACCTGTTTGTAGTTTTCGTAATTTTTGATTTGGCATTTTGATCAGTCTGTTTTTGGTCAAGGAAATGCATCCGTATCTCATAACAGGAAACCCCTTTTGTGATCCTTACTTCAAGGCATTTTTCTCTCTATTTCCCTCTACCTTTTTTTTTCCCCTTGGCAAAAGTACAGACCTAATATGATGTGTGTCTTATTAAAAGTTCAGCATAATTTATTGCCATTGGTTTGTTTACAAAATAAACAATTCCAATCTTCGTAACATGGCCTCTCAACAGTCTTTGCCCTTTCTTTTTTTTTTTTTTTTTTTCCTTTTCTTTTTTTTAGTCTTCCTCAGAGCTGGGATTGGGTGGGAAAAGGATCCAAGCCTGGGAGAAGTCACACGGTTCTGTGCCCACTTCCTTCTGTCAGATCACTGCTCCAGACAGCTCCTGAGCAGCCGGCAAGGGAGACAGATATCCAGTGTGTGACAGAAATTTGTCCCCAAACCTTACCTTCTCTCCTACGTGAGGGTCTCAGTGGGGTGGTAAGAACCAAGGAAAGTCTTGAACTGTCCCAAGCCTGGTCATCCTTCTGCCCAGAGTCCCCATGGGGAGGGTGTGAATGGGGGGTGGCAGGAAAGAAGCCAGAGGAGTGCTTTCCGGTCCAGGGGCTTGATCTTCCGGCCTCGCCCTCAACTCTCATGACTGACTGACTGGAGGAGGCGGCCACACTGCCGTAGTCCCCAGATCACCCCAGAAGAGAGGAAGGGCAAGAGAGTTGGCTGGTCCCAGGCCCTAGAGCTCAGGTTGCCTGGCCTCTTCTGGTGGGAGGGCTCCTGGCAGACAGGAGACTTCATCTTCTGAGCTCAGGGGTGGTGGGTAGTGGAGGTACACCCCTGAAAATTTTAATTGACATAGGGTCTTGGAATATAACCAGCAGAACTGGACATCCTGCTCCTTTTCAGGTGGGAGGAAGGTGAGGTGGAAGCAGAGAAAAAAGGCAGCTGAGCTGACAGTCCCATGTGGCCAATGCCATAAAATGCACTCATGCTGTCCTGGCCATCCGTAAGCCCTCCCCAGACCTTCCCCACTCCGGGCTGCCCTGCTGTGGCCCTGGCTCTTCCCTCTCTCTCTCTGACAGAACAGTCACAATTCTGCTTTCTTGGCCTACCCCAGTACCGCCTCCATGTCCATGTGGCGTGCATCCGTACAGGCTCTGAGTGGCCAGGGCACCTCCTTGTTTATCTTCTTGCCCCTCTGCCTTGTGTATATGTCCTACCTCTGTCTATCCATCTGACATCTGAACAGTATTGCTACCTGCCTGCAGTTACCCATTGGGTTCTGCACCCCTGTTGAGGGCCTGAAAGAGAGGGTTTGGATTTGTCTGGCGGTGCAAGGCCTGGCTTTAAGTATGTGTCACTGAAAGGCCCCCAGTGGTGGCCAGAGGGTCATGGCCTTGGAGCAGGGTGGGGAGCTATAACCTGTCCAGCAACCCTGTCACCAAGGTGGGCCTCATGGGCTGCATCACACAAGACCCCAGAGGTTTGGCCAGGCCCCAGCAGTCTTTTCTGCCGAGGATGGAGAAGTGTGCTGTCTGGGGTGGGCATGCCTCCTGGGACCTCTGCGAGACTAGATGTACATGGGGATGAGTGGCACCCAGAATAGGTGGCGTAATTCTGGCCCCATAGGGAGACATGGGGAGGAGCTGCCACCAAAAGCCTGGTGTCCCGAGGTGTCCAGTCGGAAGTGTAGCCTGAGGCGGCCTTCAGAACAGGGCCTCTGCCCTCTGTTGCTGTCCAGTTGGGTGACAGCTTCCCAGGGAGTTGCCCTGTCTTTGTGTTGGGTTAGGGGCCTGAGCCTGACTGGGGTGGTTTCCGTTGGGGGGATTAAAAGACCCCCAGACTTCCTGTGGATGGAGCTGCTTCAGGAGGGAGATGCTCATGTTAGGGAGCCAGCCAAACGGAGGCCACAGGGCATCCTGTGCCCGTTGTAGAACCAGGGAGCACGAAAGCTGATGTCACAATGGTTCCCTGTGCCCCTGAGTTGCCTAGTTTCCTCTGGGACCTGTTGGAGGTTTCCACAGAGTTCGAGTCTTTGAGGCCATCCTGGATCCTGGCTTAGGTTGTGAGCTGTGTTCTCTGGGTCACACCTATGCTATAACCAAATATATTTTTGAGCAACTGAAAAAAATACATATAAAGTCTTAGAATTAGGCACTTCTGTAGCTCTGTGGCAGATCCCTTGCCTAGCATGTGTGAGGCACTGGGTTCCATTCCCAATACCACAAAATAAATAGGATAAATAAATCAAAGTAAAAATAAAAATATATTGAGGAGCTTCCTAGCCAGCTCTGTGAAGCTACTCCCACCACACCTTCAGATTTTGGGTTCAAACCAGTCCCTGTTGCAGTCACACTGGAAATCATAGTCTGTGAGCTCATGGCCAGCGCTGCTGCTATCCACACACACTTCCTGGACACCTGTAGGACACATGGCCCTAGAGTCCCAGTGCTAACATGGCTCTGTGGACCAGGGGACCACCCGGGAGGGAGTGGGGCGGAATGCAGTGGCGGTCCACCCACTGTGCTCACATCGGCTTCAGGAACTCACCTTTCACTGTGGGAGAGGTGGGTCCTGCCTGGATCAGCACATTTTGCTCCCTCATGCCTGTCTGGCTCGCAGAGTGTGTGCTCAGGAACTGTTTATGGGGTGCTCTGCAGGGACTGTGTGCTGCCCGTGCGTGTGCTGAGCTGCCCATGGCTGTGATGTACTGTCCACGGCCAGGCCTGGTGGGGAGCAGTGGCCAGCCCAGAGGCAGGCCTGTGCTCAGATCTTGGCCCAGTGTGACCTGCAGCAGGCGGGTTTGGGCCTTGCTCCTCTGAGACCCTGTGACCCTCGTCTCTGATGTGGGACCATGCATGATGCCTGCTTTCCAGAGAGGACCACATCCTCCCTGCACCTCAGCTTCCTCTGCCTTTCTTCAATGGAGCTGTTGTGAGAATTCAGCCAGAAAACATGTAAATCTCAGGAGCCCCATTCACCTTTCAGGCAGATCGGAGCCCTGAGGAGGTCCTTTGAGTTCCTGGCGGGGCCTCTGACCTGGCCCAGGGTGGGAGCGGTACAGAGTCTCTTTCTCCAGCTCACGCAGGCCTAGCAAAGGAGCAAGCAGCCTGACACCCTGGGATGACTCTTAGGGCATGTCCCTGTTGCCTTTCTCCTTGTCCTGGAGTGTCCCCGCCTTCGTTTTTGTTCTAGCATGTCCTGTTCTTGACTCCAGCACTGTGTGTAGGAATCTGGCCCCTGATCTCATGAGAGGCTGTAATGATGGTAAAAAGCCAATGAGATGAAATACATTATTAATGACAATTAAATGAGTCTCCCATTGCTATTTCTGTTCCTATTGCTTCTGTAATTAGCACTAAGTTTTTGGTACCACTGGTTTAATATCTTAAAACAACACATGCATGCAAATGGTATCTGTGTATTGAATGAATAATCTTAATGCAGTACGAAAAGTAAAAGCACCTTTTTAGTACAGTTTCTTGAGAAGTTTGGTGAGTTGAAAATTGATTCTTCACATATCCTCTGTACGTATATAAACATAAGTAATAGCATGACTGTACCTGCCGTTCTGTGCTTGGGTGTTTTTTCCGTGTCTCTGACATACTTGGTAAACTACTATCTCTTCTTGAGTATGTAAGCTGATTTCAGGTTTTTGCCTTTGATCATTATAGTTAAACAGGGAGAAATGTAAAATCCCATAGTTGGTTCTTTACAGCCAGGAAGAAACTCGACTTTCCACAGCACAGGTGGTCACAGGTTGTTTGCCTCTGCTGCCCAGGCTAGGGCAGGTCACCTGTGTGCCAGTGGGTTCCAGGGCCATGCTTTAAAAAGGACTTTGCTGAGTTGAGGCAGCAGAGGAGGTATTGGAGACTCATCCATGGTGAGAAAGGTATTGCTGGGAGACCCAGGCCCCGCTGTCTGTCAGTTGCCCTGGCTTCTCTTCACGTGTGCAGCTTTTCCCTGCATCACGACCAGGGCTTGGCGCAGCTCCCTTCCCCTGAGCAGCCTGAGCCCACCCGGGCTGTGAGCTTCTCTCAAGCCTCGGCGCCGCTCAGGGTGGCCTCAGGACTGTAATACGTGGAAGTGGAGCATTGGCAGGACTTTCCTGCTGCAGTTCACAGGGAGCCCACCTCTGGCTGTGCCCTCGGGATGCCGGCCTGGGGGGTCCATTGGGATGTCCAGGGGAGCAGCTGCTGGACTCTGGGCCTGATAAGCTCACTTGCAGAGACCAAACTCTCTCCCCGCCTACCTCTGTGCTGCCCACTGCCTCCTAAGGCCCCTCTGCCCACTGCCTCATTTCCTCTCCTTCCGTGGTTCACAAGCTGGAGGGGAGAAAAACTTAGGAGGTTGGGAGTGGGGCCATAGTGAGGACTGGTACCCAGGAAGGACTTAGAACTGTGAGGAAGGGATGAGCAGAGAAGCTGCGAAAGCCCCTGGAGAAGGCCCTCCGGAGTGCGGAAGGTGGTCACAGACCTGTGTGGTCAGGCTACCCCCAGACCCTGGGTAGCTGCTCACTGCACATGATGGAGTGAAGATGAATTTTTCTCATCGAAGTGGAAAAACTGCCTGATTTTTATCAGGGCAAGTTGGTTAGAGTGTTAGTTAAGTCATTTGTCAAAGCTCATTTAGTTGTCAAAATTAAATCATTTTCCCCTACTTCCTAGTGAATTGGTTATAATGATAACTTTCTTGGCATGACATTTATCATCCTGGGCGGAAGACAGAGGAGAGGCGGGGTGGGGGCGGGAGGAAGGTAATCCGCAGAGATAGGGCTTGTTCCCTTTATGGTAGAAAGATGCTGTGTTAATAATGTTTTATGTTGATGATCGCTTGCAAAATTAGTGTGGATTTTCACTGTAACAGCGTGCTGGGCCTCAGCAGAGCAAAGCCAGCAGCCAGGTTCCTGAAGAAGGCTATAGAGGAAGCTGGGTTGAAAATGAAAAATAAATATCCTAAAATACGGTGACACCTCGGTTTGTGAACTTAATTCTTTCCATGATTCTGGTCACAAACCAAGTTGGACGAGAACTGAATCAAATTCAGTGGTTAGGTCCAGCGTTGACCTTATCAGGAAATTCAGTTCAGTTTGCGACTGGTTCGTTTTGCAACCAGAATTGTGGAATTGAGCTCTTGAACCAAGGTACCACTGTAATTAAAGAAAAAACAAATACTGCTTGGCTTATAAGCAAAATATTTGAAACATGTATTATATAGAAAACATGCTTAGTGTAGGAAAGGAGCAAAAAATGTTCTGAAATATTCTTCAGATCATCACTGCAGTAAATAAACCATGTATATGATTAGGAAATTCAAGCAGCATAAACATTCCAAAATAAAGGATGTGAAAATCTCTCCCACTCCAGCCCAGACCCATTTCATATAGCCGTTGTTAGCAGTTTTTAAGTTTTCCCAGAAGCAGTTTTACGTTTCCTAAGTACCCTGTTGTATGATTGTACCATATTTTGTTCACCCAGTGATACCTCAGTTGTTGAACTTCATCCCCTCCAAATTCGTGTTTGAACCCTAAAAAGTTCGTGAACTGAACATGTTTTTTCCATAGGAAATAATTGAAAATCAAATAATTGGTTCTGAGACCCAGAAGTTACACAAGCACTGTATGTTGCCTGGGTGAGAGTGGTGCTTAGACCGAAGCATGTCTCTCCCCTTTGTGTTGGTGGCATGTGCCTCACGCTTGGCCTGTACATGTTTTTGCAAATCAGATTTTCAGTTTGACTGTCAACAAAAGTTATGAACACTGAGCAGATTTTTTTCAAACTTTGCTGTTTGAGTAGTGGAACATTGAAGCTGGGAGCTGTTAGAAAAGTGAGGTGTCACCATCCAGTTTACTTAGTTTGGTCAGTGGACTCTGCTTTCTAGAACAGTTGCAACCATGTGTATCTCATTGCTCTCTTGTTAGTGCTTTGATAGACTTAGGTGGGGATGGCTGCACGTAAAGCTGGAGACATGGGGTTGCTGGGCCAGATGACCTCTGGCTCTGCATCGAAATTCCTGATAAATACTGCCTAATTTCCCTCCTGAGAGGTGGCGTCATGTTACATGCCTGCAGTCCTTGCTGAGACTGCCGCCTGTCCCCAGATTAAGTATTATCAGTAATTGTAATTTTTACCTGACCTAGCACGTGGAATTTGCTTGCTACTCTATTTGCATTTCTTTAGTTTATGAATAAGGATATCTTCACATAGGTACCTGTAAATTGCCTGTTTATGGTCTTTTCCCATTTTTGTATTGGGCTATTTCTTTCTCGTTAATTAGTGTAAACTGTATAAAATTCGCCCTGTGTCAGTTGTGCCATAAACAAGTACCATCTCTTCTTTTCATTTATCTTTCCACTTGGTTTCTTCCTTTCTTTTCTTTGAAGTGTTACATAACACATAGTTTAGTTTGTTGGACTTGTGATTTTCTGTCTTGCTGTAAGTGACCTCTGAGGTTGTAAATTCATCCCATGCTTTCTTCTAAAAATTTTCTCATTCTTTCACATTTAGTCTTTACCTTTATTTGGCACAAGAAGCAAGGTAAGAATCTAACGTGAAAATCAGGTACAAATCTGTAATCCCAGCACTTGGGAAGCTGAGGCAGGAGGATCACAGTGAGTTCAAGACCAGCTTGAACGGCATAGTGAAATCTTGTCTCAAAGAGACAAAAAAAAGAAAGAAAGAAAGAAGAAAAAAAAGAATCTAACTTTATTTTTCCATCAGTTACCACCACAGCATTTAAATCCATTTCTGAGCTTTTCATTGCTGTCTTCTCATTGGTCTGTTTCTTCTTTTTTTTCCCAAATTGGTTCTCTTTTCTTTTTCATTATTTTACTTTTTTTTTCTGGAAAGCTAGTTCCTGCCCTTCCTCTACCCCCATTTCCCCTCTCCTTTTTTTTTCTTAGTGTCTTTGTAGCTATTACTGCATGTTTGTTTTTCAGATGAACTTCAATATCATTTTCTGATTGCCAAAAAATAATTTTCAGTGTAACTGCATTGAATATAGATAAATTCAAAGAGAGTTTACAGGCTACTTTAAGAGTTTATTTTTTCATGACATCTATTCTTCCTTTCTAAAAGCATTATATGTTTTTTTCCATTTACTTAGAGATTTTGAGTTTTCTTCAAAAAGATTCTACACATTCCTTAAGTTTTTCTCTATGCATTTCATATTTTTGTTTTTTCCAGTACTGGAGATCAAACCCAGGGCCTCATGCATATTAGTCAGTGCTCTACCATGGGGTTACACCCCCAGCCCAGGATGTAAAGTTTATTTATTTATTTTTTTTGGTTTTTCTCCGGTACCGGGAACCGAACTCACGACCTTGCGCTTGCCAGGCAGGCGCTTTGCCGCTGAGCTAAATCCCCAGCCCCCAGGATGTAAAGTTTAAATTTGTCTTTGTGCAGAAAAGCTGTTGGTTTTTAAAATATTAATTCTGTAACCCATATAACCTTACTGAAACAGAGTTCAATACTGTTTCTTTATTTTTTTCATTGATTCTCTAGTTTTCTAGGTATAGATTCTTTGCAGACAGTGATAATTTCTATTCTTTGTTACATATTTTGACCTCCATTTTTTCTCTTGTCTTACTACATAAGTGATTATATGAAATACAAAATGGCAGGCAGCTTTTTGTTTGTTTGTAATTTTAATGAGAGCATGGCTAAAGTTTTATCCTTAAGGAGATGCTAGCTTTTGGTCTCACTTATCTTTTTTCTCATACCAAGGAAATACCCACTTCTATTTATTTATTTTTTTGAAGTGAAGAACTGCTGTTGAATTCTGGTTGGGTTTTTGGGGGTTTTTTTTGGCATTGGGAATTGAACTCAGGACCTTGCACTTGCCAGGCAGGCACTTGTGCCACTGAGCTATATCCCCAGCCCTGCTGTTGAATTCTGTCAGAAACCTCTCTGGCATCTGTAGGAGTGATGTGTATGTGTGTGTTTGGTGCTATAGTTTTACATTTTCTAGTACTGTGTTATACTCCAGAGTATCTTACTTGGTTCTATATTATTTTTTTAATATTGCACTGTTATATTTGTAAATATTTTAAGATTTTTACATTAATGTTTATAATTGAAAAGTTGAGTATTTTTGTCAAGTGTTAAATATTATGCCACTAGAAAAAGCTTCACAGAACAAATTTGACAGTTTTTCCTTATTATTCTGTTTAAACAATTAACGTACGTAGCTATTCCATAGAACGTTGTCTGTGAAGCCATCTGAAGTTGGTACTTTGGGTAGGGGAGCAGGACTTGTATAACTTGAAATTTTTCCCTCATATTGTTAACTTTTTTGATTTTGGTTTCTGGCAGGGACAATTTTAGTAGCAAATTTTGCCAGAAAAAATATTTATTAGGTCATATTTTCAAATTTACTTGCATGAGTTTTGCAAAGTAAACTTCTTTTAATTTTTCATAGTTATTTCTTATTTTTATTTCTAATTTGTGTATTTCTAAGAACTTACTTTTCACCTATCAATTTTGCTTTTCCTTGTACTGAGCCAGCTGTGCCGTGTCTCTGTCCATCCCTCCTCCCCAAGTGCAGGCTGGAGGCCCAGTGTGGATGGTGTGGTTGTCTGGGTATTTGGGGCTGTGCCCACCTCTTTCTTGGCACTATGCTGGAGGCTGGTATTGCCCAGATTCTCTCTTGGTGACTTCTGTTCTGAGTCCTTCTTCAACTCAGGAGTTAATGGAGAAATCATCTTCATTTTCAAGTTGTTGAGTTTTTTTCCCTCCTACTTTTGTTATGAATTTAGTTTTTATTGCACTGTGCAGGGAGAATGTGGTCTGTGTCGTGTCAGTCGTTTATTGGGTTTTCCTTCATGGCCTAATATATGATTCTGTTCATGTCCCAGGGGCTCTTAAAGCAGAGTCACTCTCTTATCAGGTTAGAAAGTCTGTGATGTATATCCACAGCTTAGTTGCAACTAATCACTTACCTTGGTTTTTTTTTTTTTTTTTTTTTTGCCTTGCCTGCATTTTGTGCTTTAAGTATTTTGTTGCTCTGGTTTTGAATATGTAAATGTTTACTACACATATCCTCATCATGCAGTAAACCCTTCACTGGTCATTAGTGGCCCCTGACTCCCAGAAAGTCCTTGGCCTAGAATTGAGGTTTAAATTTAGCAAGCCATTTTTCTTTTTAACTTTTCACCTTTCTGAGTCATTTTGTTATAGATGTGATTCTTTTTTTTACAATCCATAGTACCATTTTTTGGACACAAATTTGTGAAGTCCCACAAAATCCTTTGAGCCTGTTTCCTTGTCTTTAAAGTAAGTAGGTTTAAAAAAGAAAACCTGTTGGATAAGACAAGGCTTGCACTTTTCATTTTGCATGTGTCATATGTCATCGTTTCTAGGCAGTTCTTACCCTTTTTGACAAATGAGGAAACTGAGATTCGGGAAGGTGACTTTTCCAAGATCGCACAGTTGATTTTGAAGTTGATTGAGCTGAGACTCATCCCGCCCCAGAGCTTTCTGATTCCAAAGTCCTCATCCTTTTTACGTAGCCCGTACAGCAGCCGTCGCACCGTGGGTGGAACCCCAGGTCACCCTGTGTGAAATGATTTCTGGCTTTTAAGACGAGTTGTGGCAAGTAGGGTAACCTAGTAACTAGGTTCATTTTTGTACTTAATTGAAACCAGACCGCCGTGGGCTCGAGGGTCAAGCAAACAGTCTCCTGGCCAGTGCCCTCGCCCGCCCGCCCTCGAGGCCCAGAATGGGGGCAGCCCTGCTGCTGGGGGTGTCGGGGTGGGGGCTGGCCACACGCAGGGCCTTGCTCACCCTGCCCTCCCTGGCTGTCCTCAGGCTCACAGGCACCCCCTGGGCACTGTTTGCAGCCTTGGCTCTGTATGACTTTGAGAGACAGCAGATGGAGCCAGAGACTTGGAGAAAAATGACACTTGAGTTCCGAGTCCCTGTTTCCTGGGGCCCAGGCCCAGGGCTGAAGGTGAAGGAAAGGGCTTGGTTCCTGGGCAGCAGTGGAGGGGGACAGAGGTGAGCCCTGGTGGTTCTTGGATCCTTCCCGCGAGGGATTACAGCTCACAGTGTCCATAGGAGGAGGGACTGGGGGCTCAGCCAGCAAGAGAAGCTCCTGCAAGTGTGGCCTTTCCTCCACGCCTGGAGGCACTGTCTGAGCCTGCTGGCTGTGCTCCTCCAGGGCGTGCTTCCAAGAGTAGCGGCTGGTTTGCGAAAGTGCAGATAGGAAGGTGAGTTGAGTCAGAGCCCTGGAGCATCCATTCATCAGCATTAAGAGGTGTTCTGCCCATGCCTCCCTGGAGAAGCTGGGGTTGGTCTGGCCTCCCTGCCTGAGCTGTGTGAACACAGCTGCCCCTAGTCCCATGGGGTCTGCTCTGTAAAACAGAGGTGACCCTGACTCTTCCGATGATGAAGACAGATTCCATCATGCGCTCACCTGGGCTACTGGGCAGGGAGGAGCATGTGTTTGCTGGCACTTGGTAACACCACAGTCCTCTCTAATCCCCTCACCTGGGAGGCCCAGAAGGTGTGGCTCTTGCAGGGCCCTGAGTGCACCATCATCTTTCTTGCCAGTTGGCCATGTGGCTAAGCAGTGTGAACTCACAACTGTTTTCAGGTCTGCTCTACACCTGTACACAGTGCATTGACCTTTCAGACCCTGGGTCTGGCCTCAGGGGACAAGGACCAGGTACAGGCTCTCAGAGTACCCAGTGGCCCGGATTCTTGCCCACTGAGCCCAGAGGAGCCAGACCTTCCTCGAAGGGTCAGGCTTACCCTGGGTTTAATACACACGCTGGGCTGGATGTGGGGTGTGTGGGTGGAGACAGTTTTTCCTAAGGTCTACTCTGTGCTGCAGGCGGAACCTGGCTCTCTGCATACTCTTCTCTGACCACACAGGAGTGTCTCAGAGCTGTGTGGGTTATCCCATTTTCATGGATAAGAATACTGAGGCAAATGCTTTTTGTTTTTGAGACAGGACCTGGCTATGTAGTTCGGGCTGGCTTTGAACTCACTATATAGCTCAGGCTGGCCTCGAATTAGTGGTGATCCTCCTGCCTCAACCCTCTGAGTGCTGAGATTACAGGTATGCCCACTGTGCCTTGCTGTGGGTACCACTGAATTGCGCAGCTATTTGGTGTTGGAGCCAGTGGAAGCAGCTTCTCCAAACTCTAAACTTTGGTGCTGTCTCCTGCTGGTGAATTCCTAGTGTTTCTTGTACAGAACTTGAATATCATGTGGAGTTGCATGCAGAGCCCTCACTGATGCACCCTCAGAAAGGGAGCCCTGCTGTACTCCCACCTCCTTGCTCCTGGAAGCCCCAGGCCTCCTCCTGGGGACAGAGGACCCCTTGGGATCCAAGGTGGAGGTGGTACCCCTGGCCACCAAGGTGTGCATGGGAGCCCAAGGCACAGCCGCTGTGGGCGATACAGGGCACAGAACCTGAGCTTGCGTGTCTCTATCTCTAAAGTGGAGCCCCTCACGCGTGTTTCATAGGCCAGTAGGGAAAGTCAGGAAGGTGGGTCCTTGTTGTGTTGTGTTGTGTTGAGGTGTTTCTGCCAGCCATGGTGGAGGACCTACTCTCTGCAGCCCGCTTGTGCCGGTGAGCTCCTGTGGTGGGGCCAACTCCACCTGGGAGCCAGCTATGAAAGTGGGCCTTCGTGTGTCTATGCACTGATTCTTCCACAAGCATTCACTGGGAACTGACGGGGACTGGTCACGGGAGGGTGATGGGGCAGCTCGTCATATCCTGGCCCGAGGTGCAAGGACAGCCTGAGTTCCTGGTGGCCATCACAGATGTGGAGAGCAAGCACTGCCAGAGACTCAGCCCCAGGCAGCCAGGTTGGGACTGAGCAGCTGCTGGGATGGGGAGGGGGCAGGTGGAGCAAGGAGGAGAGCGGAGAGCCTGTAGGCGGCAAAGTCAGCGACAGAGATCTTCACCAAGGTGGGGAAAAGAGGGGCCTTAGTGGGGCCATACAGGTACCCACCATGCCCATGGAGCAGGCCCTCAGCTTCCACTTTGCAGATGGGGAAGCTGAGGTTTTGAAGAGAAAATACGCAGTGAGAGGCAGAACCAGAATTCAGAATTTACTGCTGATGAAAGACCATCAGCTGTGACCACGTCACTGCTGTCTCAGAAGTGAGGGTTCAGATCAGATCTCAGAGGCTCCATGGCAGAGGCTGGGGAGGATGCCTGGAGAGGCTGATCACCGGAGGAGTGCCGCTGAGTCAGAAGCATGACATAGGGCTCCAGGGCGTGGGGCCTGCAGAAACCCCTGTTGGAGGGAAGCAGCACCCACCCCACAATGCCCAGGGCCTGTGGCCCTCTGCCCATGTGACTCTCCCCTGGCCTGGCTTGGCTTGCTAGGTGCTGGGCACCACACTCCATGATCTGTTCACATGTTATCTTTTCCTGGCTTTAGCACCCATTGACCTATTTAAAATAGACACCTTTAGAGGAGAAAATCAAAAGGCAACCCAAGGAGCAGTTGTTTCTCCAGTCACATACACGATACGCAGCTTAATGAAACCCTAGCAGAATGAAAGGTGGGCATGGTATCTGCGTTCCGCAGGAAGAAAAGCAGGTGTCTGTTATCGCCTGGGTGCCCTTTGGCCACAGCGTCTCGAGGCTGCTGAGGCACAGCGAGTGCTTTCTCGTGGCATGATGCACCTTTCGGCAAGGTTTGGAAATGTGAGCTCACCATAGCTGTGTATTTAATTAAAGCTGTATTCCTCTCTCAGCCAGGGGCTGCGCAGAGCCACTTACATCTTTTGTCTCAGGCCAGGCCCACCCTAGCAGCCTTAGCTGCCAGGGTTGTATCTCTGCCTCGCCCTTGCCGTGTGCCTTCTGCAGAAGTCTGCAGTGGTGTAATCTGTTCCCCAGCTCCCAGCACTCAGGGCCCAGAGGGAAAGGGACCGTGCTGACTCTGGAGGCACCGAGAAGGGCTCACATCATGACTGGGCTCGTATATGGGGAAAATGGCACCTTGGCCTCCTGGCTCCTTCTGTGTCACATTTTACTACTACTTTCTGTGCTGTTCCTTTTCACTTAAAAACAAAAACCGTTGGGTTTGACTCCTGCATTGTGCTCACAGTGTGGCAGCAGGGTAGAACTTGGCCTCCTGTCCTCTTAGTGCCCACCCGGCAGGAGTCTGCCAGTCCCATTGGCGGTGGCAGCGCAGTGACAGTGCGGGAGGCCTCTGCTGCAGGCCTGGTCTGCGTGGGAAAGGCCCCTTGATAAAGCTGCTTGTTATTTTCAAAAAGGAGCCTTGGTAAGGAAACCTATTACACAACAATGTGGACTAACTAGAAAAATAAGTCAACAAAAGATGAGTTATAACACAAGAAGGAGCCCTGTAAGAAAAATGTAAAGAAATAAAATCTGGATTCAGAGCAAAGAGACCTTTCTGAGAGGATGGTAATGGGTTTAAGAAAAGGCTTAACTGTGAGCTTCCCTGGAATGGCATGGCCCCTTCATTCACTGAAAATGTAGTTATTTTTACAGAAATTTGATCTTTCTGCAGTTTTCAAAAGTGGACATGTGGGAAATGTAATGGTCTGAGTCTTACTTCAGGGTAGATCACCTGAGAGGCAGTCAGAGCGTGGATGTGTTGGGGCTGCGGGAAGGAGGGGAGGACTTGAGCCTCCAGGTGTGTTCCAGGCACCCGCCAGTTAGCAGGCCCTCTCTGTCCACACACGGCCCTCAGGGGTCCTGGGACCTTCAGGTCACAGCCTGAAGGCTGTATGCGTGGCTGGCAGCACGACCTCCATCCTCTGTGTAGCCGCCCAAAGAACACACCCATGCTGCAGCTACCCGGTCTCCCTGGGCTTCGGCAGTACGCACCAGTCTTTCTGTAACCTGGGTCAGGGACCAGGGCTCTGTGCCTCCATCTCCTCTTAGAGTGGTTCTGAGACTAAGCTGACCATCCTGTGTATAGAGTGGCTGTTTGAGGGTGCTGTCATGTGCTATGGTGTGTGTAGACTATCTTGTCCAGCTCTGACTCTTGGACACACTTAGAAACCCTTGCAATCCAGTTCCCACACCCTGTTCCTCCCAGGGCTCTCTGTCCTGAGGACAGACTTGGCCCTGTCATCATCACAGCTCCCGTCACCACTTCCTACTGGCTGCATCCTCTTGGGGAGGCTCCCGGTCCCTGGTGCCAGAGCCCCAGCGCCTGGCCCCCTGCCTGGCTCACAGCCGGCACTCAGAATGTCAGTGTACTCTGCAGGGATGCACCTACTTCCACCCATTGGTGGTGGTTGTGCCTCGTGTGCGGATGGTTAGGAGACAGCTAGAAAAACGGGAGATCCCACAGCCGGCAGACATGAGCTAAGTGTGTTATGTGTCTTCCCTCCTGGTTTAACCGTTGATGATCTGTGAATGAAGGCAACTGTCATAAGCTCAAGAGTTCCTGCATCACACAGCTACGGTATGCAGCGCTGAGCTTTGGGCAGGCAGGGGTCCCCCCAACAGCCCCCTGCCCTGGGAGCCTGGCCAGCTCCCTTTCCTCAGGAGTTGTGGCTACTTCTACACACATAGGGATCCTGCTGGCAGCCTTTGTGCCACCAGACTGCGCTGGGATAGGGGAGCCTTTGTTTAGGATGAGCATACACAGTGTTCAGAATACCAGTGCTCAGAAGAGGAGTTGCCCTCACCCTCTGGTGGGGAACATGGGCGCCCTTGCTTGTTGAAAAGCAGAATGTCCTAGCTAATGAGGAGGAGTTGAGAGACGGCCAGGCCACCATCCTTGTAGCAAGCCTGATGTCCTGACCTGCTTGTTGGGGCACTGACAACAGGCAGAGCTAGAGCAGGTGTGGCTTCATCCAGGTAGATAACAGGGCAGGGGCAGCAGGCTGGGGGTGGGGGCCTGCTCCTCAGGTCTAGGGCCCTGCTCCTCTCTCCTACCTGTGTAGCAGTGTCTTCTTGTGAAAGAATACCCCAAAGACAGTTTCTCTTTGCTTCCAGGTATACACAGTCTTAAACGCTTCTGCCAAGAAATACTTCCTGAGAAGATGGCCTGGTTTGGGGGTGAGCATTCGCTTTGGGCTCACACATCCCTGAGTTGAAATCTCAGGGTTACCTCTTCCTGACTGTGTGAGTTGGGTTAAGCCAGGTAGCCTCTGTCGTTGCTCTGTCCTCACCCTGGCACTGCTCTGAGGGTCGCCATAACAAGCACCCAGAACACCGGGAATCTGGGTGAACATGGTCTTTCTGTTCTTGCCAGCTCTTGGAAATGGGCACATCTTGGGCATCCCAGCTGGATGATGGCATCCCCACCCCAGCAAGAGAGAGGTTGGTGTCTCCTGATACCATCTGTGAGGGCCCGTCCGGGAACAGAGTGGTCTGCCAGGTGCCCTTTTGTGGAAGCCGAGGGCAGTGAGAGATGGCAAGCGTTCACCGTTGTGCCCACCCTGTGTATTGCTGTTCCATGCCACTGTGGGTTCTGTCAGGTCAGAGCCCAGGCCCCTGCTGACCCAGGCTGGCTGGTCAGTGGGTATCTCTCGAGCCCTAAGTGTGTCCAGGCATGGTGAATGAAGGTCTGCTTGGGAACTGACCCACTGGCTGAGAAGAGGCTGTCAGGGTCAGCCCCTGCATCCCTGTATTTAGTGGAGCATTTTAAGCCTGGGCATTAGGGCACTCATAGCAGAGCCTCATTCTAGCCTCACAGGAGGTGGCATGGGAAGCCCTGGCATAGGTGTGGATGAAGGCAGTACACTTTATTTATTTTAAAAAGGTGATAACTGGCAGATGCCTGAGGTGTGAGAGAGCCAAGTTGAGGGTGATTTGAGTGCTTGTCCCTGACACTTCTGCTGGCCCTGGCCCCACCTTCCCAGGCAGTCTCCAGCCTGCACAGGCCCTGTCCGGGTGCTCTGCATACTCATCATCTTCCGGGCTCAATTTGAGTCCTCCCAGCCTTGCACACACAAATGTCTTTTTCAAATTATTCTGATTAATTTTTTTTCAGTCCTGGGGATTGAACCAGGGCCTTCACATTGAGCTATAGCCCCAGCCCTTTTTTATTTTTTACTTTGACATAGGGTCTTGCTAAGTTGCTGAATTGCCTGGGCTTGGCTTAAACTTGTGATCTTCCTGCCTCAGCCTCCCAGAGTGCTGGGATTACAGGTGTATGCTAGCATGCCCAGCTTCTTTTTAACCCCCTGCTGCTTAGGAATCTCCTGCAAGGGCACCTTGTGCCCTTGTGCATGTGTGTGCCCACTCCAGTGTGGACTAGATGTCCCGTGTTAGCCACGTGTCATATGCACTTGTCTGCTCTGAGGGCTCTGTGGCTTCAGGTCCCAGGAGCAGTTTTGAGGGCACAGCACAGAATGTGCTGAACCAGTGGGAGCTCTGTCCTCCTCGCCCTGGCACAGGCACTGCTGTGTTTTGGACTTGATCTTTGTTGCCAGGCCACCTGGGTATTGAAGGTGATTCTAAAGCATCACTGGCCGGACCCAGGAGATGTCAGTGACCTCCCCTTCACCCCCCATGGTTGTGGCAACTAGAATCATGTGCAGATCCAGATGGCACCAGATTTCCCAGGGCAGGGCTCACCCAGGTGGAGAGCATCTGCTCTAGTGGGATTTTTTGAGCTGGGTGGTTTTGTTATAGGCCAGAGTGGTGGCTGGGAAGGCCAGGCTTGGGGCAGCCTAAAGCCTCAATGTCCCCCACCTGTCCTTCAGGGAATGGCTTTTCAGAGTCTGTGCCTCTGCCCTGCACTGCTGCACACTGTTCCTCAAACATACATGTGCGTGTGCACGAACCCATGGGTGGCATGGTGTGCAGTGAGCCCCTTTTCTGGGAGCTTGTTTCTCTCAGCAGTAACGGCGCCCACCTGCTTGGCACTGGGGTTGATGAGTCAGTGCATGGACACTTAGCACAGGCTGGGCACGGGACACGTGCTGTGCCAGCAAGGTGTCAGTGATTAGCACCTGAGAGCTGATGTGTGCGAGGACCTTCCGACAGATGACCGTACATGAATTTGCCCACAGTTGTGAGCAGTAGGAAACCCTCACCCTTTTACCTTCAGAAAACGGGCTCTGACAGAATGGAGCCCTCTCTCAGGTCCCAGGACTCAGTGGTGGGGCAGAGTGTGAGCCCAGGGCCTGTGAGTGCAGAAGATGGTCTGGCTCCAGGGGAGCCTGAGAGAGGGGTGGAGCCTGCTGTTGGTGCCGTGTGTATGCAAGAGCCGATTAATCATCCCTCCGTGTCCTGGGCCAAGATTCCTGCTCAGCGTCTGTGTGTGGAGAGTGAGGCTTCATTCCCTGAGACCTGCATGCTCCGGGACCTTGCCGGGGGACCCCAAGCTGACAGGCCCTGTGGACCCTCTCCTGCATGGCCAGGCCTGGGATTGGATGCTGTTCTAGTCTTTTTCTTGACCTTTTTTTCTGATCGTGTATACCACACGTGCTGCTGAGTGGGGAGAATATGGGAAAGTGCAAGGGGAAAAATTGCCCTTAATCTGAGCGATCACTTTTATATGAGTTTCCTTTAATTCACTTTCCTGTGATTGTATGTTATACCTGCATAGCAGAGATCACTATTTAATTTCTATTTAATGTCATGACTTTTTCTGATGACTTTTGGCATGTTTCCTGTGTCCTCATGTGTTTGATGGCTCTAAACCAGTTCTTGTTTTATTGGTTGCATAGTATTATTTTTATTAAGATTTTCTTTTTCTTTCCCTGTCTTTTTGGTTTTCCAGTGCTAGGGTTGGAACCCAGGGCCTCACCCTCTCGGCAAGTGTCCTACCTCAAAGCTACAGCCCTGGTTCCTTAGTTTCTCTAAATGAATTTTAACTATGTAAATAATACACGAAATATATTTTTATTGTGATACTTTATACATTGCCAAGAAAGCTGGATCCTTTTTGGTCACTGTCTTACTTCCAGCCTCTGGCACAAGGATACTAGGGTGTGTTTTTAGGTTTATTTTCCAGAGTTTTATTCCTTTATTACTTTATTCGCTATTGTTGTAGAAATGCATGTTTGTTGTGAAAAATGAATGCACTGTCACCTCAGCTTAAAGGTTAAAGCACCCTAAATTCTGCTTCTGGAGACGGCCAAGCTTGGTGCGTGTACTGTCCTTTCATACTTTTGTGGGCACCTAAATGCCGCACGTGCTCTCATGCACATACTTGGGAATGAATGTACTGGGAAGAACCCAGAGAGCACTGAGCTACATCCTCAGCTCTTTTCTTTTCTTTTCTTTTTTTTTTTTTTTTTGAGCCATAGCCTTGCTAAGTTGCCCAAGCTGGACTGGAACTTGTGAGCCTCCTGGCTCAGGCTGCCCAGTAGCTAAAAACAAACCTCTCGTAGACACACCGTTTGCTGTGTTAGTTTTGCACCTTGTGTGTAGCAGGGCCTTCGTGTCCCTCTGCTCAAGGCACTCTCTCCCCTCTCTTACCGTGCCCCGTGCTGGCCTGCACCAGGGCGCCCCCAGTGCCACCCCTCCTTTGTGATTGACTTGAGACTATTTGATGCTGCATGATATTGCTGCTCAGTGTGGGTAAGGGCTGCTCCTGGCTTCCTGGGGGGCGGTCACATGGGCCCGCAAGTCTGGAGGCGGAGGGCGCCTGGGGGCCGAGCGGCCAGCCCCAAGCCTGCCTGGGTGCAGAGGAGCAGGGCCTAGAGCCAGCGTCCGCCGGGGCACACCCTCCCTCGGTGTACTCGGTACCATCATTTTCCCCTCCCGTGACACACAACAGCGGGGAGTTGAGTGGTTTGTTTCATCTCTTCTTAAGAAAAAGTTAAATTTATAATCCCAGCCCTGACCTTCCTTGTAACTCATGTGCTCATCCTGTTAACTGGCTTAATATATGGCACCACTATTTCATTAAACAACATACAGGAATAATTAGTTCAGCAATGATGCCTCAGAACAAAAGCCCTTGATTTAGTTTAACTTTATAAGTTGTTCTCTTTTGATGTGCAAGAACACATCTGGGGTCTTGAAGAAAGCAGAAGGGAAAATAGAAGATGTTTTGTCAGGCCGGGTGGGTTCAGGTTTTCCAGGCATGGCCAGTAACCCTTTGGTACCAGGCCTCGCTCCCATGTTGCAAGCCCTGCAGGGACGGTGCATGCACTGGCTTGGGGACAGCACCGGCTCCTACTGTTGCCAGGTGAGAGAAACAGTACCCTTCTTCCCCTGGTATGCTGCATGCCCAGCATAGTTGTGGTCCACAGAGTCATGGCCCAGACCTGCATCCAGGTCTCTCCTGGAGTGGCCCTGTCCCCATGTGATGTCTCCTGCCAGTGGTGGGGGGGACAGCTGTGGGTCCTGGCCTGGCCTTTGGAGCCCAGCACCTCTGCTGCAGCCCTGGCTGCACACTCTGCCCTTTCCAGCTGCCGAGCGATGTGTGTCCACCCAGGGTCTGCAGGCCCGGCCCTCTCTGCCTGGCCTCAGCACCAACGGCACCTCCCTTCAGGGTTTCCTCCACATCCCCTGCCAGGCTCCTGCCCTCCTTGCCACTGCGGACAGCCCTTGCAGTGTGGTGCACAGGAGCTGAGGGTTGGTGGCAGGTGCTCCTGGCGGGGGCTGGGGAGGGTTGTATCCGATTCCTCTCTGTCACCTTGGGTGTGGGCAGTGTAGGGTGTGCAACAGGCTCTGTGTACCAGAGGCTGCCTGGCAGGGTCAGGAGCACCCAGCGCGGCTCAGTGCAGCCCAGCCTGGCCCCAGCACCTGGTAACATGTCACCAAGGCCACATGGGGTCCTCTTGGGGGATTGCTGTGTCACGAGTGCTCAGCAGGTGCCCCAGCACATGCTGGGAACACAGTTGTGGCTTGGCACGTGGCAAGTGCTGTCCTTTGCAAAGGTTCGTGGGTCAGTCAGTCAGTCGGACTACATTTCCCAGAGGCTTTGTTCCACTTGGGTTTTTAGCTGTGGCAGATCCATGACTCTGTTGCCGGTGCTTGGTTTCTGAGGAGTAGGTTTCATGGTGTGTAGACAGATGTCCTTGATCCACTGGAGACCAGCAGGTCTCGCCACTCGCCGAAGCAGCCCACCCTGCTCTGCACTTTTCTTTCCCCCTGTTCTGTCACCTGGCACAGAACAGAGACCGGGCACCTTCTGTCTCCTATCCATAGGAAGCTGGCTGGTATCCTGGGGTGGCTCCCTTTCTACAAGTCCAAGTCACCCATGGCCAGCATCACTGCCCCCAAGCTCTTGGTCCTCACCCTTGAGGTCACAGACTGTGTCCCACCCTCTTTCCTGAATGGCACAGGCCCTGTGCCGGGCACCCTCAAGGCCTGTGACAGGAAGCCGAGGCCACAGAGGGGAGGTGACATGCCTCACACTTAAGTCCTGGTCAGAACCCAGGCCCAGGTGTGTCTGCATGTAAAGCTGTGCTCTTCTGGCTTCGCCGTCATTAGAAAGGGAAGCCCTGGGGATGTTCCTGCTGTGGGTCTGCCAAAGTCTGGCCCCTTGTCCACTTTCTGAGGCTCCTGGTGCTCCAGGCACAGTTCCAATGGGCAGGAGTCAGCTCACCCTACCCGGCCGCCTTGCCAGGGCCAGCAACCTTTAGAGGCTCCTCTGTAATCTCTCTGTCCACACAGGCCTCATTTTAATTTGCAAAATTGAACCCAGATCGAGAGCAGTAAAGCCAGGGGACGGTAAATATTCATGCCTCAGTGAGCGAGGGTGGCTCCATTACCTTGCCGAGATTGGGAGAATTACCTGGGGATTATGTATATTCATGGGCCGATTTTTATTTGCGATAGAACATGACTCGCGTTGGCCTGTGTGTTGCACGTTCTACCCCAAACAGACTTTGCAGGAAGCTTATGCCCTTAAGCTTCAGAGAGCCATCTCAAGTGGATTGGCCTCTCCTCCTGCTTCCCCGGAGACAGGTCCAAATAACAGTTATCCTGTAGCTGGCTGGGACTTCCACAAACCCTCCCTCTCTGCTTCCCAGCACCTGGGTCTGAGCCTCATGTCTGGGCAGAGGAGGAGCCTGAATATGAATGTCGTGCCACAGTCTGTTGGGGCAACTGTCTCTGCGCACCGTGCTGCCATCCCCTCACCTGCAGGCTCGGAGTCTCACCCATCCCAGTGCCCAAAGAGTAGTAGGCGCTTGGTGGGTGATGGCTGAGCACAACACCCACCTGGGACCTACCCTGTAGGGTTCCCAGCTGTGCTGCTGGCCCAGGGTGTGGGTAGCGCACCCTGCCGGCACCACAGTGTACCTGGCCACAGGCTGGGCCAAGGTGTGTCTGGCAGCCACAGGTACAGTGAGTTTCTGTTCCCGGGCATCAGCAATGGCAGGCTGACATCATAAGCAGTGCCCCTGCAGCACGGTCCAGTCGCTGGCACAGACGTCCCAGGGCCCACAAAACTTGCACTATTTCCTGTCGCCTTCTACAGATGTTTGTTGCACCCAGTCTGTAGGTGTCACAGACGAAAGGCCCAGCCACCCTATTCCCGCTTCCCTTGAGTCTCTTTTACTGCCAGGTGCCTGCTGGGGCAGCACACATCTTTTTTCTTTTAACCTCACTGTCACCACAAACTAACCGAAGCTGGGACCCTCATCTCCATTTTGCTGATGAGAAAATATTAATAATGACAAGTATCTGGTTCTTGGTGGGTTTTTACCTTTTCACTCTGCTGGGGATTGAACCTGTGTCCTTGTGCATGCGAGGTAAGCACTACCCCTGAGCCCTGTGCCCACCCTAACAGGGACAGTTTAATGGCAGATGTTTAAAATGTCACGATAATCATTTTACATAGATTATCTCAGTGTAATTTCACTAATGCCCAATGAGGTAGGTACATTTTCCATTTAAGGAAACAGAGAGGGAAACTTCTTTGCCCAGGGCCCCTTCATATATATTTATGACATAAATTCATATAGCTGACGTAGCAGTTGAACCCAGGAAGTCTGTCTGCAAGACCTGCTTCCTACCTGCTGCTTTGGGAGGGCAGTCAGTCATTTGTCGTTAGTTATGTATTCCTTTTATCAAACTATTTTTAGCACCAGGAAGGTATCAGGCCCTCTCTGGACATGGCCCATTCGGAGATGAGTCAGAGTGACTTTTCTTGAAGGGGCCCCTGGGGACAGGCAAACAAGGCAGCAGCCACTCGCAGTCATGTAAGTTCTGGAGACCACAGGGTGCAGGCCAGCTTACCCGGGTGCCTGCCTCAATTCTGCCACTGCTGAGCTGGGTGAACTCTGGCCCCCATCCAGCCTTGCTGAGCCTGGTTGGGTCACCTGTACCATGTGGGACATAAGGATGCCTATAGGTTAGGGTTTTTATGAGGATTAATTAGGTTGGCACATGTGGGTTTGTGGCCCTGTCAGCAGCAGGGTGGTGACAATGGCCATAATGACAGAAATAGGCACAGGAGGCCCTAGGGACACCAGGCAGTCTAGGAATGCTGCCCAGAGGCAGAAGCTGTTCAGCCCATACTGAGAAGATGGGGTGATCCAGGCAGGCAGGCAGGGGACAGAGAGGAGGATCAGGTCCAAGCAGGACAGGGTGAGGGCTGGGTTTAGAGCCCTGCTGCGTGGGTAGGAGCCTCTTGGCACAGTGCCAAGCACCTGTATTTCACAGGTGTTTGCTGATGTCATCGTCACTGTCCTAGTCACTGTCATCAACTTCCAAGGAAGCACTGCCCACAAAGAAACCCAGGCTCACACTCTGACAGGGGGCTGAGGTCTTTTTACTTTGGATCTGGGGAACTAACGGCACAAAGGGCATCACCAGCTTCCTGGAGCAGGGCCTCTGCGGCCTGGAAGAGTCTATCTTGGCCACCGTGCCATAAGGGAGCTTGTTACAGGGACTTGTGCAGATGGTCCAGAGAGCAGCAGCCGATGGGGCAGGGACTCGGACTCTGATGATTGAGCACCTCACCCAGCACTGTGAGGGCGTACAGCTGGGAAGCAGGCACCAGGTCAGGGGCAACCCAGGTCCACGGCCCACAGGATAGGGTTGCTTGGGGCCCTTGCCTTGCTGACTCTCTGCCCTCCTTTGCTGGGCTGGCCCCTGGTGAGCAGTGCCTCTGGCTGTCAGGCTGGTGGGTGTTTCTCCACCCACCCTGGGGCAGTGGATCTCCATTTATTTTCCCGCTCAGAGTACCTGCTGAAAATGACTAGTTTCTATTTAGCTACAGCTCTTAAATGTTTAAGGTAATGTGTAATATTGACATCTCAGGCTACTTGCAGGGCTGTGACATAAATTCATGACAGTTTTTGCACAGGCTTCCCTGGGCCCACATAAATGGCATGTGTTGGTTTTTCTGAGCTAAGTGTACAGAAAGCTAGCAAAGCGCTGTCAGCCCGAGCTTGCATTCAAGGAAGAAACTGCTGGCGAAAGTAATTTGGAGCCTCCTTTGGAGCCCATCGGGTGGCCTAGGTCCTCAGAGGTGCTGCCCAGGGAGTGCGCTGGGCCTGGGCCAGCTGTCTGGAGCAGCAGCCTCCAGTCCTGATGTGGTGGTTACCTGCTGCCCGGCGCCATCTTTCACTAACCGTCACTTTTGGTCCTCACTGGCATTGCCCTTCCTTTGTGTTTTATAGTTGGCCTATGGCCCTGCAGGTGTTAGCATCGTGCCCGTTTTACCTGACACTTGGAGAGGTGGGCACCTTGTGTTGCCCACTGGCTTGCAGGTCTGATTCCCAAGCCGGAGCATTGCCTGGCCACCAGATCCCTGCTGTATAGGGCCGTCATTCTGAAGCCAGGCCCATGCCAAACTGGGGAGAGGCGACATCACTCTGAGAACCCTTGGCTGGTGCCGTGCATGGCCCACGTACCCTCCCTGCAGGCCAGGTGCCCCCCGTAGAGCAGGCGTGCTGGTGGAAGGCCAAGCATGTGTACCGGGTACCCACTGGCAGAGGCTTACTGCCAAGACCAGACCAGACCAGATGGTCTTGCTCAACCTTCCTAGCTTGTGAGCTCACATCGCTGCCTCTGAGCAAGTCCCTCCAAGGGCTGTTGGCTGGGACGAGTGCCACTGTGCACCTGAGACTGGATGGCTGCATGGTACCAGCAGATTCATCTCCTTCGGTGTGAGTTTTCCAAGAACCATTAATTCCAAGCCTTATTTTTATATTATTGTATATTAAATCTGACTCTAATGACATAGAATGTGAAATTTCCATCTTAAAATCCAAAACTTGGGACTTCAAGGAACTTCTGTGCCCTTTGAAGGTAGTGTCTTCTCCTTTTGTCCCTGTGGGAAGCAGCACTACCGCCTCTGGTTTCCCAGGTGTCGTGGTGCCACACAGACCCTCAGGGACTCAGACCCATGGAAGAGGCAGGATCTGTGGGTTCTGGGAGCTCCTCCTACTCCAGGGACCTGAGAGTTGCATCTGAGATGCCAGGGCACAGGGAGGAGACAGCCAGGCACGTGTTGGCTGTCATTAGTTAGCTAAGTTTACAGAAAGCTAGCAAAGTGCTGTCAGCCTGAGCTTGCATTCAAGGGAGAAATTGCTGGCAGAAGCAATTTGGAGCTTTCGGAGCCCATGGGGTCGCCCTCCCTTCCCAGTCCAGCTCCTGCCCATTCATCTTGCCTGCAGGAAGCGGGCCAGCTCACGGTGGCCTGGGCCTCTGATTATTGTTGTCAGAGTTAATTCCACTTGTCTGAGTTTGAAGTGGGAAGGTTGACTGTTTCTTTAAAGTCTCTTTTTTGCTAAAGATTAAACTTAGGAAATACAGAAAAATGGAAAGAAGGAAGATGTCCTCAGTGCAGGGTCCCCTCAAGTTGCTGGTCCACATCTTCCATGCAGAGGCCACCTCTCCTCCCACCGGATTGCCCCTTGGCATTTATTTTTACAACTAAAAGAAGCTAAGTAACAAAAGAAGACTAGTGGTCAGATGTTCCTTCTGCAGGCAGGGTGAGCCCAGCACCCAAGACGGGCCTTGTGGCTCCCGAGGGCCTGGGCATGACTGCTGCCATGCCCGTGCTGCACAGTCTGCAGAGCCCACAGGCTTTCGTCCCTGGGAGAGGAGGAAGGGACGGGCTCCCCTATCTTTTTGGTTGTGTGTTTTGAGTCACACCATGTAGCACAGGCTGACTCTGAACTCACTGTGTAGTCCAGGCTGGCCTCCAGCTTGAGGCGGTCTTCCTGCCTGGCTTGTCTCCTGCCACCATGGCTTTACCCCTTCCTCCCATTCTGTGTCAGACATTGCGATCCTTGCTGATGACGCCCGGGCTGTCCTGTGACAGCTTCCTCGCTTTGCCCCAGATTTGGAGCTGAGCCTCTGTCCCTGTCATAGCCATCACTGCAGCTGAGGGAGCCCTGACTTTGCGTTGTCACTGGGTTTGAGTCCTCCTCACCCTTGTTAGCTGACTGGCCTGGGGTGGGTAACTGAGCCCCATTTCCTCTCTGTCAAGTGGTGAGGACCCCAGCCTCGTATTCATTTGAGAGAACAACATCCATGCCCAGCAATCTGTGGTCATGGTTGGGCCCCTGGGAGGGCATTTGGTTGGGGAGGATTCTTAGGTGGCCAGTGACAGCACGTTCCTGCTGCCTGGTGGGGTGCTCTTTGCTTTTCAATTTAGGTTTTTTAAAAAAACCTTTCTTTCGGCTGGGCATGGTCTTATACACATGTAATCTCAGCACTTGGGAGGCTGAGGCAGGAGGATTTTTGTGAGTTCAAGGCCAGCCTGGGCTACATAGTGAGACCCTGTCACAGAAGAAAATTTTTTTCCTTTCTTTCATATATCAAGGCAGCATGTTACTTTAGAAGCTTGTATGAAATACCAAGAAACTGGAAAAAAAAAACTCACTAAAAGCCTATAAACCCAGAGGTAACTATATAGTTAAGATTATACTTAAAATATGTTTTTATGCCATGCTTTTTGTTCACTGTTACAGGGAAAGCATTTTCCATACTGATAAAACTGCCCCACCCACTGCACAAGGTAACACCTCACCTGCTGCTTTGTTCAGCTGGCTCTGCGCCGTCAGCGTCAGGTTGTCTCCCTCTTTGGGCAGACTGCACAGTAGTGAAGCGGGCCCTCCAGCGATCTACCTTCACCTTGTGGAGAGCTTCCCAGAGGGGATTCTTGGCATAAACTAGAAAGAATGCCTTGGGAGGCTGGGGCTGGGCCAGGGTGCTCTCCAGGGTGGGTGGGTGTGGGGCCCCAGGCCACTGCAGTAAAGGTCACTCACCTTGGGCACACAGGCGAGGGTTGGGCTGCTCAAGTTTGGGTCGGAACCGCTCAGTGCCTTCAGAGTGCCTGGCGACACTCGGCCTGGCCTGGGCCTGCCCCAACCCATGCCTGCGGCTCCTCTTATTTCGTGGTTAGCTCCACGTCCGGTGCCCCAGCCTGTGATTTCCAGGTGTTGCTAGAGAAGCTGAGATGCAGTCAGCACTTGAGAGCAACCCCACTAGGAGCCCCAAAAGGCTTCCCTGCCTCCCATTGCCCCGTGCCCCCTGCTGTCCACTCGGTTGGCCCCTCAGAGTGGGGCTTAGTAAGTGGGTTGGAACGTGATTAATCACTTGACTAAAGTCTCATTCAGGAACTGATTTTTAATTGCACAGCTAATTTGTGAATTACTCCTTATAACAAAAATGGAAGCTTTCAGTGAGAAGCTGGCCCTGGTGTATCCTGGCCCACCGGGGCTGCCTATCTGGGGGAGGTCCCACTGGCTGCTTCATGTTTAGGCTCGGACCCTTCTGTCTGCTGTGTGCCCAGAAACACACACAGCCCCATTTTGTAAACCTGTGGCTTTACTGTGTGTGGCGTTTGTCCTTTTCTAGCTTGGGCCCGGAAGCCAGATGGCCTTGGAGACCCCAGTGTACAGAACAACTGCAGGCTGTGGCAGAGTGGACGCTGCACCTTGCGCATGCCTTGTCCCCATTGAGGCCCTGTCACACCCCAGTCCAGTCTCTGATCATTCTCAACAGGGAGGCCAAGCGATGCTTCTACAGCATGAGCTAGATATAAGCAGGGCTTGGGCCAGGAGCCAGGAGCACAAGGCGGGCACAGCCTGCAGAGCCGTAAAATGTCGAGGGCCAAGGACAGTGTAGGTGGAGGAGGTTCCAGGCCTGGTCCTGCCAGAGACACCAGTGGGCATGGAGGTAGGGCTGGGTGTCAGGGGCTTAGTGTCCCACTGAGGGGTGGGATGCTGGGGATTTGGGCCCAGTGACATGGTCACTGGGGCCCTTTCTGTCCACCCCAGGGCTGCAATAAGGCAGTACTCATGGCCTGGGATAGAGCGGGCTCCCTCGACTGCCTCCAGGATTCCTTACCCCCAAAAAAGCCCAGGGTTGTTAAAAACAATTACAGCCCAGCTGTATGGAAAGCAGAAGACTCCAGTGTTGCTGTAATTCAATTTAAAGTTTTATGGGATGTGGAGGGTGTGGGAGGAGGAGCACAAGGCTTCTGGCAGGCCCCTTGTCACTTTTACAGTCCCATTGTTAGAGAGACTGGGAGGTTCCTATTTGGGGTCTGTTTGTGAGATTGTCTTGCATGGGCAGGGGCCTCAAAAGCGAGGCCCATTTCTTTCCTCCTGGTGGGGACTCTGGGTGCCATAGATAAACCTGCCTGACCAAGGGGCACTGGCCCCCTCCAAGACCTCCAGAAAACAGCCAAATACACAGCACGTACGTGGGGATGCAGGTGCTGGAGAGAGCATCCTCGGGTGACCCAAGGCTCTAGGGCAAGTGACCTGAGTTGGTATGGCCCCAGAGCCAAAAGGTGGGTGGGCAGGCTTGGCTTTCAGGTGTCAGGATGGGTGCAAAGTGGCAAGCAGGGCAGGAGGTGGATGTGGGCCCTGGGCAACACCAGCTACCCTGTGTCTGGGCACCCCTGAGGACTGGGAGCTCAGGCCTGGCTTGATCACATGCAGGAGGGGCAGAGTGCAGATGGACAGACACACAGACAAAGCTCCTTCCTGTCTCTGATCTTGGAATTGGGGTGGGGGAGTCAGGTCTACACTGGGATCCTTAAGAACTCCTCCCTGCCCAGTGGACAATTGGTCTTTTGTCTGAGGCCTGGTGGAATTTTTGCATAGAATAGACCCCTCCTCTAGTGGAGGCCTGGGGAAGAGGGAGACAGGCTCTGGGAGGGGAGCCCATCCCCTGGCTCAGTGCCCAGGGTGGTGGAACCCAGGAGGAGAGCAGAGTGGGGGCTGTCCAGCCCCCCTCACCAAGCCTTCCCTTCCCTGGTGCTGCCGGGCTCTGGGGTGCATCAGCAGGGCACCTGGGAAGGCGCATACACGCTCTCTGCCCCGAGTAACTGGCAGCGGGACAAACTAAGAGCCTCAGGCTCTAGAAGGCTCTGCATTGCTGGCAAAAGTCAGCAGGCCTCCAACCTGAGGTCTCCATATCAAGAAGTACTATGAAGCAGGTGAAAAGAATAAACAGCAGGGCTAGGTGCAAGTTAGCACAGAGCCTGTGCCTAGCACGCACAAGGCCCTGGCTTCATCCCTAGCACTGGAAAAATGACAGCACTACATGTATGTGTGTGTGCATGTGATCGATGTCAAAAGTACAGTGCAGAAAGAGGGCAGGGGGCAGAATTAAAGTCACGAGATGCCACTGTATAGGCTGACAAGTACACATACAACCCTGGGACACATACATGGGTGTAGTGGACAAGCAGATGGACACTTAAAGGATTGTTGAGGGAGGGGAGTAGGACTAGGGGTCTTCAACTCAGTGTCATAACTTGAAGTGCTAGTAACACAACCCCAGTGGTCAGTTCCAGGGGTGGGAACCCAAGTCATCGTCGTGTCTGATTCTCAGACTTTTCTGGACGGCTTTAATTTCTCTAAAAGGAAGTGGGTAGAATTGCTTCCCAAGGCTGACCTGCAGGAGGTGCTGGGATCGGGCCCAGCAGGGGAGGTGCCACCAGCCCCGAGGGGCCTCGTGTGCTCCCCGCGCAGAACCCTGGGTTTGACTTTTTGTGTGCGAGATGCGATTAAATGCATTAGGCGGAGGGAAATGTCTTATCTGTACACAGCCCCGCTGGAAGAAGAGAGAAATAAGAGCAGCCAAATTGAAACCTTATTAAACAAAATTGGTTAGGTCTGATGGAGCCAAACCTAGACTGATCTTTAAAAGCTTATTTCATTTTCCCCTCCAGTCTGAACCTCTTTGAATTGAAGTAACCGATCCCTGCTGTAAGCTTATTAGTGTCAAGCCTGCGCATTGCTTTTCCTCCCCATTTACATTTGATTAAGTAATGATGAAGTTTCGGGGTCCGCCCCTTGCCTTTGGCCCAGCCAGGGGCTCCCAGGGTCATTAGCGGAGTGGGAATGAATAATAACGTCCCATCACATCACAGTGGTGCCACTATTACAAAACTCTGCCAGCACAAAGACTGCGGGGCACCAGCTCTCGCCCACTCGCTGCAAGCACCTGTCCGTCCTGTGTGGTGCCGCCACTGTTCTTAACAGGTGTGGTGATGGTACGGGACGTCCGTCTCCACCCCCACAGCAGCAGGTCGGTTCAATCCGCCACATGGAATCCTGTTTCATCTCAGACTTCTGTGGTTGAGCAGAGGTGTGACCGTGGCGGGATAAGGAGAACAACTTTGCTTCAGGGACAGGCGGCTCTGGATGCCGTGAGCCTCACTTTTATTGTCTGTGCAACGAGACCTGTGAGAACTGAAGGGAGCTGTGCCTGTGAGCCTCTGCCCCCTGCAAGTGTCCAGCAGATGTCAGGTCTTCCTTATCTTCACCTTCTGTGCCGGCGCGATGACAAGTGACCCAGGTCTAAAGACCTGCTGGGTTCCCCATGTTCGAGCAGGGTGCTTGGAGCCCAGCCAGGATGAGTCCACCTCCAGCCACCGCCAGGTGTGTTCAGCATGTCAGAAGCGCGTGTGAATGAAGCGGTCGGGTCACTGTGGGCACAGTGTCGTGCAGAGTCCTGGGTGCTGCTCAGTGAGGTTGCAAGACACAAAGGCTCAAAAGACCCCAAGAGCCCTTGAATCGTCCTCATCTGCATGGCCACAGCCTGTGACACCCACCGCAGGAGACACGGGGCTGTGCAGGAGGGGGCTGCTGAGAAGTCAGGTCTGAGCGCTGCCAAGGACTGACCACTCCAGGCAGCCATAGTGGCCAAGGGCAGTGGAGAAAGCAGGCCAAGCATGCCTGCCTCCCCCTGCCAGGCTCCAGGCAGGCCCTCCCCTTCTGCACCTAGGAAAGGTGCCCGTGGCATTCATGGGGAAGTCACACTGTGGTGTCAGCCCCCATCTGGAGCCTCCTCTTGGGGCTCAAACTATGTGGAGCACCCATTGTGAACACCTCCCCCCCCCAGCACCCATAGTCCACTGTCACCTAGGGCAGGGGCTGACTGTGAGCCTGGTATTGTGGCAGGCAGGCAACACAGGTAGGCGGATGTCAGCCTGCCTGGCAGTCCCTGCAGTGATTGTCCCGTCTCAGCATCTTTGCTTTGTGACCTTGGAGACATCAAAAACCTCTGTTTCTTCATCCATAAAATTGAATGTAAAAATATTGACCTGCCTCGTAGGGTTTTTGTGAAGAATAACTGACCCAAATGATGGTAAAGCTTCTTTGTGAGTCAGAAAGGACCAAAGTGCTTAGCAAGCATGAACTTGAGTTTTAAAAAATTGTTTGCTCGCTTGTTGTATTCCTCTCTCCCTCACTCCCATACTCCCTCCCAGCGTCCAGGCCTCCCTTCTCGGTGCCCGAGACAGGAAGCCGGGAGGAGGTGAGCCCGTGGCCTGGGACTCCCTGTGGATCCCACAGAAGCTCAGCAGGCACTGCTTGTCCTGCCACTCAAGCCTCTGTGCCCCTGCCGGGGAGCCAGGCTGCCCAGGGAGCCCTGCAGCCCCACTCCTGGAGGGCAGGTGCCCTCAGGCCTGGTGAATGGAGTTGCAGAGCCTGACGTGCCATAGGCCACCCCCCTCCCACCAGCTGGGTACTAAGACCTGCTGTACACCCAGCATGGTGTGGGCATGAAAGAGGGGAAAGAAAAAGGGAGCGAGGTCCCTGTCCTCATGGAGGTTGTGACTGCCAGTGAATAGACAGGAATATGTCGAGGGCTGGTAAATGCTCTGAGGAAAAATAAGACCAGGCAGAAAAGGCAGCAGTGGTGCCGTGGGGTGCTCTTCGGGAGACCAGCGGTGGACCCTAATTAAGTGGCTTTTGAGCAGAGACCTGAAGGAAGCCAGGAGGAGATGTGGGTATCTGGGGGAAGATGGTTGCCAGCAAAGGAGCTGGTCAGTGTGAAGGCCCCAGGGCAGGAGCATGCCCATTGTCTTTAGGGAGCAGGAAGCAAGAAGGCCCGCGTGACAGAAAGGACCCAAGCAGCAGGGAGTGCGGGTGGGGGTCATAGCAAGGCAGAGACATGACAGGCCAGGCAGGGGCCTGTGAGTCTCAGTGAGGTAGGGAGTTTGCCCGGGGGCATGGCATCCTCTGTGGAGAGCAGACTACAGGGCTGGGGGCAGCAATGCAGGCCCAGCGGGCAAGGGGGGCTGCGGGAAGGGGCTGGGCACTGGGCCTCTGTCCAAGGACCCAGTGCCTGGAGTACGGTGGCAGGGTGAGGAGAGCAGGCCGGAGTCCACACTTTCACCTGAGTATGGGGGCCATGGAGTGGCCATATGTCAGAAGCCAGAGATGGGGGAAGCCATCCAAGGAAGCCGTGGGTCCGCATGTTCCCCATGCAGTTCCCTTTCCTGGGCACAGCTTTCATGCCCCTCTGCCCCCCAGCCACCCCTATGCCACAACTGCTCAGAGCTGCTCCTTTCCAGAGCCCACAGCGCTGCCGCACCCTGCTCCTCCGTCCCTCTGGAGACCAGGAGTCTTCCTGAGCTCTCCCTCTCCCTCCCCTGCCCTGCTGGGGAGCATTTTCCTTCCCAGTTTTCCTCCTCCTTTTGTTTCTCTCTGTTTCCCACTCCACAGAGCAGGAGCGATCTTCTAACAGTGCAAAGTGGAAGGTGGCATTCCGGGCCCACGCCCTGCTCCCCATTGCTCCTTCCCTTGGTGGATGTCACCTGCCTGGGCCACAGCTGGCCCTGCCACCCTTCAGCCCACGGTGGGCCTCAGCACCCTCTGTTCTTCCCTCTGTCCTGGTTGTGGCTTCTTCTCCTCCAGCTGGCCTGGGCTCTGACCTGCCTCCTCAGGGAGGCCCTCCTTGGCCACCCTGGATGAATTAGGTCCCCCAGTTGTTTGCTGTCATAGCTCCTGTGCCTTTTTCTCAGCACACCTCCCACAGCTCTGTAATTCTGCATTTGTCAATGGATGGTTCCTTTAGCACCTGTCATCCCCGCCTGGCGGTGCACTCAGGAGGCCATGCTGCTTTGCTGTCCCTGTGGTGCACGGAGGAATTAATAAGGGTGTTGCGTGGACACATATCCTTAGTCTCAGCCTTTCCTCGTGGTAGTGGAGGACCTCTGCTGAGTGAGTCCCTAGATTGATAGAGTCTCTCAAAGTTGGCTAAAAAAAAAAAAAGCTAAAAAAAGTCAGTTTTCCCACTCTCAGGTTGGTAAACCACCTGCTTTCCTTATTTGTAATGTTTTAGTCCAATCTTCAGTCTCTGAGTGTCTCTGTCTTGGAGAGTGGCTGCCGAGGACGTGGTGATGCTGTCTCTGCTTGCCCTGTGAGAGCCTTCAGGATTGCCTCACCAGCCTGTCCCCATCTCAGTCTGCTGCACAATTTCCTGTCTCGGACCTTAAAATCTTGATCTGCACAGTTATTTGTCTGCTCTTCACAGTACCCTCACATGGCTTCTTTTTTATTCCAGTCTTAAGCACACAAGGCCGGTTGCCGAGATCAGGCTTGGAATAAAGCTGCCTGGTGGGGCCTAGTGGGTGGGCCAGCCTCGAGGGTACAGGAAGGCTCAAACAGAACACACTCCACCCGTCAGGGCTGGGGTCCTGGCTTGCACCAGGCCAGATGTGATGGTGCCTTGAGGTGTCTTTCCATTTCTGGAGCGATGGCACACCTTGGGAGAGCCCTGTCACAGGGAGGCCTCTCCTGGGGAGCACCTGTGTGGGCACTAAGGACACAACAGGAGGTTGAACCCTGGCCCCATCTCTGGGTTAGGAGAGACACAAATTTGACAGGCAGATATGTCAGTCTTGTACTGCCATGTATTGGAGAGGATGTGTAGCAGTGGCCTTGTGTGCCCAGATGGCAGAAGCTCATTATCCTCCCCTGACCCCAAATCCCCGTGCTCCAGGCCCACCCCAGGTCAGATTCTCAGGAGAATGCAAATTCATCCAAGGTTTCCCAGCTCAGACCTGGACGTGCCCTCCGATGCGCAGTGATAGAGCCTGGATGGCGCCAGGCATCACCTGCAGTGGTGAGCTCCGGGTGTCTTTGCTGTCACCACTGCAGCATGCTCCTTGTGGAAGGCTCTGATACCTGTGCCACCATGAGTTGTTGGCTGGCATACGTGCTGCATGTGTGGTGAGCCTGTACACACCAGACGCTGATGTGTAAAAGGAAGGGGCTGTACCCCAGTCCCAGGCAGCAGGAGAGCACACGGGCAGGTGGCAGGTGGGTAGTGTTGGAAGCCTTGGGGTGAGGGCTCACCGGGGTTCACTGTGTTGTAATTGCGGAGGCGGGGCTGGCCTGTAAACAGCCTGGCAATGTGAGAGGCCAGGTCGGAGGAGCTGGCTTGGCCTGGAGGGACAGGGAAGCCCTTCCCAGAGGTGCTGTGATACTGGGGTTAGGGATGGACATGGGGCTGCCGAGACCCCCTCAGAGAGGCAGAGCACAGAGACAACCACACCATGAGCAGCCCTAAGGTGGCAAGCTCGTGGGGCAGGGAGGCAGTGCTGGAGGCCAGATGGGGCCCGGCCCTCTGCGGAGTACCCACCGGGTGGCCGAGGGGTCCCAGGGTCTTCATAGAACTTCACGTGATCCAAGGATCTTCCTGTTCCCAAGAGCTGTGACCAAAGGGTGTGAGAGTCACGAGGCAGAAGACAGGACAGGAGTCAACAGGGACAGTGTGACAAAGATACGCATTTTAGGCGGGTGTACGGGGGAGGGGCTCGGCTGCCTGCCATGACGGGCACCGCGTAAGACGATATTCTCCAGTCGCTCAGCGTCGCATTCCTGAGAGTCGTGTGTGCCCTGCCTTGACAGACCATCTCGGAGATGCTTTATGTTTCTGTTTGATTGATCTTGGCTGTGGCTTTTGACACTGTGCTTCTCACTTTCCCTGCCCTCTGACCCCTCGGGTAGGTCGTTAATGATCTTTAAACAAACACTGGAGCGTGATGACTCTCGAAAGGCCCGGCTAGCGCCCCTGAGCATGCTGGGCCCAGCACCCGGGAGGAAGGGTGTAGACGTGGGTGCTGCCAGCCAGAACGTCAGCATACCCTCTGCTTTCGGTTTTTTGGTGGCAGGTTTCTGAAGTAAGCTGCACTCCTCTGCTTTGTTACATGGAAACCTGTAAAAATTCTGCTTCGTCATAGAGAGCAGATCACAGTTGGAACGTTCATCCACTCATGAACGTTTATTATGGGCTTTGCTGTGTCTGTTCCTGATTTGCAGACTCTGGAAGCCGAAATCTACCAGGTGCTGTCGTCACTGTTATCTTGCAGAAACCGAGATAAGATCAGGTTACCCCTCTGCCTAAACGGCCGCGGGGTAACTTCCGGGCAGCCCTGTGTGGGGCTGCGCAGGCGCCCAGGCCTTGACCTCCCCCTGCAGCAGCCCTCTTGCCTCTGTTTACTTCTTGGCCGTAGCAAGCGTCTCCCACCTCAGGCCTGGCCTTTGCTGGTTTGTCCCCTTTGAAGTCCCTTTGCTGTGGGTCTCCATGAGGTGCTACTGCTTATGCACAGGTCCTAGCTCAAGCATCACCTGTGTAGAGGCCTCCCCACCACTGTCTGCAGATGCCAGCACTGCCCAGGCCCCAGGCCTGTTCTGTGGCACATCCTGGGTTGTTCTCTCATGGTGAATGCTAGATATGCTGCATGTTACATAATTGTTACTGATATAAATCCATATTAATGTAATAATATAATTTTTCCTCTCAACATCACTTTGTTGTCAGCTTCTAGATATTAAGCTCTTGGGAACCAAGCTTGCTCTGTTCTTTCCCCTGGAACAGGGCTGGCCTGACACCCATAGCAGGTCCTTGGGGAATATGGATGGCTCAGCTGGGGAGGGACCCTGCCACCTGGCAGTCTAGAGGCCAGCAGGCAGGCGATAGATGCATATCAGACAGTGACTGTGCTGTCGGCTATGTGTCCTTCACGAGAGCTGGGGGCTGCTACGGAGACAGGGACAAGTCCTGCCCACTGGGGCCTGGACACGCTTTCCAGAGCAGTGGCCTGACCTGGGCTTTATAGGGCAGGGGTACAGCCTGGCAGGCTGAGGACATGGGAGGCTGGGCTGGGCAGCAGCACCTGTGCAGAAGGCTAGGGAAGCCAGAGGGACTGGAGCCTGGGTGGAGTGGGGACCAGCAGGAGGGAGAGATGAAGACGGCCCAGGGCAAGGCCTGGCCCTGCCGTGGTGGCAGCTCTGGGTCTTCAACAGAAGGTGATGCCTTGAACAGGGTGATGCCTGTTCTATCCAGTGAGTGTTGGGGTGGCCTCTGGCCTCCTTTCAGCTGGTCAGCCCTGTGCCCTCTCCCGCGGCCAGGAGCCAGGTGGGGATTGGGGAGCACAGGGATGGGGAGTGTCCCCACTGGAGCCCTCCCACCCCCAAGGCCTGCTGGTTTCATGCTGTCTCTCTTGCTCCTGGTCAGGTAGTGAAGAAGGTGAAGTCCATGCAGATGTTCCACACACCCGTCACCTCGGCCATGCAGGGAGACCGGCTGGGCATCTGTGTCACCCAGTTTGACCCCAAGCTGCTGGAACGTGGGCTAGTATGTGCACCCGAGTCACTGCACACTGTCCACGCAGCCATCATCTCCGTGGAGAAGATCTCATATTTCCGGGGGCCACTGCAGACCAAGGCCAAGTTCCATATCACAGTGGGCCATGAGACGGTCATGGGCCGCCTGCTGTTCTTCGGCCCTGCGCCCAGCAGCTTTGACCGCGAGCCTGTGCTGGACTCCTTTGACTTCTCTCGCGAGTACGTCTTCCAGGAGCAGTACCTGTGCAAGGACGCAGCACCAGCAGTGGTAGACAGTGATGAGAACAAGCAGACAGGCCAGGCCACAGAGGACTGCTGCCCCCAGCAACAGTGGGCCCTGGTGGAGTTCGAGAAGCCCATTACCTGCCCGCGGCTGAGCCTGGTCATTGGCTCCCGGCTGGACGCGGACATCCATGCCAATGCTTGCCGGCTGGCATTCCACGGGCTGCTGCTGCACGGGTTGGAGGACAGGGGCTACGCAGAGAGCATCCTGCCCACGCTGAAGGTGTACAAGCTGAAGCACAAGCATGGCCTCGTGGAGCGGGTGAGCTGTCCCTGTCTGGTGACCCAGTGCGCATACCACCCTCCACAGTGCTGGCTGGCTTCTGTTCTGTCCCACAGAGCCAAGGCCTACCTCCTGCCCTCCATTGATGCACGTGGTGAGGGTCCCCACAGGCCTGAGCAGGCCTGGCCTCTCCTGCAGCCAGTATCACATGGCAGCGTTTGGCCTCCAACCCAGCCCCAGTTCTCCTGCCCTCAGAGGCACTGTGTCCCACCAGGCGGGAGAGCGGCGTGTCTTCACGCCAGCTGCCCACGTCTGGAGACCACACTGCCATGGCACAGGCCAGGCCAGGTCTGTCCTCGCCTGCAGAGCAGGGAAAGGGGTTAGAGAACAAACAGAGGGACATCAGGAAGGTGACGCAGTGGTGGGGGCCATGGTCACTGGACAGCTGGTGTCCCCTGAGTGCACTATCCCTGGATGCATGTTTAGTTTCTGGGCCTGACATTGGGCAGATGTGACTCACAGTCCATCCCAAGTGCTGGGGTCCCCTCCTAGCAGGCGCCCGCCCCTTATCTGTCCTGCGCTCTGAGCAGGGATTGTGCCTACCCGACCTCACTGTCCCTTGTGAGTGCCCCCTGGCTGGGACTCGAGTGGGACAGGGACGGCTGTGGGTGGTCCTGGGACTTGACTAGGCATTGCCACTCTGAGCACAGGGCTCTGGAGACCCCAGTGCTTGGGCCCCAGCCATGGTAGGGTCCACCCTAGGCCTTCAGCAAATGCCACCCCTCTTCCCAGCCCCCTCAGTTGCCACATAGTGTCTGCCCTCAGGAGTGGGTGCTCAGGCCCCCTCCACACACACACCCCCGGTCCGGCAAGGCTTCTTCTGCCCCTGTCCTGTCCTCTCCCTCTCCTGCCCTTCCGCCGCCCTCAAGAGTGAGGCCTACGCCCCATAAGGGTGTGGGGCCTGCCCAGGCCATCAGTCTTAGCACAGCCCAAGATGCTGATTGAAGATGGTGATGAAGTGTGTGTTCCTCCTGTGTGCAGCTTGAGCGACTAGCAGCACTGGGGAGTATCATTATTCTGTAGTAAAATACGCCTGTCCCTCTTGGTGTGGCTCCAGGCCTAGTTCCCTTGAGGCTTAGCCATGGCGGTGCAGTGTCTCTTCCTTTGAGAACCAGGAGGGCATCTGTGAGGAACAAGTGAACAGACCTCCATACCTACCAGGCCTTCAGGGAGGGGGCCAGGAGACCCCAGTCTAGGGCAGCCCTGGGGCATCCAGCCTCTCTCTGCTCAGTCTGGGGAGGCCTCTCTCTGCTCAGTCTGGGGAGGCCCATGAGCCCTAGACTTGCTGTCCACAGAATCAGTGTCAAAACCCCCTATCTTCGACTCTGCACAGCCATTGGCTTTCTCCAGCTGGGGCAGCCTCCTGAAGCACCATGGATGTGTCCCCAGGATGCTGTGAGCCCTGCATGGGGACAGAGGGGCTTTCTGAGACACCCTGAGGATGGAAAGTGTGGGGATGCCCAGCCTCTTTGGCCTGAGTTGATGTCAGGAGTGGCCTGCAGCCTGTGTGTTCCCCTCCAGGCCAGGGAAGGAATGAGCCAGCCTCCTGCCGCCCACCTCCGCCCCCATTTCCCCACCTGTGTATTAAACACCTGTGTATTAAACACCTACTAGGTGCCTTTGTGAGCTACATTTTTCTTTTTCCAGTACTAGGGATTAAATCCAGGGCCTCATGAGTGCTAGGCAAGCATTCTACTGCTGAACTACACTCTGCCCTTGCATCCATTATTTCTAACTCTTGTGATACTCTGAGAAGGAGGAGGTCACTTTTCTAGTGTATATATTTTTCCAGTTCTACAACTATATATGCACAGAGTTAGAAAAAATTCAAACTCAACCCAAAATAATTCAGTGAGAGTAAATTCTCTTCCTGCTTTGAGCCTAGGCCAGCAGGTCCTTGCCTCACAGGCAGGAGAGCAGCCCAGGAGGTGCAAAGCAGGTTGTTCAGGGCCACACGGTGACCAAGGCACTGACGGCCTCTGTGTTGGGGAGAGCTTTACCCAGCATGTCAGGAGATTTTTGTCCTTGAGAAGCTGGGGTCTCCTTGGTGGGGAACTTTCCTCCTGGCAAGGTTGGCTAAGCGTTGAACTCGGAGTCCCACAGTCCAGACTTAAATCCTCACCAAACAAGGTAACCGCTATGTGACTTGGTAACCACTTCACCTCCATTTGCTCATTCATCTCGAGGCGGATGGATGGCTTCATCTGTACAGCACTGTCCCTTGCTTAGGTGACCAGAGGGTAGACTTCCCAGTGCAGCTCAGGGGTAGCAGGTCTTGTAGTTCCAGGGTGGCCCTGTTTGCTCTGAGCAGGCCCAGACGACTCGAAAGCTTCAGGTCAGTGTGGCCAAGTGGGTCAAACATGCACACTGGGGCCTGGCAGGCCTCGCCCTTCCCCACCTCTGCCGGGAAACCTGGGCAGGTTGTGGGCTCACTGCTCCTGGACGTGCTTTTCTGTGCTCCACCTTGGGGTTGTGTTATGGTGAAATGAGCTTAGATGTAAGGGTCCAAGAACCATATTTGGCTCCTATTATATGCTTGTTTCTATTATTACAAATTTTTAAACTCTGTGGGTCAAAATAGTAAATTCTGGGGCTAGGATCTCCTCTTTTGTGGGGCCCCACTATCCCAGGAAGACACAGGGACCACCAGGATCTCCCGGGGCTGCTGGGAGTGGGCAGGGCTGAGTATCAGGCAGGGACTGGGAGTGGCTGTCCCGGCTCATCTTTCCTGGCGAGCATAGTGTCTCCAGAAGGTCCTGGTGGCACTACGCCCCCCGCCAGCTCCCTGGGCACACCTCTGCACAGAGAGGTGTCTAGGAGGGCAGGTTGCACCACACACAGCAGCTCCCAGCCCACTCTGCTCTCCGGGCCCCTCAGTCCGGGGCCCTGAGCTGTCCTCCATTCATGATGAAGGAGGGTGCACCTGAGGCGGCCCTGGGCACAGGGCCTTCTGTCCTGTTGCCTGGAAAAGGCTCCCTTCACTCGTCATCAGGTGATTACTGAGCTCCTGGTTCATGCCAGGCACTGGGAATACAAGAGGGACACAGTTCTTGTGCTCAAGGGGAGGCCGATAATGAACAGTAAGTTGTTGCTTCTGGTAGAATGACGTCCAGAAAGAAGAGAACAAGGTGCTGTGAATATACATGGCCAAGGACAGCACTTGGTGTGGAGACAGTGCCACTTCTCCAGCCCCTGTTTTGCCGGTCCTGTGCCTTGTTTGGCCTGCTCACACAGTGACATGGTCCATGCCCAGCAAATGCGGCCAGACTCACTGGCATTTTGCAGACCAGATGATGGTCCGCGGGCCACGCCTGCACAACTAACTGTCCTTGCCCCAAATCTAATAATCTTCAACGAGCTTATTTTTTCTGAATAGTTTTTCCAAGTGCTGCAATCAAACACAATTTAATTAACTTAGCCTGGTAAATGGCTTTCTTTGCTCAGCCAACAAATGAGCCACTCAGAAACTTACTTGGGTTGCAGCCCCATTCTCAGTTTTAAATTTTTGTGTCTGCAATGATGAGATATACTGTTTTAAATTTTCTCATTTTTCTGACTATTGTGTTTCTGTGATTTGGGAATATCATGATGTCAATGTGCGTTGTATCCTATTAGCTCAGCTAACAACAAACACAATGCTCTGTGCTGTAAGTCTCTAAAACCAGAATCCACATCCTACTGAACCTTGCAAGTGGATGTTGGAAGTTCCCTGTTTTTTCCCTTACTTTTGACATGACAGGGATGCACTGGTACTGAAATAGAGCGGGGTGCTTGGGCAAGACACTGTGGAGTTAAACGGCATTGCTGCTGCTCACAGTCCCCAAGCTGCTCCTCCCTCTCTGTCTCTGCCATTCAGCTCTGCTGCTGTGCACAAGAAAACCCCGGACAGTACATAAATATGTGGTGCTGTCCGGTAAAACTTCTATGTGAACACCGGTATTTGAATGTCATATCATTTTTATATGTCATGAAATATTCTTTTTAAAAGATGTTTTTCAACTCATTAGAAAATCTGAGGACTATTCTTAGCTCAGAAGCTATACAAAAATAAGTAGCAGGCAGAATTTGAGCCCGTGACTATTGTCTGCTGACCCTGGATTTAAATAGTGAATAAGACTCTTGAAATAGGACAAGCATCCCGCAAAGAAAATTTTGATCACTGTCTGCAGCTTCAAGTAGTCAGCACCTCAAGAATGGGGTCGTGGGTGAGGGGACTTATGTTGATAAAGACAGCCAAGGGAGAGAAGGAGGAAGTAAGGGTGTTCTGAGGGGCTGAGCTTCCTGGGGAGAGGTGGGGAAAGAATGCAGCTTCTGCTGGTGAGGGAAGTAGTTGGTATTGTATTGTTTAAAGTATAAAGATAGAGTGGTGCACCTCTGTAATCCCAGCACTTGAGAGACCAGGCCAGGAGTTTGAGGCCAGGCTGGGCTACATAGCGGGACCTGGTCTCAGAAAACTAACCGCCCCCAAGAAAGGAAAAGAAAGTAAAAAGATAAATTATGTGTCTGATTTTGAACACAGAGAATCTATGAACAGCAGCAGTGTAGAACTTTCACATTCACAGAGAAAAAGCTGGAATAAATTTGATTAGGAAAACAAGAACAATGTTAGTAAATAGGAACAAAAACAGCAAAATTAACTGTCACTCATTACACTAAATGTGAATGGCCAAATTCTACCGTTCAAATACAGAGACTGATAGATTGAGTTAAAACACAAAATCTACTTACAGTGGACCCTTCACTTATGAACTCAATTTCTTCTCAAGGGCTGGTTATAACTCAAGTTACTTGTAAGTCAGGACTGTTTTCCCATAAGAAATAATGGAAATGCCTATAATATGTTCTGAATCCCCCAAAGCACCCCTTAACTAAACTTTTCATAATAAAGAAGGGTTGTATAATGTGTGTAATTTACCAGAAACTCCAGTAATTTTCCTAGTAGTCACCAAAAAGTTATAAAATGTACCTAGTTTACTAGAAACAGCAATTCCATACTGTACTCACCATTCAAGTTGACATCTTTGGCTCGCAGGAAGGGAGGATGAAGCGGAAGGTGGCTTTTGTTCGGAGAGGCCCCTTCCATAAGAACATCAAGAATCTGGCTCACTACGTCTCACCTTTTCAGAACTAAAAACTGCTCTAAGGTTGTCTGTTTCTGTCTTAGCTTTTTAACGTTTATTAGCTGCTTTTCTAGCTTTTTGGGGGCCATTTTAATAGCAGTAATCACAGTTATTATATAAAGCACTGACCAAAATCATATCCACAAACACACACATCTGGGCTCAAACTGATGCTATGTATGCTTACATGTGCTTTTCTGGCCCCAGGAGTCTGTTTACAATCACACAAGCAGCCAGCGTTTGGACCGTAACTCAAGACTTTGGTCATAAGTTAAACCTAAAATTCCAGTCATAACCCAGATTGTTCCTATGTGAAGCTGGTCGTAGCCTGAGGCTCCCCTGTATATGTTGTTTACAAGCCCACTTACAGTAAAGAGCAAAGGTTAAGAATAAAAAGATGGACAAAAGGATGTCAGGTAACTGTAAACACAAAGAAAGCTTAAGTCATTAAAATAAGATAGCAGGGGACTTCAGATTAAAAATCCTAACCACAGTAAAGAGGGATATCACATGGTGGCAGAGGCACAGTTATAAACCTATATGTACCAAAAATCCAGGGAACTTGATAAAAAATGGAATTATAACTACTGCAAAGGACTTCAGAGTACATATTCCTGAGGCAGATAGGTCCAGTAGACCACTAGATAGGGATAAACAGGCATAATACAACCAATGAGCTTGAGCTTTAATAACCCTTGATACATGTTTTGAACATTTAGTCATTACCATATATATATATATATATATATATGTATTATTTTTCTTCTTTTTTTTTGGTCTTTTTGAGACAGGGTCTTACTATGCAGGTCAGGCGGACCTTGAGCTCACTTTGTAGCCCAGGCTGGTCTGGAACTTGCAACGATCCTCCTGCCTCAGCCTCCCAAGTCCTGGGATCACAGGCATGCACCACCATGCCCAGCTCATTACCCAAAAAATATTTGCAGAGCCAAATGAGGTGGCACATGCTTGTAATCCCAGGTACTCTAAAGGCTGAGGCAGGATGCAGGTTTGTGGCCAGCCCAGGCAACTTATTGAGACCTTGTCTCAAAATAAAGAGCTCTGGATGTAGCTTAGTAGTAGAGTGTGCACAGATTTAATCCCCAGTACCACCAGAAAAAAGTGGAATATCTACTATGTGTTGGTTTAAGGGCTGGGGAAATTGCACTGAATAAGAAATCCCTACCCTCATGGAACTTAAGACTGTAGTTGTACTTGTAGTTGTAGAAAAAAAACCCTACTAGCTTTTTAAAGTAAAGATCAAGAGCCATTAAAGGTTAGAAATGAAGAATTTCTAGATAGATACGTAGAGACAACTCTCAATGCAGGTATATGTGTATTTTTTCATATCTTCTCTGCTTAGAAATTAGCAGAGTACATTGTTCTTCATGTGGTTATGGCAGATTGTCACACTCATATATTTTTGAATTCCGTTATAACTTTTTTCTCTTTTTCAGTTTCTTTCCATCCTTTGAGTACATCACAGGAAAGTCGTAGGTTGGTTGGCAGATGTGTGAAACTCCTGTGTTACCTGCTTCTTAACAAAAAGAGAACAGGGCCAGGACTTAGATCCTCCAGTAGTGATAGTACTGAGTAGGAGCCAGTTTTTTCTCCCCGATTTTCTTTTTTTGTCTGTACTTCAACATTAACTTCCTCTATAGCTAGGAATTCTTCTTTTCTCATTAGTGTTCCATGTGAAACTTACCTCTTAGGCACATGTGATGAAATACATTAGGTAAATAATAGTCCAGATTTGTAAAGATTTGGCAAAAATGATGAGGCCTGAATGATATATAATAACGAGAGCTGAAGCCATGGGCCACGTCTCCAGGGGTCCCTGGTGTCTTAGCCACCTGCTCTTACCCTGGTGAGCTAAGGGCCAAGGGTCTCCGTCAGAGGGCCGTGCAGGGGCTGTGGGGTCGGGAGAGGAAGTGATGTCCACCCAGGCTAGAGGAAGTGGGCTGCTCAGTGCAAGGCCCAAAGAGGGGCTGGAAGGTTCGCTGGTCAGACACTGAGGGGCAGGAAAGAAAGGAGAGGGTGGCTGCTCCAGGCTGAGGCTGCTCTGGAACACGTGGTGACCAAGTGGTGCCTGGAACCGGGCCATGAGGAAGGGCAGCAGCAGCCGGCCAGTGCGGACTTAACACACAGGTCCTCTCGCCAGGGTGCCTGGGGCAGACAGAGGGGCCCGCAGAGGCTGCCCTGCATAGCCCCCCTCCACCTGGCCCCCAGAGCCTGGTATGTGCGTGGAGCTGTAGGGTTGGGGCCTGGCAGTCGCTCATTCAGTGGGGCCGTGTTTCTTCATCCGTGACAGCCACACCTTCCTCAGCACAGGTGTGAGCGCAAGAGCTGGGTGCCCGGACAGGACGTGCCTGCAGTGCTTCCTGAGGTCCCTGGCATCTCTCTGCCTGCTCGCTCGCATACCCGGTGTGTCCTCCTCGCCCCTAGCCCAGCTACCTACCCTCTCACCTGGCTCTCCACAGCCCCCTGCCCCTGGCAACATTCCTGGCCCCACCCACGTCACTTTCTAGAAAACAAAGGCGGCCCTGCCAGCTCTTCCTGTGGAGGCTCCTTTCGGCCCGCATCTCAGGTGGGCACAGATGAGAAGCATGTGTGGCACACAGCCGCTGTCCTGCGCCTGGCTGGGGTGGGGACCCAGGGCATGGCAGGGGTAGGCAGGAAGGTGGGATGGCCGACACTGGCCCTGAGACCCGGCCAGAGGAGAGAGGGCCATCGCCTGCCGTTACAGGGAAGATGGCCACCTGCTGTGCCACGGGCTGGAACAAGGAGGAGGGGCAGAAGTGTAGACAGCGAGGGCAGTGCCTGCCTCTGAATGGACCCTTGGTCAGCAGGGTGCCATCGTACTGTTCCTCATGGCACAGGTGCCCGGTTCCCGGCTGGGGTGGTGACAAGACACTGCCCCACGTGGGGGTCAGGCCAGTCGTGCCAGCCATTGCAGGCCAGGCAGCCCTGGCGCCGGTCGGGAAGGCCTGAGGGCTGGGCCACAGCAGCCTATGGCCTAAACCCAACCAAGTGTAAACACGCAGGCGCCACCCAGAGCGCTGGTGGCTTTGAAGTCTGCACTGCGCTGCCTCCCAGCTCCTAGCTCTGCCCCCCCACGGCTGGTGGCTTGTCACAGGTGCCCGGGGCACCAGGGAGCGTGCTGGTCTGCCACTTACCCCTGCCTGAGCAGAGCTTCATGGGCCCTTCCTGCTGCCCCCAGCCCTAGAGCCATGCTGGGGCCTTGCTGGCCTCCTGGCCTGTCCTATGCCCCTTGTAGCCTGGAGCCCGAAGCTCTAAGCTGTGTCACCTCCATTGGAGCCCTGGGGGTTTAGCAAGGCAATGTGTGCCAAGGGCCCCGCACAGGGCCTGGTGTGGAGCAAGTGTTCTGGAAGCCACCAGCCCTTTCCTCTCCATGGATAGGCAGCGCCTTTGGGAGCCATCTCTGTGGGGGTAGGGAGGCTGGGTCTGTGGATGGTAGCCTGAGAGTGTGTGGAGACAGGACACAGGGCATGTCCACCCCAGGAGGGTCCCCAGGTTCCGGGCCTCTGGAGACTGATGAAATGAGATGAAGCTGCTTTACTTCCTGAGTGTCCACCGAGGCCTTCAGAGAGGCGGATCGCTCCTGCTGCAGGGCCCTCACAGGGTCTCATCCAGCAGCAGCCTGGAGGTGGGGTGGCCCACGCATTGGTCCTGCTTTTACGGGAGAGGACACTGAGGCTCAGGAGGGAGTGGCTTATCTAGGCCCCACGATGGCTGGATGACGAGCCAGCCCTGTCCTGCAGGTTGTACAGGGCTCTGCTGCTCCACCTCCGTACTGCAAGTCTGCTCTCTGAGATCCAGTCCTCAGCAGAGTTTGGGGCTTACTGTGCTGACCAGCGCCGACCCCTAGTCCTAACACTGAGGCTCAGAGAGGTGGAAGAGCAGGGAATCTTCCCACTCTCACTCTCCTTGGAGCTCGGCAGACCTGGAGCCGCTCAGCACCACTCACAGCTGGCTTCCCTTCCCTCCATGGGGCTGCTTCTCTGATTTGAATTAGAATGGTCACTTCAGACCTTGGGCAGGTCCCAAACTTCCTCCTGGGAGCCTGGCTCTGAAAGAGAGATGCACATGTAATGACATAATTATGTGCACCAGCAGCCAAGTCCCCACTCCAAGACCGGGGACAATGGGGACTCACCTGGCATGGAAGCAAGGCCTGGACTTCCTTGTGCAGTCAGCGACTGCTCTGGGGAGCTCCATGCCTCCCTGAGAAGGCTAGGAGATAACGAGTTATCCATGCGGGTACAGGGAGGCCCTAGCAGGGCTGTTGTGCTAGCAGAGCTGGCCAGAGTTCAGCATCGTCCCTAGGAGCAGGGACCGTGGAGCAAGCCCCACAGGCCTTGCCTTGGGTTTGACGTCACCGTGATTGATTTGGGAAAGTAGACCTCCCAGCTGTTCCTGTCCTCCGAAGGGCTTCCTTGTTGGATATGCTGCTGTCTGGTCTCTGGGGTCTGCCCTCTCACGGGATGCCTGGGATGCCTGGGATCTGGAGAAGAATGTCCCGTCCCCTGCCCCGCAATGAGGAGCACAGAGCTACGCCATGTCCCCTGGCCTTGCCAGAGCTCTCCTGAGACCTTGACTTCCCTGGTTCCTCCTCACCAGACAGCCTGGGGTCTCTGAGCTCAGGGGTTGTCTCCTCCAGAGACCTGGTCTTCCCAGGCTGGGGCTGGCAGGGAAGAGGCTGCCTGGTACCCCAAGGGTGGACTTACAGGCCCACTGTGTCAGAGAACAGAGAAAGTGGGCCCCCACTGGATGGATTCCCTGCTGTGGGTGGACAGAGCCAGGCCCTGTGTGGGGCCCTGGGCAGCAGGAGAGGCCTTTGCTGAGTCCGCAGTTCTAGTGGGGCTTTTCTGAAAAGTAAAGGACACCATGAGGGTGCCTCCCCTGCCATGGGCAGGGACCCATTCCGTGTGCTGTGGGGCGAGTGGACCCCCTGCCCCCAGCCTCCCCTCCCTCGTGGTGGCCACACCCACGGTGCACACCAGGTCACCTTCGGTCTCCTATGTGGGACGGACACGTGCTGCTGTAAAGTGACAGCGTGGATCACACAGGGTTCCACTCCCCACCTCACCATGCCTGACCTCACAGTTGGACACGAAGGCACAGAAGTTCAGGGGAGGGGATGTCACATTCCCTCAGGGCAGTTGCATCTTCTGGCCAGGCCATAAAGCACAGGAGCAGGAGTGACCGAGACCCTCCTTTGAACTTGGAATCCTTTCCAACCTCCAGTCCAGCCGCAGTGGGAACATGAGGCCGGGTGGCAAAAGCAAGCCCGTTGAGCCCCTCCTTGAGGGGGTCACCAGGCGCCCCCTGTGCCTGCCTTATCCCGGATGCTTAGAACAATATTGTGGTCGTGTAGGTCAGTGAACCGGCCATGACGCAGGGCCCGGCGCCCGAACGCTGCCCCGCGCGGTCACTGGGGAATGTAAACATGCACGGGAGCCCTGGCTTCCTGGCCTCCTCCTTTGTTTATGTAGCACTAAAACTAAGTCTAGGGTCATCTCTGTCTGGCATGAAAGCCCTGAAGCTTTTTGAAGTTCCCTGGAGTTAATAAAATTAGTCTGCCCTCCCTGTGTGACCCAGGCTTAGGGAAAGACGGACCTCTGCTGTCTCTGCATTTGGCTTTTTTAAGTTAATATTTTGTAACCCGAAGAAGGAAGGGGCAGGAAAGATGCAGCCAGAGGGCTCTGAGGGCTTCTTTGGAGCACAGGTAGCCTGCCCGTGGCCCAGGCTCTGAGGCGGGCAGGTCCTGACCACCCACTGGGCACTGCCGGGCAGACCGGCAGCGTCTGTCGTGTGCACTTCCAGGGCCTGGTGGTTGGCTCACTCTCATACGTACCTCCACAGCAGTGAGCAACCAAGTTTTACCCCAAAGAGCCAGGAGCCCCTTCTTCCCCACTTGGGCCCACTCCAAGGTGAGTCCCCCTTTGGTGAGTGCTTACTCAGCAGGCCTCTGTGGAGCAGGGCTGTGTGAGGCCAGGCCTGGGGACAGACCTTTCCTCAACATCCAGTCCAGCAAGGTGACGGCTGGGCCAGCTGGCAGGGGTAAGACAGCGCAGCCAGCGCAGGCCAGGAGGGCTCAGGCTCAGTCCTGGAACGGAGGGGTGCTGTCTGAAGGGGTTGTGTCGGAGTGGAGCCTGGGTGGGTCGGTGCAGTCCTGTGAGGAGTGGGGGCAAGGAGCAGGGACTGTGGGCAGGGAGATGGGGAGGAGGTGTGGGACGGTGGGCGCATGCAGTGGCTGGTGTGGGAAGGTTTCTTGGGTGTATGACCCATCTAAACTTGTCAGGCGATTTGCTTCTGGGCTGTGCCTGCTGTTGTGTGTCAGGTGCATGTCAGCGAGGCTGCTAATAAACACACAGTGTGCAGTGAGCGGGGTCAGGCCCAAGCCACCCGCTCGCTAAGCGTCACACAGGCCCTCACGGAGAGACAGTTGGCACCAGTTTTGTGGGCAGAGAATGCAGAGGAGGAGGAGTACAGGAGAAGGCATGGTCTGCCCTCCTGGAGCCCACATCTCTAGGAAGCCAACAACAGAGAAACCTGTGAGGATGTGACGCTGGCCAGGTGGCCATCTGAGGCCAGACAGATGGTCAGACAGAACCAAGGTGGAATGCAGGGAGGGCAGGCTGTGGCCACAGGGTCACCAGGCCGAGGCCTGGGTCTGGGCCTGTGCTGGGGGTATCAGGTAACAGCAGCTCTCAGGTCTGTCCTCAGCTTCTGTCACTAGGACAGAACACTTGTCGTATACAGTGTAGAAGAGGGGTTTGTCTGGCTCACGGTGTCGGTCCATAGTCCATGGTCAGCAGGCTCCAAGGAACGACCGCAGGGTGGAAGGGTGTGGCAGAGGGCAGCTGCTCACAGCAGGGAGGCTAGGAGCAGAGGGCAGGTAGAGCCAGAGGAAAGATGGACCCGTGACCTCCACCTCCCAGCCGGCTCACACACACATTCCTGGACTGTGAGCTCATGCTAGAGTTGGTCCACCTGTGAGGCTGGTGCCCTTGGGATCCAGGTGACCCCCAAAAGCCCCACTTCAGAGGCTTGGAGACTTTGAGGACGTTGAGGTCCAGACCAGGAGAACCCTGCGCTGGGCTGTGCACAGGGCCTGTTTATAGCCACACTCCAGGTCATGGCAGTCTCTGCAGGGCTTATGGGCAGAGGATGACGAGCTGAGAACCCAGGCCCGAGGTCCTGCCAGTGCGGTTCAGAAGGCTATTCTCTAAGTGGGCTCTGGGCTCCTGGTGCTCTTGGTGCTGGAGCCAGGTCTATGTCTCTGTCAGATCTGTCCCCAGGGGCAAGGAATGGCCTGGGACCCTTGCTCTGCCTCCAAGGGGCCCCAGGGCATCCTGGCTGCCGCTTTGGCCCAGGTGAGCCCACCACACGCACTGCTCGCTGGTGTTGGGCCTGGCCGGTGTGGGCTCCCGCTCTGTCATGCTGCTGCTGTCACATGACGTGGCCCACTCAGACCTCATCCTGGCCTCAGCCCCAGTCTCTGCGACAAGAATAAAGGCCCTGCGGGTGAGGGGCCAGAGGGCTTCAGTGGGAAGGAGCCCAGACAGCAAGGGCTGGGCTGAAGGGCACCTTTCTCCTCCTGAAGATGGCCCGTGGGACTGAGGCTGGGTAGGGAAAGGAGGGACCCATCCCAGAGCCATCAAACCTGCTCAGCTCAGTGCCCCAGCTGGCAGCAAAGAGTGCGCTGGCAGGAGCCCTGGGCAGAGGTGAGCAAAGGCAGGCAGAGTGGCATGGCGCAGCCCGTGCTATCTGGGCACGTCCTCCTGTCCCGACTCTGTGTCCTTCCTGGGGAGGCCCACACAGACCCAGCCACTGGGGCAGGAGTGGCCCTGGGGGAGCTCTTGAAGCTGAGTCCTGAAGGACGAGGAGGAGACCCTGTGTGGGAATGAGGCCTGTGAATTATAAAGGGCTGTGCGAGTGGAAATTGTTATTCTTATCATTATTTGTATCCGATTCATCAATCACTGGGGAGAGGAGGAATGCGAGTACCTTTTATCTGGTGCTATGAATCAAATAGAATAGGATATGTTTTTCCAAAGGTTTTTAGGGTAAATGAGACAGTTTCTGCTTTTCAAAACAATCTATCTGGGGCCCATGGCCAAGCCCGAGTAGAAATGAGATGCTTCCAAGGCAGAGAAGAGCCCAGCCCACTTGGTGCTAGGTGTCCCCACCTCCGGAGAGGACAGAGGGAGGCCGCCACCTCTCGCCAGGGTGCTGTTGTCACAAGGGCTGGCCCAGGATGCGCAGAGGCCCTGTGCCCTTCGGTTCCGAGTCAGAAGGAAGCACGAGGTCCTCCCTGAAAGTGCTCACCCTCGAGGCTTGGATACCAGTGCCCTTGTGCCCACTTCTTCCTGGTCAGCTGGGCAGAAGCCGGCAGCCCCAGTCTCAGAACTGGTCTTGATGTCCACAGCCCTGTCCTCACACAGAGGCCCAGCCCTGCCTGCTGGGTGACTCCCTGCTGTCTCCTGAGTCTGGCACGCACAGGGCATTGTTGGCAGGAGCAGCAGGGATCAGCATGGGCAAAGGCCTCCATGCGGGGTCTGTTTTTGGCTATACTTCTGGTTACTGGCTTACTGTCAGGTGATCGTTGGCTTGTTGTAGTGCTGGGATTTTCTCTCCATAAGAAGTATTTGTAAGTTTCTAAAAGTCTGAGCTTGGTGGGTGTAGGCCACGCTTTCTGAAGTTAAGACCAGGAAGGTGGTGCAGCTTTCCAGAGTGGGGGTGTGCCGCCTGTGCCAGCTGAGGGGTGGCACTGTGGATGTGGCTCTCAGGACCCCTACCTGGACACCACACACACTTTCTGCCAGCCTCCTTCTGGCCCGAGCCTGGCCACCCCTCAAGCGTGGTTCCTCCTGGATGTGCCCAAGGGCCTCCTGATGGTGCAGCTGCCCTAGGGCCAGACTGAGCTGCTGTGAGCCCATGGGACTGGGCCTGTGGACTCCCCTAGGTGTGGAGCCATCCAGAAACCTGAGGGGCAGACAGTAGCTTCCACCAGGGGACCCTTCCTTTGAAGGGTCCTTGTGCATGTGGCCATCTGGACCTGTCTCCCTCTCTAGCCCAAGCCGCTTCTCTGTCCTGCTGCTGTCCCCACTGACCCCTTCTCGAGAGGAGCCAGAGCCACCCCGTTCCACAGGCCGCATTGCCTCCTGCAGGGAGACTCGGCCTGCACAGTCGCCCTTGTGACTCTCACAGTCTCGTACCCTGTGCCCTTCATTCCCCACTGCCTTGGGCCCTGCTGGGAGCCTGGAGCACCCAGTCCTCTGTTTGTGCCACCTCTGGGTCAGCTTCCTTTTCTCCCTCCGGAGGCTCTGTGACTGTGTCAGGACATAGCGACCACGTCTGTCCAGCTCACTCTCTCACCACATGTGCTCCAGGGGCTGCCAGACCCCCTCTCCAAGAGTGTGGCTTTCTCTTATTTTCATCTTCACACTTTCTACTAGAGAAACTGAGGCACAGTGAGTTCGCCACCTTTCCCAGGTCACGCAGCTACCAGGTTTAAAGGCAGAGTCTGGCTTTAGAGCTAGTGCTGTAACCATTCTATTCCCTGCCCCTTGCTCCGGAGCTCAGTGAATGTTTTGCTGTAGAGTGGGTAGACACAAGCCAGCCCCAGCCTCGGCCCTGGAGGGGTTGTGGTGGCTGGATGAGTGTCCTGGGCTGGGGTTGCCAGGGGGTACAGGGGTCCTGGTAGACCCCGTGTACCTTTGATTTGGGGGATGTGGGTTGGGGTGGAGGGAGCAGCTCTAGAGAGGCCTGAGCACCAGCTCTCTGGGGCAGCCCAGTGTGTGACCAGAAAGCCTGCCCAGCTCGGAGTAGGGCTGCAGATGTCCTTGTGGACTAGAAGTGACAAGAGAATCTATCCTTTCCCCACAGCATACAAGGGTCACTTGGTGGGTGTCTTCATCCATGCAAGCATTTCAAAGGTCATCAAGAGAGAGGGTGTGTGTGAAAGTGCCTGGGCATGGGGAGGCTGCTCCCGAGTCCTTCCCAGCATCTGACTCTGTTGGTGTGGCAGGGGAGCGCACCTCCCTCGCCTCACACTCTGCTGTCTGACACAGAACACAATGCCCATGGTCGCTCGTGCCTGTCCTCAGTGGTCCTGGTGCGGTCCACAGAGGCTGTGGGCCACTTGCTACTGTGGTGCATGGCTTCTCCCAGGAGGACAGGATGGACAGGGCAGAGGCTGTACACTTGTCATCTCTGTGCAGTCCCCAGTGGAGGGCACTCAGCATCCCGGCCCACATTTGCCGTGGGAGAGAGGACTCGCAGAGCAGGGGTGGTGAGGACAGGAGATGGCCTGGCCAGAGGGGAGAGATCTGGAAAAGCTTCCAGATGTGCACAGCTCATGCAGTCAGGCTGGCCCCGCCATGTCTTCATACACTTGCATCCCCTCTCAGCCTAGGCACCCACCCAAAGATGAGGGGCAGCAAGAGCAGGGGTGTGGGGGCCCACAGAAGATGCAAACCCTACTGACATCTTCCTCTCTCTCCATGCTGGCCGTCCGTGCAGGCGATGGATGACTACAGTGTGATTGGCCGCTCTCTGTTCAAGAAGGAGACTAATATCCAGCTCTTCGTGGGGCTCAAGGTACACCTGTCCACGGGAGAGCAGGGCGTCATTGACAGTGCCTTTGGCCAGAGCGGCAAGTTCAAGGTCCACATCCCTGGTAAGCGCACTGTCTCCTCCAGCTCCGGCACACTGCAGGGCACAGGGGAGTGGCAGAGGTGGTTCCAGGATGTGCTGCTTGGCCCAGGTTGCTGATCCTGCCTTTCCAGCATATATCCTGGGCATCTGAACATGGGGTCAGGGTCTGGCCTGAGCAGGGTCAAGGTCAGAGTCTGAACTCCCACTCCACCCCTGGGGGTGACCGTGGACACGGCCCAGCTCGTCTGTGAGGGGGACACAATGGTAATCGCACATGACAGTGTAGACATGAGGCAGACCACCCTTGAGCCGGGCTGGCCTTGTTGCTGCCGGGCCAAGGGGGCAGAACCTTGAGTTTCTCCCTGCACTGGTCCCTGGGCACTTGGGCATTGATTCCACTTGCATTTTACACGGGTCTGAGAGGGATAGACAGTGAACACCCCGTGTGTGTATACGTGTATGTGCGTGTGCATGTTTGCACAGAAAGAAGGTATGGGGGGGACCAAGGGAACATTCACATCACGCAGTATGGTCTCTGATCTTCTATTCCCCACCATTGTCTTACAAAAGTTCCCAGTGCAGCCAAGTTGAAGCATTTCCTCCTGAGCCCGTCAGCCTCCCCTCAGTGTCACCCGGGCCATTCCTGTCCTCTGCGTCAGAGCTCCAGGCTGACTGTGAAAACAAGGGGCAGCCAGCAAGGGGCTCTGTCAGCACAGCAGTGTGGTGTCCATGGGGAAGTTTCCCTAAGGACAGGGCGGTGCGCCAGCCCCTAGCCAGCAAGCAGGGCTTTGGCTCCTCTGCGGAAGTGAGGGGGCTGTTGCTTCCCCAGGGCCTTCTCTAAGCCCCGAGGCCACAGACGATACTGCCCCCTCCCGGGGAGACCATGGCAGCCAGGGCCCTGCTCCTCCATGGCACGGGGCTGACTCTGTTTGACTGTACCCCCAGGCCCCTGCCAAGCTGGAGCTGAGCCAGGGAGGCAAAGCACCCCAGCTGTGGGATCCTCCACCTTCCAAACCACGTCCACTCACCCACCACCCCTCGGCCTCTGCGGTGCTGCCTTCAGCCGCCCCAGAGTCCTGTGGGCCCCCTCGTCGTGAATGTGTGTTGTCCCAAGAACCTGGGCCTTTCCCTGGGCCCCAGGGAACGTGCAGGGGATTAGGCGGGCAGCCCAGCTTCCAGACCACGCTACCAGGCCCACAGGGCCTGTGGGATGCCTCAGCAGGGCTAGGCACCCAGAGGGGCAGTGCCTAGTGGGCAGGGAGCCGAGCATGCTCATCACTCCTCCAAAGCACTATCCCAGGAAGGGGGAGGAGACCCTTCTTCACCCTTCTTGGGGGGTCTAGGACCTGTTGGTCTCCGCTTGGCTCCCTCCCTCTGGCCAGGGCACGCTCAGGGCTGGCTGTGCCCGGAGGAGGCGGCGTGGGCGTGCTCCCAGGCGGGGTGGGTGGAGGGAAGAGGGATGTGGCAGCGTGGTGCACTGGAGTTCACATTCCTCTGCAGGTCAGCAGCCTTCTTAGTTGTCTGCTTCCTGTTTGTGGCGCTCTTGTTAAACATCACTGGGCAGATTCCTTCATCCCACCCTCCTCCTTCCATCCCGCCCTGGCCCTCCCTCCGGTGCCTCCCTTGAACCTTTTTGAGGAGCCTTCATTGTGAAAGCATCTGCAGTAAGCGAGAGCCATCCTGTACCAGGGGAGGAAAGGCTGTGGCGGGCTGCAGGGTGGCAGGGGCTCCGGTCCCGTGCTCGGAGGCCCCTCAGCGTGGGAAGCGATGGGGTCAGGACTACACCCTGCAGAGCAAGCTGGGCCGGGCCAGACAGGCAGGGTCCTTTGGGTGTGCTTGTGGCAGCCCCTGCCTGGGTTGCAGGTCAGGTGCCAGCAGGGCTGGGCAGGGGTTGCAGAGCTAGATGACGGGCAGCGTTTGACTCTCACTGCGTGGGGATGTGGGCCCTGGGTCCCTTCTGTCTCACTCTGATTAAAAACACTGTCTCGGTGAAATAGCCTGTGCTGGGGCAGCCAGCAGTCAGAGGCCGGAGGAAGGGCCAAGAAGCCTGCATTTCCGGCACTGCTCCCCACAGAGCCCTCGTGCTATCGGGACCCCGCAGTGGCTGTGCTGGAGAAAGGGCAGCCAGAGGAAGGTACTGGGCATTGATGAGGCCCCTGCCCGTGCGGCTGGGTCACCACGTCCTGAGAGCCCTGAGGTAGGGCCGCAGGTCCCACCCCCCTCGCGTCCCCACATGGTGGGGGACAAGAGCCCCCTCTTGGGGACTTCCCACTGGAGAAGAGCTGGGTGACAGGTGGAGGGGACTTGTTCCTGATGCCTTCCAGCTCTGCGTTGCTCGCTCCGGAAGAGGAGGAGACAAATGTGCATGAAGCTTTCTCCTCTGAAACCCTTCAGCCTGCGCCAGACCCGCCAGCCACCGGGTACATGGTAGGCGCCTCCTCCATGGGGCTCCTCATGGGCCACTCAGGGGAGACTCCTGAGTGCGGCTTTAGCATAGCGTGTTCGGAGCTGGGCCTGGCACAGAAAGCCCCGGGCCCTGCATCCTCCCACACACCCTTCCCACCGAGTGACCATGCAGCTGCCAAAGCACAGAGCTTTAAGCACTCGCTAGGTGGAGGCCAGGGCCACAGTGCCCCCCAGGACCACAGTAATGCCCATCTTGCTCATGGGTGCCTCCTTCATGCCAGGGGCCCAGCACTTTTCTTGTGAGTAGGAGCTTGGTCTTACTACAGGGTCACTAGAGGTTGCAGATCCTGCTGATTGTCACTTAGGGTGATCAGCTCTTGGGAATCTTTAATAAGCTTTTAAATTATTATCAGTCACAACTTCATGGACTCTAGGCAGATGGGACCCAAATGAAAGGGAATTGTAGAATCATGCCCAGAGGTGTGGACCCATAGGGACCTTGGTTCACTCCTCGGCCAGCCCTCAAAGTGAGGAGTCCAGTAAGCCCCTGAAAGTGCTGTCGCCTACCCCTGCATTGTCCCCACGGCCCTCAGCACAGGTCATCCTTTACAGGAGGAGCTGCGGCTCAGTGTGCGCGGTACAGCCTGTCTGGTAAGTGTCAGAGCTAGGGTTCAACCTAGAGCGCTCACTCCTGACCACTCTGCCAGAGGCCCTCTGTACAGAAACTGGACAGGAAGGATTGCCACCAAGTCTTGGCCACCACTGCAGCTACCACTGGTGCCACCACCAGCACTTTACCCACCTCTCCACGGCCACACGTGGTACTGTCCCATTCCACAGGGCAGGGGGTGGATGCTCCTTGCTCACGGTGGCAGTCAGTGGTGGCCAGTGTCTTAATCTGCCCCTGGTCCCTAGGGAGGCTGCTGTGGACGCAGAACCCCTCTCTAGGGGGCTCCCACCCATTCCCAGGACTCAGGTTCCAGCAGAATCCTGCACCATGTGTGGAGACAGCAGGCAGGCTCAGTCACTCTATGTCCCGGACAGCTGGCATTCTTCATTCCTCCACCAGGATTTTGGTGCTACTGACAGAACCCTGCCGTGTCAGAGTTTCTGTTGGATGCTGGCGTGGAGTTGGAGGTGATGCGGAGTCTATGCTGTCCACAGACAGTACTTTGCATGCCCCCTCACCAGCTTGGGAGGACAGGGAGCCAGGCCAGGGCTGTGGGCCCTTGCTTGTCCAGGTCAGAGCTAGGAAGCCTATGGTACATGCGGTTGCCTGCTGGTCCCTCCTCGCCCAGCAGGCCTGGTATCACTGGCCATCTTCCTTTCGCCAGCCTTCCTGTACCAAGTACCTGCTCTTCCACGTACAAGCCTTTGTCCCGGTGTCAGACACAGCTCTAGCTTTTGGGTGCCCGGCTCCATGAATTCGCTGTGGATTGTCTGTGTCCACAGTGCTGTGTGCACCCAGCCCCCAGAGCCCCTGCTCCCTTGCAGCTCAGGCTGGGGGCCCACAGCAGGCATCCCTGTGCCAGGTCAGAGGCTGGCAGTCCAAGTTCACAGGGGCTGGCAGGGCTGGTTTGACGGAGGCCTTTCTCCTTGGCTTGTGGATGCCACACTCTCCTTGTGTCTGCATGTGGTCTCCTGTGTGTGCCTGTGTCCTCGTCTGTTCTAACAAGGGTACCCGTCACCTATGGGATTAGGACTCACCATGATAGCCTCGTGTTAACTTCCCTTCTTGTAAGACCACAGCCTCACTGTGAGGTCCTGGAGGCTGGTACCTCTGCCTGTGAAGGTGGGGATGCGTTCAGTTCGTCACAGTGAGAAGGGTGACATTATGCAGATGGTCTCCCACCTGCTTCTGAGCCACATTTGTGGGCCACATTTGTGCTGTGTGGTACCCGAGGTCTTATTGCGGAGCCCCCGGCTAAGGCTGGCATCAAAGCGACTTACAGGGGGCACTGCTCTGGACGGTGAAGACATGTGAGGCCTCTGTGTTCCTAGAACATGCCCGTGTAGGCCCACACATAGCATAAAGGGCACAGCAGTGCTGTGAGGGCCATTCCTGCAGGCCATGAGTGTCACCTCAGCCTCAGTCCACCAGTGTGGATTCCCGTGTCTGTGAGTTAAAGCCTCATCTCTAAGACTGTGACAGGATTCTGCCTGTCCTTAGGCTGAGGACCACGGACTTAAGTCCCCTCCCGCACATTACAGGGAAGGAGCCTGGGCTTAGAGACCCAGGCATGAGAGGGGCACCTCAGCTGCAGCTGGGCCTGACACCCCAGGACTGTTGACACGTCAGTTCAGTCCTGACACCCGAGACTGTCGGCCTTGCCTTGCCCTGGCTCCCTCTGGTAGGTGGAGGAACCAGCTGTCCAGTAAGATACCCTGTCCTGGCACTTCCTCCCACCCAGAACAGCAGGCCTCTAGCGCCACCACCTTGCTCAGGCCCACCCCCATGCAAGCCAGCTTCCCTGCGGGCAGGCCGTACACAGGGCCAGGGTTCTGCATTTGCTTGCTCGATGCTTGTTCCTGCCACCACCAGCTAGGAGAACTGGGCCTCCAGGACTCTATGGAGGAGTTGCATGCGTAGGCCTGGGTCACAGCCTTTGTCTGAGGTCAGCAGCAGCATTTCCTGTCTTCAGCCACAGCAGGCGCAGAGTTGGGTGGATGGCTGCATTTGGTGTAGACCTGCAGCCCCCACATACAAGGAATGGTGTCTTCTGTATTTTGTTTGAAAGAAGAAGAGTTTAAACAACTGCCTGCATTAAAATCCCTGCCTGGCCGTGGCTGCACCACCGTGAATCAGGCCACCTTCCCCACACGTTCACCTTCCTGGGCCCACTTTGCAGGGTGTCCTGGGCGTCCAGCTGGTATAGTGTGTGACAGTCCAGTCTCAAGTGCCCAGCATGTGCCTGGTGCCTAGAAGGTGAGGTGGCCCCCTTGCCTGGCCTGTTTGCCCCTGGAAGCCTGGTGGTGCAGGGCCAAGGCCTGGCACATCTGCAGAGGCGCCACCACTCAGCTGCACACCAGTGTTGCTGGGCTCTAGTGGCCACAGTGTCACCACATCATCCAGTGTTTCAAGAGAGACTAGCAACGTGGATTATTTTTACGCGACAGCTTCTCAGACATGGGCCACCAGGTGTGGCCCCGTGCTGGTGCCAGGCCTGTGATACACTGCCCCTTTCTCTACTGCAACCTATAGGAGAATCTTTCCTCTCAGCTCCCTGAAGGGACACCTAGGTGACCGTCCAGACCCTGGGGCGGCCAGATAGAAGGGAACCTGACAGCACTGGGCTGCAAGACTCCTAGAAACCCACGGAAGAAAAAGTAAAGAGTTGCCTTTGTGCCCAAGGATGAGGATGCTGAGAGTTCTGGGGTTGTGCATGGCATTGTGCTGGGCTGTGTGCTCCCCTGGGGCTCAGATGAAACTGCTTTCCTTCCCCCGTAAAACCTGCTGTCCTGCCTGGCCAGCCTCTGGTGGCGGCTGCAGTCTGTGGAGCAGCCCTGTCTCTTGTCCTTGGGCTTCCCCTGGAGCCCTCGGCCAGCTGCCTGGAGTGTGGTTCCTGCCAGCACCACATTGGCTCTTGCTGAAAGACGTTGGCAGGGCTGGCATTCGTGCACACTTGGCATCTTCTGCGCACTCCGAGACTTTGGAAGCAGGGGATGTCACCAAGAAAGAGTCAGCAGACGGGAGCTGCAGCCCCGGCCGGAATGTGAGCCTTTCTGAGCTGGTGTCCTCGTCAGATGCGTTGTGTGGAGGGCCCCCTCCCTGCACTGTGGACGACTCCGAGCAGGAGGAGAGCTGAGGTGCACCTCTCGGAGTGCTGCCCCACCGAGCCTGACAGCTGCTACCAGGCTGTTGTGGTCGCTTTCCCAGTGCGTGCATGAGCCCTTTGAATGCCAGCTGTCGTGCCAAGGCTGTGCCTGTGATCTTCAGCCCCTGTTCCTAGGAATAGGACATCCTCCTGTAGGAATGAAATACACTTGTCACTTGAGATAGTTAGCATTTTTGCTGTGATGTAAGATGCCAAGTAACTTCTCAGGCATTTCTGGATTCGGGCTCAGGGAAGGAGGGCACCACTGTGGGTTGTGAGGTCTGCTTTGTTTCCCGACACCAACATTTGATCTGGTTTGGTTCAGTGGTTTGGTTTGGTTTGATTTGGTTTGGCAGTGCTGGAGAAGGAACCCAGAGCCCTAGCACACTAGCCAAGGAGGCTACCCGAGACATACCCCCAGCCCCGCCATGGATGTTTTGAAAAGGAGCCGGCCTGCAGTCCTCAGGTCCGTCTGCCTGAAGCTTTGTCACAGCTGGGCTACAGTGTGCATGTCTGGAATGAATCACACAAGGAGATCTGGTGTCCTCAGCATAGCCTGCAGGGATGCACACAGGGTCCCAGTGCTCTTCACAGTGGTGCTCAGTTTGGCTGCTGGGGAAGGTATGTTTAGTGTTGCTGAGTGTAAAGACAGGGCCTGGGCACGGCTGTGGCAGGAGCTCAGTGGCCATATCCCACGTAGGATACTTCTGCAGTCCCTTTGGAAGTCGAGGGCTGGTGTCAGTAAGGTGGGCTAGTCCTCTGGGGGCTGAGCCTGGGATGCCGTGCATCTCTACCACCCTAGGAGGTGGGTGCTTCCTCCAAGCCTGTCCCTTCTCTCCTCCCTGCTGTGGCTGACAGCACACCCAAGCACAGCTGGTAGAAAGGACTTCAGAAGGTGGCAACCACCCTGGACACCCTAAAGGGGAGAGGGACATGGGGACCAAGAGGATGACGTGACTGCTCCCTTGCAGGAGGGGGTGCTCACTGAGTCAGGCAAGCTTGGGTGGTCTTGAGGGTGAGGCAGTTTCCCCAGGTAGCAAAAGGGAGAACAGGCCTTCAGGACAGAAGGAGCAGGACATGCCTAGGCCTGGAGGCTGGGCAGGGTAACAGTAATAGAAACCAGTGTGCCCTGTGTGACAGGATGCCTGGGACCTGTCCTAAGCGCTTTGTGTATTGGAGCTCATTCCCTTGGTGTGTTCAAGGGCTGATGTGGGAGTGGGGTTTATAGCAGTGGCACCTCCCTTGTGGGTCTCCCGAGGTACCACTCGGGGCCAAGGCTGGGAGCCTCTGGCAGCTCAGTCCAACTCCGGTAAGGTCTTGGCAGAAGGAGAGGAGAAGATGCCTGAGAGGCTGTGCTCTGTGCTGGCATCTGGCCTTGGCCTCCACAAAGCCTCTCCCCAGACACATGACGTTTCTGTATCCTGGCTCCTGGCACTGCAGGCCACCCGTGAATGCCCCTGGCCTCTTCTCACAAGGTCCCAGTAACATTCCATGCCAAGAGGTGACAACAGAAGCCCTCTTGATGTGACCACATGTCCCCTGGGGGGGGGGTGCAGAATCTCCCCATCAAGAACCCCAGGTCCAAGGGGCTGGTGGAGGCCATTAGAGGTGGTATACATGGAGGGGCCCCATCGGAAAACTTCCTGTGGCTGGTGGTGAGGGCAAGACTGAGAGCCTCGAGGCTGGGTATGGAGAGGGGATAGAGAGGCAGGTGAGCAGCTCAGCACTGGTTGGGTACAGAGTAAAGCACTTCAGACCTGTCTGGGGAGGCCCTGGCCAGTGAGAAGGGCCCAAGGACACACAGAGTTTGGGGTCGGGCCCATCCAGGGAGTCCTCATCCATGCATAGCCTCCCCTTCAACACGGCTGGTGCCGGGGCCCAACCTCCTGACAGGGTGCTCCCACCCCATCTCCCACCTTCAGGGGGAATCCAGAAAGACCAGTGTTGTGTGTGTCCCCTAACCCGCTTCTCACCCATAGAAGTACATGGCCACATAGGCAAGAGAGTGTGAGGTGCTGGAGACGAGTTACCCAGTCTCCTCACTCCGACACCTCAGGGACTTCAGTTCCACTCCACAGGCAGCAGGTGAGGCAGGAGGGCTCCAGCCAGGAGCTAGCCCTCCGAGTGCCCTCCTCCTTGGCCAGGCTCCCAGCAGGGTGACAAGGCAGCCTCTTCAGGAGCAGGCAGGTGCCCATGGGCGGTACCCGGGGTGCACAGCTGCTCAGGCCACTACCAGTGCGGTCGGTCGTCTTCATAGCTCGGTGACAGGGCTGCCACCCTGTGCCCCACACATACCTACTTCCTTGCTCTGGGCTCTGACTGCTCCCTGGACCCCCCTCACTTCTAGGGGCTGCCTGTGTCGCCTGCCAAGGGACCAAAGTTAACCCTGTCTGTCTCTAGTTAGGGGCCTACTGGTTTTCTCCTGCTCTTCTAGCTGAGCCCCACGTCACCCTGGAGCTTCCTGACGTTGAGTATGAGCTGTATTGTGGGTGCGCATCTGCACGCACACCCTTCAGTGGGCGCCAGTGTGACATCGGGGAGACTTGGGGACTTTCAGGAAGGGCCCCCACACAGTTCTTGGGATGAGAATGGGATCATGCAAAGGGAAACAACAAAAGTGCAGCCATGTCTCTGAGTGGGTAAAGGAGAAAATGCTTGCAGAGCCTCCAGGTCCCTGTCCCCTTCAGTGGGCCTGATGTTGTCCTGTCTCCTGCACAGGCTGCCATCCTGGGCCATCAGGGAGGGCTAGGGTCAGGAGTTACGGATCTGTCTGGTCAGCACTCACCTCCGTGTGGCGTCCATGACACCTGCAAGTCCCAGGCCCATGCTCAAGGCTGCAGCATAGTGAGCAGACCCCCGGGATCACCGCCGTCCTCCTTGCTCCAGTGTCACCCCCTAAAGCCAGGCGGGACTAAGAAATGGGCCAGTTACATGTCAGGTACAGATGACAGAATTCGCCTCAGCTGACCCAAGTGCCATGACCCACCGAGTTCAGAATATGCTGTGCAGTCCCAGGACCTGGCCTCCTCCAGGAACCTCGCAGAGAGTTCTGGGTATTCCTCCCACCCACACGCCGGGCCCTGCTCACCGCCACGCCAGCCGTGTGTCGAGGCACTCCGGGCCCATTGGACAGCCTGGGCCACGTGCTCCTCCTGCACTAGAACTGTTCCTCAAGGAATCCCAGGGGCTGCCCCAAGCACTGGGCCAGAGTGGCAGGAAACCCACATGTGATGGAGCCAGCTTTCTGCCACTGTAGCAAAATACCTGGGATAACCAGCATATAAGGAGGAGAGGTTTATTTTGACTCAGGGTCTCAGTCCATGGCACTTGGCCCTGTTGCCTCCTGGCCTGTGACAGCGCTCAGCAGTGGGGGCCTGTCATCTCTGGGCAGCCAAGGTCCCCTTCAAGGCCACAACCCTCTGTACCCACCCGCTACTGGCTGCTGACCTAGCCCCAACAGCCTGGCCACTCTACCCCCAGGGAGGTCCAACACTGGCTTTGTGAGGCGTGGCATGGGCACACCTGAGGCCCAGGCAGGCATGCGTTCCACTGTACCCCGTCCCCACGGCCTCCACTGCTCTCACGGGAAACCTGGCCAACAGCCTGCTCAGGAAAAAAGAGTTGAAAAGGGGTGAGAGGTGAAAGTTGAGGTTTCAGAAAATCCCTATAAAAATGAAAACAAACCATTAGTCTTTCTCCTCGGCGTCTTACCCTGCCAGTGCCCTTTGCGGATCCTGCCCCGTGTCTATGGGGACAGCGGTTCTGAAACCTAATCCAGCCGCCGACCAGGACTGCCACCCCCACCGGGTGTGTGCTGTCTGAGCTTCAGAGGAGTGGCTGGAACCAAGAGCAGAGAGCACTTCGGGGTCTCTTCCCCATGCGAGCAGCCAGCCTCCTCCCCCTTGGCCATTGAAGCATTTCAAAGCAATTGTAAAAACTATATGAACCCCATCGAAGAACTGCTACAACAATGTTTATACCCAGCATTTGAAACAAAGACAGTGACATTATAAATAATTGTAGATGATGAAGATAGGCAAGGAAAAATAACATAATTAAAAGAATTTTACAAGATGGACCGTTCACAAAGATGGATGGAGTAACACAATACGTTAAAAATATCTGCAATTAACATAAACACAGCGCCGTGGACAGGAACCATCTGCTGGCCAGCTCACCCTGGGCTGGGTCCCCTGTCATCCCTGCAAGGCGGGCCAGGGGCCAGGGGCTTCTCTGGGTGGCCATCGCAGCTCTGGGCCCCTGGAAGAGGATGAAGGGGGGCATCCATTCCGGCTGTGGCAGAGGCCTGCCCTGGGACCTGTTCGGAAGACAGCACAGAAAAGGGGGAAGCGAGGGAGTATCACAGTGCTTCCTCTGCAACCTCCCGACCCCAGGTGCAGTGGCCCAGCCGCCGTCCCCAGGTGCCTCTCCATCTTGGCACTTTGACACCGAGGCGGTCCGCAGGGCCCCTCTGGCTGCTCTGTGCATTGGCGGATTTGTTCCGCACCCTGCCCCACCGCAGGGCAGCTGCGTGGTGGGTGCTGTCACTCTGTGCCACATGCGACTAACTGGTAGCTTCTGGGGCCAGGTGTGTGGTGTAGGGAGCAGGTGGGGAGACAAGTGAAGGAGGGCCTGACGCAGGGGCATGGCTGTGAGGGCTGGGTGCCTGCTCCCTGACACCTGTCTGAGGCTGACACAGAAATAGAGGCCGGCGCACTTGCATGTGTCTGTGTGATTGTCTAAAATATTTGTGTTGGGGCAGCACTGGGAATTGAACCCAGGGCCTTTGCCCTGTGCTCCATCCCCAGCTATTTTTTTTTTTTTATTTTATATTTTGGACAAGTTCTCACCAAGTCACTAAGTTGCCCAGGCTGGGCTCAAACTTTCAGTCCTCCTACATCAGTTTCCCAGAGTGCTGGGATTACAGGCATACACTACCATGCCTGGCTTAAAATTTATTTTTAACTGAACAAACCTGTGCCACACAGAGGAGCATAGACAACCCATAGCCAGCAAGGTCAGCTGAATGGGAGCTCAGCTTAGGCTTCCTGACACTCTCGCAGCCTCCCTCGCCTTCTGTGTAAGGATGAAATGCAGAGGTAGCCAAGCCCAGCCACCACTCTCCCTGGGGGTAACGCACTCTGTCCCTCCTGTGGCTTCATCACCCTGTGTTTTGTCTTCCCTATCTGTGTGCAAAGGAACATCCCTTACCCAAAATGCTTGGGACCAGATGTGTTTAGGTTTGGAGGTTTTCAGATTTTGGAATATTTGCATAGACTTTACCAGTTGAGCACCCTCAGTGCAAAAATCCCAAAGCTGAAATGTCCCTAAACATCCTCTGCATTTCAGATCTTAGAACACTTTTGGATTTTGGACTTTTGGATTAGAAATGCTCTACTTTTGTGTGCTTGTATGTGTGTGAAATTTTCACACGCATAGCTACACACTGAATTGGGTGTGGCCAGAGAACGATTGCTATTTTCTTTGTGGAACTTGCTGTTCTGGTTGGCACATCTGCTAAATAGACTGGTTCGTATGCCTAGTTCCTGTCTGAGGACACTCAGGTCACCATTTCCCACTGCAGAGAGGCAGCGTGAATCCCTCCAGCCAGGTCCCAGAAACAGAGCTGTGTGCTCCTGGGACATGTGCACCTGCAGGTGGGGCGGACTCTGTGGGTGGCGGTGCCGTCCATCCCGACCTCCCGTCCTAGTGGCATTTGCATTATCTGATCTACTGTTCCTTGCCAGTTTGATGCAGGATCTAGTTTCTCCCCAGATGCAGTGCTCATCCTGGTTTCTCGGAGGTCTGCAGTGAGCCCCAAATCCCAGGCCTCTGCAGGAATTCTTCTGGCATTTTCTGGGCAGAGGGAATATGGCTTCTGAGCACCTCTGTCGGGGAGAAGAGGGGGCCAGGGGTTTGCATGGAATGCAGGCTCCTGTTGGCTTTGCCTAGTTTTCTGCTGAGGGTGGAGCCAGATGGCCTGGGGTGCCGAGTCCCCGTTTGTTGAGACCCCCAAGGTGGTCGCTTCACAGCCCTGGGGTCTGTCCCAGTGTCTTCAGGAAGGGGACATAGACACCTGCTGAATATCTCGTTTGTGGTTGGTGCCCTCCTCCTGAGTGGTCACCTTTGTTGTGAGTGGAAAGGGAGGGACAGTGATGACCGCTGAAAGGGAATGATCTAGCCAGAGAGTTGGAAACTGGCCCCCAAAGCTGGTCCTCCCCCAGGCAGCAGGATGAGTTCTCCTGATGTGAGGGTGAGCTTGGGCCAAGGCCAGGCCAAGCCTTGCAAGACCCCAAAACCCACGTCCTCTGAGGAGCCTTCTACGCCTGCAGGCTCTGGGATCCACACATGCTGGCAGAGGCTCCCCATGGATGAGCACCAGGGAGGAGGAGCAGGGCTGAAGAGAAGCAGTGTCCAGCCAGGCCCGGCTGTGATTCAGGACGTACCGGGGAGAAGGAGCGCATTCTGGGCCAAGATGGAAGGGGAGATGGCGGCGGCTGGGGTCAAGGGTTGTGGGAGGAGCGCAGAACATAGGCCGGGCTACGGGGGAGGGGAGTGGGAAGGCTGCGGTGCACGAGGTATAGGATACAATGGGCAAGGCAGTGGGGTGCAGGGGGAAGGAAGTGGGATGCAGTGGACGTGGCAGCGGAGTGCCATGGGAGAGGAGGTGGGATACAGTGAGAGCGGAAATGGGGTCCACGGGAGAAGTAGGATTTCATGGAGAGGAAATGGGACACAGTGGGAGAGGAAGGGGATGCAGTGCAGAGGAAGTGGGATGCAGTG
>NW_004955429.1:15376875-15397316 GCF_000276665.1 Chinchilla lanigera | reverse complement strand
GAAGTGGGACGCAGTGGGGAGGAAGTGGAGAGGCCCCCTGAACCTGGAGGTAGCTCTGCTGGGAAATGAGGTGCTGGCCGCCATGTGACCTGGCCTTGTGCTGCCTGGAGCCAGAGCGGGACCAGAGCCAGATGTGGGATGAGGAAGGGAGTGTGTGGAGCAGAGGTGTGGGTCAGATCTGCAGTCTCCCCAGGAGCAGCCAGGAAACCAAGGGGAAGGGCCAGTTCCACACAGGACCCGTGTGTGTCTGGGGCGTGTCCACCTGCGTGTGCACACGTGCATGCACTTGTGTGCACTGGGGCTGTGACGGGAGGGAGGTGAGTGAGAGGCCAGCTTCCTGACAGGGCAGTTATAAAACATTCATAAAACTTTTATTGGACTTGCCACCCTTCCAGATAAATATTTTTCGATTTTATGAGCTTGTTTTAGGGCCCTGAGCTTAATCCTGGCTTTGTAGCTGCCTTTAAAAAAATTAAATATTGTTTTGGCTGAAGGAGCCCCCGCCCCAGCCGCCCAAGGCAGCCTGCACTCCGAGCTCGTAAATTCCTGCCACTCTCAACTCTTGCCCTCTCCCTGCGCGGTCGCAGTTCGTGCCTGACAAGCCTGAAAAAGGGGAGTGGAGAGGACACAGCTTCTCCTCTTCTGCCACTATGCTCCCCACTGCCCCATCCCCTCCTTGTCCTGGAAGGATTCCTGCTCCAGTGCAGTGTCTGAGAAAGGTAGCAGCCTCGGGGCAGTCACCTGTGTCCCCCGAGAGGGCCAGTGCCTCTGCTGGCCCTGCAGGCCCCAGAGCAGCCCGTCCTGCGTTCCTCCCGGGCCCTCTTACCCTCGAGCCTCAGTCACCACACAGCATCTGGGCCTCCCTTTGCCGCCTGTTGCTCTCCCTCCTGAGCCCCGGCCATCCGAGGCTTCTGCTGTAGCCTTACTCATTCTGAGTCTGTCTCCTTGCAGACATGATGTTCACATGACTGCGCCCACTCCAGGGCCAGGGCTGGGCCCTCACAGCGTGCAGCGTCTGGTACCAGCAGAGGGTGGCACATGGTGCAGACCCTATGGGCAGCAGTAGCTTTGGCGCAATGACAGAGCTGACGCAGTCCAGACTCCAGATCGTGCAGACACTGTTCGGAGCACTTCCGTGATAGCAACGCACTTTGGCCTTACAACCTCGTCCTGTAAAGTAGGGGCTCCTGCTGTCCCCATTGTCAGATGAGGAGACCAAGCCATGGAGATGACCCATGTCTGGTGTGAAGCCACATGGCTAATCTGAGGCTAGCGTGTTAAGGCCCCATGGCCTGGGTGCAGCACCCAAGACTCCTTGGAGGACAAGAACAAGAACCGCTGCCCTTTCGGGCTGGGCCACCCAGCAGGGACCGAGCTGACATGTGGCCTGGAACAAGCCCTCGCCTGGCAGGCATCACCCACACCTGGCAGGTGCCCACCTCATCCATGACCTGGTGCTGGCCCTGGGCCAGAAATGCCAGAGTAGGAGAGGTACAGGCTCTGGTGCCTTCAGGGAAGGCGGGTGACACCTCTAGGACCCAGGTTCTGGATGGCACGAGAGTCTCTAGCAGCCCACAACACAGTGTGTGCCATGGAGGGGCAGCTGAGGCAGGGGACCGTGGGCACAGGGCCTCTGGGCATTCAAGACCAACTAGAGATTGAGAAGGGTTTGTTGGGTGCCCAATATTGAAGGTCAGTAGTAATTCACCAGTGTCAGAAGGGCCCTGGGGCTGGACCCATCGAGGCTGTGTTTCTCTCTGGTGAGCAGTGGCCCCTGGACAGGAAGCCTGGAACGGAGAACGGCAGCCACCTGCCCAGCTCTAGGAAGAGATCTTGCCAGGAGGTGGCACAGAGCTTGATCTTGGAGAGAGGTGGGGGCATAGCCGGAAAGGCTCTGCTCATGAACAGGTCATGGGGCACACTGAGGGGCAGGTGGAGAGGTGATTTGGGCATCCCAGGAGGACGAGTGCCCCAGGCCGGGGAGCACAGAGAGAGGCTGGGGTGAGGATGCCACTCCCGGTGGGCAGCCGTGACACCAGCCCTCAGAGCCAGGGAGCAGGCAGGGCTCAGGCCCAGCCCGAACAGGAATACTGCTAGAGTGCGGACCCCAGGCTACCCTGTGACATTAGTGCTGTGGTCCTGTGCCTGCCTCTGTATGTTCATCTGTACACACACACACACACTCACACACACACACACACACACACACACTCACACAGGAGCACCAGTGGCTGGGTAGGGCAGAGTGGGTACAGGACCCGCCACAAACGCAGCTTGGGCTGGGGAGACAGATCTAAGGCCAGGTGTCGAGGGACAGCACCAGGGAGCAGTCCCATTCCGTCCCCAGACGTGTTCCCAGCACCCGCATTCCACATGCCCTGGGGACTTCAGGGCTGAGTCTTCCCCATAGTGTGAGGAGGTGGTGCTGTCCCCGTGTCACAGAGGAAATAACTGAAGACCAGAGGGACACAGGCCTGCCGAGGTTGACTGCAGTGCAGCCGTGGCACAGCAGGGTCCCAAGCCTCCTGGACCCCTGGACTGCTCTGAGCCTCGGCACCCAGCGGCTTGACGTGGAGGAGAGCAGGCTGTCCCTGCACACACAACTTCTCCCGACCCGGGACTTGCACCTCAGGGGACCAGGGCACCAGTGTCAGGCTCCCTGGCCAGATGCCTGTTCCTCAGCCCTGGCCCTTCCCTGGGAACCTCCCTGGCTACCCCAGGGTGTGGCAGGCAGTCTGGGTCCCTCTGGGTACCGCACAGCCACAATCCCAGGGCCACCACGGTCACGACAGGTCTGCATCTTCTCGGCAGGCGGTGCAGGGGAGCAGCCCAGCTGGGGACCACGGTGGAGAGCAGGGTTGGGGGGCAAGTGCCATCCTGAGGCTGCAGACCACATTGTTCAACGGTGACAGTCACAGTATTTAAAGTACATGTGGGGACCGGTTCTGCCTGCACTGTAGAGGGTGCAGAGCCCCCCACAGCTCAGCCAGGCACACACGTTGCCTTGTAACTTGTGAGCCACGTCCCCACAGAGCGGCCCAGAAGGCTGAAGCAGGACAGCCCTGGCAGGCAGGTGAGCTCAGGAACAGGTATGAGGGGCCTGGCACTGAGGACGGGGGCGCTTGGAGATGGTGGGCCGCGTTTTCCAGGTGGCATTCGGCGGTACTCAGGTCACAGGAACACCCATCACCTTGTGCTTGTCCCGGCAGGCACTGTCCCTGCAGCGAGGAGCCTGGGTAGACTGGGGCGGGTCGTGTTTGCTGAGCTGAGTGAGCAATTACGACAGCCTGAGAGATGGTGGAGGCGGCAGCAGGGGTCTGGCTAAAGTATGATCCTGAGAGGGAGGCTTTAATGGGTACAGAGACATTCGGCGAGCCTTTGAGGCTAAGGTGGGAGTCCTGGCACCTGCTCACAGGGTCATGTGGCTCTGCAGAGGATGTACTTGGGGACTTTGGTGGCCATGGCTATGGCTGTGCCCACTCAAGACCATGGGGCGTGTTCCTCTAAGCCGTATGGAGACAAGGGCCCCAAAGCAGCTTTTACTGAATAAGTGTGTGCCACACTGTCCTTGTCCCTGGCACTGAAGGTGCCCCTTGCAGCCCTGCCCTGGCAGAGCCTGGCCCAGGGAGGAAGCTCAGCAGGGGACTCAGGCAGACAGAGCCGAGAAGGGCTGCAGGGTCCTAGGTGGCATCCAGAGGAACAGGCTTCAGGTCTCAGCTGCAGGAGCCAGGTACAAGGCACATCTCATGGGCACCGGCGCTGCAACTACAGTTGAGGTCAACCCACTGGGACCCCAGACCTGGCTTGCACTGCACTGGAAGTCAGGGGTGCGAGATCACACAGCTGGTGAGGAAGAGGAAGGCCAGAAAAGGGCTGTGGGGGCCACCATCAGGGCACACAAGGACCCTGGCTCATCCTGGCCAGAGCACCCCAGCACCACCCCACTCAACCTGAACCACCTGCAAGAGGCTGCCCTCCGCCCTGACCTGCTGGCCGAGGCACCTCTGCAGCCTCCCCCGACCTCTCTTCAGCCCCCAGTTTGCCTGCCCGTGGCTTCCCCTGACAGATGCTGTCAGCAAAGGCCTGGCCTGGCTGAGTGCACTGAAGTCACCCCTGGGTGGTCCCCAGAGCCCAGTGTCCTGTGAGCTGACACGTGCACCTCTTGGCTTTGTTTCTGGGAGGGGCCGGCTGGGCCTCTCCTCCCTGCTCTTAAGGGGACACTGCCTGTGAGGCCTGTGTCCCCGGGATGACTCCTTGCGTCCTTCTGCTCCCTCCCTGTGGCCTTCTCCAGCCACCCAGGTGCCCATCTGTTTCTGGGCACAAAAGCCAGGAATTGCTGGCCGTGCCTCATGCCCAGCTAGAACAGCCCATGGAGCCCCGGGCCCAGGGCTGGATGAGGCCTTGAGAGTGAGTCATCGGGCAGGGTGAGGGAAGGAAGCCCCCAGGTCCTGGAGCTGTGGGGACAGAGGCTGGAGCAAGGCCTTCCGGGAAGCACTGTGGGCTGGGGTCCCAAGCAGAGAGGCCGGCACTCCCTGGGACCTCACGTTCTGGTGGAGGAGGATGGACACTAGCTCTTGTCCACCATGGTGGCGGCCACAGTGAGGACGCAGAGGTCCTCTAACCTCCACAGACCACTTGCCGTCTGGTCCTACCCGGCTCCCTCTCAGCCACTGGGGACACAGGTGCTCCAGTCAGCCTGAATTGCCAAGTGAGGGCTCAGTCCAGAGAACACCTGTGGCTGACACAGTGGTCAGGGGCCAGTCCAGGCCCGGCGCCCAGGTTTCTGGCTGGGTCCTGGGAAGGGCATTCCTGGGGATCTTGGCAGCAGCTCCCACTGTCCCTGACCCCACACCACTGGGCAGGGTTGGCAGTAGGTGGCAGGAAGCCCCAGTTTATAAACATGGTCCAGTTACGGGAAATTGGGAGGGTTTTTGGTTTCCATTCGACACAGCGATTTCACGGACGCGCCCTGCTGGGAGTGTGGCACACCACCCCAACAGAGGGAGGCGTGGGACCGGCCTGGCCTCGCCTCTGCCCAGCTGGGGATGCGGCAGTGGGAGTGGCCTGGGGTGCTCGGGCTGTGCGGTGGCCTGAGGCCCAAGGCGGCGCTACCATACATGGCAGAGCACGCCTGTGGTCTGTGCCGCGGGCATAATACACGTGGCACATTTAGGGTGGGTGCTGGCCACTCTTTCGGGCAGTGTCTCATCCATGCCAGGAGCCCTGCCAGTGTCCTGAGCTCAGCGTCCCGGTGACTCTTTCTGCCCTTCAGGGAGCCACAACCATAGCTGTTGTCTCGGGGCCATAGGAGGCAAGAGCGTGAGCCAGCTTCGGGCACCAGGGCTTGTGTCCAGGTCACAGGCGGGCAAGGCTGAGAGCCCAGTGCCTGGTCCAGCTGAGGCCCCTGTGCGGGGCTGCGAGGCAGGAGGGGGTGGTGGCTGCATGGTGGCACAGCAAGGGGCAGGTGGGTTGGGCTGGGTCCCAGAGGCAAGGGATCCCGCGGGTGGGGGTGCACGGCTCCTTGGGGACTTGAGCTTACAAGGCACCAGCCTCTCCTTGTACTGGGTTCACTCACGCTGTCTCGACGACTGAGGTCGTGGCTGACTGTGCTCTCTGGGACGCACGGCTCTTCAGCAGAGGGCCTCAGGGCCCAGTAAACAAGGTGGGTTGCTGCTCCGGACCTGGGTGGGTGTGGGAGGAGATGGCGCTTGGGTGAAAGCCCGTGGGAGCAAGGGTGTGCGCCTGGACTGGGCCCCTGGGGAGCAGAGCTGGGGCCAGTGGGGCTGGGAGAGCAACAGGACAGAGCTGCAGCCCCAGCAGGATTTCCTGCAGTGTGGGTCCCTGGGCCTCTGCTCTTTTGTGCCGTGCTTCAGGAGCTGGAGAGGTGAAGCTGAGCTTTGGCCCCCAGAGAAGGGGCAGGACCTGGGGCAGGTGGGACGGCCTAACTCAGGATATTGGTGCCCTGAGCTCCAGCTTCTGAGAGACAGAGGCTGTGCCTGTGTCCTGAAGCAACACGGACCCTTGGCGTGGCTCCACCCAGGGCCCACAGCAGCCCCCCACCTTACTGTGCTTCCACAATACCGGGGCCCCCCGAGGAGCCCACAGGGCCACGTGCCCTACCCCACACAACAGGTATGCGGGTATAGGGCCCCACCACACCCTGGCTCCAGCTCCTGATGTCCCCTGCATAACCCCCACCAATGTCCTCCCTCATCCTGTGCCCTGCGCCCTCCCCGGAGGGCTGTTCTGTCACTGTCCTTGGCCCATGAGCCTCCTTATGGCGTCACCTCGTCAGAGGAGCCATTTCCGACTTCTTCCCACACATGACAGTGTGTACAGTGGCCCAGCTGGTGTGTCACCTGTGTCCTACCAGCACACCAGCCCTCAGCAGGCCCATCTCCCTCTGCAAGTAGCCGGCACCCAGGACGGTGCCTGGCACAAAGTAGGCACCCAGGAGCACTTGTGGTGAAAAGGTGAGCAGAAACACTGGTGGCACACACCTGCCATCCCAGCACTTTAGGAGGCTGAGGCAGGGTTGGGCCCAGCTTAGTGACTGAGACCCTGTCTCAAAATGCAAAATGAAAAGGCTAGGGATGTAGCTCAGTGGGGGGGCCCTGGGTTCAAGGCCCAGTGCCACAAGAAAAAAAAAAAAAAACAAGAATGAGCAGAGTGCAGGACCTCAGGCAAGCCCTGGCCCCTCCAGGTCCGTTTCTCAGTAGCAAACTGTGGTTCACGGTGCTCGTTCCCTCAGAAGGCCAGGGGTGACACCATCTCTTGCCCCACGCTGCCGGGAGCATCAGGACACCACCACCGCCAGCTCCCAAGAGGCAGGGAGCCCCACACCTCTTGTGGACCTCTTGTGTGGCAGTCCTACCCGGGAGAGGCATAGCCTGGCTGCTGGCACCATCCCCGCCAGGGCATCCCCTGTGGCTGCACCCTCCTGCCTCAGCACACCGTGATGCTGCTCCACAGGGACTCTGTATCTTGGCCTGTTCTCTGCACGTGTACGCTGGGTCTCCCGATGGCATCAGGCCAGCACAGTGACCCCACCCCCCGCACAGAGAGCGGCAGGAGAGGGAGTGCCTGAGCGGTGTGCCTGTCCTTGGGGCGGCATGTGGCCCGTGGCTGCTTCCTCACCCAGCTCAGCGTGCCAGGGCCAAGTGACAGCTGCATTACATGCCAGGCTGGCAGCAAGCCCTCACTGCCGTGCCAGCTGCAGCCACCCTCTCAGATGCCAAGGCAGGCACGGGGTACCCTGGGGGTTGTGAGAAGGGGGACCTGCTTTCCTTGCCCAGAGGGGGAGCAGGTGTCACAGATGCAGATTCTGGAGCCCCCAGGCGGGTTCAACTCCCAGCTGCCCATGCCCAGCCCACCCACATCTCCCCTGGGACCAGGGCCACCTGGTACCAGCAGTGCCCACCACTGCTGCTGGACAGAGGGGCCTGCCCTGGGCAGGGCTGCCACGTCATGGGAGAGGAAGGCCCAGCAGCCTCAGCTCAGGCGACGGAGCCACCATCCACCTGGTGTCTGAACAGGGGCTGTGCTCAGGAACACGGCCTGAGGGGTGCTGAGGGCTGGGAGGAGGGAGCACGGGGACGGGGACCAGGACGCGGACACCGTGGGTACTCGGTTGTAGGCGAGTGGCCTCCCAAGGGTGTGGCCTGCCCCCCACTTCTGGGCTGCCTTTGGGGGCTGCACATGTGTGTGTGGGCACTGCACACAGGATGGGGACCCAGGCAGGGGACAGACCATCAGAGCCTGCAGCCATGGGAGTGGAGAGGGAGGACGGGAGGCCGCACCACCCGCCCTTCCCGCCAGCAGGACAGCCGCGCGGTCACTGCCGCCGCCTCTCCCCATGCTCTGGCAGCGGAGCTGGTGCAGTAATCAGGGTGCCACACATGGGCGCTGGAAAATGATTGCTCCCCAAGCCTTTGTTCGCCCTCATTATTCTGGATGGGTTTTTTTTTTTTTTCCCAAGTCATAAAAATGACATTTTTAATATGTGGAATTTTTTTAAAGAAAAGCAATATGAAGAAGACTTTTATTGTCAATAAGCTCTACCTTTTAAACCAGTTATCTTAGTTTCTGCTCTAGGTATTTTAATTGAAGATTAACGGCTGTTAAAGAGTGTACACATTTGCAGGGGAGCATTGGGGCAGAGTGGAGGGGACAGTGCTGGGGGCACCAGGAAGGCCCCACAGCCGTCCTAGAGGGGCCACCTCCTATTGGAGTCAGCTGTCCATGGAGGAAGCAGGCCAGGGAGCAGAGGCGGCCCTGGAGCGCATGGCACGGTCACAGCAGGTCCCCCCGCCTCGAGATCTAGACACGCAGGACAGGGAGAGGGAGCGGCGCATCCCCAGCAGCACCCTGTGCCGGCAGTCCCACGGCACCATGCGGGATGGTGGGACGCGGCCCTGAGCATCCATCCCCACTGTCCACAGACGCCGTCCACCGTGTCATCACCGCACCCAGGGGTGAGGCCCTTAGCCCTGTTACAAAGCGGCCCGTGTGCCAGACCATAGCTCCAGGACCTGGGTGGCCGGCCCGGCCTGTGGGTGGTGAGAATGGCTCCACTGTGGCTGGGGCCGCTCTCAGCCTGACCCCTGCTCCTGCCGGGAACGTGTCACTTTCCCTCCCCCCGTGTCACTGTCCATCTGTCTGTCTGCAACTCCCTGCTCTCCCCAGTGCCGGCGCTGCTGTTTGCTGTGATCTGATTCTGAGTCTTCCTCTCTGTGGCTGCCACAGTGGCCCAAACTGGGTACCAGGCTCCTTTCCTTGACAGCTCTGCTTCTGCCTGAGGCAGAGGGTTCCAGTTGCGGTCCCCGGGGGCCATGGCCGCGCTGGTTGGCAGCAGAAGTAGACCCAGCCACGGGCAGAGCTTGGGCCCCCCTGAGCTGAGGGCACATGATCCTGGGCCCATTGCAGGACAGCAGCACCCACTTGTCCGTGTGCACCCAGAGCCGCCTGTGGTCCTTCCTGATCCAGGAGGAGGTCAGGCCACTGGGCGGTCAGGCTGGCATGCCACCTAGCCTGGTGTCCAGACCCCAGCATGGGCACAGAGCTCCAGCTCCAGCTGTGCCCACCTGCCTGGCCTGCACTAACAGGCCTGATCGCTCATCCCAGTGTGTGTGTCCATCTGCACTAGGGGCCTGCATGTCAGGCCTGCGTGTAGTCTCTGTCCCTGGGTGTCAGAGCAGAGTGATGGCTCTTCTTCCTCCTCTAGCTTGACAGGGTTTAGGGGGTGGCCCCCTCTCTGTCACGCCTGCCTGGGCTAAGCAAGTCCATTTGCATTTCTGGCCTCAGTTTCCCTGTGGAAGGAGTCGGTGGCATCACCCTCCCCACCGCTGGGTCCCAGCCAGAAGCAGACTGAGCATAGATGCCACTGGCCAGGTAGCTCGTAGGACATCTGGGGGCTGGGACACTGCCGCGTGTGTGGCCCTGCTTTGTGGGGAGGCTCCTGAGGGGTACATTGTGATGGTGGCAGTGGCAGAGGTGACCTTGTGCCAGCTGCCAGGCTGCAGAGCCCGACCTGCCCAGGCTGCTCCCCCAGGGCCACACCAGGGACCCACAGGGTCAGACCTCAGCCTCTTCAAGGGCCAACCAGGAAGAGTCCTGAGCACCATCCCAAACCCTGTTTCCTGCACATTTGCCCCATCACCCGCAAAGAGCCTGGGCTCTCTGAAAGCCGCGAGGAGCATGGCCCCTGGAAAGGGACCATCCATGCCCTCCTAGCCTTCCTCCCTCAGGGGCAGACAGGCATCTGGGGCGGGTGACACGCTTACTGCCCAAAGAGACAGCTTGACAGAGGTGCATGTGCTCCAGCTCTTCTGCTCCTCTGCCAACCTGGCCTCCGTGCTCTGCCAGGCCCTGCCAGGCTGCTGGGCTAGGGAGGCCATTAGAGTCCAGCAAGCCAGCAGGAAGGGACATCGCTCTGGGAATAGAGAGGGTCCAGGCAGGTGGGCTGAGGCCACCATCATGCCCCGGCCCAGAGGTGCCAGAGTGTGCCACAGCGCAGGGCAGAGGCCTGGCCCTGGGAGCCTTGGTGCAGACAGCCGGGAGGAGCCCAGCCCAGTCTAGACAGGGCCCAGGGTGAGGTCTGCAGCTCCTGAGGGCTCCTGAGGGCCTTGGGCTGCGTCTGCAGCTGGGAGAGGCTGAGCTGAGAGGAACAGCAGGAAGCGTCGTTGGGTCCCTCCCGGGGCTCGGGGCAGGCCTGGGGGAGTCTGTGAAGCCCTGGGGCACTGAGCACATGGCTTGGAGCTGGACTTCATGGTGAGTGGCAGCTGCCCCTCCAGGAGGCCAAGCGCTCAGGACAGCAGTCTTCCCTCTGGAAGCGGAGCCTCTGTCGGATCCTCCAGACCAAGTCGTTTACTGCCTCGTTCAGAACAGTTTGCTTTTGCCTTAAAAAAAAAAAAACCCAACTCCTTCCACAGAATGCACCAGTTTCCTCTCCGCACACCCAATCTCCAAAGCCTCGACTGCCTTATAATTTCAATTTACGTGGCGCGGGGAAGATTTCTGCAAAGGGCCCTTTTTTGTTTTTGAAGAATTCATCATTGCTGCTAAGAAGCTTAATATAAATTAAAGGAGGAATTAGGCAACATTAAGACATCAAAATGGGGGTGCAGCGCCCGTTGCCTCAGCTGCCCAATCACAGGGGCGCAGGCACCATCGAGTGTGCGCTCGAGAGCCTCCGCCGGAACACGCTCCGTGGGCTGCCGCGCCGCCTTCCCCTAATTCCTTTTGTTGCGGGGACAGGTCTGATAAAAACTTAATCACCTTATCTTTTTAAAGCAAATTGCATCTTTGTTTACTCGCGCCATCCATAGCAGGGAAGGGAAGGAGGGAGAAGCGGGAGCCACAGACACAGACGGGAGCGCCTGGGATGGGCACGGAGACCCTCGCCTGCGTGGCACAGGGGACCATGCGCGCCAGGCCTCTGTCCGCCGCCTGCTTTCCCGCCCTACCCCTCATGAGGTGAGGATGGGTTTGTCCTTGCTGAGCCCACTGTCCCTCCGGCTGCAGCCTGCTGCTGCGGCCTCCCAACGCACCCCAGCCCTGCACTCCGCTCTTCGCTGCTGTGATACTGCAGCCCCTCCAAAGCTGCTGTGACTGCGGAGGAAGTGCTGAGTGACTGCAGTGACCCCAGCCCCAGGGGGCCACCCAGGGGCCAGTGACCCCAAGCTGCCTGCCAGGGTTCGATTCCCATTGGAGATGCCAGCCACCGCCAGTGAGGAGGCCCCTGTCCCAGCCTGGCCCCAACATGAAAGCAACATGCCAGTGACCGGAGGCAATTTGCAGGCCTTTGATGGCCCGTGTCAGGGCGGCACCACAGCCAGGCTTGGGAAATGCTGCGCGGCACTGGCCTCGAGCATTCTTCCCTGATTACCCGGCCGGAGCCAGGACCCAGGCTGCCTTTGGCCCATTGTGCCTTTGTGTGGGGCTGCTGGCCGGCTGCTGAGAAAGGGCCCACCCGGCCCTGGGAGAGTGTCCCCATGGAGGCCAGGGAGGCAGTGTTGCTCCAAGGTCACGGCTGCCCGCCCCCTACATCCTGGGGTCTGGGCTGCAAGGATCTTAAGATGGGGACAGGGTCACATTCTGGGGCCACTTGAATGCAGACGGGCGCCTCCTGTCCTTTGCCCTGCTGCTCTGCACCTCTGGGTGTGGGTGTGCGCATGCAGGATGTGTGTACATGTATTCCCTGTCCCCATGCGGCAAGTCGGGCACGCAGAAGCCTGGGCTCAAGAGGCAGCCCTTCCAAGGTGCCAGAGCTGGGGTTCACAGGTAGGCTGGGAAAGTGACACGGGCCAACCTTGATTGGGACGGCACGGCCGGGGAGCCAGGAGGGAGGCCAGGGCCCACGTGGCTGCAGAGTCATCCCTAACGGTGAGCGCCCTCAGGGGTGAGACCAGTTCCTGGGTCTGTGCCGTGTGTTACGGCTTACAGGGCTGCAGAGTCAGAGCCACTAACTTCCAGCGCCCTGCGCCCTGCAGCCCTGCCCGCTGCCCAGCCCTGTCCTCCCAGGCAGACCCTAGAGGGGTGGATGCAGGGCACTGGCCCGGAGGTGCTGCGAGCGCGGTGGTGGCTCAGACCCTGGCCGGGCCATGGGGATCAAGCTGGCCCCGCTGTTGTGCCTGCCTCGGCCCCTTTTCTCCCGATTCCCAAGTACCGTGGACTCGGCCAGCTCCCGCCAGGGGCCCAGGCAGGCAGTGCAACAAGCACCAGGCCCACACTGGTGGGGCCTCTCAAGGGACAGTGCCGGGAGCAACTGGACCACAGCAGGAACGTGAGGAAATGCAGAGAAGTAGAAGGAAGAGAAGGGGAGCTTGCAACCCACGCCCGAGCCCAGCAGCCGGACACAGCCTCCCGGTCCTCTCTCTGCACCTGGAGCTGCAGGGCTCTTGTGGAGCACAACGACTTCATTTCCGAATTCCCAGCAAACGTCTTCCTTTGTGCCACCCTCATGCTTATTAGGTGTTGTATTTACTCCCACAAAACACTGCAACAACAAGTGGATCTGGTTTCCTCCTGTTTCCCGTTGGTGGCGGAGCCCCTCTGTGACTCCACAAACCTGTGGCCTGTGCGGGGACTGGGGTCTGGTCGCCTCCATCACCCAGCAGTCACCTGGTGCTGCCCCTGCATAGCTACATGGCCCAGTGAGCGCTGAGCTCCTCAGCCCCGGCCCTGAGCTCTGACTGTGGGGGCTGAGGGCCTCCGTGCTATGGGTGCTGTGGGGCTTCTCTGTACGAGGCCTATTTCCAGCAGGGGTTTCTCGGTTCCTACTGGGCCCTTAGCAAGATCATCATAAAGGCTCTTCTGAAACTCCTGCCTCTGGGCTCCCTGAGCCCGCGGGGTCCCCACTGGGAGTGCCCTCTGAGGACCTGGGAGCCATGGGTTATTCGGGTTTTGGATGACAGCAGCAAGTGACCAGACAAAAATCTATGCGAAGAGGTCTCATTGCAGCAGGGATGCATGACAAGCGTTAAAATGGGGCAGTGGCAGTGTGTGGTAGAAATTGCCAGGAACTGTAGGATCAAATAGTTCCGGGCTGGGGGCCAGGGGCATGGAAATACAACTACGAGGTGGGCGAGAGGCCTCTGTGAGGTGACTTCAGGACATGACAGGCATGAGCCACGGGACTCCTGCGGTAACAGGAGGCTGGTGGGGACGGGCAGTGCCACCATTCTTCAATGCAAGGGGCCCATGAGGACTCAGGAGGGGATGGCAGAGCAGGCGCCAGGTATGTAGGCGCTCAGCACTCAGCCCAGGGCACCTGCTCCGACAGAGCCCGGCACACAGGCGCCTCGCGGGCCTGGCACTTGAGCACCCTTTGCCTCAGTCTCCGCAGCGGTCCCTGTCATCTGGCCTTGGGTCGCGCGTTCTTCCTTCAAAGCCACCGCCCCAGCCGGGACGAGTGGGGCCAGTTCCCGAGCGCTGTGCACTATCTGGCCATCGCAGGGATGTTTACTGTCTGCCCTTCTCAGACTGGCAAATGCCATAGGAGCCGGGCCAGGCAGGGCTCCACAGTGTGTCCCATCTCACAGTGTACCCAGAGGGCCCCCAGGGGAGGTCCAGGCAGCTTGGGGAAGCCCTGCCCCCGACTCCCTGCTGGGCACTTCCCTCCACCTGCCACCTGGCCGAGGAGGAAAGGCCACCAAGGAAACAAAGCAGCTCCTGGCGACACCTCCACAAATCCCAGCAGCGGCGGCTGGTCCCCTGCGGTGGGGCCTGCAGGAGCTGCTTCCTGGCCACGCACAGAGCAGAGGAACTGAACACCGCAGCGGAGCAGTTAGCTGACCCTGTCCTCACCAGAGCCAGATAGATTTTCTGGCTCAGCCTGCTCAGCGTTCAAGCTGTGCAGTGTAACAAGAGCCAGCGCGGCCAGGCGAGATGGGCCAAGATTGGGACACGCCTGTCTCCCCAGCTGGTGCAGACGCCGGGGAGCCCCATGCCTTCTCGGCCATCAGACCTCCTGGCACCAGAGGGAGACGGGCCACCCGTGCCATTGGTCGGGGTCTGGTGCCAGCCACCTTCTCTGTTTGCAGAAGGAGGGCCAGGGTCTGATTCACAGGCACAGATACCTGCCGGCCTGGAGCTGCTCGCGGGCACCAGCCGGGCCCTCCCACGTCCCACACCCAGCACCCCAACCAGAGGGCCCAGCGAGGTGCAGGGCCTGTAGACCCGTCACACTCAGCCTGTGCCACCCCGGGGACCAATCCCTCATGGTTAACGACAGCCTCCTGTCCCCAGGCCTCCCGGGGAGCCGGGGTCTGAGGGGACGACAGCCTTGCTTCTGCCCACTGGACGGAGACCAGCCCTTCATCCCCTCCTGCCGGCTCCTTGCAACTTTTCTAAATGGCTGCAGCTGCAGAGGCTCCAAGCCCAAATCCTCATCAGAACCAGCATCAGAAGCCCATTCCTGGGGTGTCCACCCCCCACTCCCTGGGCCTCCCTGGCCTGTACCATTGCTTGGTGCCCTGTCAGGGGAGGGGGCTGATGGGGGCCATGCAGCGTCCTCTCCTACAGCCTCAGGAGCGCCCGTCCCCCTGCTGATAGGCTGCAGAGCAGAGCACCCTAAAGTCCAGCCCAGGCACAGGACAGACACCGTGTCTAGTGCCAGTGCACAAGGCAAAGGGGACAGGCAGTCACCAGGGCCTGGGGCGGGAGGGCACGTGGAAGATGGTGGCCACAGGGGACGAAGACCCTGCTGGACAAGGGGAGTAAAGTCGGGCATTCTGTGCACAGCATGGTGGCTGTGGGGGATGACAGTGAGTAAGATAGACTGAAGGTTGTGAATACAGCAGGTTCTCAATATTCTCAGCAGGAAAATGAGTGTGTAAAGTGACAGGGCTGTTAATTAGCTGGATTTAATCACTCCACAGTGTGTATGGACGTCAAAACATCGTATATACTGTGAATGTGGACTTTAATCAAATCATATAAAATCAAGGCCCAGACAGAAGGCTCTTGGTGGCCCGCAGTGAGGGATGACGGGACTTCTCCCTTTGGCAGAGGGAGGGATGTCCGGGCAGAGGGAGCTGTGAGACGCTGTAAGGAGCCCAGGAACAGCCAAGACAGAGGCCTGAGGTGGGAGGGGGCAGGGATAAATGCCTGCTGCCCTTCCCTCCTGCCCTCTGACCCAATGAGAAGTCAGAGGGCATGGAATCTGACCATGCCCAGCCCGGAGTGGGCCGCCTTCCTGGCGCACAGGCTGAGAGGGCATCTCCAAGGGCAGCTAGGAGGATGCCCACCTTAGGGCTTTGGATGCTGGGTCTGGGGGAGCAGGCCCAGCGTGGCACCAGCAGGTCGGAGTCACGTGGTGCCCCAAGCTGGGTGACCAGGCAGTAGGGGAGGAGCTGGGGCAGGATTTAGGTGGAAGTGTGGGACCTGGACTCCCGCTGGCTGCTGGGACTAGAGGGACATGGGGTCCCTTGTGGCTCTGGTCATGAGGCTGGGGTGTTACTGGGACAGGGTGGGAGGTGGAACTGGGCCATAAGGTGCCTGTGCAGGAGGCAGGTGGGTGCGTGGCCGAGTGACAGCGTCTCTGTCCCTTGCAGGTGGCCTCAGTCCTGAGTCCAAGAAGATCCTGATGACAGCTGTCAAGAAGCGGGGCCGAGCAGGCCACGGGGAGGCGGCCAAGCAGGAGGAGGGTGCCGAGCGCCCAGAGCCCGCTCAGCACGTGGAGCTCAGCCTGTCATTCAAGCGCTATGTCTTCGACACCCATAAGCGCATGGTGCAGTCTCCCTGAGGGCCCCCGTGACCTGCTAGGGCTGTAGGGCCTGGTACTCAGCCGGACGTGCCTCAGCTTCCCCAAGGTCTCCCCACAGTCCCGCAACCGAGGGCATCCACGCCACTGCCGCCTAGACTTCCTGCTCAGCCACAGTGACAAGACCACAGTGGTGGGGACAGTGCCAAGAGGGCCTGTAGCCCCTGGTGTGACAGCCAGGACTGGCTGGGAGAGGGCCAAGGCCAGGGAGCCGCCTGCCCTCCGCATGCCCAGCCTCAGCCCTGCCCAAGTGGACAGCCTTTGGTGGCTGCAAATAAACGCCCTGTGGCCCCAGCCCTCTGCCAGTCTGTGTCTGTGCCTCAGGCCCCAAGCCTGCTTGAGGGAGCCCAGGGGCTGTGGTGGTTCCTGGGCCTCGGGGGAGGGGGGCTGTGTGGGAGCCGACTGGGGGTGTCCCTGGGGCCTAAGCTGGATTTGGGGGAGCAGCAGGCTCGGGGGCTTCTCCATCCTGACCCAGAGGACCCTAGGCCCTGCCCTCGAGCTCACGCACCACCCATCCCCTGAGCGTGGAGAGGGGGCAGGACCCCGCCGGTGTCCTCTGCGGCCTGCCCGGCACCCACCGTCTCAGGCATCTCAGAGGGCTGATGTGGTAGAACCACTCGGCGGAGAGGAAACCAAAGCTTTTGGGAGTCAGCGCAGTGAACAGATGCTCGTGCGTTCCTTTATTTGGCCTCCAGACAGACATGGAGGCCTCCCTTTTATCCCGGTAATCGGTGCATTATGTTTTAATTTGCAAAAATGGCATTAAAAATATTAACTGGGGCAGGTTGCGATCAAATGACTTGGGGCCGTTAAGCCCGGAGCTGAGGGCAGAGGGGAAGGGAGCTGGAACACGGCGTCCCGCGCACAGTGGCCAGGCAGCCAGGCGGCCCCTAATCAAACACAGCCAGGCCCCTCGCGCTGCAGGGAGGCCAGCGGTGGCAGCCGGCCCGGCCACCTGGCATCAGCCGTGGCCAGAACCCAGGCAGCGGGGGGTGGGGGGGGTCACTGGGAGCCAGAGGGTGGCTGGGCTGGGCTCTGCAGCCAGGCCACAAGGACCAGGCCCCACCCCTGCCCACCAGGGGCCTGACGTGCCCGCTTCTGCCAGGTCGGTGCCAGCTGGAGTGAGCCCGGAGGAGCAGGGTGTGTCCTGTGCACCACTGCGCCTGCTGCTGCTGCAGACGGCCTGTACCAGCATGGCTCGGTCCCCTCGGTCCTCCTGGGATTCCTCTGCTGCCGCCCAAGTGTACAGGCTGTGCCCCTCTGACTCAGCTCCACCTGGCCAGCAGTCTACCCCCTGGAAAGGCAGTGCACTGCCGTGCCACGGCGGGCTGGAGCCAGCCTGTCCCCACCAGGCCCCTCTGCCCACACCTGTCAGCTGCTGCGCCACCCCAGGGAACAGTAGCCTGGCACAGACAGGCTGTGTCCTGGACAGGGCTCTGGGTAGCTTATCCTGGCAGTGGCCAACATCTCTCAGCTTGGTTGGCTCCCAGGGGATAGAAGGGGACCGAGTCCCCTGGGCCGGCCACAGGTCCTACCCTGCATGACATGCATGACCCTGGGTGAGTCCCTGAGCCCTGTGCTGCAGTGTCCCTGCTGTGGAATGGGACAAGAGCAGCGCTGCTGCACAGGATTGTTCTAGGGTGGGGGCTTCCCTGGGCACAGGTGGCCACGCCATTCCCTGCAGCTTGGAGCAGGTCTGCACCAACCACCTCTCGCAGTAAGACTCAGGCCATGAGGGCAGCGCAGCCTGTGTGGCTCTGCAGCCGTCTCGCTAGGGCCTCTGCAAGGTGACACCACCCTCTCCTCAGCCCCACCTGTTGCTCCAGGAGGAGGGCGGGTTCAGGAGAGGCGCATGGAAGCAGGGACCCCACACCTGTGCTCAGGGAGGGCAGCCAGCACAGGACCCCCACAGCCCCTAGGCCCGTCAGTGGACAGCAAGAGGCCTGCTCACCGCGCCTGGGAACACGCAGGGACTGTGCCAGGAGAGGCCCCTGCCGTGCTTGCATTAGCAGAAACTGGAGCACCCATTAGTAGGGTCGGACAGGGTATGCAGCCTTCACAGGTAGGACACGGCCGGGATGGGGGCAGGTGTGGAAGTGGCTGTCCATTCCAGCTGGGGCTGCTGTGCGGTCATGCGTGTCCCCTCCAGCTCCCACTCCTCAGGTGACGATTGGGCCAAGCTCACCAGCAGCCATCATCCCCACAGACCAGGCTGTGCCCATCCACCCTCGCAGCCGTCGGGGCTGCGCATCAATGCCTCAGGCAGGAGTGGGATTGGAACCCAGGCTGCAGGCTCCCAGGAGCCCCGCCCCAGCGCCTTGAGAGTGTCCTCGTGGCACTGCTTGGGGTGCAGGGCACAGTGCCCCATCCCGCCCCTGCCCACGCAAAATGGAGTCACGGAGGTGGGCTGGGGCCGGCTGTGAGTGGCAGGCGGGGACCAGCCCAGGGCTAATGCGCTGCGGGGAGATAAGGCTTATCTGGAAATGTCGCTGGAATCGAGACTGATGGGAACGGCCTTCTGGGTTAATATAGTTTCCACAGATAATGCGAGGGAGCCCTGCGGCCAGCCGCGCAGGGGAAGGGGCAGCCTCTGTCCTCCCTGCCTATTGCCCTGTTGTCCGTACGCATCCCTGTGCAGGTGTCCCCAAGTCTGTGTCCACAGACAGGGCAGGTGCCCGCACCCTGGGTGTCACTGTGGGAGGCCCAGTACACACGGGTGGCACTCAGGTTGGGGGCATCTTCTCCAGGACCTGGGGGACAGGAGATGGGGTTATCACGCCATACGAGAGGGGCATGCCAGGGCCCAGGCCCTCGGCTCGGTAAGCTCACCCTGGCGCCCCTGGTGGTCCAGGTCCCTGTCCTCTGCCCCGGCAGTGTCCATGTGGGGTCTGCATTCCTAGGTGCCAGCCCCAGTGCCAGAAGCCCTGCTGCTAGTTCAGCCTCATCTGTGCTCTGCTGTCTGCTGGGGCGAGGGGAGGCCTCCCGCCGGGCCGCCTGGACAAGGGCTTGAAGCGAGTAGGAGCTCGAGTAGAAGCTTGCAGGGGGACGGGGCCTGGAGGAGGAAGGGCTGGCAAGGGTGCAGTGGTGGAGCCTGCCCCTGTGGAGGAGCAAGGCCACGGCTCTGTCCGCCGCCTGCCGTGCCCACAGGAGCCCCCACACCCCAGCCTGATTAGGAAGAATAATTGGTGAGGACGCTGGTAACAGAGTGAGCCGTTAATTGGCCCAGTGCAGCCACCAGGCTTGTTGGGAGCTCCGGGATGCTGGGCCTGAGGGGGCCGATGTGCGAGGGGCAGGTGGAGACTCCAGAGACCCCGGGGTCTCCCGCAGGGTGAGCACCAGCGAAAGGGGCAGGCCATGGTTGGGGACCCCTGGGTGGGTGCTGCTGGCTAGATGTGGGGGAGCAGAGAAGGGCCCTGCTGGGCGGACAGGAGCTGGGAGAGGAGGCTGGCGAAGGCTGCAGACCGAGTGTGCGCACGGGCGCTGCAGGGCGGGGACAGACTGGCCCGAGGCCCTGGATCTGTCCCGGCGCTGATGGAGGCTGCCTCTGTGCTGGCCAGCGGGAGGGCAGCCTGGGCCCCACACCCCGCCCACCCAGGCCACGGGTCCCAGGTCACGGGCCTCCGCGGGGTGTTGCTCAACCCCCCACGCCGCCACACCTTATCACGGCCCCACGGGACGCAGTGCTGCAGAAACAGCCACTTCCCGTGGCCACAGCTGGGGCCCCCGATAAAGGCTGCCCGGAGCTGGCCCGGGGCTGGGGTGCTAGGCCACACCCGCCCACGCCTCGCCCCCAGAGACGCTGCTAAGCTCGGCCTCCGCAAGGCCAGCAGGCAGCTGGCTCTGCCTGGCCACTGCACCACCCGGGGGCCACAGGGGAGGCTCCAGCCCAAGGACTCCCAAGAACCCCCTGGGGCGAGGGCACCTGTGGCCAGCACCACACAGACCGTCACAGCACCAGCGCCGTGGAGACCCCCTGGGCCCAGAGGGAGGCTCCCCCAGCATGTGGGCTGCCACTTCCTCTGCCCCTCTCGGCTCCCACAGCTGGGCCCCTGCCTGGGGCAGCACAGGGGTGACCAGGGAGGGGTAAGGGTATCACTGCTCCCGAGGCCTGGGTCCTGCGCGGTCCCCTCCACCTCACTATGGGGGCACCCCAGGCCAGGGCACTGTCCCTTGGCCACACTGATACTTCCTAAGCTCCCACTGCGAACCAAGGGGACCAGTGAGGCTGCTGGCTGGGATCTGGAAGCCAGGAAGGGACAGACCTGTGGACGGTCAGAAGCCCAGCGGGGAGCCCCAACATGCTCAGCCTCTGGACAAAGGCAGCACCGCAGTGCTGCACCAAGACACCCTACCCTGCAGCGCTCCATGCCACCCTGCATATGCCCTGTGCCCAACAGTCACTCCACGGTCACCCTAATGTCACAAGCACAACGGTCATGCCCTGACCAACACCAAAATGAACCTCCATCCCTGACTCCACCTCCTCCATCCTCACTTCCTCCATCCTCACCTCCTCCGTCCTCATCCCCTCCATCCTCACCTCCTCCATCCTCACCCGCTCCGTCCTCACCTCCTCTATCCTCACCTCCTCCGTCCTCACCTCCTCCATCCTCACCCTCTCCATCCTCACCTCCTCCATCCTCACCTCTATCCTCACCTCCTCCATCCTCACCTCCTC
>NW_004955429.1:15345500-15375841 GCF_000276665.1 Chinchilla lanigera | reverse complement strand
GTCCTCGCCTCCTCCATCCTCACCTCCTCCATCCTCTCCTCCTCCATCCTCACCTCCTCCGTCCTCACCCCCTTTGTCCTCACCCCCTCCATCCTCACCTCCTCCATCTTGACCTCCACCCTTCCATCAACTCCACTTGTTGCTATCCCTGACTTCACCACTGCTGACTGATGCCATTGTGATCACAGCCTCCCTACTGTCCCAGCCCCCTCGCTGCCTTCATTTTCACACCACTAGCCTCTCCCCTGTCTGTGTCCCTACCCCTCACCCAAGGTTCTACTTTGCTGTGTTTGTGGAGGACCCACGGTCCCTGCAGGCGGCCCTGATGCAGAAGGGGCACCAGCAAGGTCCTTGCAGTGTGGTGTCATGGAGTCTAGGCAGGGTCCAAGCCGAGGACAAGCAGGAGGAGGCTAGGTCGGGCAGATCTGGCCCAGGAGCGAGGCGCCCAGGAGGCACAGAGGAGTCTTGGCCCCGCTGGGGCCCGGGCACCGGGCTTCATGCTCAGCTTGGTGTGGCCATGGCCTGAGCTCGGGTTTCTGCATTCCACGTGAAGCTGGGAGTGGGAGGTTTAGGGGAGAGCAGGGTGGAGACCTCCACATGGTCCCCCACGTGTAGGTGCGGGTGGCCTGGCACCTCTGTGACCATCACTGAACTCGGGCAGGGCCGGGGCCCACGCAAGACTCACATGGCAGGGAGCTCCTGGGGATCTGGGGTGCTTGAGGAGCTGCCTGAGACCATGCAGGCCGCCGTTTCAGGTCTCGGGAGGAAAGCAGGCTCCCATCAGCAGGGCCAGCACCCCTGGGTGCCTGTGGGCGTGGCTGGCACCAGGCAGGATAATTGTGTAACGGTGTGGCCTGGGATGGAGCAATGCACTTCCTAATCACAAGCGGATCTGGTGATGGTGGGGCGATAGCTGCTTCTCAGTGCCCGTACTCCCCACACCCTCCCCGCCTGGTGCCACCTGCCCCATGGGCGCCACACGCTCCAGCCCCGGGGCTCCCTCCCATGTGCCCCAGTGGCTGGGTCAGGGATGCGAAGGATGGGGCTGCTCAGGGCCCCGGCACAGATCTGGAAAGGACGGGACCGGGTGGGTGTGATAAGGAGGGACAGTTGTCACCGTCATGGGCACTGCTAGCAGCCAGATAAGCATCTCCCGGTGGCCGGAAGCGAGGGCAGCTGGCAGGGCTCTCGGGTGGGGGCACTGAGGCCACTGAGCTGGGCAAAGGCCCCCAGGGCCTGAAGTGATAGCAGGTGACCCCGGTCTCACAGCCACTCAGCCCTGGCCAGCCTCACCCACACCCCTGGGCTTCCCAGAGTCCCAGACCCTTCCCTCCGCCACCCTCACTCCTGTCCAGAGCCCTGCCCTCCCCCCTGCATCACCACGGCGATGGCAGCCCTGCTGGGCTGTGGCCTAGGGGGCTCTGTGGTTGCAGACTCCACTGTCACCCCTTCTCCCCGGGAGCAGGGCTGGACTTGAGGGTGCCGAGCCCACGGCCGCCGCAGAGGCTGGCGTGTGCACCGGGACGGGGCGGGCCTGCTCCCCGGAATGCGCAGCCGGCGCCACGTCCACTGTGTCCGCGGCTGGGGCCGTGGGGGCCGGTCGGTTCCTCCCGGTCAAGTTGCAGAGCTGGGTGCGAGGTTGAAGCTGTCCCAGGTACCAACACGGAGGGATCAAAGTGCGCTGCGCAGAGGGGGGCGTCCCGCCGAGCACAGGCGGAGGCGTGGGGAAGACCGCCCCGATGACCTGCTCCTCGCGGCCCTCCGCTCAGCTGAGCCTGCAGGGCCGAGGCCCTGTGGATCTGGGCCCTGCCCGTGTCAGGAGGGACTCACACAGCCTCCACCGCCGCCCTCCCGGGCCTTCTACCTGAGAGCCAGGGCACTGGCCCCGCGTCCCTTCCCCAGCGTCGGGCTCAGAGGATCCACAGCTGTCTGTCCCGGCCGCCTGGTTGCACCCCCCACCCTACACTGGCTGTGCCACACTCGCCCTGCCAGGTGGTGGACCAGGCTGGCTGCTGGCACTTTTATTTTTATTGCTTATGTTTTTTGATTTGGAGGGGGTGGGGATTAAACCCAAGGCTTTTGCACTGAGCTACACTCGGCTCTAAAAAGAGGTTTTTTATTTTGAGACAGGATCTTGCTCAGTCCCTAGTTTGCCCAGGCTGGGCTCAAATTTGCGATCCTCCTGCCTCAGCCTCTCAGAGTGCTAGGAACACAGGCGTGTGCCACTGTGTCGGCTCTGAGAAGCCCTTTTGATTGGCAGGTTCAGAGCCAGAGTGGGGCCCAGTTCCATCCCAGCATGGAAAGATAGAAAGAGAAAGAGAGAAAAGAGGGAGGGAGGGAAGAAAAAGGAAGGAAAAGAAATAAGGTGTTGCACATCAAAATACTATCGGGGCACTTGCTGACCAATACCCTGAGCTGCTGCTCTGTGCCTCAGTTTCCCTGTGAGCTGGTGGCCACAGCAGGATATGGCCCCTCTGTCCCACAGCTTTGTCCAACTCTCAGTCCTCTCACTGCACCTTCAGACCCCGCCCCTGATGCCCCTCCTTGACCCTTGCATCTCCCACTCAGAGACCCCTGTGGTCCCCTCTGCCCCAGCCCCGCTTGGCCTGGCCCCCGCATCCCCTCTCTGCAAGCAGCCGGGTATGAGGGGACCCAGTTCCAACCTGTGGCTTCCTCTCACCTCAGTTGAATATACTACCAGCCCGTCCTGCCCCTGCCCAGCCCCCTCTTCCTGCCCCCAGGCCTTTGCACATGCTGACGGCGAATGGGTGTCTCAGAGAACAACCCCTGCCCTGCTCGGCCCTGTGCTTTTCCCCATGCGTGTGACCTCTGGGCACTAGAGATATGGCTGACACCCTCATTTGTGGCCTGTGCCTCCGCACCGTGACGTGAACGCAGAGACGGCTTTCTGTCCCTTTACCTGCTCTGGTCCCGGGCGGGGCAGAGCACACAGCACCGTGCGGCTGGCACACGGCCCGCTCCCGGGTGGCTCTCACCGTCCACACAGCTCGGCTGGCGGGGCTAGGCCCGTGGGAGCTGTCAAGCCCAGGGCTGCGGGGCGGGGAGCGGGCGGGACCCAGGGAGAAGCCTGAGGGCTGCCGGGTCACCTCATGGGCTCCGGCTGGGGCAGAGGTCGGAGTGCACGGCGGAGGAGCGGGTCAGTGGCGGGGCCTCCTGCCTGTCCTGCCCCACCCGGCCCTCCGCACATCCCCACCTCCCTTTCCGGCCGACCCGCATGCAGCCCCCTGTGGTGTCCTGGCTGCAGCCTGGCCCTGTGGGACCTGTGGGACAGCGCTGGGCCTGTGTGGCCTCCTCCTGTGTGACCTCAGCTCCAAGCCTGGCAGGCTTGTGGCTGGTGCTCGGCCACCGGGGGCTGAGCAAGAACAAACCCTACGCTGGCTGGGTGACGTGCATACCCGGGACGCTGCCGAGAGCGAGCACAGACTGTAATCTGCTCTGCCAGGTAAAGAGGATGAGCGCCACGTGTGCCACGAATAAGTCCAGAAAACGCGAGCGAGAGGTCGCAGAGGACCCCAGCAGGATGATACCTCTTCTGCAGGAGGGAAGCCCCACACAGCGGACCCACACGGGAGCGCCACGCAGCGCTCTGTGGATGCAGCGCCGGTGTTTACCTGTGTAGAGAAACGAGTGCGAGGGTGCGCTCCAGCGAAACACGGGAGCTGCCCCTGGGAGGCCTGGGAAGGGCGGGGCAGGCAAGGGGCAGGTTGGCCTTATGATATGTGTTTTAATTCTGCTCCAAGAGATGATGGGTTACCCACAAATCAGAGGTGGGCGGCCGGGGATATAGCTCAGCGGCAAAGCGCCTGCCTGGCAGTGCAAGGTCGTGAGTTCGATTCCTAGTACCAAAAAAAAAAAGACAAAAAAAAAAAATCAGAGGTGGACAAGGGGCAGAGGCATGTGGGGTGGGGGCAGGCACCTCCCTGCTTCTTGCCCACCAGGTCCTCGTCAGTCCTGAGGGAGCGAGGCACCTGGGCCGCGCCATTGCCCCCACTTCAAAAGCTGCTGCTTCCAGGCCAGGGACTGATGCTAGAGGAACGCCTGGGTTCAAGCAGCCCCAGGGTTTCACTCCAAACCTGGGTGCTGGCAGGGAGGCCGGGCCATGGTCCCCTCCTGCAGTCTGATAGCTGTGCCAGCTGTAGGGTCGGCAGGAGTCTGTGGAGCAGACAGGGAGCCCCAGCTCCCCCCTCAGGGCCCCCTACAAGCCCCTCAAGTCTCACTGGCCCAGGAAGTGGCTCACAGGGTGTGCGGGTGGCACCCAGACCCCGAAGCAACCACGGCAGGCTTGCTGTGAACAACACAGGCTGCATGGGGACCCAACGAGGCCCGGAGCAGGTGTCCTGCCCTCTCTGTGCCGGAGCAGATTACCCCGAGAGGGCAGGGATGACTGCCCTGTGGGAGGGCAGGAGACAGTGGAAGGAAAGAAGCCGTGAGGCTCAGAGCCCAGACTGCCAGGCTAAGGAGCTGCTAGGGCGGGGATGAGGGGAAGAAGAGATGAAGGGAGGGCGCGGCTCCTTCTGGGGTGGAAATGTCCCGGGGCAGCTGTGGGATGGATCCACAGCTGTGAGTCCACTCAACCTGGCTTGGCCAGGCCCGCCTGGGGTGCGGGCCGCCTGTCAGCCCAGCACCCTGGGAAGCTGAGGCAGGAGGATCACAAGTTCAAGCCCAGCCCGGGCACCTTAGTGATTTAGTGAGAGCCTGTTTCAAAATTTTTTTTAAAAAATGTAGGGCTAGGGGCTGGGGATTTAGCTCAGCAGCACAGCGCCTGCCTGGCAAGCCCAAGGTCATGAGTTCGATTCCCGGTACCGGGAAAAAAAATCAAACAACAACAAAAAAAATGTAGGGCTAGAGGTGTTGCTGTGTGAAGGCCTTGGGTCTGAGCCCCAGTACCAAACACACACTACAAACACACAGAAATGCGTGGAGCCCTCCATGCCTGCTACTAGCAACACCAGCCAAGCATGGGCAGTGGCAGGGGCAGGGACAAAGCAGAAAGTGACACAGCGGCCTCCAGGGCTACCTGGGTCCCTCCTCCCCTCTGCTCTTTCCCAGGTCCATGAGGAAGCCCAGATCAAGACCTTGCTCAGTCTCCAACATGGGCCACTGGACAGGCCAGAGAAGTGATCTCCTTGGGTAGGGGAGGGCACCACCAAAACCCTCACCTTTTCTCTCTATCTTGCCCCGAACCAGTGGGACCAAGTCACTCCATGATTCTGACAGTCCCTAACTCTGTGACTGGCTTTTTAAATTGTTGTTTGTTAAGTACAGTAGAAATCAGCCTGTCAGACCAATTCTTCTGATTCTGGAAGACACACACAGTGATCGGCCCACCAAGGCCAAGCACAGAGCAGGTGTCCCCACCCCATGATCTGGTCCCCACCACACCCCAGTGTTGCTTTTCCCAGGATGCCACACTGTGGCTCCCGACCTTCAGCCTTGGGAACAGGGCTTTCTACAGGGCAGGCTTCTGCCACAGGGACCCTCCTTGTCCTGCACACCCGCGGCATATCCTGTTCGTTGCTGCATAATATTCTGCTATGTGCATGTGCTGCTGTCAGTCTCTCTAACCAGCAGGCCATGCAGATCTGTGGGGCTTCCAGCCTGGGTCAGTGGTGGATAATGCTGCTGAGAACCAGCCCCCTTCTCAGGAGGGGACTCTGGGTGTGGGGTCCAGGTGGAGGGCATTGTATGTCCCCTGTCTAGCACTTCCCCATCCCAGTCAGCATTTTTATTCTTCAGTCAACACCCTCTGCTCAGGTGCCTACTTGGGACCCAGCACTTTGTAAGGTAAGAGGAGGCAGACAGCACAGCAGGCCCTGCCCTTGGGAAAGGCAGTCGGAAGGCAGCAGAGAGGAGATCGGGATCCTGAACATGCAGGATCCAGTCCCATGTGGAAGATGGAGAGAGGAGCTGGAGGGGCAGGCAGGAGGGGCTCAAGGTGGGGCTGCAGGTGCAAAGGCCCTGGGGTTGGGTCCTGGATGCTCATGGGCTGCTAGGACCTGGCTGCAAACCGAGTCATCTTTCTACTCAGCACCTCAGGACCCCACCAGGGCAGCCAGTGTCATCCCATTTACAGCTAAGCAACTCTGAGGTTCAGAGCGGCTGTCATCTGCCCCAGGCCACGAGGGCAGACCTGTACTGGACTCGGTGGGGTTCAGGAAGTGTACTTGATCCCCGGGCGGCCCGCAGCGCCAGCTCCCCCGCCCCCACCACCGCACCCTGTGGCCCCAAGGTCCAGGCTGTTGACAACCGGGTGGGGCAGGGAGGGCGTCGGGGAGCGCTGCGCTGCCAACCTGTGCCGACAGAGGGCAGCCGTGACCCGAGCCCTGGGCGCTGGTGACTCAGAAGCAGCCCAGCCGAGACGGAACCAGCTCAGGGGTCTCTGAGCCCCACGCCCCACTTCCCGCCACACCTGCCCCAGTCCGAGCCCCACGAGTGCCCTCCAGGGCCCTGGCAGTGTGGCCGTCCGCTGAGCGCAACTCTGGGACCCGAGATGTGCTGCCTTTAAAGTGTAGCTGAGAAAAAGGTTCCACAGCAACATGTAGAGATTTTTCCAGTACCAGGGATCAAACCCAGAGCCTTCGCACTGAGCTGAATCCCCAGCCCTTTTCCACTTTTTTTGTTTGTTTGTTTTGTTCTGTTTTTTGTTTTTTTCTGGTACCGGGAATTGAACTCACAACCTTGCGCTTGCCAGGCAGGCACTGTGCGGCTGAGCTAAATCCCCAGCACCTCCTTTTCCATTTTTTAAGACAAGATCTTGCAGAGTTGCTAAACTCCCCGGAGTAGGCTTAAAACTGAAGTCCTCCTGCCTCAGCCCCGCAGAGTGCTAGGACTATGGGCGTGTGCCGCCACAGCTGGCTTGATCATTTTGTTATCGATCACATGTGATATTCTGAATACACCAGCTTAAATAAAATATGAAAATTAATTTCACTTTATGTATTTATATTTGGGACAGGGTCTCACTAAAATGCTAAATTGCATTCAAGTTAGGCTTGAATTTCCATTCTCCTGCCTCAGCCCCCAGAGTGCTGGGATTGCAGGGTGTGCACCACCACACCAGCTTCTTTTTATTTTTAAAATGTGTGGCCATATTGATTCCCAATACCAGAGGGGGGAAAAAAAAAAAGCCACACAAAATGTGCGGCCAAAGCCCGGCGTGATGGCGTACCCCTGTAATCCCAGGGTAGCGAGGCCGAGGCAGGAGGAGGATCTCGAGTTTGAGGCCAGCTACACGATGGGACCCAGGCCTGAGAGAGATGTTTTTAGAGTGTGGCTGTTGAAAGGTCCCAGCCAGCCCTCGGCGTGCACTGTGGCTTGTGCTCTGTGTCTATGGGATGGGGCCACCACAGCGCTCGACGCTGAGTGCCCGCTCCAGCCCTGGCACCCTTAGCGGTGGTCTGTCCCGAACCATAGAGGGTGACACGGTTTGCTCAGCACATGCGTGGGCCGACCTGGGCAGCGCCGCATGTGATGGGGAGGGCAGGTGCCCAGATGTGTATGCAAGGGTGTGGTGTCACCCCCTCACCACAGGCCACCAGGGCCACCAGGTCCAGGGCTGCGGCCCCACCTCTGGCCCTGTATTTGCATAAAGCCCCGTCCGCAGATCGCGTTACGGGCCTGATGATAATCTCTGTTGAAATAATATTTAACACATGCAGCACTTTTAATTAACTATCTGAATAATCTCAAATTAATACCAGAGCTTTAAAAAAAAGTTTTCATTTTCGCGTTTGGTAACATAATAGCGGCCCGGCTGGCCCATTTCCCCCTCCTTTGATTTAATTAAAAGCCCTTTTGTGTGTCTCTTGTCATTTCAGAAAGGGACAAAGGCCCCCGTGTGGGCACCAGGCTCCTGGACGCCCGAAGGGGCTCTCGGGCAAGGTCCCTGTGGGCCCAGAAAAGCGCTGGCAGTGCCACTGAGGGAGGCCTGGGGCCACAGCGACCAGCAGTCACACAGGGCATGGGACACGGGTGGCCTCGGCACACAGGGACACGCAAGAGGCTGAGGCTGCTTCTGCCCGGGCCCTGCCTGCAGACGCGGCGTGCACACCCAGGGCTGGGGTGACAGCGAGGCTGTGCCCCCTCTGTCTCTCTCACAGCCCTGGGGACTGAACCCAGAGCTTCCGCACTTAGCTACACCCCAGCCCGTTTTCATTTTGTTTTGAGACAGGGTCTTGCCAAGTGGCTAAATTCCCTGCACTGAGCTTGCACTTGCATCTTCCTACCTCAGCCTCCCAGAGTGGAGGGATTACAGACATGTGCCACCATGTCTGGCTTTCTCCTGGGCGGATGCTTATAGGCTGATCCTGCTACCACTGTGCCAGGGAAAAGCCCCAAGAGATAGCCAAGCCCGCCTCCTCTCGTCCAGGGCTGCGGAGGCTTCCTAGAAAAAGCCGTGGGAGCCCGCTCTCCGGGGAGCCTTGGTTTACCCAACATGCAGGCTGGTGGGTGCCATCCTGCTGTGGGAACACAGGCCTGTGGGGTCGCTGCAGCCTGGGTAGGGGTGAAAGTCAAGCACGGCTGGGAGCTGGGCGTGGAGGTGCATGCCTGTAACCCCCGCACTTGAGAGGCTGAGGCAGGAGGATCACAAGTTTAGGCCCAGCGTGGGCAACTTAGCAATTTAGCAAGATCCTATCTCAAAATTTAAAAAAAAACAAGGCTGGGGATGAAGCCCAGTGTGAAAGCCCTGGGTTCAATCCTCAGTGCAGGGGTGGAGGCAGAACTAGTGGTTGGGGACAAGGAAGGCAAAGCCAGGCAGAGCTCCTTGTCCTCAGGAGCATGGCCCTCACATGGCCAGGCAGGGACATGACCACCTCCTCCACTTTCCCCCTCACACTTAGGTCACTTCTTCAGTCAACAAACACTGGAGGGGCCTGACGTGTGTTGGAGGAACACTTTGAGCCCTGTGACCCAGGGTGATCATAGAGGGCTCCGGCCCGCCGTGCGTCCTTTGCAGCAGAAGAGCACACAACATGGCACGGGGATGCTGACGGGCAAGAGATGCCAGGGAACAGGGTGTCGTCTATGAGCCGGTCTCTGGTCCTATCCTGAGCCAATCTGGGGCCCAGAGCACAAGGGGCAGCTGCTCACCCAAGCCTGTGCTCCCAGCTGGGTCAGGAGGGACTCAGTGTCCACCACCTGGCGCTACCCGGAGCCACCCTGGCCGGAGGACCGGCTGCCCATGCCACACACAGCCACGCGGACCCCGAGCCCGCGCTGGGCCCCAGGGGCCTGCCCCTTACCTGTGCGCTCTCCTGGCCACACACACACACCCCAGGGTCACCAGAGGCCTCCCCGTGGCAGGCCCCAGTCACGGGCATCAGCAGCATGGTCAGGGACGGCTTCCCTGGTGACGGCCGAGCCCAGCGGGAGAGGGTGGGGGACGAGGGCCGAGGCCAGGGGTGGAGAGCCGCAGAGGGGAGGCAGTGGGGCTGGCGAGGGTTCCACAGGAGCTCTGACCCGCAGGGGCCCCGAGGGTCCGCCGCCTCAGCGATGGAGCAAGTAGGACTGCTCCGTGTGACGTCAGAACCACGGGCCTCTGTGCGGGTGTCGGCCTCAAACTGCTTGGTGCGGTTTGAAGTTTCAGAAAGAAATAGAGGCACCTGTGGCCACTTTTAAACCCAGAGGCTCTGAGCCAGTTTTGCTACGAGGACACGAGGGCCGGCGTTCAAACCCCACGCTCCGCACTCACTCGCTGTGTGACCTGGGCGAGCTGCGTGTGCCTGTGTGGTCACTGGTCGCAGGGAGCTGATCAAGCCTGTGCGCAGGGCTGGGGGAACGATTTAACTCACTCATCCAGCCGCAAATCCCCACGGATCACCCCGGGGCCACAGGAAGCACGCTGGGGCTGGGGGCCGGAAAGCGGGCTAGGGTTCGCTGAGTCCACAGGGACGAGTGACAGCGCGTGCTTGCGGAGGCCGGGCAGCCGGGGTACCAGGTGAAAACCGGCTGGGAACAGGCGAGAGGAGGAGGGTGAGGTTTTGCTCAAGGCGCGGGTGGGGAAGGAGGCTGCTGGGCTACTGCACAGGCCCCGGCGGAGCCTCTGCGGGCTGGGTGGATGTGGGGAGGGAGGCGGGGATGGGAACAGGGAAGCGAGCAGTCCTAAGGCCTCCAGGACCCAGAGCTAGTGGCATCTGGGGACACCGGGGAGCCAGAAACAGGCTGGGCTGGAAGCGGCTCCCGCAGCAGGCACGGGCGGGAAGGGACCCGGCTGCCCCGCCCTGGGACCCTCCGACTCGCTCCGCTCCCGGCGCGCCCTCCCCTCCCCCGCGCCACCTGCGGGGTCGCGGGCCCGGCCTTTGTCCCCCACCCCGCGTGGCGCCCCAGCAAACACAGCTGAGCTGGGCTCTCGTGCCGCCCCCGCCCCCCAAATCTCCGGGCCGCGGCCGCGGGGCGAGGCTTAGCGGGCAGCTGCGGGCCGCTCCTGCGCCCACCGCGCCGCGCCTTTGTCATGCAGATGGATCCCGGCAGCTGACCTGGGGGTGGGGACAGCCCGCTCCCCCCAGCGAGTCGGCGGCGCACGTGGTGACGGCCCTGGTGCCCGGACCCGCTTGCTGCGGCGGGCTGGGGCCCGCCCGGGGGCTGGCGTTGCCTGCTGGGGGCGGGGCTCCTCGGGGGTCCAGTGACAGCCGGCGGAGCGGTCCCCGCAGGCTCCGTCCACACTTTGGGCGGGCGGCAGCGATCCGGCTTCTGCCTATGTGGCTCACGGCCCCCTTTGCCCTCCTTGTGCACTTGGAGGCTAGGCTGAGGCAGGGAGGTTGCGGGGAAGAAGGGCTGGGGGCGGGGAAGAAGGGCTGGGGGCGGGAAGCAGGGCTGCAGGCCTACCTAGGGAGGCGTCTGAGCTTGGGGTGCTCAGAGTCCTGCACAGAGGGTGTCCTTGTGGGGCGCCTGCTCCCTCAAGCCAAAACGGAGGAGTCCCGCAAGAGCACCCTCTCTGCTGTACAGAGTGGTGGGGACCTGTGCCCTCCAGCCTCCAGCAGAGGCCCAAGGCTGCGGCAGTGGAGGTGCACACAATCAGGGGTGTCGCCATGGGGGGGAGTTGTCCCTCACCACTACAGGCCAGGTGCAGCAGCCTGGACACCTTCCCGGGTGCTTGTCAATATAAATCTCATGCTGGGGATACAGCTCAGCAGCGCAGCGCCTGCCAGGTAAGCACGAGGTCCTGAAACAAACAAAAATTAATCACTCTAGGAGCCGGGCGTGGTGGCACATATCTGTAATCCCAGCACTCAGGTGGCTGAGGCAGGAGGATCACTTCGAGTTCAAGGCCAGCCTGGGCTACATAGTGAGACCCTGCCTCAAAAACCAAGAAAAATGCTAATCACATTGAAAATCCCACAGTGGCTTTGATGTGGGAATCCACCCTGAAGGACTTATCTTTCAAAGGAGCGCATAGGACAAGTGGGCAAGACACCCACATGGCCAAGGACAGGGTTCTGTAGGGTAGAGGGATTCCAGCCCTGCTGGGCCAGGTCCACGCTGTGCGGCCTTGGGTAGCTGACTTAGCCTCTCTGAGCCTCTGCCTCCTCTTCCATCTCAGGAGGGAAAATGTGACGTTTGTCTGCTGTGGGCCAGCTGAGGAGAAGCAGAAGCTCAGCCTTAGGAAGGTGACAGCTGCGGGATATGTGGCCCCGCGGGGGCTCCCTAGGTTTTCAGGCTTCCTGTGAACAAAGGCAGATTGGTCTTGGGGCTTCCTGGGTGGCTCCTGGTATCCGAGGGACCTACCTGCCACGGTCCCCTCGCTGCCCTGGCTGTAACCGGCTGGGGGCCTAGCGCAGCAGGAGAGGGACAGGGATGTCACTGGGTCATGGGCTCTGCCCTGCCTGTAGTGAAAGGGAGACCCCAGGGCTCCCTGCCCCGGACAGCGGGAGACCCCCCAGGAGGAGGGGCGGGGCCGCGAGGGCGGATCCAGTTTCCAGCCCGACTGGTTTGCCCAGGTGGCCTGGATGGCACCGCGATAAGCCCTGCGCCCCTGGCCCGGTTGCACGGAGCCGCGGGGCCCAGACCCTAGACAGGGCGGCCCAGGCTCCGCCTGACCGAGAGCAGGGTGGGGCCCCGCCTCGGCCGCTGCTTTCACCCCCGCAGGCGGCCACCTGGCGCCTCCGGGAAGCTAAAGGAGACGACGGGGGTCGGGGGTCGCGGCGGGGGAGGGGTGTCACCAGGGTTTGGGGTGAGGTGGTTTGGGACCCCACCTCCAGGTGGGCACCAGCTTGGTCACTTGTGTCTCTGCCCAGTGTCCCCAAGGCTCAGAGTCAGGTCTTCTGGGGTTGCCCGGTGGCCCGTCTCACCTTCTCCTTCCCCTCTGGGGCACCAGCACCAGTCCCTGCCCTCCCCAGAGTCTGTGAAGTCACTGTCCCCGCAAGTGCCCCACTTGGCCCTTTCAGTGCTCTGTCACCTGGCTTCAGTGTCACCCCTTATCTGCCAGGATCCTGACTGATAAATGTCAGCTATGTCGTGGCCCCATTTTATAGATGGACAAATGGAGGCACAGAACTGGGCTCTCTGTAAGGGACCCAGGAGCTGAGCTGCATGTGACCTCCCCATTCCCTACAAAGCCTGGCTCAGGGCCCCATGGTCAGCTGGAGAGGGGAGGTCCCCTCTGCTGTCCCCCTCCCACCCACCCTGTGGGCTGCTCCTTGTCATTCCACACTCCAGGTGGGGAAACTGAGGCACATGTCCGCACCTCGGGGCACTTGCAGCCCTGTTCTTGCTCTCCAGGCTGCTCCCAGCCCTGAGCACAGTCCCGCCGGGCCCCAAGGTGAGGTGTAGGCACCTCAGGGTGGGGACAGAGGACAGCCGAGCCCCTGCCCTTGTAGCTCCTAGGGACAGTGGCCTCACTGTTGGGACCTGGGGACAGCACCTGTGGGGTCCCTGTGAGAGCCACCTCAAGACAGGGAGAACCACAAGACCCCGGTGGGGACAGGGAGGTAACACAGAGGCCGGATCCCCACAGGGTCATCCCGGAAGCTGGGAAGGCCGGGCACACGGAAGGGGACAGGCGGCGCTGGTCTCTCGCCATGGTGGACATCTGCCGCCCGGGCAGTCCTCCCTGGGGTCCGGCGCTGTGCTGGGGCAGCCACGATAGGAAGCCCACAGAGCTGGCCGCCAGCTGCTCGGGATGGCGGCCCCATGCAGGGCCAGGGCACAGCCTGGTCCACGGCCTAGCCTCCTGCCCAGGGTGGGTGTGCTCCATGCCGAGCACGGTGACACCCGGGGCCAGCCCAGCACCACAGAAAATGAGGTCGGTGCATTAGCAGGAAACTGAGGCACAGCAAGGCCAACAGATGAGGAGGGGTGCTGTAGGAAGAGTGTCCGTGACAGCTCCGAGGAGGGACAGCAGCCACATGAGGCCGTGTGGGGATGCGCCGGGCGTGTGGTGGGGCTTCCTGGACGGGAATGGAGGGGTGGCTGCCGGCCAGGCGGCCAGGCTGAAGGACCTGGGACTATGGGCCACAGAGCGGTGCCCAGGTACCTGGGACATGGCCCCAGGTGACCAGGGTCCTGGGGGGTGACCACGTGATTGCGGAGACTGGGCATGGCGGCCCAGCCAGGTTTCCTCAAGGCGCCGATGGAGGCTCCAGCAACCTGTGGGGAGGGGGCCCACCAAGGATCCGGGACACAGTCAGAGTGAAGACAGGGCTGGCATAGCCCAAGCCTCCAACCCGGCCCGCGCTGTCACCACGTCTGCGTGCCCAGCGCCCACGCCAGGGTGAGTACCAGTGCCCCCTCCCGCACAGCATCCCCTCCACCCCCTCCCCAGCTGCTGGAGACCTGCCTGCTGCACTGACTGCCTGGGGCCGGCCCGTGGCCACCATCACGAGGTGCGGAAGGACAAGAAGTCCGGAGAATCCCCGCACCCTGGATGTTCTCTGAGCCCAGCACACTCGCCATGGCCGAGGGGTCGCTGACTGCATCCCACAGCCCGGCATGGAGCTCATCCTCACCCGCAGGGACCAGCCCCTTCTTTTGTTGTTGTTTTGAAACAACACAGGGTCTCACTATGTAGCCCAGGCTGGCCTTGAACTTGCGGTGATCCTCCTGCCTCAGCCTCTCAAGTACTGAGATTAAGGGGTATGCCACCACACCCGGCTGGACAAGCCAAGTGCAGGACAGAAGCCACATGCTCTCACATGAAGAATTTACGAGCTGGGGGAGACGCTCCTTACCAACGAGGCCCCAGCTTCCAACACGAGGCCTTGCAAAGCGGTGTTCCTCATGGTCCCCACTTCACAGCTGAGGAAACAGCACAAGTCGGGACCTAGAGCTGGAGTAGCGGGAAACAGTGTTTATTTTTTCAACGAAAATGTGCAGGGGCTGTTGCTGTTTCTGGCACGGAGACCCCATCCCCAGATGCCTGCCCCCAGGGCATCCTGGCTAGGGGGGAGGGTGCGTGTTTCCTGTAATTGCTACTCAATGCCCACCTCCAAGCAAGGTGCACAGGGACTCACCTAGCGGGGGCCGGGCAGGGAGCGGGAGGAAAGGATGTCGCAGCTGATCCCGGAAGGAAGCAGTGAGGGCTTGAAGGATGTTCTGGGCAGAGAGCAGCAGGTGCAAAGGGCCTGGGCCCACCTAGAGATCAACACCTCAGAGGCTCCTGAGGGGGCGGTGCACACCACCATCAGCGGAGGAGTCAGGTGAGGACAAAGACACAGCAGGAAGCCTGCTTTCTGCACCAGGCAGGCCGTGATAGGGAGCTTGGGCTTTCTTGTCAGCTCCTGGGGAAGCTGAACGCTCTACTGCTGCACGGGGTCCGGGGGCAAAGGAGGAGGCAGAAAGAGGAGCAGGTGCTTGCGTGGCCTGGGCGGGACACGACGGTCGCCTTCCTGACTCCGCGCTGCACCCTTCCCTCCAGCTCAGGGTGGCCTCCAACTCCCCTTGCTGTAAGGGGCCCGGGCCCCACGGCCATCCCGCCGGCCGGGGGCAGTCAGCGGCTCTGCCTTGATTTCCCTTCCCTGAGACCGCGCCCGCTCCCTCCCCTACAGCACCGGGCACAGGCGGCCGTGACGGAGGCCTTGCTGAGGCCGGCAGTGACAGCACTGGGGGGTGCGGCTTGTGTGATGAGTTTGTGGGTGGCGACAGCAGCCAGGACGGTGGCGGCGGCAGTGGTGCCTCGTGTCGGTGGGGACGGCCACGGCGTGACGGCCCTGTGCGTGCTGGTGGCCGTGGCAATGGGCGCTGACCCTGCAGTGACAGGCGGGCGATGTCCGCGCTGTAGGTGGTGATGATGGAGATGGTGCTGCAGGTGCATGGGGGGGGGTGACACAGCGCTGGGGACTGCGGCGTCATCGAGGACACGTGGGGCCGGGACAGTGATCCCCCTGACATGGCGGCAGGGTCTGTGATGGGTGGTGACATCAGTGGCAGTGCGGATGGATGGTGTGGGGACAAGGACGAGGTCCCCGCCTGCCCCTCACCCTGTGCTCTGCTTCCTGGCCGAGCCCCTCTTCCTCCTGGTGCAGATGCGGCCCTGACATCAGCCTCCCACCCACACGGTGGCCCCCGCCCCCACCCCCACCTTTGTGGCGGCTCCCCGGCCCCCAGCAGCCCCTCTTCACACATGGAACATCTGCACATGCCTCAGTTTCCCCTAGTCCTGAGCTGGGATTCGTAGGCAGGCACCACCACACCTGGCTCACTGTGATAAGTGTAAATGTTCATGGTTAGGCCGGGCATGATGGCACCTATAATCCCAACACTTAGGAGGCAGAGGCAGAGCTGTTTCTCAAAGGATTGCTATCGAGAATACATAAAGAACTCAAAAAAATCAGACCCTCCCAAATTTAAAGACCCAACCCAACAATGGGCATCTGAGATGAATATACACTTCTCAGATGAAGAAGTACAAACAGAAAATAAATATATGAAAAAATGTTCAATATCACTCATCATTTGAGAGATGCAAATTAAAACACTGAGATTCCATCTCACCCCAGAAAAAATGGCTGTCATCAATAAATCAACCGATAACACGCTAGAGGGGCTGTGGAGGGAAGGAACCCTTCCCCACTGGTGGGAGTGTACACTGGTCCAGCCACTGTGGAAATCAGTGTGGAGATTCCCAAAAAACTAGGACTAGAGGTCCCATTTGACCCAGCTATTCCCCTTCTTGGTGTCTTCACAAAGAATTAAAATATCATACGACAGTTATATATGCACACCTATATTTATAGCGGCACAGTTTGGAATAGCCAAATCTTGGAAACAGCCCAAATGCCCATCAACCAAGGAATGGATAAAAAGATGTGCTTTTTTTATACAATGGAGTACTACTCTGCCATAAAGAAGGATAAGCTTGAACCGTTCCTAGATAAATGGATGCACCTTGAGATCGTAGTCTTAAGAGAAATAAATCAGACACACAGGTGTAAATACCACATTGTTTCTCTGGTGTGAGAAACCAAAAGTGTAAATAAGGACCAAAAAGTAGATTAGGTATTGTGATAGAGGAAGAAAATGTTTGAAAGGGGGTGGGGACAAGCGAGAGCGGCGGGGGAAAGGAAAAAATGGAAAAGTTTTTTAAAAGTGAGAAAAGAAGGGAGGCTGAGGCAGGAGGATTGCTGCAAAGTTCAAGGCCAGCCTGGGCTACAAAGTGAGTTTAAACCCAGCCTGAATTGCACAGTGAAACCTTGTCTCAAAAAAAAAAAAAAAAAAAAAAAAAAAAAGAGAAAAAGTACATGATCTATTTATCACCCCTTGTATGTTAACAGGTTTCTCTTCTCCCTCTGTCTTGCACACACACGCACACACGTATGCACTCACACACACAGCCCAGTGTCACTCTCACCGGAGGCCCCTGCCCAGCCCCGATAAGAATGCGGGACAGTAGGGGGCCAGCCCGGCAACATTGCTCCCCCAGCACAGCCCAGCTCCTGCTGACCTGGCCCTCGCCATCCCTACCCCACGCTGTCCCCGGCTGTGGACCAAGCTGTCTCTGTCCTGGTCCCAAGCCCACCGACCCTTGGGGCTGGCTGTGTCCTGGCACCGTCTCCTGTCCCAGGAGCGTCTGTCCGCGCAGCGCCCACTCTGCCCCAGCGCGGGCCCCTGTCCCCTGCTCAGGAGCTCGCTCTGCGCCTCCGTCCCCAGCCTGGCCGTGGCCTCACTCCCTGGGGCCTCACGGCCACCCCTTCCTGTGCCACCACCCCTGCCCCACCTGTGATGGGCCTTCCACTGCGGGCCTCTAGACTGTACCACAGCCTCTGCCCGGGTGAGGGCAGGGACAGCTCCCCTGTCCCTGCCGGGGACACCCCAGTCTCTTGCAGCCTCCCGCCTGTCCCCAGGGCGCTGTTGAGCTGTCTGAGCTTTGCGTTGGAGTAAAACTTCTCGCTCCATTTCCTCCACCTGCGTTTCTCTCCCGCCTGTGACTGTGAGGCCGGGGTTCCGTCGCTCACCATGGAGCCCACACCGTCCACACACTGCCCCTCACACGGCAGGTGCCGTTCGGCGCTGGTGACTGTCGTGCTGGCCACAGCAAGAGGTCCGAGGCAATGGTGGCTTGGTGGCAGTGGGAGAGTAGTGGCCCTTTGGAAGTGGCAGGGTGATCAGTGGCAAAGGAGTGGGTGGTGGGAAGCTGTCCCCAGCGTGGGACGCAGCTGTGGGGACTCGAGCTAAGGCCAGGAGACACACGCAGCTGGTGATGGCCACGGTAGGCACAGGAGCTGAGTCCCTGGCTCCACGGACCCACAGGCCACTGGCAGGGCCACTCCGCGTCCTCCGAGCCAGCCACTCGATGGGCCCCGTTAACCCTTAACTTCGCAAGTAAACACCAATTGAAAACCAGGGTGGCGGGAATCGGGCTGTGGAGCCATCTCCCGCCGCCCTGCCGGACAAAGCTTTCTCCACCCTCCCCCCACGGGCTCCAGCCGTGCTGGGCAAGCTAGGGACAGCAGCGGGGTGTCACTCCTACCCCTGCCCTGAGGAGTGGGGGCCAAGTAGAGGACATTTGGGGACCTGTGAGCGGAGAGGGGCAGATCCTGTGTCCCAAAGGAGGGAGGCACGGCGGCCGCCGGTCCAGGAGGACAGAGGGGTGGCCCTGGGGGCCTTCACTGCAGAGGACACCCTTGGGAAGGCGCCAGGCAGGCGGCGGGGTGGTGGTGGTGACGGTGGCTGTGGCGGGTGGCGGCCCACGCCGGCACAGCGGGCAGGCGGCCGGCATCTGGAGAAGACGGTGCACCTCGCTCCCAACCCAGACCCCTGTGACCCTGGGGGTTTCCTGACCGGCTGTTGGGTGACCGCAGGCGTAACCACGGCGCCTGGGGGCTCAAGTGGCTGGCGGTGCCAGGTTCCTGCTTGGGTCTCTTGACAGTGCAGTGTGGTTGGCGGGCAGGTAGCCCTGGTCATGCGGGCCCAGAACCCGTGTTCCCAGGCCCGTGAGCAGAGGATGCGGGGCCGGGCCTCAGGCCGGCAGCCTGGAGCCGGGGTGGCAGAGCAGGGGTCGCCGAGCCACGTTTCAGCGGGGGTGGCCCGGACCCCTCTGAGCAAGCTGGTGGAAGCTGTGATCAGATGTCTCCTAAAACACAGCTCAAGTGACCGGTGGATCTGCATCAATTTGCTTGTCCGTGTCCGGGGCCACCCATGGTACTCCTGGGTCCTCCAGGGAACCGGGGCTGATCCCTCCAGGGACCGAGGCACTGGGTGACGTGGGAGAGTGCCCGACACCCTGCACGGGGACCACGTGCTGTGACCATGGCTCTGAGACCACCCTCAGGGAACTCCTGGGAGTGCCCCGAGCCAGGGCAGAGGGAGGTCGCCCACATTCCGCCAAGAGAAGATGGAGCCCAGGGACCCCAGGAGCAGGTCCTGGTCCCCACCAGCTGTCCCCAGCTCTGGCCGTGCCAAGGTGCTGGCCCTGGCTCCTCCCGGAGTCTCCTGCCATAGTCAGCAGTCACCCAGGCCAGGTCTCCTTTGCCGTGTCCACAGTCTGCTCTCCAGGGGCACAGCACGGGGACCACGTGCGCCCCAGGGCCACCTGGAAACTGCCTCCCAGACAAGAGGCCCCTGACAGTCTCTGTTCCCCGCTGCAGAGACGGGACAAGCATGCTGTCCTCAGCTGGGCCAGGAGGAACCGGTCCCAGCCCCACAGGACCTTGTCCCCGGTGACTCTCGGGCCCCGTCAGCAGCGGGAGGAGGGCGGGAGTCCAAGGAGGTCGGAGGCGTGAAGACGAGGACGGAGCAGAGCCTGGAAAAGACCAGGAGACACCCATCCTGGAGACCTCGGAAGGAGCCTGCCCTGGGGACGCCTTGGGTATTTCCGACCTCCGGCCCTCCCCAGCCCCGCTGTGCACCCCATGCTGGGGGACAGGATGAGCTGTAAGAGAATAAACCTGTGTTAAAACCCCAGTGCCCGGTCGGGTGTGAAGGAGGCGTTAGGAAGGCTCGGCCCCGCCCCGGTGCTGCGCTCTGTGGACGGCATCTGAGTTCAGCCAGCCTTGGTGCGAAGCCGTTTGGTGCACACACCCGTGTGCGGCCCCGGCTGTCTCCGTGTGCCGCGTCACCGTCGCCCACCTGCAGCCATGTGTGCGTGCTGTGCAGCTGGGCTACAGTGGCTCCCTCGGACCAAGTAGGGGAGATGGACTCCCGCTGGCCGTCCCCACCGCGTGCAGCCCTAGGACGTGTTCTGCACGCTGATACCACACACGCGTGTGCGCACCCCACAGCAGCACCCGAGTGAGGGATGCCATGTCTCAGTCAGTCACCTCTCAGGTGGCACACAGGAAACTAAGGCTCAGAGACACCTGCCCAGGCCCCGCCCCAGCTGCCGGACTCCAGACCCAGTCTCCCCTGCTGAACCCGGCCCACAGCTTGGCCAACCTGCGCAACTTCTCTGCACCTGGCAGCGGAGACTGCGTGCGCCAGCCCAGCTGAGACGGCGTCCCCTGAGTGTGTCCGGCTCAGCCGGAGATGGTCACTGTCCGCAATGTATCAGACAAAGCAAAGCAGTCTCAGTAGTGCATATCAGCAGTCAAGCTACTCAGCAGGCTGAGGCAGGAGGATTGCTCGAGTGTTCAAGCCCAGCCTGAATAATATAGGGAGACTCACTCATTACGAAAAAAAATTTTTTTAATGAATGACTTTTTAACATGGGGAAAGTAGGTATATGTGTGTCAGAGTTTCCCAAAATGTGAGCTAAGGTCCTCAGCAAACTGTCCCCAGCACATCTGGAAACAGGACCTGGTGTGCATGCATGATGGAGATTCTAATTTATATTTTCCTTCTTCTTTTTTTTTTATTTTTGATTTTTTTGAGGCAGTCTCACTATGTAGTCCAGACTAGCTTCAGACTCAGAGATCCTCCTGCCTCAGCCTCCTGAGTGCAGGAATTACATATGTGCCCCCACCATGCCTGGGTAATTTATATTCTTCTGTGTACTTGAAATTTGGTACAACAAGCAGGAGCTGCGAAACAGTTCCACCTGGGCCCCAGGCCGCCACAAAAGAGCTCTGTGCACAAGGCCGGGTCGTCCTCAAGTTCTTTCACAGGCACCGGCTCTGCCCCAGCCCTCTGTGCCTAGAAGGCGTGTTCACGCCCTGGGGGGCGGGTTCTGGGAGGAAGGGAAGCTGCGGGACAGCAAGGTGGCTGCAGCTCATTGGTGAGCCTCCATCTGCCCGGCACGCTTGAGCTCCGGGGGCCCACCCAGCGCCCCCTCGAGAGTAAGTTCCCCCAGAACCACAGTAACACCGTATACTCGGTGCAGCAGGCAGAGCACCAAGTCCACGGCAACAGGAAGTCGCGTGGGCGGCGTCAGGGCCCAGTAGAGGGCACTGGGATGGCATAGAATGGGGACATGAGACAGCCCCGGAGAGGTTGGTAGTGACAGTCACATAACATGGCGACTGCTCCTGAAGCTGCCAAACTGCGCAGCCCTGGCCGGTGTCGGCGCGGGTGCTGTGGGAAGCTCCCTGCTCTGTTTCACCGAGGTTACAGTGAACCGGTAGTCACCGGAGGTGCAGGGGCGGGAAGCACACAGGGCCACGGAGCCTGGGTGCTGGTCGGTGTCCTGGGGTTCGCAGGTGTCCTCCTCTGACTCCCGAGCAAGGTCGCCCTGGTGCTGCCCAGTGAGGACCCTGGGGCCCTGGGCCTCCCGAGGGGGTATGGCAGCGCCAAGGGCACAGGGTGCTCGGCTGGCATCCCCAGTGGGGAGGCGGAGTCCACGTGGGAGGTTCCCTTATGCCCCGTGTCCTGGGAGGCGGCGCAGTTGGTGGCAAAGGCTGGAGCAGGTCTGGTGGCTGAGGGACGGCAGGCGTGTGGCCCTGCCTCACGGTGACGGGGACGAGGCCAGGGCCCCCATGGGGCCGCCTCTGCCCTGGGCACCTGGGCAGCTGCCAGCCGGGCTCTCCTCCCTGTAGGGCCTGACCTGGTGCTGCTGGGTGGCAGGGATGGCGATGGGTTGGCCAGCCAGGGACACCCAGCATGATGTCCAGCGGGGAGTGGCCAGGAAGGGACCTTGTGCATGGGCAGGGCGTACTCTGGGCTTCCCTGTTCTGGATGGTCTGACCACTCCGCCCTGTGTCCTGTGAAGGGGTCGGCAGGGCGCCCACTGTGGGCGCAGGTGATGTCTGCTTGGGGGAGACGTCAGCGCTGACTTGAGCGACAGTCCTGGTTGCCACGGAGCCGACCCAGGGTGCCAGCCCTGATGCCCCGTGCTGGACTGGGCCGCCCGGCTGGGGGCCGTAGTGGGGTGGCCTTGTCACCAGGCCCTGCGAGGGGAGTCCTGGCCAGCCAGCGGCACACTGCTGGACACAGGGCAGGTGGGGCTGCCTGGCAGCTGGCTACCTCGCTGCCAGCTGGCCTGGACTCTCCTCACCTGGGGACCCTCCGGCACCGCGAGTCCGTCTCTGCCCCAGGCTCCCCTTCGCTGGGGCTCCCTGCTCCCTGGGTGTCCCTGAGTCCCCACCACCCGCGCCCCGGCCCACTCCCTTATCTGGGTCCACCCTGCACCGCACCGGGGAGCCCGTCCCCATGGCAACGGGGCAGATGGCGGCTGCGATTAGCCCTCCCCCTCCTGCAGCTCAATCCGTCTTTGAAATTAAATCAGGGCGATAACATCGCGAGCAGGGAGGCAGGAGGGGTGCGCCCCACCCACTGGCCAGGCGAGGGGGAGGGGTGGGTGGCGCAGACTGCCCAGTGACCTTGGCCAGGTCTTTCAGCCTCCGAGACTCAGTGTCCCCGTCTGTAAATGGGGTGAGCGGTCTCCCAGCAGAAGGCGGGTGCCCACGGGGCCCAAAATCTCACAACTGCCCTGCCGGAGCCCTGAGACTGATAGCACCCCAGAGCTGCCCTGGGACTGACATGTGTCACCCGTGTTACTGCTTCCTAGTACAGGAAGGATGTTGCCTTTTTTGTGTGTGGTACTGGGGGTGGAACACAGGACCTTTACACTGAGCTGTGTTCCCAGCCCTTTTGTTTGCTTAATTTTGAGACAGGTTTGCTAAGCCACTATGTACCCCAGGCTGTTCAGGCTGGACTTGAACTTGTGATCCTCCTGCCTCAGCCACCCAGAGTGCTGGGATTATAGATGTGTGGCACCACGCCCAGCTGGAAGAAGGTTAGTGAAAGCCATCATTTCCACACTTTCCCCAGGAGGATTTGGGTCCCTTCAGACACCCAGAGCCATGAAAGCCTATAGGATAGCCCAATGGTACTGGAGACAGAGGGACAGAAGGTGTTAGCTGCATGGGTTGGGGTGTGGGGCTCCAGGCGAGGGGATCTATATCCACCAACATTGAAGGTGGGAAAGTGGGTGCAGTGTAGAGTTAGGGGGCAGAGAAGGGGCCATGGGGGTTCTGGGAGGAGGTGGCAGGCGGCAGACACAGCCAGTGCAAAGGTCCTGGGGCAGGAACAGGCCAGGTGTGTGTCCCCAGCAGAGAAGCTGGGGGAGCCAGGAGGTCACAGGCCAAGTGATGTGGGCTCACTGTGGGGCATCAGCATGGGTGTCCCGGCCCTGTGCAGCCATCCAGGTGAGATGGAGTGGGGCCCCCCACTGCCTCTGTCCCCCCTCTAGCCACATGGTCAGGCCTAGAGGCCCACAGGAGATGACAGTGGCCTTGGCAGAGGCAATAGCACCCTGTGGGCGCTGAAGGGGTGGGGAGTAGGCAGTGCCACGACTGGGAGCCCCTTCTTCGCTGGGCCCCCCCAGACTCCTCTTCTCCAATGGTAAAACAGGGCTCAGCATCCGTGAGGGCTCGGGCTGCTGGGGTCACGGACAGCCACAGGAGGAGCATGGGGGGCCACAGCAGCCGGGCTGTGCTGGACAGGAAGCCGTATCCTGCGGGGCTCCTGGGGTGCGGCTCCTGGGGTGCTGGGCACAAGGGGCCCACCTCCCCAGCCGGCTGTAATCGCATTTGCCCAGCAGCTGTCCCAGCTAAGCGGCCACTTGACACGGCCACAGCGGCCAGTGATTGGAGAAATTAGAGAACTGGGGGGACAGAGGTCTGGGTCGGCAAGGACAGAGGTCAGGTGGTCAGAGCCGTGTGGCGCTTTGATGAAGTTAGTCCCGGGGCAGCACGGGGCATGGGCTCCGACCTCCTGCGGGCCGGGCCGGCCCAGCTTCTAGTAACGCAGTTATGGGCCTGCAGCTGCCACCGGGAGCCAGGCGGCCATGGCACCCATTCTGAGGGCCCCAGAGAGCTGACGCTCCTCCCTGCCCGTGTGGCCGAGCGCCCAGCTCTGGGTCCTCCCTGGGCCCTTGGTCAGCCGGCTCTGCACCCTCTAGCCCAGGCCTCTGGTGTCCCCTTACCTTCTGCTCCGGTGGCGTCCTCTGAGCACAGCCCCTGCTGTTCCCGGGAACAGTGTCCACACTGTTTATCGGGTACCCGCGAGAGGTCAGATGCGGAGCAGGGAGCTGGCACATAGCGGTGACCCTGTCGCCAGCCGGCCCTGAGCCCCAGACCTGGGATCACCTCCTCCTCTGCCTGCTGCTCCAGCCCCGAAGGAACCAGGAGTTAGAAGCACGCAGGTTCTCCTCGCAGACATGTTCACGTGCACACACGCCCCCCCACACACCTGCTCACGCACGTGTGTGTGCACCCACCCACACATGTGTACACGCACACACCTACCTTGGGCTGTTGCTGCAGCGCTCATAATAATTGTTATTTTAAAGGCAAAGCCATTTGGAGGCAGTGGCTGGGTCTGCCTCTGGCCAGCGTGGGGCCCCTCTCCTTCCCTCATTCCCCTTCCAGTCCCGCGGGCAGTGGGCCCCGTCTGGGAGGGCCGGTGCTAAATGTGACTTCATGTCCTGCTCTGGCCTCCGGCCTTTGCCTTGCTGCTTCCACCCAGGTCCCCGTGGCCCAGGGCCTGAGTCCACTCCCCATCACCCAGCTCTAAGGTCTCCCCTGCCCCCCACCCACGCTTTGCCCTCAGCATAGCTGTCCGTGCTCCTGTCCCACGTTTGTCATCCCCGGGATCCTAACTCCATGAGGGGAGGAATCTGACTGACCAGAGTGATATCCCAGGGCCTAGATCGATGTCTGGCACAAATAGGTGTTTGATTACTGTTCCTTCAATTGCATGGAGTTAAAAGGACCAACCTGTGCTTGTGGCACCCCCTTGAAACCTCAACTACTCAGGAGGCTGAAGCAAGAGGATCCCCAGTTCCATCTCACCCAGGCTACTTAGAGACTTAAGAAGACTGCCTCAAAATAAAAAGAGTTGCAGATACAGCTTAGCATGAAGGACCTGGGTTCAATCCCTACAGCACTCAGGAGGCTGAGGCAGGTTGGGGTGAGCTCAGCAGTCAGGCATGGGCTTAGCCTGTGGGAGGCCCTGGGGTTAATCTTCACATCATGAAAGTACAAATCAAATACATAAAAATACCTGATACAGTTCTAAGTTTGAGATTGTTTTAAAATAAACCTTTAAAATACACATTTAAAAAAGGCAGGCTCACAGCACTCAGGAGGCTGAGGCAGGAGGATCCCTGTGAGTTCAAAGCCAGCCTGAGCTACAAAGTGAGTTCAAGGCCTCCCTGAACTACATAGTGAGACCCTGTCTCAAAAAAGAATAAAATAAAATTTAAAAATACAAAGACCAGCACTCAATAGGCCTCATAATCAGAGCACAATCCCCTTCTCTTCTTCCTCCCATAATGGGGAGCTCACCACCCCCAAGGGTGTCTGCCTTGGACAGAGCTCTGCCTCCCTGGGCTGGGGCCTCATGCCAACCCGCTTCCCCCACCCGGGCGTGCAGGACTAAGCCTGCAGTTGCTCATCAAGACAGCACCACATGCAAGGGACCTTGGGCTGTGGGGCGACCAGGGCAGTGCGGGAACGGAGGGGCAGACGGCTGGCTTGGCTGGAGCTCAGGGAGGCGGGAGGGCTCTGAGGCTGCAGGGAGCTGGGCAGGGTCCCCATGAGGAGGATGGGTGGGTTTCTCTGCTCAGAGCAGAGGGTGCCCTGGACAGGTAACGCAGGCGGGCATGCGACGCCCTGCAGGGTCCCCTGAGCCGCGCCCACCCCACAGAGCCGGCCGGGGGCCTCGCGGGCTCACTGCCAGGCGCCTTTATTAACATCAGCTACCGTCGGGGCCCAGGGCGCAGCTGGGCCTCGGCTGGCGGGGCTCACTTGTTGTCCACCCGCTTGAGCTGCTCCTTGCCGTTGATGGTCACTGAGCGGAGCTGCCCGTCCTGCTCCACCTCCACGCGCTCCTGCCCGTTCTCCACGATGCGCTTCGTGGTCACCTTGTGCCCGTTGACCATCTCGGTGGACGACATCACCGTCTTGAAGCCTGAGCCGCCTGCGCCGGAGCCCCCGAAGGTGGCGGCAGAGAAGGAGGTGCGGGACGCACCGCGGCCCAGGGTGTCCAGGGACGAAAAGGCCTCCATGAAGGCCGGGAACTCGCCGAAGCCGGAGAAGGCGCCGTGCAGGCCGAGCCCCCGGCCGCCGCCGCCGCCGCGCTCGCTGCCCCCGAAAGGGCTGTCCCAGAAGTCGAAGGAGAAGGGATCGAGGCCACCGAAGAACTCGCGGAAGATGTCCTCGGGGTTTCGGAAGGTGTAGCCGCTGCCGAAGGGACTGCGGTGCGGGGCGTTGGCCCCGCCGCCCGCCCGCCAGCTGTCGCAGCCCGCGCGGTCGTACACGGAGCGCTTCTTGGGGTCAGACAGGACCTCGTAGGCCTCAGACACCTGCTTGAACTTCTTCTCGGCCTCCTCTTTGTTGTCAGGGTTCTTGTCGGGGTGCCAGCGCAGGGCCAGCTTGTGGTAGGCCTTCTTGATGTCGTCGGCGGAGGCTCCGGCCTGCACACCCAGCACCTCATAGTAGTTAGTCATGGCGAGGTGGCCAGGGGGTGGCCGCGGGGACAGGACGAGAGGCTGCGGCTGGCTGGGTGGCTCCCTGTGGCGGTGATGGGGCCCCGGCGGAAAGCTGTGGGGTCAGGCGAGACTGTGCCCCTCAGTGGGCTGAGCTCGTCATAGTCCCCGTCTGCAGAGGGGCAGGGGAGGGGAGGGACAGAGCTGCAGGGGCCGGGCCGCAGGTCTCTGGGGCTGGGGCCCGGCCTTTGTGACATCAGCTTCCAGGGCGTGGCAAACCCCACCCCCGGCTGGACCAGGCAGAGCTGGGCACACGGGGCCGGGCACACAGGGCTGAACCAGAGACTGAGCCAGAGGAGGCACCCGACGCAGGCTCCGGGCTGGGAGGTCTTAAAGGTCGGGGCAGGGGCCCAGGGAGAGAGGAAGGATTCCCGGGACGCAGGTCATCACGTCCTCTGGGCCCAGTGGCCAGCTTGCTGCTGGATAGCAAGCAGGCCTGAAGTAGGGGGTGGCGGGAGTTTATCTTGCACCCTGTTATCTCACCAGATCCTCAGGGGTCAGCGAGTTCCACGCAGACAGGCATGTGTACCAGCATGGCATTTGGCGAGCATGTGTTGGATGAATGAAGCTCAGAGACGTGCAGCAACCTGTTCAAGGTCACACAGCAAGTAGGGGAGAGGAAGGTCGGAACCCAGGGCTGTCTGGGACTGTTGTGGAAGGCAAGTTCCTAAAAGATCCCACTTGATGTTGGAGAGGAAGACGGACACGGATAATCATAGACGAGTGAGTGCTCTGGGCTGAGCAGTGCCCCCAGCCCCCCAAAAACTGCGTTCCCCTCTGAACCCCTGGAAAGCCAGTGTGAGCTTATTTGGGAAAAGGATCCTTGTGGGTGCAGAGATGAGATTATCTGGGTTACCTGGGTGGGGCCTGAGTTCAACAAGCGAAGGGTGATCTGGAGACAGACTCAGGTGAGAACCACCCCAGGAGAGGATGAAGCAGGAATGTCTCCCTCAGAGTGCAACCCCACTGACAAGCTGGTTCCACACTTGCGGCCTCCAGAACCGTGAGAGAATAGATTTCTGCTCTTTGTAGGAACTTTGTGTTTGTGTTTGTTTTTGTTCTTTTTGAGACAGTTCAAGCTTTCCTTGAACTCCCTCGCCCGAACTCATGGCGACCCTCCTGCCTCAGCCTTGGAGTGCTGGGATTACCGGTATTTGCCACCATACCCAGCAGATCTCTGTTCTTTGAGGCCCCCTGGTTTGTGACGTCTGTTACAATGGGCCTAGAACAGGGCGAATGACATAGCGGAACTGCAGCTGACAACCCTGCCGGCAGCACCCCCTACCCTGCGCCACCCTGACTGGGATCACCCTTGCCAGGACCCAGCCCTGCCAGTGCCACAGGCGGGGCTGCTGCTCCTGCTGGAAGGTTCTGCAAGTTCCCAAGCACCCTCTGGAGAGGCACGGGGATGGATCGAGCGGCTCTGCGACATGGCAGGTGGTGACGATGGCTCTGATGACCCGTACAAGAGGGACAGTGCTGCAGCGGGTGGGGTCACGGGGTCGGCGGCACTCAGTTACCCGTTAGAGGACGATGGCGGGGAGGCGGTCGTGGTCAGAGTAGACACCAGAGCGGGAAGGACTCACCACGGGAGCGGTGGGCGATGGTGACTTTGGGGCCCTGGGGTAGGGCTCGTCCTTGGCCTCAGCAGCAGGCCGCCGCTCCCATCTCGCACCCTGGAGCGCAGGAGGGCGGGAGGGCGGCCAGAGCCCCGTTCCTCCCTCCGAGTCCAGGCAGAGTCGCCAGCCTGAGGCTGAGCACGCACGGGAAAGAGGCGGTCGCAGACCTGTGACGTGCGGAGGCGGTGGTGGTCCCCGTGCCACCTTGGGGCTCCCAGCTTTGGCACTTGGAGGCGTCCTGGAGCCCGGGGACCCCAGCTTTTCGGTGTGCTCTGGGCCCGCATCCTCCCCACACCGTCCTCCGTCCCCAGGTCAGCCGAGGACGACAGCTGTGTGAGCAGGTCACCCTGCTGAGACAGTCAGTGGCTGTCCTTGTCACAGCACTGGTGGCCCCATGCAGAGGGATGGCCGCGATGCAGGAGGCAGTGTCAGAGGTGACTGGCGGAGGAGGTCGCGGTAGCCATGGAGGCTGAGTGGGGGGTCGGTGACCAAGGAGGCGGATGGTGTTGCTAGTGGTGGCCGTGCTGGTGGCCATGGTCACGGTGACTCTGGATGCAGCGGTGATGGTGACGATAGAGATGGGGTGACGAGCGTGGTGGTGTTGGCAATGCCGACCCCAGTTGAGGTGGAGGTGGCGATGCCAGCGGCGGCGGTGGTAACGGTGGTGACACCTGTGACGGCGCTCTTGGCAGTGGCGGGGATGCCCCAGAAGGGAGAGAGTGGCGCTGGCCCCAGGGATGACATCCCCTCCCGCAAGGACTTTGAGGGTTCCACAGCCCAATGTGTTTGAGGGTCCCCAGGGGCAGCAGGGGACCCCCGCCCCTGCCCCAGGGTCTGTGGGCAGCTCCGAGGCCTCTCTCTTCTCCAGGCCATTGTCCCCCCTCGCTGGCAGGTGGTGATCCCCTTCCAGGAGTCGCCTCCCTGGCCTCAGCCTCTGAGGTCCAGCGTCCCTGGCCGCAGGCCACCCTGGAGCCCACCCCCTGAGCCACAGCCTGGAAAGAGAACAGACCTGAAGAACCAGGCTGATGGACAGTGCCTGACCCGCTGCCCAGGGCTGCCCAGAGAGGGCCGGGCACACCCAAGGTCACACAGCAGTCCCAGGAAGTCCTCCCGGGAAGCTGATGGGCTGATTAGGCAGACGATTGGTATTCTGAGCAGCCAGAGGCCCCTCTGTGTCTCGGTAATTAATGGAGTAGCTTTTTAAAAGGATTCTAATCACCCCCGATGCTATCTGCTTATCACTAGCGTCCCTAATTAGATGATCCTGGCAGTCACTCGGCTAATTCCCTCCAGCCCCACGCAGCCCTGCCCGCCCGGGGAGGCCCCCGCCCTTAGTCCTCCCCGGCCTGGCCAGATGGGCAATTTGGGGCCTGTTGCCCCTCAGGGCCCTGGTGCTCTAACCGCATTACCTCCAGGATGGATGGGTGACAGCGTTGGGTGGATGGGCCGGTGGGTGGACGAGTGGCAGCAGGTGAGTGACAGGACCGAGTGGCAGACAGCTAGGAGGGTTTGAATCCGAGGGTTTGAATCCAAGCTCTGGCACTTCCGAGCTGTGTGTTGTTCGGGCAGTCACTTAACCTCGCTGGACCTGTTTCCTCTTCTCATCTGTGCAGCGGGAGCGATAACTCACCCCGCCTTCTAAGCGCGCTGGGAGGACAGCTCAGAGCAGGCCCCGCATTCGCTAGCGTCCCTCAGGGCGGGTCACGGGTGGGCTGGCAGACAGACTGCTGAGGAGTAAGGGGTGGCTGGGTGGGCGGGCGCGGGTCCGTGGGCTGTGTGCTGGCCCTGAAGAGCTGGCCGCGACTGGGCATGGAAGGGACATAAACGCCTAGTGGGAAGAGGGAGTCTGGACGGCTTCTCTTCTTCTCCAGAGCTGGTGCAGCCATCTCAGCTCCGGCCTGGCATCGACGGACTCCTGCCTCCCGGAAGGCTTTCCGTCCGCCCCCAGCTGGTGGCAATGCGTGCCGCGTGGGTGCTGTCCCTTTCCTGAGGTTGCAGCCCGGTTCTGCCCTTCCTGGTGGCCCACAGGGTCTCAGGGCTCAGCTTTAGCCCTGAGTGGAGGTTTCCCGCCCACCTGAAGGCATGGTCTTCCGATTTGCATATATATGCACTCATCCGCACTGGCAGAGACCCACCCATTCTCCCCACTGCATATCCACCCACCCACCCACTCATCCATTCACCCTTCCATCCATCTATCCTCCATACATCCACCTGTCCATCTATCCACCCTCCACCCGCCCATCCATCTATCCATCCATCCATCCATCCACCCATCCATCTATCCATCTATCCATCCATCCATCCACCCTCCACCCACCCATCCATCTATCCATCCATCCATCCACCCATCCATCCATCTAACCTCCACCCACCCATCCATCCATCCATCCACCCTCCACCCA
>NW_004955429.1:15327112-15345360 GCF_000276665.1 Chinchilla lanigera | reverse complement strand
CTATCCACCCTCCACCCACCCATCCATCTATCCATCCATCCATCCATCCATCCACCCTCCACCCACCCATCCATCCATCCACTCTCCACCCACCCATCCATCTATCCAGCCTCCACCCACCCATCCATCTATCCATCCATCCATCCACCCTCCACCCACCCATCCATCTATCCGTCCATCCATCCACCCATCCATCTATCCACCCTCTACCCACCCATCCATCTATCCATCCATCCATCCATCCATCCATCCATCCAACCATTCATCCATCTAACCATCCACTCACCCATCCAACCATCCATTCACCCACTCATCCACCCACCCACCCATCCATCCATCTGTCCACCCATCCCCCATCCAACCTCCACCCACCCATCCATCTACCCATATATCCATCTATCCACCCAACCATCCATCCATCTATTCATCCATCCCCCACCTCCCTACCCATCCATCCACCCTTCACCCACCCACCCATCTACCCATCCATCCACCCATCCATCCATCCACCCGCTCAGCCATCCACACACCCTCACACTTCCTGAGCCCCTCTATGCCAGGGCCGCAGTCTCTGTGCCAGTAAGCACACTAGGCTGAGCCTCCCCTCATGGAGCTGAGACCTGGCAGAGGACAGGGTTCCAAGAGACCGATCGTGCAGGAAGGTCTGACGCATGTCAGGGAACGGTCATTGCGTGAGGTCCGCAAGCCTGGGTCCTGCCCTGGGTCAAGGAGCCCTTCCAGCAGCAAGATTCCCTTCCATTCCCTCCAAAGGCTGAAAGTGTGAAAATCTGACATTACCAAGTGTTGGGGAGGAAGTAGAATGATTCTTGTACCCTGCTGGTGGGGATATAAATTGCAACAATCAGTGTGGCAAATTCTTTAGCCTTATCTTTTTTCTTTTTTTGAGGTACTGAGATTGAACCTAGGGACTCTCTACCACTGACCTACATCCCCAGTTTTTTTATTCTTTTAAATTTTGAAATGGTGTCTAAGTTGTCCATACAGGCCTCAAACTTGCAATCCTCCTGCCTCAGCCTTCTGAGTTTGACCTTCTCTGAAGAGATACAAGAGTATAAAGACTCTTGTGTTAGGAACTCACATAGGGACACAGGGACAGGAAATGCTCCCCACTGACCTATTTATAGCAGTAGGTAGGAGGGAGACATGAGCAAGTACAAGGTGTTATCTTCACACCACGGACTAGTACACTGTCCTGAAAAATGAATGAGCCAGAACTTTACATGTCAGAGTGAATGAACACCCTAATTATGACAGTCAGTAAGGAAGGTAAGTGGTAGAGAAACAGCTACATGATTGTGACATGACAGAAGTCTCCCTTATCTGAAGTTTTGCTTTTAGTTCCCTAAGGTCAACCAAGATCTGAAAATATGAAATAGAAAATTCCAGGAATAAACAGTTCATAACTCTCTTTTTTTTTTTGGTACTGGGAATCAAACTCAGGACCTTGTGCTTGCCAGGCAGATGCTGTGCCACTGAGCTATATATCTCCAGCCCCTCATAACTCTTAAAGTGTCCCTCACTCAAGTAGCTGGATAACACCACACTTCCCCATCTTCCCTGGGCAGGAATTGACCCTCTGTCTGTACCCCACGCTGTATGCATGGCCTGCATCACAGCTCAAAATTCAAAGAATCAACATTTCACTCAATAAGAGGCTCAGAGAGCAAGAGTTGTGATGCTTTATTAACAGCCAACTGGTGTCATTACCCTGTTTTATTATTGTTTTTTGTTGTTGTTGTTTTGTTTTTTTCCAGTACCGGGAATCAAACTCTCGACCTTGTGCTTGACAGGCAAGCACTGTGCCACTGAGCTAAATCCCCAGCCCCTGTTTTATTATTGTTGTTAATCTTCTACTGAGATTTTTGTATTTTTGCAAGACTGAGGGTTGAACCATGGGCATTCACACGGAGCTACATCCCCAGCCATTTTTTATTTTTTACTTTGAGACAGGTTCTCACTAAGTCTCTATGTCATTCAAACTGAGCTCCGACTCGCTGTCCTCCTGCCTCAGCCTCCTAGAATGCTGGGATCACAAGTGTATACCACCATACCTGGCCCTGGGCCTAATGTCTTTTGGTTTTTTTTTTTGGCTGGGGTTTATAAGGTTTTTTTGTGTGTTTGTTTGTATGTTTGTTTTATTTTAAAGAGAGTAGTAAAAGAAAAAAAAAGAACAATAGCAGCATACCAACATCACAAACATAAACAAAGCAAAGCAAGAACATTAAAAATGATACAGGGTTTCAAAACAAAATGATTGGAATTAACAGTGGTTGTTGTATTATATATTGTTATCTTCAACTATGTTGCTCAGATTACCAGATGTAAGAATGGAAGATTGTTGAAACCATGAAAGAGTATAAAAAAATAATTATTAGATAAAACATTAGAGATAATACAGAGTTTCACTAGACAAGATGGTAGGAATTCACCAGTGGTTGTTCCATTGCATATTGTTGTCTTCAGATCAGTTGCTCAGATTGCCAGATATAAGCATGCAAAATTGGTCAGAATATAAAAACTTAAGCATTAACTGTCCCTTTCAATATACCATCAGAGGGGCTGGGGATTTAGTTCAGCGGCAAAGCGCTTGCCTGGCAAGCGCAAGGTCATGAGTTCGGTTCCCGGTACCGGAGAAAAACAAAAAAAACAAAAATATACCATCAGACATTAGCAGTACAGTTATCCCAGCTATTCATATATATATATATTTTTTCCTTCCTTCTTTCCTTTTTCTTCTTTCCCTCATCCCAGTTGTTCCTTCCTTTGAGCAATTTCTTTCCCTTTCCTATCATCTATTGTACGTTTTGAGTTTTACTTACTCTTTCAGGTTCCCACACCAGGGAGACAAGATGATGTTTACACATGTGGGTCCAATTTATTTCACTTATGAGTATGCTCTCTAGTTGCATCCATTTACCTACAAAAGCAGCTGTAAGTTTTAACCTGAACTTCAGCATAGATATGTGTAAGGAAAAGCCAGCATATGGAGGGCTCGACACTCTGCGTGGTTTCAGGCCTCCTCTGGGGTCTTGGGACCTGTCCCCTGCCACCAGAGGGACAGCTGTATTTACTGAGAATGGAAAAATGTGCAGAAGAATGGGTCCCAGGGCTCAGGGATCTCCGGGGCATTGGGAGTGCGATAACCTGCACCTGGGCAGGAAGACCTGGCTGCTGCCGCCACGGGGACGGGGGACGAGAGAGCCGGGAGGGCCGTATGACACCTGAGCTGTGGGGGGATGGGAAGGGACCAGAGGACATCAAGCTGCCCCCTTCCTCCTGCCCGGGAAGGTTGTGGGGACGGTGACTCCGCTGTGCCCACAGAACACGCACAGGGCGGGGCGTGCCTGTGCCCCACCGGCCCTGCTCAGCCGCCATGGCCTTGGCCGCACCCTGCGCTGGCGGCAGGGCCTCAGAGACGACAGAATGCGCGGGTGTGGACCAAGCTGCAGAGCTCGTGATGCACCGCAGTGTCATAGGACGAGGGGCACTGTGGAACTCAGAGGGCGGGCAGCTAGGCTGGGCTGCACCCCAGCAGGAGAGATGGACAGCGGTTGTATTAGCGCCCAATAGCCCAGTAAGGTGTGGTCTGGCTTTCAAGAAGGTCCTGAGGGGGTGGGGCTGGGGATTTAGCTCAGCGGCAAAAGCGCTTGCCTGGCAAGTGCAAGGTCGTGAGTTCGGTTCCCGGTCCCGGAGAAAAACCAAAAAAAAAAAAAGAAGGTCCTGAGGGGGAAGGCAGGTGTTTTTTGGTTCATGATTCTCTACTATCCAATAACTTACCAGCGGAAGCCCAGTGTGGTGGTACATGCCTATAACCCCAGCAGTCTGGGAAGCTGAGGCAGAAAGATCTCAAATTCTAGCCTAACCTGTGCAATTTAGAGAGATCTCATATCAAAAAAAGGGCCTAAAGCTCAGTTGGAAGAACCTGAGTTCAATCCCTAGTACCACAAAAAAAATCCCCAGTTTATATCATACTTTGAAGAACTAATTATTATTATTAACTGCCACATATCTTCCTGGATGGTTTCCTCCTTTTTTCTGTTTTGGTTTGGTTTGTTTGTTTGTTTGTTTGTTTTTTGTTGTTTTTTTTTTTTTTTTTTTTTTTTTTTTTTTTTTTTTTTTTTTTGCAGTACTGGGACTGGAACCCAGAGCTTCTGCAGACTAGGCAATCACTCTACTGCTGAGCCACAGCTCCAGGTCAAAACAAATATATTTTTATTTTTTTAATTAAAAATATAAGCTGACACAAAACCATAAACATTGTACATTTAATGAAGTATAGACATTTTTTTTGAGACAGGATCTCCTTGTGTAGTTCAGGCTGACCTTGAACTCACTGTATAACCCAGGCTGGCCTGGAATTCACAGCAATCTCCCTGCCTCAGCCTCCTAACTGCTGGGATTATAGGCATGAGCCACCTCACCCAGCTTTAGACTAACATTTTAAAATAAAAACACAGTCATGCTTCATATATTGTTCTACAGCCCACTTCTCACATCTTGGAGTTTCTGGGCCAGAGAGCCTGGGAGTCTTGATCACCTCCACCCAAGATGGAGAGGTGCAGGGCCTGCCTAGCCTCTCCTGAGATTGCTGAGGCCAGAGGTAGAACCCAAGTCCCCATGTGTGGCTTGGTCCCTCCTGGAGTTGGACACCTCCTGTTGGGATGCTTGCTGGCTGCTCACTGCCACTGTGCCCTAGGTGAGCTCTTTATCCCACTGTGTGTGGTTTTTCTTTTGAAGGCGAGGGTCTTTTTATTCTGTAGCACATTTCTTATTCTGAATCTTTGCATAGTTTTAGAAAACTGACTCCCATTCTGTCATAATTACTTTAGAATATTAATTTCACTGTTAAGGGTATTAAACCACATTACAGAGTATTTAGAAAGTGGGGGGAGGGAGGAGAAAACCGCGTCCCACACAGTATCATTGTTGGTGAGTACTGGGTGAAAACTTCCACTCGGAGATCGCAGGGACTGCGGCCGGCGGCACTCGGCACTTTCACAGCGTTATGCAATCCTCAGCCTCATCCTCCTCCGTCTTCCCAAACCGAAACTGCCCCCTTGAAATGCTGTCTCCATCCCTGCCCTGGTCCTAGACCACCCCCTCATGCCACCTTCTGTCCCTGTGGTGAATTTCACTGCCCTGGGAAGTGGAATCAGTGGACCCTAAAGCATCTGTCCTGTGGCTTGTTTTCTTAGCATAGCACCTCAAGTTTCACCCACAGGCAGCTCGTATCAGAATTCCTTCCTGTGTAAGCCTGAATGAGGCCCCGAGGTGTGGAAGGGCCCCATCTGGCTCATCCATTTATCCTCTCTGGACACCTGGCTATCCTTTTTTTTTTTTGGTACTGGGAATCGAACTCAGGACCTTGTGCTTACCAGGCAGGCGCTTATGCCACTGAGCTATATCCTTGGCCACCTGGCTATCCTGAATGACACTGCTGTGAACACAGTGTCTGGTACCTGTCTACGTCACTGCTTCCGGTTCTTTGGGCATTTACCCACCCCTTCTTTGGCTGAGCATGTAGGATGCGTGCCATCTCTCCATCCTATCCATAATGCCGTCCTGGAAATCTCTGGGACCAGAGCTGCTGGCAAACAGTGTTTAAACTACCACACAACGTTCAAGTCTCGGACCCGAATCGTTTTCTCAGAGCCGATTTCTAAAGCGCCACCCCGATTGATCCGGCCACCCTTCTCAAAGCCAAACCTCGCCCGCCGTTTTGCTCAACAACGTTGCTGTTACCCTCTTTGGTTCCTAGAAAGGCTGGACATGACCACTGCATTCCCAGCATCCCTCTGACAGTTTGTCCGTGGGGGAATCAGACTGGTCGAGCCAGCCGGGTGGGTCGCAAAGGTTGGGCTCCAGATCCAACCTGGCTTTGGTGAGCGGTTAGGGCTGGGACTGCAGCACAGCGGTTGAGACTTTGCCTACATGTTCCAGACCGTGGGTTCCACCCCAAGCACTGCAAAAACAGTGAAAAGATTAAGTTTTTAATAAATCTCAGGCCTGGAGTAGGACGTGTGGCACTGTCAGGACTCAAATGCACCGCCAAAGCAGGAAGGAGGGGCGTGGTAGCAATGGGAGGGGGAGATTGCTGGGGACCTGATGTCTTCTACTTGAGAGGAGACGCACAGAAAGATCTTCCACATATTTTAATGTGAATTTCTCTCTTGTTCTTTTTTTTTTTTTTTGAGACAGAGTCTCACCTTGTAGCCTAGGCGATCCTCTTGCCTCAGCCTCCTGAGTGCTGGAATTCTAGGTATGCACCACCATGCCTAGCTGAATCTCCTAATTTGAAACATTTGCCACTGGTTCACATTTTAGAAAACATCATAGAACCCCAGAAAACTTGTCTGTAGGACCTCAGAGTGGGGGGAGTCTCAAGACCCCCTTGGTGGAACAGCTCCCACCTGCTCATTGATCCAAGATCCCAGCTTCATTCATTATCTTGTAAATAATAGGATCTGTTTCGTGCTCTCCATTGATCTGTTTATCCTAACAGCCAAGCACCAGGTTTGAAGGGCTGTGATAATAGAATCTTGTTTTATATTGGAAAGTGTTTCACATACCCATACACACTTGTCACTTTATTTTCCCTAATTTTCTGATTTCTTGTGCTGGCCTTGTTCTTTTTCTCCAGATAAAGTTTGGAAGCATTTTATCATTTTGCCTTTACGAAAGAAAAAAAAAAAAAAAAAAGCAATAAAAAACAGCCTGTGGCGTTGGAGTGGAATTATCTGTATCACAAACTGATTGAGGGCCCGCCCACCCTGGGGACTGCGCCACCTTGTTTGTGCTCTGTCCTGCCTCAGGTAAGTTTGTCCCTGGTCAGGGGTCAGGCGGATGGATGGCCCGCATTCCTCCCCACATAGTCCCCAGGGCAGGGGCCCTGTCTGTGGCCCTGGGGACCTATCCAGAGTCTGATCTTTCTCTGTTCTCAGGGTGGGGCACCAGGAGGTAGGAGGGGCGAGCGCAGGACTGAGCCGGTCCCTGAGAATTCCAGGAGTGATTCGCTTTCTCCCTGTGGAAAATGGGAACTTGCAGCTCCCAGAGGGGAGGAAGGGCCGGCAGCCCCACCTGGGTGCAAACAGATGGAACAAAGGCTGACCCCACCCCGGCCGCCCTGGCGCCAGGGCCTGGGGAACCGTGAAGGCGGCCCTTGCCTGCCCAAAGCGGCCACTGGCAGCACCAGGCTGCATGTCCAGCCCTGCCTGGGGCTTTGTGTCCACAGAACCTAAACTGTTTATGTGGAGCAAGGGCTCCCGGCAATCAGAGTGCGGAGGGGGGACAGAAGCTGCAGCTGCAGTCCCCTTAGCCTGGGTTCTGTGGTTCCCAAGTGACTTGCTGAGACGCCAACCTAGGGGCCTCGCCCTCCCAACTAAATGCCCCAGCCTCCCTCAACTCTGGCCTCCTTGCCAAGAACTTGTCACCGGCGCGAGGGTCTTCTTGTATGTGTCGTTCATCACCTAAATGTCTGGAACAAGTGAGGCCAGTAGATGTGTGGAATAAACAAACAAATCAGTTCAGCAGACCTGCAGGAAGCACCCACCTGCGCGGGCAGGTGGGGAAGGGGACAGAGGACCACACACAGCCCCTGTGCTCTGGAGTGGCTGTGGCCGGAGAGGGAAGCTGCTGCTTGTGCGCTTACTTCCTGCTGGCTGACATGGCCACGCCCAGCACTGGGCGCTCCCTACAGCTGGCTGCCAGGAGAACTGGAATAAGCCAGGGGCTCGGAAGAACAAGGTGGCCCCTTGGAGGGGTGGGGGGTCATTCTGAGTTGGGAGCTCTGGATTTTGGCCTGTATATCCTCAGCCACATTCTAGATGTTGGATGTGGGGTTCTAGGCTCTGGGACCCAGGTTCTAGATCCTGGGCTCCACGTCCTCTGCGCTGAGCTATGGGTTCTGGGCTTTAGGTTGTAAATTTGGGATCCCACATTCCAGGCCAAAGTTCTGGGCTCTGTGTACTACTAGGATCTGCATTCTGAGGCTCTGGGCCACATCTCAGAGTTCTTGGTTAAGCTCTAGGTTCTGAGTTCCAAGCTCTGGATTCTGGGTTTAAGGGTCCAGGCTCTGTGCTCTGTATTTGGGGTCATTTCGCAGTTTCTGGGATGTGGGTTCTAGGCTGCAGGTTCTAGTCCGTACGCACTGGACTCCTGGCTCTGGCTTTGGGTTCCGGACTATGGGCGGCAGGCACGCTAGAGGCCAGGTAGCATAGCATCATTATTGTGTTCAGTTCTTGCTTGTTTTATTCACAGATGTGGCCCCAAAACCTGGAAGGTTGCATGGCTTGCAGGAATTGTTCGACGCACATCTGAATATGTGACCAGACATACACAGTCCTGCAGTCCTGAGCCAGGAGACAGCGCAGGGACTGTCCCCACCCCACTGTGGTTATAGCTGGAAGAGCCGAGGCAGAATGCTCTGGAGTCGTGGGGGTGCACGGTGAGCCATGGGGGACCCCATGGGGCCTGGGGCTGCCGTGCTCCAGAGAAAGCCCAGGGCCCACCCAGCTAGGCACCAGTTGGCTGCTGTGGATCCAGGCGTCCGTTCCACAGGGAGGAGTCTGAAGAGGGCAATGGTGCCACATCTGGACCTTGGCCTCCTCTGCTGGGCAGGGGGCGGGGAGGCTTGCCAGCACCAGGAAGAGTAAAAACCTCCCAGACCAGGTGGGCCTCAGAGCTGTTAAGGAACAATCAGAAATCCCAGTCAGCAGGGATTAGACACTGGTGACCCGAGGTGATGATGATTAGGGACTGGCAACTTGTACTCAGGAATGGGAGAGTCACTGAGGGATGAGATCATTCACAAAATACCATCAGAGAGCTGAGGTCACATCCCGACCTTCGGGGGGCAACGCCCAGAGGTCCTGCTGATCAGAGCCACCATGGATTGGATATGGCATTAATCATCCATCAAGGATGCCAGCGCCAGGAGCGTTAGTGGTGACAGCATTTGGTGTGCAAGTCCTGGATGACTAAAAATAAAGGAGACCTTGGTGATCAGATTTAACTGCTGAGGACGTGGTGTCCAGAGATCTTGCTTCAGAGAGCCCTAGGTCCCCCACTGGGGATCAGAGGCATTGCTGATTATAGAACAGTGATCGTTGTAATGGTGATACTGACGGCCAGGGATAGGTGGCCGGGGTATGAGGGACTCTGGGGAGCAGGGACATTTAGGCACCAGAGACTGTGGAGATTCAGCACTCTCTGGTATTGGGCATCAGGATGCTGGTGACTAGAGGTGAGCAACCATGGATACTGGTGACTCGGATTCACTGGTGACCACCTGGGTAGACAGTTTGGTGATGGGAGGGTTCTGTGAGCAGGGACATTATTGGTTAGAGATACTGGTGTCAGAGACAAGTGGCTGAGGACTTTTTATTTTTTTGTTTCTGGTACCAGGAATCGAACTCATGACCTCGCGCTAGCCAGGCAGGCACTGTGCCGCTGAGCTAAATCCCCAGCCCCTGCTGAGGACATTGTTCAAGAGACACTGGTGATGAGGAACAGTGTGACTGGAGATGCTGGAGACCGAATGTGAATGATCAGATCCTTAGAAAAAAACAACAATCCGAGGCAGAGGATCACAGGTTCAAGCCCTCCCCCGACCCCTGGGAAATTTAGCAACTTAGCAAGACTTCTCTCAGTATTTTTAAAAGATATTAAAAAGCCTGGGGATGTAGCTCAATGTGAAGGCCCCGGGTTCAATCCCCAATGCCACGAAATAAAACCACAGAAACACCAATCGTCTGGGCTAGAGGCACACACCTACAGTCCCTCCCGGCTGCTTGGAAGGCTGAGTCAGCATGATCACTTCAATCCGGGAGTTTGAGGCCAGGCTGGACAATGCAGTGAGATCTCCATCTCAAATAAAAAAAAATTTTAAAAAAGAAAAGAAGAAAGGAAACACTGATCAGTGACACTGGTGCTTGTGCTATTGGCCCAGGATGCTCGTGACAAGGAGCATTGGTGATCAACACACTGGCGATCAGACCCACTGGTGAGAAGAGAGACACTGCGACCATGTTCTGTAGATACCAGTGCCAGGTCCATCACCCATCAGAGGTGTCGGTGAAATATTGGCGACCGCCTGCTGGTGACTGGTTGTTAGCCATGCGCTGTCTGGTGGCAGGCTCTGACGGTCAGGTATGTCATCGATCAGGATCAGACATGGCTGTCACACCAACATCAATGATCAAAGATGGCAGCAATCAATGACATCAGTGATCGAAGATGTTGATCACATTTGTCATTGAACGAGAGTTGTGGTGACCCAAAACCAGAGCACGTCACCCGCGAGGAAGTGAACAAGGGCAAGGACTCGGGTGGTCCTTGGATTCTGCAAGAAATTCCTCGAGCTCTCAGAAACACCAGCCAGCCACAGGAAGCCAGGTTTGGTGTCAGAGGAAACTCAAACAGAAGCAATTCGGGGAAAGGGCATCAGGGTGTCAGAAGGGAACCCAGATCCAGGAGCCTTTGCTCTCAGTTCCCCCACCAAGGGCAGGCTGCCTAACTCAGACCCACATCTGCAACACGGTGCCCCGGGGAACCACAAGACAGGCCAGAACATTCACAAAAAGTATTTTATTATTCTTAACAGTATTCACTTTAAAGGAATAGGAGGATAGCATACAATTTTTACAGACAATATATAAATGTTGTACATAATTAACAATAACTTAGTTCACTAATCAAAAATAAAACAAGCCAAATAAAACATCAAAACAGAAAATACTGCTGATTCTTTTTCTTATGCTGATACTAGTATAAAATAAGTTACTTCCGGCTGTGGTGCTCCTCGCAGCGATCGGCAGGCCCCTATTGCACTTGGTCAACTAAATCAGCACAATCGTCTTCAGGGCTGGGGGACCCCTCGCTGGCCACTGCACCCCACCACCACTGCATACAGAATCTAACTTGGGACACATTTATGTACAGCTGTACCTTGGAAGGATCCAGACAACCACAGCAGAACAGAATCCTGGGACCCCAGCAGGACGCCCCCTCCGTCCCGGCACTGACACCCCAATCCTGCTGCCACCCACCAGCCCGCTGGGTCCTGGAAACCAAGAGCAGCCAGCCCCATCCCACCCCTGCTAGGGCTGTGAGATCCAAGAATACTTCCAAAGAGAATCGCAAAGCGCCAACCTTGGTTTATTGGATTTATTCTTTCCCATAGTAGGGCTTCTGCGGCAACGTACAATTGACTGGACCCGGAAAGAGTTTAAAAATAAAAATAACGAACTCATCAACAAGTGAAGCTTATACAGTTTTGTTTCGAGTATTTTCTTGTTTGTCTCGGAGTGGGAGGGAAGAGGTCGAGGGGGGAGCAGAAAAAGGCTGTATTTACAGGGGCCCACCCGGCACAGAATTCAGGCTGTGGCTCTGGCCCGTGCAGGGCACACAAGTCACACCGGCTTCAGCCTCAAAGCCCGGGGAGCGACCTGGGAGACGTTTCCCCTTTCAAGAAAATGTTGTTTCCTTCCTGTGACCCAGCCCTGGCCTGGGAATCTGCGCAGGACCGCCCGCGATTGTCTCTGCCCTCCAGGGCCTTGCCACCAGGCCGCACGGGCTCCCGGCCCCAGCTAGCCGCCGGCCTCCCGGCCTCCGCGCGGCCCAACCTGGAGCTGCGTGATTTCAGAGCGGGAAGCTGGGGCACGAGGAGGTCTCCGCAGACCTGCCCCCCCACAGCCCTGCGGTGGGGGGCCCGGGAAGAGCCCAGACCTCCCAGTGTCCGAGTCCCTGTTAGAAACAAGAGCAAAATAAATTATCTTTGTCTACTTCTTTTTCCTTCAAAAAATGGTTGTATTTGTCTTTCCCCTGACCCTTCCATGTTCTGCCATGCAGTTGTCCCTGTTCACTCTGCAGACGATTGTCCACGAAGGGACCCCACCCGGGCAGGGCACGGGGGCAGCCTCGGGCCGGGCTGAGAGTATTCACAGTAAAGGCCGGCAGGCGGTGGCTGCCGCGGCTGCTGTGGGGCCGTGGAGGCGTCGGCTCTGGCCAGGCGCGCAGGAGTGGCGTCAGTCTCCAGGGAAGGGTGGCTACACGGGGCCTGGCCCACCCGTCCTGACAGCGCGCCCCTCCTGGACATCTATCTGTGCAGCAGGGCACTGTCCCTAGCCCATGGCAGTCACCATGCTGGACGGGTGGGGGTGGCCAAAGGAGAGGCTGGAGGAGGGATGGATGGGTGTTGGCGTGGGCAGGATGTGTCCCGAGTGGCTGAAAGGCGGGAGGTGGCCCACAGGAGCCATGTGTCCAGCCAAGGTGGCCGCGCTGAAGGGGGACGACTTCTCCTGCATGCACTTGGACAGCTCCTCGAAACACTCAGCCCCTTTCTTGCTCTTCTTGGACTTGTTGGACATCTTCCTGTTCCGGGTCTGGATGCCTTCCTTCTTCATGGTCAGGGGCCTGTTAACCTAGGGGCAAGCACGGAGCCTTTAGGAGGCCGGTTCCAGGCCCTCTGCTTCCCCAAGAGACAAAGGAGGCCAAGCCGGGAGCTCTGGATGCCTGGAGCTGTGCTGTGAGCCCCGCCTCCAACGCCACTCACCCAAGCCCCCCTAAGCCTGGACCACCACCATTTTAGGAAGGGTGGCTTGAAGCTTCTTTGCTCCTGCCAGCCTGGCCCTCCATGCGGACACCCCAAATCCTCTCCTGCCCCCAGTTTCTTTGACACAAAGACCACTGGCCAGCAGCACCCCCTCTTACAGGAAGCCCTTCTGGGGCACCAGTCTTGCCTCATAGGCAGGCGGCCACTGCTCCCCAAGCCAAGCCAAGCTGCATATTGTGGCTGGGGCTTCGTGCCCAGCAGCACAAAGACCAGAGGTCCCCCGGGAGGGGAGGGGCGGGCTCACATTGTGCAGCTTGTAGTAGAGGCCACAGGCGTTGCAGACAGGGTCCCCGTTGGCGTTGCGGCGCCATAAGGTGGTGGTTGTCGTCTGACAATTTGCACAGCAGGTGCCCGCTCTCCTGGCTGCCGACTGCAAGGGAGGGGAGGGGAGGGAGGGGAAGGACCGCGTCAGCGACCTCCCTCCGGCCCACCACTTAATGGGAATCTCCCGGGGGAATCGGGCACCTCAGAGCGGTGGCATTTAGAATTTGAGAACCAGCATCACACAAGTTTAGAAGAAAGAACTCTCAGAAATCTAATCTGAGAAGCAAGGGGGCTGTAAAAGCTAGGAAGAGAAATCAGCCACCTCACCCAGCTGCTGAGCCACCTAACTCTGTGAGGAAACTGAGGCTTGCAGGGGTGTGGGCACCCCGAGCTAACGCTGCACCCTCAAGGCCCCGGGGCTGGAGCTGACTGGGTCTCCTCAACGGCCCTCTCAACACCCAGAATGCTGGGGGGCAGGGCCAGGTGTAGAGCGTAGAGAGGCAGCCACGCGCCACACGGGTCTACTGAAATTAAACTGTGCTACATTTGCCGAAATTAAAACGTCAGTCCCTGAGATTGCACTGGCCACTGTCCTAGTGACCCACGGTCACATGTGACCGGAGGCTACCACGCTGGCCGGCCCGCACGGATCTGGGACATTTCCCTCCTCCAGCCCCACTCCCCAGACCTCAGAGCTCTAACCTCAGGAAATGCCAGGCCGAGGTGGGGTCTGGCAGGGAGGGTCTGGCCCCGGGGCGAAGGAGCTGAAGGCACCCAGGCGTGATGGAACCTTTCCCCTCCTGCGGTCCCACCAGCGCCAGCCCCGCACAAAGAGAAAGAGCATGAGTTTCCCCAAGACTTCCCAGACAGCCGGGGCTGGAGTCGCCCCCCTCCACCTCCAGCGGCGACTGGGTCGGCTGGGACCCAGGGTGGTCACAGAGGGGATGGACAGGACTGCAGCGTGGGGGCGGGCAGGGACACAGTGAGTAAGCAGCCTGAAGCTGGAATTCTGACTCAGGGGCCAACAGCGCTCCTCCACCCCTACCCTACCCTACCCTACCCTACCCCTACCCTACCCTACCCGCCGGCCCTCACCCTGCCCTCGCTCCCGGCCAGAAAGAAAAGGGCCCCTAAAGCAGTGAACGATTTAAGCCTCATAAATCACTTCGCCCTGAAAAAATATATTTATTATTCTTAGCATTTTACGCATTATTTGCAGAGCGGAGGGTATTAGAAATTTCAAAACAGCCCAGCGAGAGGCAGGACTGAGCCGAGGAGCCTCTCTGAAAACCCGCGCAGTCCGGAAACAGATACACGAAGTTGCCTTATCTTCAGGCTGCAGATGTCCGGATAGGAAACTCCAGCAGGAGATCCGAAAGGGCATTTTTTTAAAAATCACTCAAATGAAAATACACAGTATAGGTGACTCCATGGAAAAATAATACAGGGCAGGTTTTTTTGGTGGCTGGTGTGTGTTTTATTTAAATAAGCAGGAGGAGACTGCGCGTTGGGGAGACTAGGAGGGCTGCCCGGACTGGCCAGGGGCAAGGGCTTCAGGGCCCTATTTTTAAAAAAGAGTGAGGCTGGCCAGAGGAGGAAGGGTGGCCCGCGGGACGCACTCTGGGGATCCTCGAGCAAGACGGCACCAGGGTACCTGGTGGGCTTGGGAGCAGGAAGTCTGGCAGGAAAGAATCTGGCCAGGAAGGAGGGTGACCCCAACTGACCCTCAAAAGATTTTAATGATAAAAGAGGAGTTCAGGTGGTGAAGCTCCAGGGTGTGTGTATTTTGTTATGTTTTGTCTTGTTTGGGGTTGGCCGGTTTTTTTTCTCCTTAATTAACTCCAGCTCCCGCTCAGGTGGTGCCCCCCTCAACCACCCCCGCGTGTGCCCTGCCCCCGGCCATTTGCGCCCACCCGCCCGAGGCTCCCTGTCCTACCAGCCTCCGCTTGGGCTTGATGAGCGGCCGGTTCTGCCCGTTCATCTTGTGGTAGAGTCCGCAGGCGTTGCACAGGTAGTGGCCGGTGCCGTCCCGCCGCCAGAGAGGGGTGGCCGTGGCCCCGCAGTTGACACACTCTCGGCCTTCTGCGGACAGACAGAGAGGCTGACAAGGTCGCTCACGGAAGGAGAGGGAGCCAGGGAAGGCGGAGGCTCGGGGAAGACAAGGTCCGACCCAGCTTGAGACGAGGATGACTGAGCCCCATGCCCGGGCTGGAAGAGGGAGTGGGGAGCTCTCCACGGAGGGGTGTACGGGGAGCCGTTGGAGGCCAAATTCCTGTTCCCAATCCCAAAAGGGGGGTTGGGCAAGGAGGAAGGAGGGGCATCGAGGGCCCCAGGGATTCTCAGAGAGCGCCTGGGCAGCACTGGGACATCCCCTTTCTCTTCCTCCTCCTGTGTCCCCCCTCTCCTGTCTCCCCAAGTGTCACCACCCTCAGTCTGTTCCGCATTCTCCACCTTCACCCCGCCGAGGTCTCCCTGCCCTCCATCCAGAATGAGAAAGGAGCTCCTTTCTCCCCTTCCCCTGAAACCCTGCAATTCAGTCCGGGATGCGGTCAGAATTGTTCTTTAAAGTAAAATAAGTTCTTTCGCTTTGGACTAAGTAAGTGGTCTTGTATTTTAGGTTTTCGTTGTTGTTAAAAGGCCATCTGGAATTCAAATAAACACAAAACGAACTTGGGAGAACGGGCCAAGAATGGCGGCGAGCTAGCTGGTCTTTGGACCAGGGCATACCCAGGCTGGGGCAGCGCAGGGGCTGAGACCAGGTGCCTTTTATCGACCTGTCACCCAGGAAGTCACACAGGAAGGCTCCTCAGTTTGGTTTCAATAAATCGCCCATCCATCCCAGCAAGAGAAGGTAATTGCTGGACTCAGGAGAAAAAGTTTTAAAAACTTTCCTTCCCCCTCCCCGGCTCAAAGGAGTCGGGCAGGAGGCACCCACAGCAGGCGCTCCATGCTGGCCATAGGTGATTGCCCGGCGGCCAGATTCCTGGACAAACCCAGCTTGGTCCAGCTGCTGCTGGCCCAGGGGTGCGGGCACCCGCTTTCATCCCCTCACCCGGCCCCTCAGGGAGAGGCAGCAGAGGACATGCTGGGGGCTGGAGAGAGAGACAAGTCCTGGGAATTTTGCTCTGGGGAAAATCTCCCAAGGAGATCAGGAGCCGCTGAAATTCTAAGATGGACTGATTGCACTGGAAAACCAGATTCCTTCAGGCTTCAGGAGCTCTGCAGGACCCGCAGCACGAGCACGCGCTTGCAGACACGTCCGCACAGGTACAGGCACACGAGGCCACCCTCACCTCCAGCCTGCATTCCCGCACACACTAGGTCATGAGGCTGCTGTGTTTGTGTTAAGTTTCAGGGAGGAGAAGGGGCAATTCCTGGGCCGTGCAGGGGCCACAGAGAAGGAATGGGGAGCTGAACTTTGGGGCCACCAGCAACTCTTGAAAGTTTGAGGGGCCTCAAACATCACCCATCCTGAGAGGGGCTGACATCAACCCCTCTCCCAAATCACCGCTGCTCCCACAAAGGCACACACAGCCCCCACTCTACCACCAGGTGCCCTTGCCACCTTTACCTGAGCAGGAACGGGTCTTGCTGCGCTGTTTTGGGGTGAAGCTGGAGGCCGGGCCACCCAGGAAGCCCCCTGGGTGGAAGAGTCCGCTGCTGTAGTCGTGGGCAGCAGCGGGCACGTAGGAGGGGTAGGTAGGGATGGGGTGGTGGGTGGCAGGCTGAGTGCCCATGGAGGCCAGGCCTGGGCGCAGGGGACTGCCGCCTTCCAGCTTCATGCTCTCGGTCAGCGACACCTGGTACTTGACACCGTCCTTGTCCTCTCCTCTGGCTGCACTACCCCCCGCAGAAGACGAGGCCGGGGAGGCGGCCCCCGTGGTGCTGGGGTCGGGTGACACTTCTTTGGGTGGTGTGGGTGGGAAGCCGAAGAGGTGAGAGCCAGAGTGGGCCGCCGAGGGGGTGAGGGAGGCCACGGAGCTGGCGCTTCCTCCGCCACTCCCGCCTGCAGCCCCCGGGTACACGGACAGCGGCCCGCCCGGGCCCCCAGCAGCGGAGGGGTGCAGTGGCGTCTTGGAGAAGGGGCTCACGGTCCAGGGGTTGTGATGGTGCGCAGCGGCGGCCGAGAGGGCCGCCTTGCCCCCGTCCAGCCAGGGCAGGCCAGGGCTGTGCAACAAGTGTGGCCGGCACATCTGCCCTCCGGTCAGGCGGGCTGCGGGCAGGGGGACATGGGTCACAATTCAGGAAAACAGCAGCACCCTCCTCACCAAAAAAAAGCTTAAAACATGCCATCCCGACTGGTCCTAATCTGGAAGGTGGTCCAGAGCTGAGAACAGCGGCCAGAGGAGACCCTCAACTGCAGGTCCGCTGCCCCCACCTTTCCCGCCCGACTCTGCGGCTCTCACATCCGGGAAGCAGACGGCCTCCTCCCTCCCACCGGCCCGGGGCCGCGCTCACCGTGCGCGGGGCTGTAGGAGACGCGCGCCCGCGCGTGCGCCGGGTTGGCATAGTAGGGGTTGCCCTGCGAGTCCAGGTGGTTGAAGAAGACGTCCACCTCGTCAGGGGGCAGCAGCTGCGCCGGCTCCATATAGTTGTGCGCCAGGCCCGGGTGGTGGGAGTCGGGGTGCTGCGCGTTCAGCACCGCAGGGTGCGCCATCCAGCGCGGCTGCTCTGGCGCCACCTCCATGGCCCGCGGCGGTGACTTGGGGTCTGTGCGGGACGGCGGCGACCCTGGGCGACACGAAGGGGCGTGAGGAGAGCGGCCAGCTGCGGACACACTCAAAGGCCAACCCCGGCACCGCGAAGGACCGATCCCGGCTGGGAGGAAAGCGCACGGCTCGAAACGAAAGGAAGGCGGGGGAGGGGACCCAGCCACGCACACTCGCGTGGGTATCCGCGGCCCCCGAGCCACACACCGTGCACACGGGGACACGAGCGGGGACCCCTCAAACGCGCGCGGATGGCACAAGGCAGGCTGCGCCCCGGCCCTTGGGTGCACAAACACGAACTCAGGCTCAAAGTTGGTGCCCGGACACCCTCGGGGCGCGGGATCGCGGCGACGCGCCCACACCCACGCTTGGAGCCGGCACAACATAGACCCCGGCCCCCTAAGACACGCACCCGCAGCCCCGCGCCGGGCGCATTCCGAGCGGCGAAGCCTGGACCGCTCCCCACCGCGCCCGCCCCGCGGCCCGGCCCCCCAGAGACCAACCCCTCGGAACTAGGGGCTCCCACCCCCCACGTCGCTCTCACCCCAACTTACGCACGCAGCGCTGCTGCGGCTCGGAGGCGCGGGCAGAGCGAGGAGCGCCGCTGCGGCTCGGGACGGCGCGTGCGGAGGCCGCGGCTCACG
>NW_004955429.1:15290734-15326767 GCF_000276665.1 Chinchilla lanigera | reverse complement strand
GCGGGCGCCCCCTCCCAGCGCCCTGGCGGCGGCCCCGCGGCTCACGCCCCCCGTCCCAGGACCCCCGCCCCGAGCGCGCTGTCTGGGACCTAGGGGTCCCCGAGGCTGACCCCTTCCTGGGGCCTTCTCTACCCGGGATCCCGGCCCCACCACTTTCCACCGACGCGCGCAGCCCGGAGACGTCACCTCCCCGGACCTGTGTCCCCGGGCCGGGGGAACTGGGGGGTGCGGGCGCCCAAGGGGGTACCTGGGCCTGGGTCCCCGGGACGCCGGGGCTGCGCTGGGCGGGGCGGGGCGGGGCGGGGGGGGTAGTCGGGGGAGATGGCGGAGGGGGAGGTGGCCAGGAGGGGGCGTCCCCTCGGGCGTGGCCTCGCAGACCCCCGGGCCGCACTGCCCCGGGCTAGGCGGTGAGACCGGGCCCCGGCGCCGGCGCCGGCGGGAGAGGCGCCCGGGGCCGGCGCAGCCGTTTCCCTCCAGGGGACCTCCTCCAGGCGGCCCCGGGGGACGGGAGGCAGGGGTCCCAGCCCAGGGTCCCCGGGTCTCCGGAGCTGCTCTCTCCACACCCCGACTCCGGGAACCAGCTCGGGGCGCAGGCGGGGTGTGCGCTGCTTTCTGCGGCTCCGGCGGGGGCACGTGGGCCCAGGGGACCCTGAGGCCTGGAGGGGGATCCGGACGCAGACGTTTGGGGGAGCCCGACAGGTGCGGGGTGTGGGGGCGCCGCCGACCTCGGGCGCACTCCTCAGTGGGCGCCCCGGGCTCCTCGGTGGTTAGGGGCGGGGGTCTCGGCCACCCGGGGGGAGGGGCGCGATTGACGGTCGGTAATTGGGTAACCGGAGGCGGCTTCTCCGGCCGGCGGCCCCGCCACCGCGACGCCGGGCCCCTGACGTCACCCGATTCGCCAGGAAATGAACTTTTTAATAATCCGAGGCGGGAGGAGAGCCGTGTCCCCTCGGCTCGGGGGCGCCTGGCCGCCGCGCTTAGCTCTCTGGCGCTCCCGTCAGCCTCCCGGGCCGGCTCAGGGCTCGGCCGAACTCCTCCTGCGGTCGGCGTCTGCCTGTCTGTCCAGGCCCGCAGCAGGTAAAGGCAGGAGCTGAGGCGCGAGCCCCAGCCCCGGCGCTGGGGTCCCCTCGCCTTGCGCCCTGGGCCTAGAGGGATCCGCCGCGCGCAGGTGAGTGTCGGGGACCCTCGCCCACGCCCTCTCGGGACCTCTGCTTCTCACGCCCATAGCCCGGGATTCACCAACGGCCACCACAAAGCTTAAAACCCACGAGGAGGCCCTGGAGCCCGCGATCTCTGGGACCCGCGCTTCGCGTCCGGCAAGCTGTGCCGCGCGCTTCGGCGCGAGAGGCAGGGGCAACCGCGGCCGGTGGTTGCGGGAACAATTCGGGAAGTCCCTGCCCGGCAGTGATCGGCGGTGACTGCAGGGAGGTAGCCACGGCGGCCCTCGCCAAAGCAAGCAGGTAATTTGCCGCTCTCCCCTCAAACGCGCAGTTTCAAAGATCCCCGGTTCTGGGGTGCTGATGGCTGCAATGTCAGCGCCACCAGCTCGGCTTCTGCCCTTGGTGGCAGCGTCCTAGCCTGCGGCGGTGGAGGTGGCCTGGCCGGCTGGGCCCCCTGTTCTAGCGTCCGCCGGAGAGCTCTGTCCGTCTTGGGCAGAGCGAGTGCAGACGGGGATTTAATTACCCCGCTCGGCGGCTCAGAAAATCGCTGCGCACAGGGCTTAGCCGCTGGGCAGTTAAGCGGCACTTGAGCTGGGGCCTCCGGAGACCCGCAGCAGCCTGCCTGCCCGCACTCCGGGCTGGAGAGGAAAACAGGGAAGGGAATTCTGCCAAGTCCTCTGAGGCCTCCGGAGTTGCCTTCCTGGAAACTGCAGGCCAGCAGCCGGCTCGGCCCAGCTACCACCGAGACCGAAGCTCTTGCGTCCGAGGCGGGACTACCAGTTCGGCAGGAATGAACCCGCATGGTAGAGAAAATCGCGGCGCCAGGTAGCAGGGTGCTGAGCTGGCCGAGAAATGGGTCCTACGCTGTGAATGTCTGCAAGAATCAGACAGGGCAGACAGGACCTCACCCACCGGGCCTGCTGGATGGTCCTGCCACCTTACCCCTGAACAGACCTCCAGGGAGGGTCAGCTCAGCCCGGGGAATGGCTGGGGTCGCGGCGGGTGCCTGTCCCACCTGGATGACAGCACATTTATTCCCGCTGCTGCACATTCCTGTGCTGGCACTAGGGGTTTCCGGACACCCTCGTGAGGGACACAGTTCCTTTCTCAATTTTTGTTTCTTTCGAAGCATAGCTGGAGATGCAGGCCTTTGATCACACTAAGGAGCTGTCATTTTCCTTACGGGAAACAAAATTTCTCCGTCGAAAGAAGGTCTGCCACCAAACCGAATTTTCTGACAGCCCTTTGCAGGTGACCCCAGGCTCCCTGTTAGAGCATTCGACCATGTGGCCATGGGCTTCTGCCTGGGATCCAGACCTGGGTTCTGGGGGCCACCCGGTTGGTGCAAAGCCACGGCTGCCCGCCGAGCCAGGGCCCTGAGCAGCCCAGCTCCAGGCTCCATGCTTCGCCCTTTGTTTAAGCTGCGCTCATCCTCAGCCGCCCCGCTGGGGCCTCTAAGTTTGCCCTCTCTTTGAAACCCAATTCTTCTCACCTTCTTTGGGCAGCTAATTGGCCCACAGCGGGTGGGGGCTCGAGGAAGCCTTTGCTTAGGGACAGCCTCAGGGGTGCTTCACTGGAGAGGCACAGCCTCCCAGCCCAGGCTGTCAGGGACACGGGGGAGTCACCAGGGCGTCTGGACCGGTAAGGTTCAGCTCCCACGCTAACTGTCCCTCTACTCTTTGAGATTCACCTCCAGACCCTTGAATTAGAAGGCTCTCTCTTCCCTGGCCTTCCTGCTGGCCCTGCCACCCCATTGTAGAATCCGGGGGCCCAGGCTCCTGAGTGTCTTGGCACCCTGGCCCTGGCGCCGCCGGGGACTCTATCTCCTAAGCTGGTTCTACCACCACGGCCGAACCAGTGGCCAGCCGGGCCGGTGGAGACCCACAGATCACCCCGCCTTTCTCCCCCACTACCAACAGCTCAGCGGTGTTCACAGCGCCTGGCGCCCTGCGGCAGGACAACTGCTAAATCCCTTTCGTTAGATGCAATTTGTTTGCAATTTGTCAACCCGGCTGGGAAACACTCTCCAGACACCCTGGTTGCGCTTTGGCTCTACCTGGTTCTCAAGTTCTGTCTGCCATGAACGAATCCTAGCACGGGGCAGCTGCGTAGACCCGGAGCTCATGCCCAGATGTTCCTGACCCTGTGAGACGTGGCTTTTTCCAAAACAAACGAATTTCTTTTCTTGTTTTCTGGTAAACGACCGGCGGCCACACTCCGGGGGCCCTGAACACCGTAACTTTCCCCTTGAGGCTGAGGCGAACTCTAGTTCAAGGCTGGCTACCACTGAGTGGTCCTAAAAGTCGGAGTCCAGCCAGGTCCAAACGCTGTCTACGCCTGCTGCCTGCACCGCCCTGTGGCCGCCCTGTTCTTATTGAAATCCCACTAAACGGATTCGACTCCGGCTTGGGGAATAAGGGAGCCCTCCAGACACGGCGCGCTCCCCCACCTGCACCCCAGCCACACGGGATAAAAGGCCGCGGGGTGCGGCAGGCAGGCGGGAGTGAGCCGCCGGGTTAAGCCTCCCAAAGCCGGCGCACGGGACCAGCCGGCAGGTGCAGCCTGCTCGGCCCGGCTCGGACGCATCGGCTCGGCGGCCTGGGTGGGGGCAGAAGACAAAGGCTCCAGTCTGGGCCGGGGAAGGCGGTGACCGCGCAGCCCTGGGAAGTCAGGGGGTCCTGGGTCCTAGAGCTGGAAGGAATGGGAAACCCAGAGGCCTGAGGCAGCCTGTGGCGCCCAGGTGCCTGAATCCATTCCAGGCAAGGGCGGGGGTTCACGAGACTGGCAGGGCCAGGCAGAACCCCAAAGATAGGGCCGCGGAGCCTGTGACCATGTAGTGTGGGCCCCAGGGCCGAGCTGAGTCCCAGGACAAACAGGAGGGCAGGCTGAAAGGGACTCACCGGGGTGCAGGGCTCCCAAAGTGGCCTGGTGGCGGAGGTGGCGCTCAGCAGCGGGACCCCAGTGGCCCACAGAGTGGCCACATGGTGCGGTGCACAGCGGGCCGCTTTGTCCACCCAGTGGGTGAAGGATCGGCTAGGGTGGGGGTGACAGCAGCCGAGCGATAGAGACTGGAGCGGCAGCCCCAGCCACCACTTCCCTCGCGTGCTTGCCGGCAGCCTCTCCGTCTCACCGGCCGCAGCGCTGCTGCTTTTTATTTCAACATCACTGGGGGGGGGGCGCCGCAGGGGGGCAGGAGGGTGACCCAGGCTCTGCGCCCTGACTGCTGGGCCCAGCCTCTGGGCTGGCCGCCTAGGGCCACTAGGCATTGGGAACACAGTCACCCTGCTCGTCCCCAAGCCAGACCACTCGCGTCCTCTGGGGTGCCCCTGCTGTCTGGGATGCAAGCTCGGAAAGCCTGCCATGTCGGTCTGTTCCGGGGCTGCCCCTGGGGACCCTCCGGCCGTGGCACACGCACTCACGAATGCAGGTACATGTGCGCCTGCTCTTTCTCCCTCAGCCCACTACCCATAGTGTTGACAGGAACACACACAACGGCACATACGCAGACAGGCGACTTGGGCGGGACCAACACACACGCACACACACACGCACACACACACGCACGCACACACACACACGCAGGCCCTCACGCCAGGCTGGGTGTAGGGCAACCCTCCCTTCCCCACAGCCTCTCCAGTTCCCAGCTCAGAGGGGAGTGGAGTTTCTGGTGTGTCCCTGGCCCAGTCACTCTGGCAAAGGTGAGGAACTGTCCTTAGAAGGCTGAGGGATGGGTATGGGGGTCCTTGCTCCTAGAAGGAGCCTAGGCTTGTCCACAGGGGCGCCCCGGGAACTCCACCAAGGAATCCAACCCTCCTCCTCTCTGGGCCATTCCAGCTGCCTAGAGAGGGTGACCGTGGCTTTGGGCCCAGAAAGAAAGTGCTTTGCCCGGGAAGGAGCGGAAGTGCGTGGCTGGTGCCCAGGTGTGCCTCCAGGGGGGGAATGGGCCATCCCCTGTCCTTGTGGCACCTGCTGTGGGTGGGTTTCCATGCATCTGGGAGTGACAGCACCCCTTGTGTGTGCTCTGTGCTTGTGGCCCGTGTATATCTCGCATACGCGCAAGAGTTTGCAGACCTGAGTGAGCACGTGCGTTGCTTCTGCTGGCTCAGTGGGGACGTGTGTGCTAGCCAGTGGTGCACACGGAGCGTGTGTCCATGGACCTGGACGTGTGTCCTGGGGGTGGGGTATCTACGGGATCCTCACCTCCATGTGGGTTCAGCAGTGGGTATTTCTACGTGTCCATCTGTAAACTAGTGTTTCCCTGTGTGTGTCTGTAGCAATGTATGGGTCCCTGTGTGAATGAATTTGTGCTTGAGGGGGGGCACTGTGTGCGTATCTTTAAAAGTGTGTACCTGGTTTATCTGTGTGTGTTCGAACGTGTGTGTGTGATGTGTTGCGATGTGGATACCCCTGGAGAATTCTGCTTGTTAACTGGTGAGTATTGGGAATGTTTGTGTACCTGGGTGTACATTCTCCTGTGTGTGTATGTGTGCATCTTTCTATTTGCATCTGTCTATTTGTTTCTTTTTTTTTCTCCACAGTGCTAGGGATTAAACCTAGGGCCTTACGCATGTTAGGAAAATGCTCTACCACTGAGCTACATCCCCAACCTGCATTTTTCTATCTCAATGTGTGTGTGTGTGTGTGTGTGTGTGTGTGTGTGTCTATATGGTATTGGGGATTGAACCCAGGGAACATTAAACTACATCTCCCGCCCTTGTTTGCTTGTTTGTTTACGACATGGTCTTGCTAAGTTGCCCAAGCTGACCTCAAACTTGCAACCATCTGCCTCCGCGTGCCTCAGTAGCTGGGATTGCCAGTGTGTGCCACCATGCTCAGCTCTCTTTCCCAATGTAGTACCCTTGCATAACTTTAGACCTGCAGGGAGGGGCAGACGTGTCCCACCATGCTGAGTTGCTGTTTATGTCTGTGTGTCAGGCGTGGGGTCTTGTGTCTGTGATCCACGGAGGAGCGGGTCCCTCGATGTCACGTGGTGTGTGCATCCTCTGGGATCACCAGCCGCTTTGCACCTTTCCTAACCAGCAGGCCTGCTAGTGCAGCTCTGGGGTGCTGTTCGCTTGGGCCCTTTCTGTCCGTCTGTGGGAGGGGGAGATGAGCTGATAAGTTTATCTGCCGTCGCCAGCGCCATGCTGAATAACTGCTCTAATGAGGTGGCCTCTCTGGAACCACCCGCTCCAAGCCCCCCACCCCGTTGGGGAGGGTCATGGGCCAGGTGGCTGCTCTGCACCCCAGGACCTTGGTGTCTGGGGCCTTTTCTAGTTCTGTTTGGTTCTCTGGGACGGGCACAGGACCCCACCCACCGTGGCCCTGCAGGGCTGGGGCTGGCCTGGCAGGGCTGGCTGGAGCCTCCCGGTCGGTGGCTGGACCTCAGCCAGGGGCCAGGCCTGCAGAGGACAGGTGGCAGGAGGCCTGGGGACCTGGGAGAGCCGGCTGGGGGTGGACAGATGGACAGACACGGACACCCAGCAAAGAGAGACCCAGAGAGACGGGGAGGGGACAGGAGACAGGGAGCCCTAAGGACAGATTTGTGAAAGCAGCAGCCACCAGAGGACAGGCACAGGCAGGCTTGGGGGCTCGGGGTTGAGAGCGCTCAGATAGGCAGACATCTAACAGTGCCAGGGAGGTCAGAGAGATGGGGATGAAGGCAGAGGAAGTGTTAGCCAGAGAAAGACAGGGGCCAGAAGATAAAAAGAGAAGACAGCGCCAGAGAGATGGAGGGAAGAGAGCTTCGGAGGGGCTGCGAGCCCTGCGGGGAGCGAGCACGGAAAGGGCCCGAAAGAAGCGGGACACAAAGGAGCGCGACTGGGCACCGAGCAGGGGGCGCGGAGAGCAGCGCGCAGGGCCACACGGGGTCCACGCCGGGTGGGGCACCGGGCGCGGGCGGCGCGGGCAGGGGGATCCGCGCGGGGCCGCGCCGCTGTCCGGGGTAATTTTTCATCTCGGCCGGCTAATCTTTGTTCCCGGCGAAGATAATGAATAGCCAATCGTTATCTGCCCGGCTCCCGGAGGCTGCCCGAGAATGGGGTTGTACCGGGCTGGGAATTGTTTCCAAAGTGCCGCGGAATAAATGGTGTTCCTTATCTCTGCCTTCCAGATTATCGGAGCCCTTTCAGAGCGCGCACAACAAATGCGGCCGCCCTGGAAAGCAGCATTTACCGGCGCAGATCCGCGCGCTGATGGGCAGGCAGATAGCGTCCGCGGGGGGCGCCGTGTGCGCCGGGCCACCGAGCGCCCCCCCAGTGCCCTGCGTGCGTGGAGGGACACGTGGGCGTGGACATGCAGCAAACCACTATGCAGTGTGCGTGCAACTGTGCCAAGCAAGTGTGCGGCCCGAAGCACCGGTGTGCACGCTCGTGGCAAGCCTAGGCGCGGAGTGTCCGGCCACCGCCGCGGAGCGCGCACCGTGCACGCAGGTGCCGCATGCGGGCGCGGGGCCGGCGGGACGCTCGGAGAGGGAAGAGTGGGTGTGCACGCCCAGTGTGGCGGGTGGTCACGCTGAGTGCCTCGACGTCCCCGCTGGAGGTGCAGTTCCGGAGCGCAAGGCAGAGAGGGTGTTCGGCGCGCGCAGGTCGCCCTCTACCGTGTGCGCCTCGCGGGCTGCAGACTTGCGAGGGTGTGCGCGTCCGTACCCGCTACCTGGGCGAGCGCCTCGCGTGTCTTTGGGGTGTGCGCGGCCCCACGGGGGGACCGCCCTCGGGCAGCTTTCTGCCCAGGGGAAGCTAGGGGCGCAGCAAGCTGCGGGTGTAGACCCTGCATCGTGGGGAAGAGACAGATCTGTGTGTGCGGGTGTGATGGACGCCAAGCAGCTGGGCGGATTGCACCGCGTGCCAGGAGCGTTTGCGATGGGAGAGTGTACCGGGATGGAGCCTAGAGGGGTGGCCCGAGGAGTTTGGGGACGCCCGGGGTTCCTGGCCCAAGGCCTCTCCGCCGCTCTCCAGAGCTGGGCCAGCAGACCCAAACCCCGCCGCCCGGGTCCCTGAGCAGTGAATGGCACGCGTCGCCGACAAAGGCTGTATTTTTCCAGACTTGCGCCCCGCCCGTGCGCGCGATGGTCCCCATGGCGACGCAGATAGCGCCGCAGCCATTTTCCTATCTGCCGGAGTCTATTATACGGCGGGATTAGCTCATCTCCAGGCAGGTCAAACCCAAAGTCACACAACCTGCGGCGCTGGCCCCGCCCCCGCCCGCCCCTCCCCCTCTCGGGTCCAGCGGCGGCCCGGCGACCCCGGCCCACGGCCCGTGCGCAGGCGCAGAGCGCCACCTGGCGGCCGCTGGGGCCCGGAGACTTCCCTCTCCGACGGCAGAGGTGGGCTGGGCAGGGTCCCTTCCTCCAAAAGGTGGAAGCAAGCAGGTGCTTGGTTTTGTCCCTGGCAGGTACCCAGAACCAGGCTGGCACACAGGGGGTGCCCCATCAATGTTTGTGGGAAGGACGGATGGACAGGAAATTATAGACAGGGCCCGACTGCCAAAGGTCACGGCATAAACTGGCAGCAGAAAACTATTCGTGTGCATGGAAGTCAAACTCCCTGGGAACCTGTGCAGGAGCCTCGCAGACCTCTAGGCCTCGCTGCTGCTTCCTACCCCAGCGACCATCAGTTCTTCCCGTAGGTCAGGACGGCCCACCCTTTCTCTGCGACACCCTGGGAATTCTGCCTGTCACGCGTGTACCCCCGCCTCCACCCGTGATAAAGTTGCTGTCCTCTGCCCTGCCTTCCGTTCTGCACTGTTTGTCTGTTTCTCCCCGTGCGGCTGCCGAGGGGAGTGCTGAGTGCCCCCGGGTCCCCTGTGTCCCTGTGTACAGTCCAGCGGCTGAACGTAGGCACTGTGGGCCCCCCTTGCCTGTCACTGATGCCCTTTTCCCGGCCCCTCGCTTGTCCCAGCTGCAGCCGGAGGTTGAGAGAGAAAACGATGCTGCGGTCCCTCCACGTCCCGTGCTCCGCCGGGTGACACCTCACTCACAGTATGAGATAATTATGCCAGAGGCGCCTGGAGCTGCGGTGATTAATTGCTGCTCAGGCTTGGACAGGATCTGGAGCAGAAAGACCGCAGCTGGCTGAGCGGGGACCAGGCCAGGCTTGCTCCTGCGCAGGCGGCTTGAGACCCGCCCTGTGACAGGGGTCGGCCAGAACGCCCCGCTTCCACACACCCGTGTCACTTCACCCCCGGAACCCCCCCCCACTCCCGCCAGACTGAGTGGGGATTGTGTGTGAGCGTGTGCCAGGTGTGACCAAATTATGGGTGGAGACACACTGCTGGGAAAGTCACCCTCTCGCTTCAAGCACACTTAGCTCGCCCTCCTTGCCGCTTTCTGCAGCAACCCCAGAAGGGCTCTTCCGCGGGCGTCTTTATGAGGTACAATCAAAATATGGTGAGTGCTGCTGCCAAGGGCCACCCAGTGGGAGGGCAGGCTTGTGAAAACAGCACTGTGTCCTCGCCCACCTTCTTCAGTGGATCTGGCACCTGCAACTTCTGGCTCTTCCTCAGACTCATTCAGGACATGGAGGCAGCCACGACACTACGCTAAAGATCCTCACGAAAGAGGACTCCAGAGCTGCTGCAGAAAGCGGCAAGAACATGGGATAAGTTTTCAGAGCGAGGGGGAGGATTGTGAGGGGAATTAGTGGCAATGTGCCTTTTACTGTAATAAAAAAATTTTTAAAGGAAAATTCGCTGTATAGAGCCACCCAGCGTGGCCTCTGTGCCAGGCCCCGCCCCTCAGGCCCCAGGTCATGGACTTGTCCCTCATGGAGATGCTGGGTGCTGGACTTGGTTGGTGCTGGTTTTCCTTCCAATAATGGGACGGCCGGTATCTCTCTCCCTCTGTGTCCATATGCCACTTAGTAATTAATCACTGAACTCATTCAGTCAGTCCTTTTAAATAGTGTGCTGGGCCCCGGGTGTACAGCTGTGGGAGCTTCACTCCGGGACAGTCAGTCCGGTGACCGAATTGGATGAGGTCAAGAAAGCCTCAGAAATAATGCTAAGAATTCTGAGGGCAGGAAAAGCACACGCAGGCTGATGCGGGCCCTGGGCTCAGTTGCCAGGCCTGTGTGAGCGGTGAGATTCTGGCCGGTGAGGCCCGGAACCTCGGGCTGCTTGCTGAGGGGAGGTGCTCACTCTCACCGGGGAACACAGTGTGTAAAGAGCGCCAAGGGGTCAACAGCAACCGTGGAGCAGAACCGTGGCGAAGGGTGTGAATGGAAAGTTCCTCAGAAAGAGGTGAACAAAGGCACGCTCGGTCTCACTCAGAGACATGGAAATTTAAATCACAAATCTGGGGTGAAAGGAAATGAGCTGAAATAGACCATGGTGGCGGATGGGACCCTATAAAGGATGAGAATGCATTGAAGGATGCATTTGGGTTACCTTTATGGCACTTCACTTCTACCACAAGAAGCTGTTCAAAAAAATAAATGACGAGGCTTGGGGACAGCTTGTGGTAAAGCACTTGCTTAGCATGTAAGAGGTGCTGGGTTTGATCCCCAGACCAGAAAACAGTAAGTAACAGCCAGGTGTGGTGCTGCATGACTCTAACCCCAGCTACTTTGGGAGGCTGAAGCAGGGGGATTGTAAGTTCAAAGCCAGCCCAGGCAACTCGGTGAGACCCTGTCTCAAAAAGAAAAAGTTTGAAAAGGACCAAGGGTGCAGCCCAGTGGCTGACAATTGTTTAGCACACAAGTACCACAAATATTACAAATATCGCGTGGGGCCGGGCATGGTGGCGCACACCTGTAATCCCAGCACTCCGGAGGCTGAGGCAGGAGGATCATTGCAAGTTCGAGACCAGCCTGGGCTACAAAGTGAGCTCAAGGCCAGCCTGAGCTGCATAGCGAGACCCTGTCTCAAAAAGACCAAAAAAAAAAAAAAATATTGCATGGGGAGAGAGGTTGTTGGGAATGTCAGACACTCGGGTGGGTGGGCAATGGGACCCTGACACATGTATGATACATACACCTTTGAGCCAAGATTCCATTTGCAGGGCTCCATCTGACAGATATGCTTTCACATCTGTGGAATTTACAAGGAAATTCACTGCAGCCTCATACATTATGGCCAAAGATTGGAAGCAGAAGATGTTCTTCCACAGATGGAATGTCATGCTGCTGTCAAAATAAAAAAAAAAAAAAGGAAGAGAAAAAGCAAAGCATAGCTCTTAGTTGGGCATGGTGGTGCACATCTGTAATCCTAGGTCCTTAGAAGGCTGAGACAGGAAGATTGCAAGTTCAGGCTCAGCCTGAGCAACTTAGTGAGACCCTGTGTCAAAACAAAAAGTAAAGAAAGTCTGGGGATGTAGCTCAGTGTGCCCTGGGTTTAGTTCCCAGTATGGCAAAAATCAATCAATCAATCAGTCAATGTGCAGATGAGAGAGCAGTGTGCCCGCTGATTAGCAATGGGGTAAGGAGAGAAGAGACAGACACATCGGCTCACACAGTTCCAGAAACTCTCTGGACAGCCTACAAATAGGCCGTTAGCAATCTACACCAGGCCTGGGTTCAGTGGATGGAAAAAAATGTGGGAGGGACTTTCCCATGTGCCTTTGATTCGGGTTGAACTTGCACAGATAGATAGATAATAGGTGATAAACGTACAGACAGTGTAAAATGTTAAACTTAAAGGCAAAAAACAACAACAACAACAACAAAAAAACCCTTTTCTCCAGCAACTGGAAGTCAAGATCAAGCCCTAGATAACCCTTTGGGTTAAAAAAATAAATAAATAAAAATGGAGAAGAGCAAAACCTGGCCAGGAAGAAGTTGGGGAAATTTTCAGGGGCTAAAACACAAGGAAACAAACTTTCTCCTACCCTATCAACAGGAATGTAAACTGGTGCAAGCATTTTGCAGAGTTATCTGGATGTGTCTAGACAGGTTAAGGTACAAACACCACACAAAGCTGGGCATGACGTCGTGCACCTGGAATCCCAGCACTCTGGGAGGCTGAAGCAGGAGGATGGCAAGTTCAAGTTCCCAGCTTGGACAACTTAGCAAGACTGTTTCAAAAGAAAAAAAGGGCTGGGGATGTAGCTCAGTGTGAGGGTCCTGGGTTCCATTCCTCAGGACCCATCCCTCCAAGAAAAGCCACGTGACCCTCCAATTCCCTCACCCAGGCACATGAGAAGCCCTCACTCAAGGCCAAAGAGATGTGTGTGCTGCCGCTCATGGGGTGCTGCTTGAAAAAAGAAGTTAGGAAGGAAAGAGGGAGGGAGAGTTAGTTTGGGGCTGGGGACATAGCTCAGTGGTAGGGCATGTGCCTGGCATGCACGGAGCCCTGGGTTCCATCCCCAGCAGGAAAGGCAGGCGCTGTGACACAGCTGATAACCTACACAGTGCACCTGGCGGGTGAGTCAGACCAAGAGCCAGGCAGTGTGGGTCCCTAGGGGTGGGGACAAGGCACCCAGAGCCTCAGGCACAAGGAACTGGTGGGATTTTCCTCCTAAAGCCTTGTCTGTTGTTATGGAGATGAAGCAGGTGGAGTAAAAGTAGAGACATGAATGGGATGAAATCTTCTGGGAAGTTTTTAAACCAGCTCTAGACAAGAACAAGCCACACCATGTGCACAGATGAGGAGATGCCAGACCTTAAAAGGTCAATTCTCTTGTTTTCAGGATAAACTTAATGTAATTCAAGTTAGGATACCAAGGGGAATGTTTTAAAAGCTGGATGAAATGAACACAAAGATTATGTGACAGAATAATCACCCAAGAATAACCCAGGAAAACTGGAAAGAGAATTGTAGGGAGTTTCTGTTTTTGTTTTTTGCCTTACTGGAAATGAGAACACGTGCCAAAGCCACTATAATCAAATCAGTATGGCATTGGCAGAGGAACAGACGATGGAAAAGAATGGTGCGTCCAGAATTAGATCCTGGTCTGAAGGAGAGTGTGACATATGACAAACATAGTATTTCAGGTCCGATGAGAAGGGCTCACAGGCCATAAATGGGATTGGCACCACCAAGTATCCATCTGGAAGAAAATAAGCTTGGATGTGCTGCCAGATCAGTTCCAGATGGAGTAAAAATTTAAACAGGAAAAGTGAGTTACCATCTTGCAAAAGAAAAAGCATGACCTGAGGAAAAGGATGTGCAAGGGCCCAGGGGCAGCGAGGCTCAGCTTGTCCTGGGAAAGACAGGATCTCCCTGTGCCTGGGATGAGGATGGAATCCTGGGTATCTTCATCCCAGGGATTCAGGACACCTCAGGCCAGGCCTTGCCAGGATACAGCCATTTCCCTGGGCATGTGCAGAAATCTTGTCATATGTGTTCCTGTCCTGGGAGAGTTCCTTAATCTTTTACTCTAAATCAGTTCCTGTCATCATTATTGTTATGGTTTCATTGTGTGTGTGTGTGTGTGTGTGTGTGTGTATGTATGTGTGTTGCTTTTTGGTTTTTGTTTTGTTTTGCAGTGCTGAAATGGAACCCAGGGCCTCCTTCATGCCAGACAAGTGCTCTAGCATTGAGCTGCACCCCTAGGCTCCAGATTATTTATAAAAGCCAAATTGATCCTACCACCAGGTGTGGTGGTACACACCTGTAAGCCCAGCACCTTGGGAAGCTGAGATAGTAGGATCGCTGTGAGTTCAAGGCCAGCTTGAGCTACACAGTGAGACCTTGCCTCAAAAAATTAATTAATTACGATATTCCTGTACAAGTCAAGGTTTCAGTAGGCTAGGGGATGCCAGAGGGCAGGAGAGAGATTCAGGGCTCCACATGGGCTGAGGCCTGCCCCTGCCTGCATGGGGGACATGGTTGCAGAACTGGGCACAGCGGGTCACTCAGCAGGACCCAGGTGTTAGTATTCAGGTAGCTGCACCCAGATCTTCCATCCGGGAACCCTCCAGGGTCTCCCAGACCCTTCAGTGTGCAGCAGCCCCTCCCCCTAGCCCAACCTATCAGAGCCTTCCTGGCAGATGATTGACAAGTTCAAGGATAGGTTCCTGGCCCAGGTGGCCCCAGGGAGAGCCTCACCCTGAGGCTGGGTGGAACCCTTGGTGCTCGGCCTCCTGCCCAGTATTCTTGCCCACTGCATGGGGGCTGAGGTGGGCAGAGATGGAGCTTGATTCCTAGAACATCATCCATACCCCAGGGCCTGAACCCAGACACACCTCCGGCTTTTGCGTCTCTGAGGCAATGGACAACCCCCAGGGTGGCTTTTTTTTCTTTTGGTACTGAGGATTAAACCCAGCATCTCTACACTGAGCTACATCCCCAGCCCTTTTTATTTTTTATTTTGAGAAAGAGTATAGCTAAATTGCCTGGGCTAGGATAGAATTTGTGATCCTCCTGTCTCAGCCTCCTGGAGTACTGGGATGAGAGGTGTGTGCCACCATGCCCAACCTGGAGGGGTTGTTGATGTAGCAGTACTGTAGGGTAAATGGAGCAGTAGTTGTTAGCAAAGCGATTATTACAGCTTCAGACCGCTGTTGGACTGAAGAGTGAGGGGGAGGCAAGAGGGACTGGCTCACTTCCTGGGGCTGCCTACACTTGTCTACGACCTGCAGGTGGATAAGCAGGTGGTGGATCAGCAAGTTTCAGTGGCAGGTGACCGTAATTTAGAGTCCCTGCCCCGCTACAAACCCAGAGACAACCTCTCTTTCCTCTCTGGGCATTGGTATTTTTCATTCATCAAGTAAAAATACTAGTCCTGTGTTGCAAGGACTAGATTCCACTACACATAACAAGATAGAAGTTTATCCCTCTGTCACATAAAAATTCAGAGGTTTGTGATTCAGGACTGCTTTGTCACTCTCTGGTATCAGAGAGCAAGACTTTTTCTAGCTTGTGAGTCCTGGTGAAACATCATCTCACAATCCAAGATGACTGCGACCATCCCACCACTGTGGCTTCATTCCAGGGGGCAGGAAGGAAGGAGTGAGTCAGAAGGTAAAGGTGGACATCAGCCACCTGCTGGGGCTGATTCTGGAAAGCCAACATCCCCATATCTCTCATTGGCCAGAGCAGTCACATGACCAGGTCTAGCTGCAAAAGAGTCTGAACAGGTAGTCTTCTCCTAGGAAGCCATGTTGAACTAACATGCTGCAGGAAGAGGAAGAAAGGATTGGGGAGACCCTGGCAGTCCGGGCTGTGGAGACCTACGGGCGCCATTCTTGTCAAGATGATCATTGCTCTGAAGAGTTTCTGTTTTGAACACCTGCTGTGTGCTGGCTCCCACAGAGCTGATAATGACCAAGTGAAGGACATGACAGGAAGCAGACAGTGGACCCTCAGGAACTTCTGGCTTCCTTCCTGCTCCTCTGGTTGCATACCCCACCTCACTCCTCTGCCCCCAACCCCGGTGTCTAGCTTCACTCCAGGAAGAGCCTGTGTGCCACAGTTTGGTCCAAATGTCCCCAAGGCCCCTGTGTGTCCCCTTGGCCCTCAACCTGCAGGGAGCCTTGGAGGTGGGGCTGAGAGGGAGGAAGTGAGATTCCCTTTGTGCCTGGCCTGGAAGGGTTATTAGAACCTGGGTTCCTCCTCTCTTCTCTCCTCCTTTTCCCACCACCAGGTGCATCACGTGTGACCACAGCCCAAACCTTGGGCACCATGAGCCAAATGCACCTTTGCCCTTTTCCATTGTTCAGCTCAGGTGTTTTGTCATAGTGACGGTGAGCTGACCAACACACTCTGTCTCATTTTCTCCATGGCGTGTGCTTCAACTGTTTCTTTATCCATTCGCCTTCCATCTCCTTCTGCTCCAGTATAAAGAGAACAGGAAGACAGGGCCAAGATCCTAGGTTCCAGCCAACAAAACAGGAGCCACTGGAAGGAGGGAGAGAAGGAAGAGAGAGAGGAAGCTGGGCCCGTGGCCAGGCCTGGGTTCCTGCCAGCCATGGCCCCTCCAACCTCCCCGGCAGAAGAAGCAGCCCAGCCTCCAGTCAAGGTGCCCCAGGATGCCACCCAGGGGATGGGTACCTGCCAGCAGAGCTGAGAAGCACCATCCTGCCCCCAGTAGGTGGCCTGTCATGGCTCCCCCACATCCAGCAGGACACAGTGGCAGAATTAAGGGATAGGCTGGGCAACAGAGGTTCCAGCTGCGCCACCCTGGGCATCTGTGTTGGAAGGCGCAGTCATGACAGACGTGTGCGTGGTGTCTGGGTGTCCCACGCTCAGGTGTCATGAGAGTAACTTGGCCACAGGAGCACCATGCCTGGGAGCAGCTCCATGCCCCTCAGATGGGTGGGGACCATAGCAAGGGACGCCAGGCAGCCTAGGCATACTGGCAGCACCAAGCACCAGCGAGGACAGAGCTCAGCAGTGACACTGAGAGGGAAGGTGAGTCACAGAGGGACACTTAAGGTGTGGACCTGAGGGGTCCCCAAGGCGTCCCCAGGGAGAGCCACAGACTCACAGGATTTGCCTCTGGGCTGTGATGCCAGGCTTGTGTGCCGTAAGTGCTGCTTCCCTGCAGTCTGAGCTGATGGCTTCCACTAAGGGATGTGATCCCAGGAGAGAAAGGGGCTGCCTGGGGACAATGCTGGGACCCCCTCCAGGCCTCCTGGCCATCTCTGCCACCCCCAAGATGCAATTTAATGTTGGGCATTTTTCAAGTTAACTGGTTGGATTTGGGGGATGATTTTCCTGTTGGACAGAAAAGGGCCATGAGGTCTTTTGTCCCTGTCCTTCTTTTATGGGCTGCATTGTGCCCCTACTTCCTAATTTATGTGTTGAGACAGAGTCTCACTGTGTAGCCCAAGCTGGCCTTAAACTTTTCGTGATCCTCCTGCCTCAGCCTCCTGAGTGCTGGAATGACAGGCATGTACCACCATGCCTGAATAATGCTGAATCTTTAGCTCCCAGAATCACAGAAGGTGACTGCATTTGGTGACAGGACCTTGTAATGGTTGATACATGATGTCAACTTGAGAAGTCTAGAAGCTTAACTAAGTAACTCTGTAGTTCTACGTCCTAGGGGGTAGAGGACATGCCCTAGAGTGGCTGCTTATGCTCTAGAATGGTGTAATGGTTGATTCATTGTGTCAGCTTGAGAAGTTTAGGAGTTTAACTAAGGGACTCAGCAGGGAGCCAGGGTTCTCACTTTGTAAACCTCCTGAGCCTGTGCAAGAGGAGGGCATAGAGGTAGTGTGGGTGTAAAGGACCCACTCCAGGGCAGGTAGCCTGCATACGCTATAAGGGAGGAAAAGAAGCTTGTTCTTTTGTGCTCTTGCTGCTTTTGCTGTCTTCTGCTGCGTTGAACTGTTACCCCTGTGCCATGCCACCCTGCCATAGAGCCAGCTGAGTATAGACTGAAACCTCCACACACTGTGAGCTAAATAAACCTTTCCCTCTTTAATTTGGGCATCTGGTATTTTGTCTCAGCAATGACAGAAAAGTCAGTAAGACAGGCCTCAAAAGGGGCAGGACAGAAATCACTGCAGAGGACATTCAGGGGAGGAGCAACAACAGATTCCAGACACTTGACATGCTCAAACTTAAGAACAGAAATGGGTTTTAGGACATGGATGCTGAAATAAGTGAGGGAGAGGGCTGGCGGTACAGCTCAGTGGCACAAGCGCCTGCCTGGCAAGTACAAGGTCCTGAATTTGATCCCCAGTAATAAAAAAAGAAAAAAGAAAGAAGTGAGGGAAGGGTATCGCATCTGCAGCAAGCTTTCAAGTGCGGGAAACCTGTGCAGAGTGGGGGTGCCCGTGGCCAACTGCAAGTTATGGTGGAGTCTTGACTGAATGCATGGGCTCCGTGGGCACAGAAGAGCCTGTAAAAGCCCGAGTTTTTGCTGGTTTGCAAAGGCAGCAAGGAGGAGGCAGTGCATGCCCGTCATCCCAGCATTTGGGAGGCTGAGGCAGGAGGTTGCCACAAGTTCAAGGCCAGCTTGGGTTACATAGTGAGATCCTGTCTCAAAAATCAACAGCAGTAGAAAATGAACACTGGAAGCGACCCACTGTCCCTCCCACCACATGTCCAGGTCCCCAAGCAGGACCCCAGAGACATAGAGTCCAAGTCCAGCTCGTCTTCCCTGGAACCCCAGCATCACCTGAGCAGAAAGGGGAGAAGGAACTGGGTACAGTCCTGTGGGAAGGACATGGGGTGGGAGACGACAGCGCTCGGTGCTCCTAGCTCACAGCACGTCCAGCATCCTGTTAGGATACGGGAAATTGAGACATGAAGCTCCCGGGTGACCCACCAATGCCACTCCTCAGAATCTGCCCAACAGAAGTGAAACATAGGTCCACAGAGAAACTTGTATGTAGTATTCATGCAAACATTACTCATAGTAGCCTAGGAGGAACTGCCCCCATGCCCAGCAGCTGGTGAACACATCAAGCCGTACCAAGGAATATTACTTAGCCATGAAGAGGAAGGGGTTCTGAGGCAGGCTGCAGTGTGGATGGATCTTAAAAATGTTAAGGGAAAAGAATAGGGCACCAAAAGCTGGTGTTCAGGCAACAATACAACCGCCAGTGATACATTTCTGTGAGTTCGCTGATATGAAATGTTCCTAACAGAGACAGAAAACAGACCAGTGGTTCCGAGGAGCCGGGAGGAATAGAGAGCAGTTGCTGATGGGAAATGGTTTCTGGGATGAAGAGCTTCACCTAGGCAATGATGGCTGTGCGATTGTGTGAGTTCGTGCCAAAGCACTGAGTAGCACGCTCCACCAGGCTGGAGGTTTCTGTTGGTCTTCTGTACCGAGGATTGAAACCAGAGCATGCTGAGCGACAACCCCAGCCTCCCTAAGTTGCCCAGGATGACCCCGAGCTTGTGATCCTCCTGCCTCAGCCTCCTGAGTCGCTGGGATGTCAGGCGTGTGGCACTGCGAGGGTGGGTGAGTTTGCTGAGTGCAGTGCTTATGGACGTGGATCCGTGTTGAGGAATGTGTCGCTGGGGGCTTTGTTGTTTTGCAAACATGAGGCACACCTACAGACTGGGACAGTGTCGCCAGCCACTGAGGCGGTGCCGTCTCCACACGTGGGGGTCGCAAGTGTCCCCCACGGCCTGGGGTCTCAAGTCCTCAGCGTGGCAGGTGTTTGCCCCACATCCCCGAGAACGTAGGAGCATGTCACACCCCCGAGTCCTCAGGAGACGGGAATTCTTCAAGTCCGTTTTGGGGGTGGCACGGTGTTTGCGGCGCCGGGGTGGAACCCAGGGCCTCACGCCGCTGTGCGAGCGCTCACCGCTGTTCTTGTGTGACCCGTCTTACAGAGGACCCTTGTTGCCTGAGACGTTGTTATGCTGCCCGGGACTGTGTGTGATTATATTGTATAAGTAACGATGGAAAAGATCTTTACTAAGCCAGAGGCAGTGGCACACGCCTGTAATCCCAGCTACTGTAGAGGCAGCCGATCACAAGCCTGGATAATTTAGAGAGAGCTGGCCTCAGAATAAAAAATAAGGGCGGAGGAAGTGGTAGAGCACCTGTGGGTTCCATCCCCAGAACCGCACAAAACTATCTTTATTTACATAGCAAAGTATGCATAAAGTACCATTAAAGGTGTGAGTTTTTGTACATCGTTAGTGATGTAAGGAGTACTGGTGACCATGTCCCTGTAGGACACAGGGTTTTGTGCACTTCCGGTTCAACTGTCTGTTTCCGCTGTCTGGGAGCTGGGTCCCTGTTCACATCCGCACCGGACACCACTTCAGATGGGACAGCTCCCACACTCAGGCTGCTGAGGTGAAGAGACAATGTCACACAGACTTTGTGAAAAAATCTTTTTGTGTTGTTCTCAGCCAGACTTGGAGTTTTTCTTGCAGTACAACCCAATCAGAAACTTATTAGGGACGGGCATGGTGGCGCACATCTGTAATGCCAGCACTCGGGAGGCTGAGGCAGGAGGATCGCCATGAGTTCAAAGCCAGCCTGGGCTACATAAGTAAGTTCAAGGCCAGCCTGAATTACATAGAGAGACCCTGTCACAAAAACAAAAACAAAAACAGCAACAAACCCCAAAGACCTTATTAGGTTTTCCTCTTTCTTTTTTTTTTTTTTTCCCGGTACCGGGAATCGAACCCACACCCTTGCGCTTGCCAGGCAGGTGCTGTGCCACTGAGCTAAATCCCCAGCCCCCTCCTCTTTCTTTCTTTTTTTTTGGTTTTTTGGTTTTTCTCCGGTACCGGGAACTGAACTCATGACCTTGTGCTTGCCAGGCAGGCGCTTTGCCACTGAGCTAAATCCCCAGGCCCTCTTTAAAAAAATCTCTTGTGTACCCAACAGTGATCTGAAGCATAAAAACATGACATTCAGGTGAAGCCCAGGAAAAAACATACAACTTTATTTGTGATTTTGAGGTCGGAAGAGAGCTACGCATTGCCCAGGAGGGAACTCTAAAGCGACAGATTGGCCCAGGGACAGCACAATAAGTTCCCACACTAGCTTCGTGACAGACACCGCCAACAAGTTTAAAGACAGAACAGAGCAAGAGCGCGGCGGCGCTGGAGAGTCATTATCTGTGACACGCAAAGTGTCCCTAAAAATCAATATGGAAAAGAAAAATAACCCAATAGAAAAGTAAGGCGTTTGCACAAGAAGAAATCTAAAGGTCAACGAAGATATGAGGGCAAAGCATGCCCTCTTCTAAATCAAACAAATAACACCCGAAGACAGCAGCGGGATAACATTTTTCATTTAGCAGATTGGCAAAGAAGGGAAAAATCTACACAGACATGGAGGATGCTGACGCTCACCCAGTGCTGAGCCGCAGCGGAGTGAGTCTCCCACCCGGGGTGGGAGTCTGGGCGGCCGCAGCGTTTCTAAGAGCAAGGGGCGAGAATCTGAAGTCCAACCCTGCAGACCCCGATCTTACCAACCGCGTGACAGACCGTGCAGATATACCAGCACCTGGGAAAATCAACGCGCCAATGGCATTTGCTGTGACAAAAAGTATTAGAAACAGCTCTGACGTCCATACATATGGAGGATGTTGGGGATGTAGGGGGAGCTGAGCTCATAAGAGCACAGAGGGTGTTTGGGAAATCTCTGTAACTTCCTCTTAATCTGTATTTTCTTTTACCTTATTTTATTTTATCTTATCTTTTCTTATTTGTTGGAGAAAGAGTCTACCTATGTAGCCTAGGCTGGCCTCAAATGCCTGGAGATCTTCCTGCCTCAGCCTCCCAAGTGCTGGGGTTGATTACAGGCGTGTATCACCACACCCTGCTAACTTCTTCTGAAATTTACAGAAAATCTAAAACTACTCTTTAAAAGACTCTTAAAAATCCAAGTTACAAGCCGGGCATGGTGGTACATCCCTGTAATCCCAGCACTCGGCAGGCTGAGGCTGGAGGATCCTTGCGTGTTCGAGACCAGCCTGGGCTACAAAGTGAGCTCAAAGCCAGCCTGAACTGCATAGCAGGACCCTGTCTCAAAAAACCCTGTATGTATACAGTATATGTTCATTCTGTAAGGTTTACGAATAGCATTGTTTGAATTGTTATAAGGACATATTTCTTTTATAATCTTAAAAGACAATAAAGTCTTTAAAATAAAATACAAACAGGTGATTTAAAAATAATGAAGATGCGGTTTATTTAATTATGTTTTATTTCTAGATGGTGGCTTTTGTGTCTTATCTTAAAAATCTTTGCCTAAAGCAGTGTTGGAAAGAGCTTCCCCTATGTTTTCTACTGGACTTTCCCAAGGTTTGGCTTTTATGTTTAGGTCTGTGATAACTGAGCATGTTGCGGGCTAAGGCCAGAGCCCTTCTCACTTGATGAGATTTAATCTTGGGCATCCTATGTTTACACAGCAGTCTGTGCTCCCCATTGAACTGGTTTGGTACCTTGGTAAAGGAAACCCATTGGCCACGTAAGTGTGAGCTCGCTTTTCTTTCGTGCTCATCTTAACTCCCATGTCACGCTGCCTTGATTCCTGTGGCTTTGTAGAAGATCCTGGCAGGGCGCGGTGGTTTTGCCTGTGATCCCAGCACTCAGGAGGCTGAGACAGGAGGATCGCAGAGAGCTTGAGGTCAGCCTGGGCTACATAGCAAGTTCAAGGCCAGCCTGGAAGACATAGCAAGACCCTGCGTCAAAAAAAACAAGATCCTGAAAGCAGACCATGTGCTCTTCCGACTAGTTCCTCTTCTGTATTTTTTTGGTTCTTATTGGCCCTTTTCCTCCCCAGATACATTGTAAGACACGTTTGCCAATTTCTCCCTTTAATGAAGCCTGCACTGTTTCTATTTGGCTGGAGTTGAGCGTATAGAGCAGTTTGAGGATCGCTGTCCCCTTAACATATTGGGTCTTTCTAGTCATAGGGCACATCCCCCACTTAGGGGCCTTTCTAATTTCTTCGTTTTTGTAGTTTTGAGTGTATAAACCTTGCACGTCGCTTGTTAAATTTCTTCCTAAGTATTTTATCTTTGATGATGTCATCAATTGAGTTATTTTAAAATTCCTTTTTCAGATTGTTTCTTCCCAGTATATAGAAGTATACTAGATGTCTTGGTTACTTTTCTCTCACTGCTGAGACAAAACACCCAATGCCCAAAATTAAGGAAGGAAAGGTTTATTTAGCTCACAGTCTGTGGAGGTCTCAGTCTAATCAGCTGGCTGCAAGGCTGGGTGGCAGGGTGCAGGGGCAACAGTGCAAGGTGACACAGGACAGCAAGAGCAAAAAGGGGGAGGAAGCAAGCCTCTTTCCCTCCTTACATGGTATGCAGCCTACCTACTCTGAGGGGGGTGGTCCTTTACACCCACAGCATCTCCAGGCCCTCCTCCTGCACCGGCTCAGGATGAATACAGAGTAAGGACCCTGGCCCACCACTGAGTCACTTAGTTACCCTCCTAAGCTTCTCAAATTGACACAGTGAACAACATCCCAGAGCGGTAAGGGCGTGTCCTCCTCACCCCAGGATGTAGAGCTGCTGTGTTACTTAGGTAAGCTTCTAGACTCCTCAAGTGGACATAATGTATCAGACATAACACCAGACTTTATAAGTTTTCTCCTGAAAACTTGTAATTCACTTATGGCTTCTGGCTCTGGTTCTTCACTCCCCTCCCCAACCCCCGGTTTGTACACTCCCACCTCAAGTGCCAGTGGAGATCGTTTTGTAAATCTCTCTCCTGTCTTTCCGCCGTTCATTTCCCTTTCTTGCTGTTTCACATCAGTGAGGATCTTGCAACAAATGTGAGCCGGCTTGGTGAGAACAGACGCCTGCCTCCATCTGACCCTAATTAGCTTAGAGTCTGTCACCAGAGTGGAGGCTACCTGGCCTTACTTGTAGACGTCCTCCCTCGAACTGAGTTCCTTCCCTTCTATTCCTGTTTTGCTTTTTTCACTGTGAGTCAGTGTTAAATCTTGTCAGTCTTCTCTGCATCTTTGAAGATGATCGCCTAGTTTTCCTCTCATCCTATCAATAATATAATGAATTAGACTGGTTGATATTGGATATTAAACCAACTTTGCATTCTCAGGATAAGCTCTACCTGGTAAAAAATGCTATCCTTTTTATATATTGGTGCATTTGACTCGTTAAAATTTTATTAAACATTTATTTTTGTTTAGACGGGGTCTTTCTATGTAACTCATGCTGGTCACGAACTTGCAGCAATCCTCCTGCCTCAGCTTCCCAACTGCTAGGATGACAGGTGTGCACTACCACACCTGGCCTTTAAAGACTTTTGCATCTATGCTCACGGGCCGTGTTGGTGCCAAGTTCTCTTCCTGTGATGCTTTCTGTGCATTTGGCATCCGTGTAACATTTCCCTCACAAATTTAGTTCAAACCTGTCCCTCCTCATCTGTTTTATGAAATAGTCCATGTCGAATGTATATTATTTTTTCTTAAATATTTTCTCTGTAGAAAGTGTTTGAATAACGAGTTTGGTTCTTTAGTTGATGTAGAGCTCTTCAAATTTTCTAGTGCTTTTGGGACAAGTTTTGGTAATTTCTTTCTTGTCCCTTTTGCCTAAATTGTCAAGTTTATTGACACAAAATTTCATATAAAAGTATCCTTGTAATTATGTAGCTTCTAGAGGGTCCCTAGTGATGTCCCCTTGCATTCTACACATTGTTGAGTGGGTCTTTTTTTCTTGATCAGTTTAGTCACAGGATTATTAATTTTATAGATCATGTCAAAGAACCAGGTTTTGTTTCTGTGATAGTTGATACATTGTGTCAACTTGAGAAGTTGAGAAGTTTAACTAAGTGAGGGGGGGGCAGGGTCCTCACTTTGTAACTATCCTGAGCCTGTGCAAGAGCAGGGCACAGAGGAGGTGTGCGTGTAAAGGACCCACCCTAGGTCGGGTAGCCTGCATACAATATAAAGGAGGAAAAGAGGCTCGTTTTCCCCTTGTTATACTCTTGTTGCTCTTGCTGTCTTCTGCCGCCTTGGACTGTTGCCCATGTGCCATGCCACCCTCCCTTGGAGCCAGTTGATTATAGATTGAAGCCTCTGCAAACTGTGAGCTAAATAAAATTTTTCTTCCTTAAGTTTGGGTATTGCGTATTTTGTCCCGGCAATGAAAGAAAAGTACCTAAGACAGTTTCATTGATCATTGATTTTTATCTGTTATTCTTCTATTTCCTTTTTTTTCTTTTCTTTTCTTTTTTTTTTGAGACAGGGTCTCACTATGTAGTCCAGGCTGGCCTTGAGCTCACAGTGATTCTCCTGCCTCAGCCACCCAAGTGCTAGGATTACAGACATATGCCATCACATCTATTCTTCTATTTTATTTTTAAAATAAAGCATTATTTTAAAATTTTAATTAAAATTTAATTTTAATTAATTTTCAATTAAATTTTGAATTAATAAATTAATTCAAAAACATTATGCTGGGGAATCAAAGTCAGACACAAGAGCTCACATACTATGTGGTTTCACATACACGAAATTCTAAAAGTGCAAGCATTCAGTGACAGAAACAGAGCCGTGGTCCCGGCAGGGGAAGGTACCAGCTGCAAAAGGCACAGGGGCAATTTGGGGATGATGGGGTTGTTATGGCCTTCATTATGGTGGAAGCTACAAAACCATATCCAATTAGCCAAATTCATCAAATAGCGCATGTAAGAGGAAAGAATAGTGAGTAATTGATACCTTAATGTAAAAAGTTACTTTGAAAATTTGGTTTTTTTGTCTTTTTGAGATAGAGTTTCACTACACAGTTCAGGCTGGCCTTGAACTCACTATGTGGCCCAGGCTGGCCTCAAATTCGCAGCAATCCTTCTGCCTCAGCCTCCCAAGTGCTGGAATTACAGGTATGTGCCATCACACCTGGCTTTGAAAACATTTTAAATATTCTAATATGACTAAATGTGTGCAGTACCCTAGTAAAAGGTTTGATTATTAAGGATTCAACAATATAAAAAGTGCAAGTTTCTAATAGAGCCAACAAAGTGCGTGACCACATACACTACAGACAAAGGGTGGTAGAAGGGGGAAAGACTGTGGTGGAGATCCAGAAATCAATGGATCAGCTGATCAACTGATCAGTCCAGGAGCAGAGATGACCATACTGGGGCTGAGGATTTAGCTCAGCGGCACAGCACCTGCCTAGTAAGCACAAGGTCATGAGTTCGATTCCTGGTACTGGAAAAAAAAAAAAAAAGTTGACCATATCACAGCACATTCTGCACCAGTGCTGCAGCCAATACGTCCACAACGAAACGCTGCAATCACTAACCCGGGAGGCCCTCGCGACTCTCCCCAAGGCACAGGGAGTCCGGCTGTGCTCACTGTGTGGCTTGTAGCATGTAGGTCTTCTCCCAAAAGGAAGAAATTAATAAAATTGTGGTACTATCCAGTTTCTTAAATCCAGTAAAAATAAATGTTTTTAAAGCCTAATAAAAGGGTCTTCCTTTTTCTTTTTTTTGTGGAGCTGGAAATGGAGCAAGGGCCCCATCAGGCTAGGCAAGCACTCTGCCCTGAGCTACCCCTGCAGCCCCTCCTTCCTTCTTAATATTTCAATTTTTTTTATCTGTTTAGTTCCCTTGCAGCACAGCATAGTTTGTTGGGTTTTGGGGAAGGAGGTAGGTGGGCTGGAGATGCACTGCTGACCCTGGCCCCGGCCCCGGCCCCAGCCCTCGCCTTCCCATGCACTGGAACCAGGTGCCTGGGAACATGTCCCCTCACCTGGCACAAAGAGCTTTTACTTTCTTTCCTTTCATGGGCCAGGGTGTCGCCATGTAGTTTAGGCTGGCCTGGGAACATGTCCCCTCACCTGGCACAAAGAGCTTTTACTTTCTTTCCTTTCATGGGCCAGGGTGTCGCCATGTAGTTTAGGCTGGCCTTGAACTCACTGGGTAGCCCAGGATGACCTTGAAATTGTGGCAATCCTCCTGCATCAGCCTCCTGAGTGCTGGGATTACAGGTGTGCGCCACTATGCCCAGGTGGTAGAGGAGCTTTGCAGAGGGTCCTCGTTTAAAGATCCCAAGGTGGGGACACTCTAGGACAAGCCGGCCCTGATATCACCATGAAGTGGCCCTGTAGGAGGGCAGCAAGAGGGCTGGTGCCCAGGGGAGGGGGTGGGAGGGGAGGAGCAGGGCCTCGGGAAGCCTCCTCCCCTCAGCAAAGGCTGTGGAGCCCACGCCCCCAGAATCACAACGTGGATCCTTGCTGGCTCCGCAGCCCCCAGGAAGCTCCTGAGCTCTCCCTGCACCACCTTCCCCACCATAGAGCCCTGCCCTGCATGTCAGCCTGCCCTGCGCCTGCACAGCCCCGCGGTGGCTGTGACACATCTGTCCCCCCTCCTCAGAGCACACAGCCTGCGTCCCTGAGGACCTGCCAGCTCCTGTGGGCTCCGGACAGTCTGGGCATCTGCAGGACGGAGCGACCAGCTCAGGGGCCCTGGGATGAGCCCACGGCGGGGGCGGGGCCGGGGAGCAGAGCTGAAGAACGAGCCGCTCTCCTGAGCACCTGGCCCCGAGCATCACACTTAAGCCCCACGGTGGCTTCTGAGTCGGGGGCTGCTTTGTGTACCTTCTGCAGATGGAGAAGCCAAGGCACAAAGAGGCTGAGGAATTTGCCCATAACGTCACTCAGCTCTAAAGAACAGAGTCAGAGGTGAACCTTGGTGTGAAGTGGGTGTCACAACCATGACACGCGTACCCCTCCCAGGTCTGATGACACCAACCCCTGACACCTCCGTCTCTGCCCAGGCGACAGCTTAGCAGGAGGCAGCAGCCAGGGACAGAGTCAACCCGTGCCGCAGGACAGCCAGGGACGAGACAGGCAGCCTGCAGAGGCCAGGGAGAGAAGTTCAGCTTTGAGTCCTGCTTCTGCCTTTCACTCTCATTTCACTAGCTGCTGCCTCAGTTTCCCTGTTGGTGTTGGCAGCTTTGTGTCCACTTGACCGGGTGCAGTCTCAGATTTCAGTCAAAGACAGTTCTAAGAGTTGCCATGAAACTGTTTTGTAGAGGTGATCAAAGAACCCTTAATTGGCTGGTGGGGATGTGCTGAATACCTTGTAATCCCAGTGCTTGGGAGGCTGAGGCAGGAGGATCACTGTGAGTATGAGGTGGCCTGGGCTATATAATGAGATCTGTCTCCAAAAAACCAATCAATAAATCAATAAACAAACAAACCAGGCCTGGTATGAATGGAGCCCTAGGCCGCTGTGCATTGTAACACATACCTGTAATGCCCTCGGTGGCCAGGTTCTGCTCAGAGGGTAAAGCCAGGGCTGTGTCCCCCCAGCAGTTGGCTCCCATGGGTCCTCCAAGCCACCTGTGGCAGCTCATGCTCGTGCTTGGGGAGAAGCTAAGGGAGTGATGCCTCCTGTCCCTCACTGCAGTATCACACAGGACACGCAGTGCCGTGGAGCTGTCTCAGCTGGGTATCACCTCTCGTGAAGACTTCCCTGGCCACCATCCCCAAGCGCAGCTTCTGGCCGGTGACAGGAGCCACTTAGAAGTGAGAAGTCTCAAACCTACACAAAAGCAGAGACCTCTGGTCCACCCGACAGAACAGCTTCCTCCCCGCAGAGGGCCACACTCTGACCCAGGAGCCAAGGACACGCCGCTCCACGTGCAGAGGGGCCGCAGATGGAAATGGGAGGACCACAGGGAGGACCTGGGGATGGAGCATCCGGGTCGTCCGGGCAGGCAACGTCATCACGTGAACACTTCCTGACTATGGAGCGGGGGGCATGGACGAGGGGCAGAGCTGAAGAGGCCAGGAGGCAGGTGTGAGGCTGATGCCAAAGAGGCAGGAAGCAGCCCCCCACACCCGGTGAGTGGACAGAATGAGCCGCTGGGCGGACAGAGAATGTGGTGTTACACACCCTGGAGCGCTGCTCTGCCATCAAGGAGAGACTTGAGAAAAACATCCCCACAGTCAAATTATTGCATTTTTGAAAATTAATAGCAATTCCTGAATTGTCATCCCGCAGCTTGACTGATGCAGGATCTCAATGCGATCTGTACATTTCCGGAATCAGCCTATTTGTTTGCTTCTTTCTCTCTTCCTTCCTTCCTTTCATTTTCTTTCTTCTTTTTGGGGGGGTAGTTTGAGATAGGGTCTTGCTTTGTATTCCAGACTTGAGTCATCTGTAGGAAAACAGATGCATCTGGAGACCTCAATGCTAAATGAAATAAATCAGACACACAGGCATAAAAATTGTGTGGTTTCTCTTATACAAGAAACCCAAAGTATAAACAAAGATCAAAACAGATAACAGGACGCAGGGAGATAGATTTTCTCAAAGGGGACGAGGATCAAGAGATGAGGGGGGAGGGAAAAAGGAATTAAGGTATGTTGTGTACCTGGCCCAACCTCCCACAGAGAATGCAAACATTATGTACTGCGAACAGGGACTGATAAAAACATTTTGGGGGAAAAAAAGCCTTTTTTAAAAAGTTAGCTAGGCATGGTGACACACACCTGTAATGCCAACGCTCGGGAAGCTGAAGCAGGAGGATCACTGCAAGTTTGAGGCCAGCCTGGGCTGCATAGCCTGAACTACATGGCAGGGCCCTGTCTCAAAAAACAAACAAACAAATGTAAAGTCAAAAATGTGTGCTGTGGGATGACGCCAGGTTGTGGTGATTGGCTACAGCATCAGTAGGAAACCATCTGCCGTGTACGCTAACCCGATACTGTCAGGGACCAGCATGCCAGTCTGTCCCGGTTGTTTAGGAAGATGAAGGCATCGAAAAACATCGCCACAGTCAAATTATTGCATTTTTGAAAATTAACAGCAATTCCTGAATTGTCATCCCGCAGCTTGACTGACGCAGGATCTCACTGCGATTTGTACATTTCTGGAATCAGCCTATCTGTCTGCTTCTTTCTCTCTCTTCCTTCCTTCCTTTCTTTCTTTTTCTTTCTTCCTTTTTTTGGGGGTAGTTTGAGATAGGGTCTTGCTTTGTATTCCAGGCTGGCCTTGAACTCTCAGCAATCCTCCTGCTTGATTCTTGTTTTCATTTGCCAGTTTTCAAAATAATGAGTTGGGGCACAGCACCGCCTGGCAGGCATGAGGTTGTGAGTTCGATTCCCAGTACCGGGGGGCGGGGGCGGGGCAGAAAAAAATGAGTTGGGCTCTTACCAACCCACCAGGGATGATCATTAAACTCTGCAAACCTACGGGCCAGTTATTAAAAACCAAATCATACCGATATAACATATTAAAAGCAAGGTTAGCAGACTCAAGATACATCTCTTCCTGTGTATCGTCTACGCTCCTGCAGCTGGCCGTGCCTCTCTGTCTGCAGCGGGCCCTTACACGACGGGACCCCTCTTCCCTGCTCCTCACAGTGTGACATCATGCCCCAAGCCCGGGGTCACTATGGACACTGGGAGACCGCAGATTACGGGCGGGGGTCCTGGGGGCGCACCCTGGGGGACGCGGTCTTGTCCACGGTCCCCTTCCCTTTGGTCCTCTGGTTCTCTGCTTCCCAGCCGTCGTGAGGTGAGCAACCTTCCTCCTCCAGGTCCTTCTGCCGTGCAGTCTCTGTGTCACCAAAGCAACGGAGCCTGCTCACCACGCACCGACGCCTGAGACACCGCGAGCCGGGCCAAAGCTGCCCTCCTTTAAGTTGTCCTCAGGCCTCTTGCGACAAGAATGAAAAGCTAACACAGAGCTTTTTCCACCCCGTGACAAATACCAAGGATGTGCTCCTACAGGAGGCAGATCTGTCCCCGCTCGGGATGCAGAGGTGTCACACAGCGGCCGCGGGCCCTTGCCACGTGCCGTGGTGGCCTGGCACATCATGGCAGGGGCGTGAGGGGAGGAGACCTGTGGGGACCATGTGTCCTGAGTGCATCTGTCTGTCCCTTCCTCTGTTGGCCCCTCTGTGCCCCAGCGCCCTGGCTCCCAAGGTGGGCTCCCTGGGGAACGGACTCCCCAAAGCCTCAAAATCAGCATCATGGGAGAGAACGAGGCTGAAGGAGCAGGCGGAGGGTGTTGGGCCACACTGCGGTCACAGCAGGGCTCGGCCAACCTCACGGTGCTGGGGTGGCCCTCAAAGGGGTCCCAGGTTGGTGCGCAAGGGCTGAGCCTTTCTACTCGCTGTCCCCAGCAGGGGGTCTGAACTTGGGTGCGGCCAGCTCAGGAGAGGTCTCTGCTGGGAGCCGTCCGCAGCTGTGTTCCCAGCACAGGGATGCATCGGGGCCTGGGGGGCCCGGGAGGATTGTCACAGTGCAGCTACACTCTCTGACCTGCCCAAAGCAGACACACCAGCCTCCCAGGCCTTTCCCCACGGCTGGCTCCGTTTCCCCAGAGCCTGCTGACATGTGCTCTGGGGGCACCGCCGTCACCTGGCTTAGCTCCCAAACTGTGGAATAACTATTAACAAGTGACTCTGGTGACAGCCAAGCCTCATGCCAGCCTGCCACCATCCACAGCTGTCCTGGGCGAGATGGCCCCTCTCTTCCCATGCCAGCTGGTGGGCCCCCACGGTCCCCCTCAGATGGTCATGGCCTGTGCCCTCCTCCTCAGTATCCTTTGCCTCCTTCGGGTGCTGAGTATCACCACGTGTGCCAAGGGGCTGCCTCCTGGCACCGCCCTGCATGGGGTTCAGTGCCAAGTGACAGAGCTCCCTCTGATGTATCTGGGGAGAGATAACCACACAGGCTCGAGAACAGCGCCTGGCGATGGTGGTGGCTCCTCTGAAGGCCCCACCTGCTCTGCCTGGTCTGTGGACTTCCCATGCCCAATGGGACAGCAGGACATGGGATCCCGGCACCTCCTCCTCTGCCTACCAGGGACTGTGTGCCTGGGACGGGCAGGCTGCTGCCAGGCGCTGTCGGTTGCCCCCTCACTCTCAGACTTCCTCCGGCTCTGCGGGAGGCCCAGCCGTGCCAGCCAACACGTGTGGCACAGCAGGCTGGGTTGCAAAACATATCCGGCATGGCAGTTGGTGAAAGGTTATGCAATCGCCACCAACTTACGGAAACCACCACGACATGGTCCCGGGCAGGAGAGGCGGCTGGCTTTGCCACCCTTGCCAAGGCTTGGACACCGTGTCAGGGATCTGAAGGTGGCACAGGCCGCTGTGGGGCGTCAAGAACTGGGACACATCTGCTCTGCAGTTGCCTGGGAGCACGCAACTCGTGACACCCCAGGGCGGCTGGCATCCTTTTCTCTGAGGGTCCCCTTCATATGCTGCAGCTCCCAGGAGCCATCAGCCCCACATGCCCCAAGGTCCTCCGTGAGGGGTCAGCCTTGGCTCGGGGACAGGGACGACCCGGTGAGAGGCTGCAGAGCCCAAGCCGAGGCGGCTCAGCCTGGAGAAGGCAGACCCAGGGGTCCAGTCCCATTCCTGAAGGCTCCACAGGGATGTCCCAGGCAGGAAAACAGGGGGCATTCAGGGACACAGGTGACAAACATGAGGCTGTGGCAAGGTCCCAGGGGGCAGGGTGCAGCTCCCCATCAGGCCATCCTGCTGTCAGAGAGCTCTGTGCATGGCAGGAGGACCTCTTGCCACAGGAGGAGCCCAAAGGTCATCCGGGCCCCCATCCTGGAGCGACCACTCACCTGTCACAGGTGCATCACCTTCCATTCCTGAACAGGTGCTTGGCAGTGGGGAGTTCTGCAGGTCAAACAGGGAACCAACCCCCAAGTCCCTCCTGCACCTCTGAACCCCTCCACAGCTCTGACCCGGAGGTTCTAGTTCAGCCAACCTGGAGCTGAGGCCCAGCTCTGCTCACCCCCACCCGTGCAGCTGGGATGGAGCTTCCCTTTCACCGGCTCTGGTCCCTCCTCCACGGATGACAAGAGGGGCAGGAAAGCCCCAGGTGCAGGCCTAGTGCTCAACAGCAGAAAGTTGCTGGGTGTGGTGGTGCAAGCCTGAAATCCCAGCACTTCTGGAGGCTGAGGCAGGAAGATGGCTGACTCAGCCTGAGCCCAGCCTGAGCCCAGCCTGAGCAACTTAGTGACTTAGGCTCATACTCAGAATCAAAAAGATAAAATGGCCTGGGGATGTAGCTCAGTGAGAAGGTCCTGGGCTCAATCCTTGGTACAAAAGAAGAAGGAAAGAAAGTGAGGAAGGAAGAGAAAAAGAGAGGAAGAGAGGAGAGGGAGGGGAGGGGAGATGTTCGGTTTGATCTGGAGCGCACTGCCAGCTGCTGCCATCCCGGGCTGCAGCCTCACACCCTGAGCTCACTGTCGCTGGGAATGCGACCTTCTCGGTCCTCTCTGGTGCCCTAAGTGTGCAAACGGAGCTGGCTGCGGAGGGGTTCTAGGTAACCATCGTGCGTGTCCTGGGGGGTTCTGCACCTCACTCCTGCACCTGACCGTCTCCCTGAGGCCCCGTGCGTGCTGGTGTACACAGATCCCTTCCGTCCTTGATGCGGTGCTGTTCAGGGAGCGCCACGGTCTCTACCTCTTCCTCCGTGAGTGGCACGAGGTTATCTCCGTGGCTTCTCTCTGCCACTAGTGGGAGTCTCCACTGCCTTTAAGTGTGTGGCTCCACAGGCTGCTCGAGAGAATTCCCGAAGACCCAGGGTCCCTGTCACACAGGACGGGCACTCGTCGTTGTCGTTGTAAAATAGATGCAGGCGGGTGGATGTCCGCAATAACACCACGGGCAAGCTCCAGGCCTTGTGCTGTGTGTGCTTCAATTGCCATCGTAAAATGCGAAGGAAGAAAAAAAAAAAAATGCGAAGGAAGGGCTGGGGGTGGAGCTCAGGGTGAGCACCTGCCCGGCACGTGCAAGCACGTGCAAGGCCCAGGCTTCCATGCCCATCACTGAAAGACAGACGCCCAGCACTGAAAGACAAACAAACAAGTAAAATTGCAAAAAGAATGAATGTTCTTTGTACACAAAAAAATAGACACCCTTGTGCCGTTTGATAGAGGCAAGTTCCTCCCCTTCCCCTCCCTCCTCTTCCTCCGGTTGTGAGCAGCTGGCACGCGTGCTTCCAGACCATGGGCTCTGCAATTACAGAGGTAGGAGTAAACGCAGACTTTTCCCCATGTAACTGATATATGGATAGATTTTTTTTAAAAAAATTTGATTTTCCACTTTCCTGGCATATCTTGGATGTCTTTTTGTGCCAGTATATTCATTTCTGGGTCTCCACTTTTATTTATTTTTTATTTTGGGGGGGTGGGTCTTCGCTTTTAATGGTTGCATAAAATGTTATTGTAAGAGACACCATAAGAAATTCACTCTGTCCTCATTGATGGACATTTGGGCTGTTCTCCATGTGTTGCTTTCATAAGTGAACCTTCAGTGAGTAGTCTCAAAATGCATCTTTGTTTGCTTTGAAAATACATTGAACTAACACAAATAAAACTAACCCTAGAAGCATTGAAAGACAGGTGTTAGAAGATAGGAATTTATTACCCTTGGGGAAGGGATACAAGGTGGGTTTCTGGGGTGAGAGCTGGGAATGCTCTGTGTCTTGACCTGGATAATAGTTACATGGATTTGTACAGATAGTGACAATTCACCAAAATGAACACTTGTGGGCTGGGGTGTCACTCGGTGGTACAGCATTTGCCTAGCTTGTGTGACGCCCAGGGTTCAATCCCCAGCACTGAGAGGAGGAGGAGGTACATTGGTGAGTTAGCTGTGCATTTCTCTATATATGTATAATACTACAACTTAACATTTTACTATAAATTTTACTTTCTTACAAAATGTGAGATATGATTAAAGTTTTATAACAAGTTAAATTATGGCTGGTGCAAAATGTAGATATTGAACACAGTTAAATAATTTGCTCACAGATATTGGGCAAACAATTAGAGAAGGCAGAGGATGGGATGGGAGTGAGTTAACCCAGGAGGTTTAATAGGTCCAGGGAGTTGAGAAAACTTTCTGAGAAGTGATGTTTCAGCTGAAACTGGAAGTACTATGAATCCTGCTCTGTCCTTTCTCTTGGTGTTCAATCATATCCTGTATTCTTGTCTGCCTGGTGACTTGTAATTGGTTGCCGTACATTGTCTCTGAAAAAGTGTAGAGACAATATAAGTTCTGGATGATATTATCTTTCTTCGGGAAGGATTTAAATTTACTTTTAGAAAACAGCTAGGCTAGAAACATTCCCAATCTTAGGTCATCCTAATCAAACCATGGAGATGATTTGAAACTAGGTGTCAGTTCCTATGAGGGATAGCTCACTTCTGGTTTGCTTTTGCTTGTTTTTTGTTTTTTGTTTTTTGAGGTCTTGTATGTTCTCTAGCCCAGTCTCAAACTGCTGGTATCAAACCATTCTTCTGCCTCAGCCTACCAAGTAGCTGGGACTACAGACACGCACTACTGTATGGCTTTGTTTGGTTTTTAATAACAGGTCTATTGAGACTTAATTCATATATCATATAATTCACTCATTCAAAGTGTGAAAGTCAGTGATGTTTAGTATATTTGCACATATATACAAATGTGACTATACTCAATTTTAGAATATTTTCATAGGTCAAAAAAAAACTCAAATCAGTTTTTTTCTTTTTTCTTTTTGGTCTTTTTTGAGACAGGTCTTGCTATGCAGTTCAGTATGACCTTGAGCTCACTTTGTAGCCCAGGCTGGCCTCGAACTCATGGCAATCCTTCTGCTTCAGCCTCCTGAGTGCTGAGATTACAGGGGTGCAACACCACGCCCAGCTAAGCCCAAATCAGTTGAACAAAGATGCTCATTGCAAAAGTCATAACTCAGGCCAAACCCTCAATCCCACTTCAAGTACTAATGCTCAAAACCCTCAGCACCCAGTTCTCTTGAGGCTGTGAACTCCTCACTGGCCCACTCCACTCTATGGAATGGATCTTGTCTTTTCTCTTTCAAATGAATCATTGACCCCATTGAAAAAAATAAAATAAACCCCATATTTTTGGCTAAGACTCCTCTTCACAGTGTCAGCTCTATACCTCCCGTTTCTATGCAACCACTACTCTATCATTTGTTGCTATAGTTTTGCTTATTCTGGAAACTTCATATAAAGGGAATCCTATTGTATGTGGTCTTTGGTGGCTGGCTTCTCTCACTGAGCATGTTTTCAAGGTTTATCCAGGTCATAGCATGTGTCAAACTTCATTCCTCTCTCTGACTGAATAACGCTCCCTTGCGTGGATATCCTGTGTCATTTGTCCACTCACTACTGGAGTTGTTTTTACCTTTTGGCGTTGCTGTCCGCATTTCTATAAGCATTTGTTCATCAGTTTTTCTGCGAACACATGTTTTTGTGTCCCCTGGGTAGATATCTAAGAGCAGACTTGCAGAATCAGAGGGAAAGCCTGTACTTATCCATTTCAAGAACTGCTGGTCTGTTTTCCAGAATGACTGCCCCAGCCACATCCCAGCTGCAGTATATGAAGGTTCTGGTTCCTTCTTCTCTTCACCAACACTTCACCAATACTACTACTAATAATAATAATAATTATTATTATTATTATTATTATTTTACATTCTTATTTTAGCCATCCTAGCAGATTGGAAACATTACTGTGTCTCATGGTTTTGACTCAAATTTCCCAGATGACTAAGGGTGCTGTTTATCTTTTTTTTTTTTTTTTTTTTTTTTTTTT
>NW_004955429.1:15274653-15290491 GCF_000276665.1 Chinchilla lanigera | reverse complement strand
TCCGGTACCGGGAACCGAACTCACGACCTTGCGCTTGCCAGGCAGGCACTTTTGCCGCTGAGCTAAATCCCCAGCCCCTATGCGAGTCTTTTGATAGATACATCTTGTACTCCTTGTCTACTACTGAGTCGTACAACTTCTTTACATATTTTCAGTACAAGTTCTTTGTCAGAGACATGATACTGTGAGTTGCTGTGTCACTTTCTTGATGGTTTCCTCAAAACACCAATGGTTTTAATTTGATGAAGTTTCACTTATCTGTATTTTCCTTGGTTGTTCATGTTTTGGAGTCACACCCGAGAACCTATTGCCAAATTCAAGATCTTTCATGTTTGTCCCTATGTTTCTTATAATAATTTTCTATTCTGAGTTTTTTTTTATTCTGAGTTTTACATTTAGGCCTTTGATTCATTTAATCTTATATTAAATGGAAGGTGAGGGTCTGTGATGGACTAACTAATGGGCAACTTATAACACTCAGCTGAACTGAATTAGCGTGGTGCTGGGTGTGGAGGGCCCAGCTGAGGAATTTGCAAACAGCATAAAAGGAGAACTGGAGGGGAAGAGGGTGTACTGTGTTTCTCCTGGAGAAGTTTGTCATGCTGGTTCTCCTGATATGAACTCAGCTATTCTCACCATCAGAGGAGCTCAGGTCCTCTCTGTTGCTAAGGATGGCTGCAGTTCTCTTCCGGGGAGCTCTGGTCCTTACCTTGAGCATCGCTTCCTGGCTCCAGTGCAGATCCCTCAGCCTGATGGCACAGATCCTTCATCCCACTGGTGCAGACTTTCTAGCTTCCACCCCTGGCCTTGGGCCTTCCCAGTGCAGATCCTTGATACAGACTTGCATGAGACATTGTCATGGGCTCTAGCTCTTCAGCTGGACTCATGCAGGACACTGCTGTGGGATCCAGGCCCTCAGCTGGATTCTTTGGGTCTCTAATGTGTGGTCAGATCTCCTGCACTCTTTTGTATTTGACTCTTTGGGTGAAAATTACAAAATAATCCTATAAATTATGTGTCATGTATTAAACCTTTTCCCTTGTAAACCCTGACAACAGGGTCCAACTTTTTTTTTTTTGACACGTGGCTATCCATTTGTCCCAGAACTATTTGTTGAAAAAACTATTCTTTCTCCACCTTTCTAGCATAATGAAAAATCAGTTGATTACAAATGCACAAGTTATACTCTGGTTTCTCTTCAGATCATATAAATCTTTCACTTTTTACAAATGCACGAGTTGACCAGGGATGTAGCTCAGCGGAACAACACCTGCCTGGCAAGTATGAGGTCCTGAGTTCGATTCCCAGTACCCCCACCAAAAAAAACCCCACAAAGAAAGAAAAAGTTTAAAAAAACAAATGCACAAGTTGGGTTTTCACTTCTAGTCCATCAGTCTTTATAGTAAGTTATAAAAATCACAAAGATGTGAGTTTTCTTTTGTTCTTCTTCTTCCATATTATTTTTTCTATTTTCCCTCTGAAATTCCATACGAACTTTAGAACTAGCTTTTTGATTTTTGCAAAGAAGCTCTTATGGTTTGTACTTAGGTGTCTCCCCAAAGCCTTGTGTGCTCATAAAAGATGGAATCATGGGGCGTGGTGGCTAAATGTGCACTTACCAGGTGGGGCCTGGTCAGAAGAGGTGGGCACCTGGGCGTGGTGGTGGACAGTATCTCCCTCCCAGCTCCTCTTTCTTTTGCTTCCTGACTGCCAGGACTTGAGCAGCTGTCCTCTGCCTGGGCCCCTCCACTGTGTTGTCTTCATTCCCTGGAGTTTGCTGACCATGAACTGTACTGTCAGACAAAGTATACTCTCCTCCTTTACATTGTGGGTGTCAGGGTTGTACCTGAGTGAGGAGAAAGTAACCAAGACAAAAGCCAAGTCTGATTCTAACAGAACTGTTGAATCTGTAGGCCATTTACTGGAATACTGTCACCGTTCTGTTTTGGTTTTGTTTTGTTGAGACAAGTTCTCACTATGTAGTTCACTATGTAACTGATGAACTCACCATTGCCCTCCTGCCTCAGACTCCCAAGTGCTGGGATTATAGGAGTGCACCATTATGCCCAGCAAGTCATCTTAACAATATTGTTGTTACATCCATGAACATGAAATGTCTTTCCGCTTATTTCAGTTTCTTTTAGCAATGTTTTATAATTTTCAGGGAATATGTTTTGTACTACTTTTATTAAAGTTATTGCTAGCCAGGCATGGTGGTGCACACCTGTAATCCCAGCACTCGGGAGGCTGAGGCAGGAGGATCCCTGTGGGTTAGAGGCCAGCCTGGCTACATAGTGAGTTCAAGCCCAGCCTAAACTACATAGCAAGACTCTGTCTCAAAAATAAATGAATAAATAAAATAATCGCTAAGGTTTTTTTTTTTGGTGCCTTGGAAATTGAATTGTTTTCTTACTTTCATTTTCAGATTGTTCGTTGCAAGTGTATAGAAATATGATTGATTTTTGTACCTGTACATGATATATCTTAGTTCTCTAATAGTTTTTTAGTGGTTTCATTAAAATTTTCTCTATACAATATTACATCATCTGTGAGCTAATTCACTTCTATCTTCCTGGTCTGGGTACCGTGTTTATATTTTAATCACTTAATTGTATGGCTCTGACATCTGGTATAATGTTGATTAAAAGTGGCAAGAGTGGACATCCTTGACTTTTCCTGATTTTATGGGTGTCTTAGTTATTTTTCTCATTGCTGGGGCAAAACACCCAACACCCACAAGTTTAAAGAGGAGAGATGGAACAAAAAATAAATAAAGGAGGAAAGGTTTATTTAGCTCATAATTCATAGAGGTTTCAGTTCATAATCGGCTGGCTCCAAGGCAGGGTGGCAAAGCAGAGGGGTCTCGCTGAGGAGAAACTGTTCCGTGGGCAGAAGGCCGCAAAGCAGTGAAGAAGCAAAACAGCAAGCAGCAAGCAACAAGTGACAAATAATGACAATAGCCCTCTTTCTGTCTCTTGTATCTTTTCTAGGCTCTTTGTTCTTATAGCACTCACACCCTTAAAGCTAGCATCGCATTGTGAATCAGTGCCAGCAGCACATCCTGGTCCTAGCAGCTCACACCCGAGATCCAGCCACCTCTGAAAAGCCCCACCTGTGACTGCATGAGGCTCTGGAGGAGGCCTCTGGACACAAGCCATGACAATGGGGAAGATATTTTGTCTTTTAGCGTTAAGTGTGATGTTAGCTGTGGGTTTTTCTAATTTAGGTTTATTTAAATTTTTTTCTATGATGAAGGTTCTTGGAGTTTTAAACAGCTTTTCTCTGATGCAGTAAGATGATTGTGTGTGCCCTGTCCTTCCTTCTACTGATATAACATATGCAAGTGATTGATTTTCTTTTGTCTTTTTGAGACAGGGTCTCACTACGCATTTCAGGCTGGCCTTGAGCTCACCTTGTAGCCCAGGCAGGTCTCAAACTCGCAACGATCCTCCTGCCTCAGCCTCCCAAGTGCTGGGATTACAGCGGTGTACCACCACCATTTTCAGATGTTAAAGCAAACCTGCATTCTTGGGATAAATCCCCTTTAATCATGATAGGTATATGGGGCCAGGGATATAGCTCAGTGGCACAGTGCCTGCCTGGCAAGCACAAGGTTGTGAGTTTGATTCCTGGTACCACACACACACACATACACACAAAGATAGATATATGGCTTTTTATATACACTCCTGGATCTAGTTTGCTAGTGTTTGGTTGGGAATTTTTTTTTTTTTTTTTTGTCTTTTTGAGACAGGGTCTCACTATGCAGTCCAGGCGAGTCTTGAACTCACTTTGGAGCCCAGGCTGACCTCAAACTCACAACAATCCTCCTGCCTCAGCCTCCCATGGTTTGGGATTTTTGCTTTCATATTCATAAGAGATATTGGCTAGTTTTTTTTTTTCCATATGATGTCTTTAGTTCTGGTATCAGGGCAGTGCTAGCATCACAGAAAGAATGAGTTGAGAATTGTTCCCACCACTACTGCTGCTGCTCCTCCTCTTCTTCCTCTTCCTCCCGCTCCTGCTCTTTTTTTTTTTTTCTTTTTTTGAAGCATTTATGAGAAAAAGTATTGATTCTTGAAATGTTTGAGAGACTTCATTGGTGAAGCCATCTAGCTCTGTGTGTGTGTGTGTGTGTGTGTGTGTGTTGTGTGTGTGTGTGTTAGATCCAGCCCAGGGCCTTGAACGTGCTGGGCAAGCAGTCTGAGCTACACCTCCACCTTCCAACAGTCTGATTTGTCTGACACTAGCACAGCTGATCCAGCCTCCTGATGGTTGATGTTTGTGTGATACAGATATTCCTCGTTCAGCAACATACCTGTTTAAGTACTTTCAGACTTATGACCTACCTTTTTTGGGTACAGTTCTGTACATCTTGTTTATAGATCTTGTGTCTTTTTTGTATAGCATACTTTGTTTTTATGGTACTATAATTTTTGCTGATTATACTGTACAATACAGTACTGTAGTTTTATATTCTGTTGTACATTACAGTACTGCATGTGAGAGTTATGCAAAGTCATCGGGCTAGAGTTTCCTTTGACCATTTCTTTGCCCTAAATATTGTCATGTGCATACTATGTACAGTTCTTCACGTAGTGACCAATTCATTTAACAACATCATCACAGGAATGGAACTCGGTCATTAAACAAGGAATTCTTTTTGTTTGTTTTTGTTTTTTTTTCTGGTATCGGGAATCGAACTCATGACCTCGTGCTTGCCAGGCAGGTGCTGTGGCACTGAGCTAAATCCCCAGCCCCTTAAACGAGGAATTCTGCAGATCTTTTTTACCCTTTTACTTTCAATTTACTTGTATCTTTGGCCTAAATTGCACATCCTTAAGCCATGTAAAATTGAATTTCTGCTTTTCTGGTGTGACAATCTCTAACTTTTGACTAGATTGTTTAATCCATTCATATTTAATGTTATTATTGATATGAGTAGGTTTATATCTGCTATTTAATTTTTTCATGTATCTCCTATTTGTCTTTCCCCCTTTCCTTTGCACTGAATGATTTCTCTAGTGTAGTATTCAAATTTATTTATACTCTTTTTACTATATCTTTTTTCCTAATACTGGTGACTGATTCTAGGATCTTCAAAATAAGAAACACCTCCAGTCCTTTTTTTATTTTTTAATTTTGAGGCAGGATCTCACTAAATTGCTAAATTGCTCAGGCTGAGCTCAAACTTGCCATCCTCCTGCCTCAGCCTCCTCAGTGCTGGGGTGACAGGCATGTCCCGCCGGGCCTGCGCCTCTGAATCTTTTCGAGGTATTTCCTTTGTGGTTGCTACAGGCTTACCATCATCTTCTGATTTACACTAACTCAATCCCAGGGAGATGTTATTCTCATGTAACTTCATTCATGTTCCCTTTTTGTGGTTTTATTGATACATCATAAGTTGCAGCCCAGCATTACACTGTTACATGTTACTTTCCATTTCACATCTCTTTCCGAGTCTCTGCATTTGTTTCTGTGGATTCAAGCTGCTAAGTATCTGGGTGCGTTTCCTTAACCCAGCTGGTTTCACTGTCCCCGGGGTGGAGAATCTACCACACTTGGATGCAGCCCAGGCAGACATCATTCACATCTTGCTTTGTGCAACTGCATGAGGAGCAACGAGGAGAACCATGGATTCGTATTTGACTTTCACTTTATGTTTTATGTTTACTCACAGTAAAGATAATTATCCTTCCAATAGGATTATTTTATAATTACTTCCCCCCCTCCCCCGGTACCGGGAATCGAACTCACGACCTCGCACTTGCCAGGCAGGCGCTGTGCCGCTGAGCTAAATCCTCAGCTCCTATAATTACTTTTATAGGTGTTGTTTTTTGTTGGTTTTGTGAGGATCTTAATCACCGTGTGGAGTGACCTCCTCTCAGCCTGAAGAAGTTCCACTAGTATTTCCTGTGAGGCAGACCTACTCGTAACAACTGCTCTCATTTTGCTTTCCCAAGAGTATCTATTTCTCCGTCATTTCTGGAGCACAGCTTCGCTGGGTGAGAATTCTCCACTGACGGTGTCCATCTTTGATGCTTTAAAAATGCTCCCACGGCCTCTTGGCCACCTCTGCTTCGGATGAGAACGGGGCTGCTGCTCTTTTTTATTTACTTCTTTTATTTTGAGATAGTCTCACTAAGCAGCTTAGGCTGGACTCAGACTTGTATCCTCCTGTCTCAGCCTCCCGAGTAACTGGAGTACAGATATGTACCACTGAGGCCTGTTCAGCTGTTAATCTTACTGTAGTTCCCTTGTAAGCGTGGCTTATTTTTCTCTTGCTTCTTTTGAAGCCGCCTTCTTCCCCTTGTTGAGCCCCGTGCTCTGAGGTCCTGGCTGTAGACCTGCGTATTTATTCCTGCTGGGTGCTACCCCACCAGTCCTCCTGTGCATATGTTGTGCTTGTGGCTCAAGCTTTGTTTCCTCTTTTTCATTTATTTTTTGTTTGTTTAGTTGCAGTTTTGGGAATCGAACCCAGGGCCTTCTTCACGCAGAGCCGGTGCTCTGCACTAAAGCGCATCCTCAGGCTTTCATTTGTGTTTTTCAAAATAATTTCTCTGTGGGTTTTTTTTTTTCTTTTCCTGTTTTGTTTTGCTTTGTTTTGTTTTGTTTTGTTTTTTGAGACAGAGTCTCACTTTGTAGACTGGGTGACTTCAAATTCATAGCCATCCTCCTGCCTCAGCCTCCCAAGGGCTGGGATCACAGGAGTGCGCCACCTTGCCTGGCTGTGCATGTTCCCTCTCTGAAGTGAGGTCCTCATCACTCCTTCCCTTGCTGCTCCAATCGTGGTTTTCCCTAGCTCTCGGATATGTTTCTAGCAACTACATCAAAGTCTTTGTTAGGTCAAAGCTGCGGCTCTAACAGTCACTTCCTGTTGCCTTTTCCCCTGGTTATGTGGGTCCCACTTTCGTGGCTCGTCCTATATCTCAATATTTTGGTTTTAAATTGAACTTTTTATTGCTGTTGTCTTTTTGAGACAGGGTCTCGCTGTGCAGTTCAGGCTGGCCTCGAGCTCGCTCTGTAGCCCAGGGTCATCTCGAACTTGCAACGATCCCCCTGCCTCAGCCTCCCAAGTGCTGGGATTACAGGTGTGTGCCACCACGCCCCGCAAAACTGAACATTTTAGAGACTACACTGTAGTGACTGGGACCTCGTCTCCGGCACCCCCCAGTGTGGTGTTGGGTTTGCCTGGTTTTCACTGAGTAGGTGATGAGTGATAGCAGTGAAGCCATCTCTTGCCTGCTGTTCCCCCAGGGACAGGGACTGCAGCAGCCAGAGGCTGCTGCCTGTCAGCTCCTAACTAGAGTGACATAAAACGCCCCAATCCGATTCAGGCCCCTTTGAAGGGACAGCGCATGATAAACACCTCCTCCCTTCCCCCTGTCCATCTGGCCTGGGCCCTGGCTTCTGGGAAGTCATCTCGAAGCTCCTGGACACTGCGTCTGGTAACCGGTCCTTGCAGCCTTGGGTGACAGTCGGTGAGGAAGGGTGTGGTGCAGGCGGCTATCCACACCCCAGGGAAGGGATGGCCACACTGGAGTGACCGTGACCAGCGGAGGGACTTGGGTAGGAGCCTGGGGTCAGTGATGTTCAACCCAGAGGCTGGAGTTAGCCGTGTGAGTGACGGGACGCCCACACCTGGGTAAGGGAGCCCCCGGAACGCCGAACCCCGAGTCCCATGTGGGCAGTGCCCCCCGCATATTGCCGCACGTGGTGTCCAGTGCTGACTCAGAGCACGGCCAGCCGCACGCTGCCCTCCCCTTCCTCTGACCTCACCGTGTCCGTCCAGGTCGTAAACCGTGGCTTCTCTGTCCTGGTGAGTCATCGGGACCCCTGCGCTGCCCTGAGGGAGGGTGGTCCGCGGACATCGTGTTCCTCCCGGCCCCGGCTCCCCAGCACCACACAGTTCCCGAGCCCAGGGCTGGAGACTTGCTCAGATGAGACGGACCCTCCTCTGTCTTTGTCCCCATTTTCCACCTACCACGCGGGCCTCGGGCTTCGCCTGTGTCTGCAGTGACCCGTCCTCCCGGCCCTTGGCCTCGCGCTCCACGCTGTGACTCAGAGCCGTGGGAGCGGAGTCGGGGCTCACGTCGAAGGGCTGCTTCTTGCTCTGAAAACTCTCTGGCCACACTGGTGCTGGGGTGGGGACACAGTGCGCCTCCTGCCCAGCGACACCCAGTTTTCAGAGCTGATTGGGCAGGGCCTGCAGGAGACCCAGGCGGGGGGAGCATCACCTGTCCCATAGTGGGCGTCCCGCCCCACGGGCTGGGAAGAGCAGCAGGGACCCCGGTTCTCGGCAGTGCCCTCCCTGGGGTGCAAGCAGCTCTGCCGCTCTGTTCCCCGTGGGGACATGGACCAGGGCGTGGCCTCAGCACTGGGAGCTGGAGCAGGAGACAATCTAAGGCTGGTTGGCCTTCACTGGGAGCTGGGGCCAGGGGAGTCCTGTGACCTTTGCCATCGGGATGGGTGAGGTCTGTGTCACTGCCCTGATCGGGTCTTGGCTGGAATACCACAGACTATTCTTGAGTTTCAGGTTTTCTTGAATAAATGTCTTCATTTTCTGTGTGCTCTGAGGACCATTTCCAGAGACTTAATTTATTTGATTTAATGCTTTGAGACAGTGTCTCTCTATGTAGTACAGGCTGGCCTTGAACTCACTTTGCAGCCTAGACTGGCCTTGAACTGATGGAAATCCTCCTGCCTCAGCCTCCTGAATGCAAGGATAATAGGTGTGCACCACTGTACCCAGCTTCCAGAGACTCCTTAAAATAGTTGTTTTAAGCATAATTATCATGGGCTGGAGTGTAGCTCAGTGGTAGAGCACTCACTGAGTATACACAAGGCCCTGGGTAACGTCTTGAGCACTATGAAAATTAATTAAAATGAAAACCATATTTTGGAGCAATTTTGGGGGAGTAGCGTCCACGGGGCTCCTCACCCTGCGAGGCAGATGTGGAAGCTCAGGTTTACTCTCACTTCCAGGGCGGCTCTGTGGGGTCTAAACCTGGGTCCTTTACCAAAGCCCCCCTTTCTTGGTGGTGTTCCCGATTTTCAGGTCCCCAGGTCCATGACAGTGGTGGGAACCACTCAGCCTACGGGGTCAGAAGCACCCTGGAGGAGGACATAGTGCCACTGCAGACAGCTGTCCTCTCCTGTCCCCCACCCTGCCACTCTTGAATATTTAGTCCAGATGATCTGGTTATCTCAGAGGAGTATTAGTCAGGAAGACGAACTCTGCCCTCAACGGAAGCTGGCAGTGGGGACGAAGAGGGTGGGGACAGTGGAATTAACAGGTGTGGGGGGGACCAAGAACCTGTGCGAATTCAGGGTCACAGGCTGAGCAAGGGGAACAGGATGCAGGGAGGTGTGGACACCTGATGGCTCCATGGCTATTCTGCAGGGGCACGGGATGAGGGGTAGCAGTGTCACATCCCGAGGTTCTGCCTGCTGCCCTTGTGCCCAGGGAGTAGGGTGGGGACTCAGATGGCACGGAAGGAGAACTGAGCCATGGGGTGAGAGGGACTAGCAAGGAGCTGGCACCAGGGAAGGGGCAGCCAGGACACCCCAAGGATCCAGGAGGGGTCAAAGGGTAGAGATCAAAGCAGGGGGTGGCCCTGGTGGAGGACGGAGGACTTTCCAAAGTTTTAGTGACAAGGGGCAGAATCGGGTTGCAGGTAGAGGGAAGGAGCAGGGGCCGGGGTGAGGACAGCCCCAAGGGTTCTCCTGCCACCGCTGCCACCTGCAGAGGCCCTGCAGAGGCTTTGCAGCATGAATACCAGAATCCTCCGGAACCTCGTCCATCTGTGCAGGAAGCGCCCAACACCCTCGACCATCCGGCTCTGCCTCAGGCCCAGCATGACATTTGTGGTGGGTTTTCTGGAAGCTTTTTGGTTTTGTTTTTCTGTTTTGTTTTTTGCAGTGCTGGTTGGTGGAACCCAGGGCCTTACACATGCTAAGTAAGTGTCCCACCTCTGAGCTGTTTCCTCAGCCCCTTGGGGTGCTTTATTCATTTATTTACTTTATTATATAGTTATCTGTTTAATCTTGTGGTACTGGGCATTGAACCCAGGGCCTCTGAACTGAGTTGCATCTCCAATCCCTTTTAAAATTTTTTTAAAACTCTGAGATAGGGTCTGGCTAAATCAGAAAGATATCTGAACTGAGCACAAACTTGCAATCCTCCTGCCTCAGCCTCCCAGAGTGCCCACATTATAGGTGTGCACCACCACGTCCTGCACTTGTGGTTGTTTTCAAATGTGGGTAAAAGTTCTTAACATTTGTTCCCTTTGTCCCCCTTGAGTCTAGGCAAGTTCTTGGCCAGTTCTCTCACTATAGCATGGTGGAAGTCATGCCACGTCACCCTCAAGGCTAGGTCATAAAAGGTCATGCAGCTTCTGCCTTGCACAATGCTTCTGAATTCATCCCTACTCTGTATGTCCCTACCTCTGTTCTTTTCATTACCATGTAGTATTTCACTATATGGATATGCCACAGTTGTGCTTTCACCAACTGGCAGACATTGTCTTGTTTTCCAGTTAGGTCAATTACAAATAGAGCTTTTGTAACTGCTGTAGCCTGAGGTTTTATATAGACATATATGTTCTTGTTTTGGGTAAATTCCTAGGAATGGGATGTGCCCTTTCTTTGCCCTTCTTTTTACCCTGATACCTGACATGTGGATGTGATGTCTGGAGCTCTTGCTGCCATCTTGGGCCATTTGATGTCAGCAATGCACTGAATCAGAAGGATCCTGGGTCTCTAACCCTGCAGAAATCCATAGTAGCTACAGATGACCTTCCTTAGAACTTCTCAAGTCAAAGGTGTACACGTTCATCTTCATTTTTTTTTTTTTTTTTTGAGACAAGGTCTCATTGTGTAGTTGAGGCTGGCCTCAAACTCATAGCAATCCTCCTGCCTCAGCTTCCCAAGTGCTGGGATTACAGGTGTGTGCCACCACACCCAGCAATCTTCACCCTTTAAAAACACCATTATTGGGGGATTTTTTTCTACTTGCAGAAAATCTCATTTTAACTATATGCCACCCAGAAAAATCCTTTTAGGGAGTGGAATAAGCATAAACTACCTAGAGTGAGTTTTAGTTGCTGGCAGATGAGAGCCCTGATGGGAAGCTTCCCTGTGTCACTGCAGAGGTGGCATCTTGGCACTGAAGCCACAGCAGCCAGCTTATGACCGTGAACGTGCTGATGACTGGCACCCAGGTGCTTGGTGGCACTTGTGAGCCACTGACTTAGCCAACGGGAGAAGCGCCCTATCTTCTGGGCTCCACAAGATGCAAGGAAACAAGCACCCTCTTAACAAAGTGACAAGTCACCTGTCACTTGCAATGTACGGAAACCACCTTACCCCTTCCTCCCAAAGGCCGCTTCACCTAGCATCCAGCACCGCACAGCCGATTTCCCCCACAGCCACTCATTGGCGTTGACCGCTCTCCCGATCACAAACCTCTTTCCTGCACCTTGCCTGTCTCAGAAAATCCTCACAAGTCCCATCATTTAGGACACTGAAAATCCCCATTTCACAAGTAGGGAGCCCCAGGCCAGGCAAAGTAATGACTTAACCAAAGTCCCTAGCAGGTAAGTAGCAGTGCTCTGCCTGTCCGCCCAGGCCTGTGACATCCACCCCGAGTGCCTGGTCTGGATCTCAGCTGCCTTTGTCTTGAACTTTACGCCATGGATACAGGGGTTTTGTTGTCTTGCCCACTCTTGGCACGCACACTGTGCCTTTGCTCAAACATTGCTATTGCCTGCTAAACCCTTTCCCATCTCCACCTTCACAGATCTTCTGAATCCAAAGTGAGTCCAGGCATCCCTCCAAGTAGAAGAAACAGCCACTCTGGGTCTCGGTGATTGGATCACGAGGGAACATGTGACATGGCTGGACCAATCAGAGTAAACCCCAGGACTTCTGGGAAAATAAGAAGTCCTTTTTCCTACAGGTGGGTCAGCTGGGAAGATGAGGGTGCTGTGGGCTTCTGGGGTACCCTGCAGGAAGCCCACCCAGAAGAGCACAGAGAGAGAGCAATGGAGAGTGCTCTTCATGATGTTGTCTCTGACTAGTGCCTTATACTTCCCAGTTCTGTCAGCCATGACCACCTCATCTTTGTGTAAGCATTTGAATTGCAATTCTGGTGCTGGCAATCAAGATCCTAACTAATAAAAGCCCCTAATTTATAATATAACACCTTTCTTTATTGTTTTTTCAAAAATTAATATGGTGCATTTTTCACAAGCCACATGTTGGCCATGGTCAACTTCCCAGTCTGGGGAAGAAGACAGATGTCACCAAAGAAGAAAAAGTTAACATGAGGCTAGAAATGTGGAGTGTGCTCTAGAGCGGCTGGCCAGTGCCGTGAGAGTACCCAGGGGACCCGCTCTCTGTCAGATCCTGGCCTTGATCCAGGATCTGGCTGGAAACAGCACAACATAGGACGTATTTAGAATTCTCATCTCCTCCCTGAGAGCCATGAGAACCCACTGCTTTGGGGTGATGGTTTTTAAATGTTCAATTTTTACTTCCAGACCTCCTCCAACCCTTCTTTTACCTCCTCTCCCACTCAAGGCATCAGCCATTTCTGATCATTTGCACACCCAAGTCCTTCCACCTAGCTCCTCTGCCAGCTCCTAAGGCTTTGTCTTTGGCCACACAGTCACCTCCATGTTTGTATTCCAGCCCACAGGAAGAAGAGGAATTCTGGGCCTGGCACTGGTCACTTCTCCTGGAATCCCATTGGTCTGATCTTAGTCATGTGATCCTCCCTAAATGCAAGGAAGGCTGGGAAATGTAGTCCTTTGCTAGGTGAGGGCCTGAGTTTGAGTGTGCCTTGGCAAAATTCATGTCTTAGAACATGGTTTGAATGTGTGTATCTTGAAAGTTCATATCTTGGAATTGAACCTCAAGGTGATAGTATTTAGAGGTGAGGCCTTTGGGAGACAGCTAGGCCAAGAGGGTTCCACCCCTGTGAATGAGATTAGTGTCCTTCTAAAAGGACTAAAGGAAGTAAGTTCAACCTTTTGGTCCTTCTGCTATGTGAACATGGAATCAATGCTGCTAACCTGCTAGGCCTTCCGTCATGGACTTCTAGCATCCAGAACTGTAACAAGTCCCTGACTTTACTTATAAATTCCTCCATCTGAGACATTGTGTTATAGCAGCAGGAATAGACAAAGACAATGGCCATGTTCCAAACTGAAATTTGGGCTATCTTATAACTTTCTAGTGCAATGTATCTTGGTTCATGAACTTAACTGGTTCTGTGATTCTGGGAAAGATGGCCAGGTTCACGTTTGTGCAAGAAAGATGCCCACGGTTATGTCTGTCACCAGGTGCAGAGTTTGCAAACAAAAGTGAAATTCTGCCAAATGCTTCTGTTTCTGAACCAAACTGTTCACAAACAAAAGCGCTGGTGAACCAAGGCACCACTGTATTGTTCAAGACACACTCCACATACCATGTATTCACATGGTGTAAGAGCCTACGGTTTTCTCACCGTGACCCACACATCAATACCTCACACTCTGCCCTTTTTATTCACAGTAACAGCTTCAGGGAGATGAGATGTACATATCACTTTTTCACACTTTTTATAGCCAAAAAATGTTGCACTGCGAAACTGTGTCACACTTCTCTATTCACAGGCCTGTGTGTGGACATTCAGTTGTCCACACTGACATCTGATATATCAGCTTTTGTTTTTTCCCACAGTACTAAGGATTGAACCCAGAGCCTTTTCACTGAGATACATCCCAAGCCCTTATTTTATTTTGAGGCAGGATCTTGCTAAGTCGCTAAGTTACCTACCCTGGGCTCAAACTTGCAATTCTCCTGCCTCAGCTTCCCAGAGAGGCGCCGCCACACCCAGCTGATAGAAGCTTTGTTTGTGTGGACCTGTTTCATCCTCTTTGGAGGCGAGGGGCCACCTTCTGTTGCTTCCTTGACCCAGTTTACTGCCTCACACTCAGTGTTTTAACACCACACTCTGGCTTTGCTCAGAGATCCATGGATCCACCGAGGAGGCGTGGTCAGGGTGGGCACCACTAACGTCTGCTGAGCTGTCTCCAGTGCCTGTGTTCAGCTGTCACTGGAGGACCTGAGACAGCCTCATCCCATATCTGGCAGGGGATGGCCGTTGGCCAGAGCTACAAGGTCCCAGCCATGGTGGCCCTCATCATCCGGCGGGACGGCCTGGGAACAGAAAGAAGGGATGAATAAGTGCTGCATGCACAGACCTTTCAAGCTTAGGCTTGGGTCACTTTGGCCACCATCATATAATGTGAGTCACAAGTCCCAAACCCCAACACCGAGTGTGGAGAAAGAGATCCTACCTGGGAAGAGCTGCAGCAGGCACGGCCACCTCTGCCAGCTGCTCAGGGGCACCTTGTAAAGTGGGATTGCTCACTGTCATCGCAGTGCAGCGGGAAGTGTCATGGCTTGGATCTGAGATGTCCCCAGGGTCTAAAAGCCTGGCCACCAGTCTGTGGCACCACTGAGAGGTGGGGAAACTTTCAGGAGGAAAGGCCTGGTGTGAGGAGGTTATGTCACTGGGCCACACAATGAAGGGGACATTGGGACCTCACCTCCTCATACTTCCTGGCCACCGTGGGTAAAGTTTCCTCCCCCAATATAATGCTCTGAGCTGCTGTAGGCCCAAAAGGATGGAGCCAAGTGACCCTGGACTGAACCTCTGGAGCCATAAGCCAGGTTAAACCTTTCCCCGCTAGAAATTACCTCAGGTATTTTGTCGCAGCAGTGGAAGGAACACTGAAGAACACAGATACGACACAGACTGTCAAAGTTCATGCTCCCCTCTGTGATGTCACAGAGAGCTCTGGTCCAGCAGGTCTGGCCCTGTGGCCCTCACCCCAGGGATGGCAGACAAGTGGCAGAACAATCAACCACTCGAATCCAGTGCCTTGGCTGCAATGGCATCCAGCAGGGTACTTTCTAGTCTCCAGCCTCTGCAGGACAGGCGGCACCCCAGACAGTGGTGACACGTGTCCTGTCTGACAGGGTGGGGAGAGAGGTGAACCCACAGCAACAGCAGGGAAGATGAAGCAGGAGTTCTTGGCGCCCAGAAACCATGTTCTCAGAGCCTCTTGCCATGGGAACGCTCAGGCCGGCCATCACTGCGGAGCAAGGTGTCTGTGCGCCTCAGGCACAGCCTGCCCAGACCAGAGCCCGCAGCAACCACACACGCTCAGGGCTGTGTCCTGCATCCCAGAGAAACTGCCTTGCCTGATCCTCACAGCCACCCCAGAAAGGAAGGGGTGGCTCAGCCAGGGGAAGTCACACACCGGGGTCACCCACAGGATGACAGACCAGGGCTTAGGATCTGAGTGGGAGGGAACACGTCCCACAGCGGCACAGCTGTCTTGGCCATCAACTTCCAAGATGCACAGTCCCTAGACCGCAGGCCAGAATGTCAGAATGCCCGCCAGGCGCCAAGACCATTTCTGCAATTCCCTGCAGGCCTGGAGTGCCTGCGGGTCTGTACCTGGCTCTCCTGTCCAGACCCCACTCTGCTTGCACAAACTCATCACCAAGGGCCACGGCTGAGCATCTCACTCCCAGCTTGCGTGTGACCACCAAGGGCACATGGGCCGGAGGCTCGGTCCTTGATATGGCAGCACTGAGAGGTGGGGGCCTTTAAGAAGTGGGGCACATAACCAGGCGTGGTGGCACACGCCTGTGATCCCAGCACTCGGGAGTCTGAGGCAGGAGGATCACAGCAAGTCTGAGACCAGCCTGTGCTACAAAGTGAGCTCAAGGCCAGCCTGAACTGCATAGTGAGACCTTGTCTCAAAAAGAGAGAAAAAAA
>NW_004955429.1:15254285-15274553 GCF_000276665.1 Chinchilla lanigera | reverse complement strand
AAGTGGTGACTTTTATTATGCACATTTTATCACAATCTCATGAGTTTGGTCCCGCATAGTGAGACCTTGTCTCAAAAATAAAAAAAAAAAAAAAAAAAAAAGGGAGGGGGGCACAGGTGGAGAGGTAATGGGGCGTGGCTCACAGAGGCAGCAACACGGCTATTGTGCAGTGAGCTGGTGTTCTCAGGATGGCTTGTCATGCTGGTGCGAGCCTGGCTGCTCGGTCTCCCTGGCTTCTGGTCTTGCATGTGGTCTCCCACTGTGATGTCATCTGCCACAAGGCCAGGCAGAGGGGCCACCAGAAACCATGAGATGAGCAAACCTCTTTCTTTTATGAAGTTTCCAGCCAAAGGTATTTTGTTATAGCAACAGAAAATGGCTCAAGACACTGGCTGAGAAAGACACGTCTTTTCCTCTCACTTCTTGGAGGAAAAATGCATATGTGATTGGTGGGAAGAGAGCTCTGTACTACAGCCAGGCACCCCTAAAGACAGCAGTATAAACATGAGGGACATCAGCTCCTCCCTTCTACAGCCCCTTTCTTCAGAGAACAGTCTCCCCAGGGGAATTCCTTCGGATGTTCTGGGAGGGTTGGCAGCCACCAGAGTATGTCCGAAGCCCACGCCTGGACACTTGGAGTCGCTGCAGGGGTCAGGGATCGGAACAGAACCCAGTCCAAGGCAGGCCTCAGCCAGCTGTTGACTCTTTTCTGGGCCTGATGGGAAAGAACAGCTGTCTTTTGACTGGAATTCCAAACAGGTCAGGTAGCAGCCTGTGGCTTGGGAATGCTCCTGCTAGCATAGACGGAAGCCACTGGAGGCCCTGGAGCCAGCCATGCCTGAAGCTGGTGTGGTTTCCAATTTCAGAAGCCAATCATTTCTCTCATGAGTTTCTGTCGCATGCACTCCAGTGAGCCTGTTGGGAACAGTTTGTAAATGCCAAGTCAGGGTCCTGCTTGTTGTGCTAGGCATAAACTTTGCCCTTTTCTAGTTAAGGAAACAAAAACCCCTGCATGCTCCACCCATCACTCAGCCATTCTAGACCCTCCCAGCCCTCCCCACCTTGTGATACTAACACCTGGTACCCTGAGGAGCTCCTCAGCAGCCCGGGTCAGCCCCCAACTCCCCAAGCACCCCCCTTCCTTCTCCCTCTAAGGAGGTCAGGGTGAGGTAATGAGCAGAAGGTAGGTGAAAGTCTCCAGACTTGGTGGATAATGCAATCTCATAGGAAAACAGAAACAAAAACCAAGTTGGGCGTGGCAGGACAGGCCCGCAATTGCAGTTTACCCAGGAGGCTGAGGCAGGAGGATCACAAGTTCAAGCCCAGCCTGGGCAATTTACCAAGACTTTGTCTCAAAATTTAAAAATAAAGAGGGCTGGGGGTGGAGCTCAGTGATAGGGTCCCCTGGGTCGGTTCCCCTGTACAACAAAAAAGGGAAAAAAACCTTCTGAACCCGAAGCCCAAGGTTCATATGCTTATAAACAGCTTGCTTTGCAGCACCGCATTTTCCGCTGTACTCAAACCCCGCTGACTCGTTTTTAGGCAGATGTTTAAGTAGAAACCTCGTGTTCTCTTGCCCTGTCCCTCGGGGTCGCCCGGCGTGGTGGGCCCTGGGCGCCCCCTCCCACCCCAGTTGTTTTTCAAACTCTCAGGACAGTGAGTGAAAGGCGGCCAGCCGGCCTGCCTGCCCGGAGGGCCGGTGAGTCACCCGGGGAACCGCGCTGGGCTGGGGGCAGGGCAGGGGGCCGGTTTCCAGGAAGGGCTCGGCAGGAAGCCAGGCAGGAAGGGGCCGGGGACTTTCTGGAAGGGCGGGCTGCCGAGGCCGGGCAGGCCAGCCGGGGCGTCCCCTTCCAGACACGGGGACCCCTCGCACTCCTTGGCACATGCCAGCCAGGGGGCGGGTGGTGTTGAGGCCAGGCAGAGAGATGGCCTCCGGGAGGGTGGCCGTGGACCCAGAGGACAGCGGGGAGAGCCTAGCGGAGATGACCGCTTCCGGCTGGAGAGGGGCAGGGCCATTGCGTCATCAGCACTGCGAGCCCGGAATGGTCTCGGAGGGGGCAGGGACAGGCCTCAGAGGGCTTTACCCGGCCTAGATCGGGTTGGGAAGATCGCTGGGCAGAGAATCCCGCACTGCGGTGGAATGCCCCGCAGTGAGATGACCATGGCCTGGCCACTCCAGGGGGTCCCCCAGATTCCTGTGCCCGCTCCTCCCGTTAGCTAAGTCACAGGACAGAAGCGGCACAAATGATGCCCTGGCAGCCTGGGTACAGCCTCTCACGCTGCCCAGTGTTGGGGACCCGGGCACTTCCTGCCTTGTTTCTTTGCTGTCTTGTGTGGTCCCAGATTGCTCACCCACAGGGCAGGAGGACAGAAAGGGTACAAACTCGTGACGTGTCAGGCCACCCCTGCCCAAGGGATGCTGACGGCCTCTCACAGAGTGACTCTTCCCATGGCCGAGAGGGGACAGAAGATCTCAGTGGGTGGCCGGCATCCGCCCATGAATCTGGGAGTCCTGAACTCCGCAGGAACAAGCCCCTCTCACTGGCCAGGGTCCCCCAGTCAAAGCTTACATTAGAGTGCCATGTGCCCAGGGTCCTGCTGCCCCTGGTGTAGCCCGCTGGGGTCCGGATGTAGCTCATCTTATCCCCTAGAGGCACAGTGCCCGGAGCCTGAGAGCAGCGAGAGAAAGGGCTCGCAGGGCCCCGCCGCCACCTGCGCGTGAGGCGGTTCTCAGGGGATGAGGAGCAGCCCCGCCCACTCAGCTCCTGGCTGCCCAGCCTGAGGTGCCCTCTTGCTCCCTCTGACGCTCCTGCCATTGCCATTTGCAGGAGGATGCCCCTGGGGGTGGGCCTACCACAGAGCCCCCTCGAGACCGTCTGTTCTTGGCACCTCCAGAACTGTGAGCTAAATAAACCCTTCTTCCCAAGTAGCTCATGGTAGGTGTTCTGTGAGGGCCCACCAGACCTACGGCCTCCTGGCCCCTGCCCTGGTCCTCCTGTGCCAGCCCAGAGCACCAGCAGCCCTCAGGACAGACTTGCACTTCCTTCCCATCTCGGCTTCGAGGTGGAGTGGTCCATAGCCCACCTGCCCACAGATTAATCAGTGGGTGCCTGCCGAGCTCCTCCACAGGCCCTGGCCTCACATGGGGGTTCTGACCTGCACCTGCAGATCCCGGGCCCCATCCTGCAGCGACTGCGCCAGGTCCAGAAGCCATCCCTGCTTGCCTAGCAGATTTGAACCGGGGGTAACAAGGGCCCTGGACAAATGGGGACGTTTGTCACATAGTCAGAAGAGCTTTACAGAGATTGGCAGCAAGGGAGAAGAAAACAGCCAGGGGACCGGAGCAACCAGCTCCTGTGACAATGTCCCGGTGCCTGGATCCACCCACACCTGCAGCAGGAGCTGCCCCAGAACACAGTTTCCACTTGGGCCCATTAGAAGCTGGTGTTCGGCCCTTTGCCGCCCACTCACGCTGTGACAGAGATAGGATGACAGGGTGCAGGAGGGAGGGGAGCAGAGGGGCGGGGCGCCGTCCAGCCCAGAGCAGCCTCCCCTCCTCCCCCTCCGCCCCTTCCGTCTCCTCCCTCCCGCAGTGACCCAGCGCACTGACATCACTGAAGTGCAAGTTCCAGAGGGAAACAGGAACTTCTGTCCCTCAGGCCAAGCGCTCCCATCTGTTAGAGCCATCTAGAGCCATCGGGCTGGTGGTGGTGGCCAGGGAGACAGGTGGAGCCCAGGCCAGTTCTGACCGATGCAGGAAGAAGGCATGTGCGTGTGCGTGTGCTCCTGTGTATGTGGGGGGGGGGGATTGGGCGGGAGGCAGTTCCTGAGTCCTTGTTTATTCTGAACAAGGACTGCCACATCCAGGTCAGCAGCCACAATCCCGGGTACCACATGTCCCATTCAGGGCACAGGGCAGAGTCCTCATTGCTCCAGCTGCTCTCCAGGCCACTCCAGCTGGTGCCCTAAGAGGTGACTCTTTACATGTTTAGCCAGGTGTGGGTGCGTGCCTGCACTTGGGAGGCTGAGGCAGAAGGATCACTGCAAGTTCAAGGCCAGCCTGGGCTATACACCATATATAGTTTTTTTGCGGTGCTGGAGATGGAACCCAAGGCCTCAAGCCTACAAGGCCTTACCACTGAGCCCCAATATTTTTACAACTTCTTCCTTGAAAATCTTCATACCTGCAAGGATGCAGAGTTCCTGCCATCCAGCAGGAAGGTGGGGACACCAGAGGTCAAAATGGAGCTGCCCATAAGGGCCATGGGGAGCAAGGACAGAGGCAGCTTGGGTAGGGTATGCAGGCGATAGGAGGACCATCATGGGGCAATCCTAGCTGGGAATGCCTCAGGGCAAGAGGGCGGCAGCCCCTTCCCCCTGCACAGGCTGGGTGCAGTGAAGACGCAGGTCTCACGGGGAGCTGGGCCTTGTCAGTGACCACACGGGAACATGTGACGGGGCCCGAGCCCACACTGGGGTCAGGACCCGGGTCCTCAGGCTCTGTCCCGGTCTTCCAGCGCCCTTCCCTTGCACACAGGATGGGAGACTTAAAAACTACATTTCCCAGAGGAGTCTGCGCCTGGGGTTTGGTCCCGGCCAATCAGCTGCTTTGGGTCCCAGGGTCTTCAGCCGGCTGGGGGCGTGGCCTGGAAGGGTGGGCGTGGCCACGAGGAGGAGGGCCTCTGTGAGCAACCAATGAATCTGTGAGCAGCGCCAACCCTTTCTCTTTGTAAGGTAATTTGTTTGTTTGTTTGTTTTTGTCTTTTTGAAACAGGGTCTCACTATGCAGTTCAGGCTGGCCTTGAGCTCACTTTGTAGCCCAGGCAGGTCTTGAACTCACAACGATCCTCCTGCTTCAGCCTCCCGAGTGCTGGGATTACAGGCGTGCTCCACCACGCCCGGCCTTTTGTAAGGTAATTTGTCCCTGGAACTTTTACAGCAACAGCAGGGAGCTGACGCACACAGGGGACTCGAGAATGTTCCAGATGCCGCAGACCAGGGAGACTCCGGGCCAGGGAAGCCAGTGAGGCCGCGGTTCTGAGCGCGTGGAGAGCGCGGCCTTGGGTTCAGGGGAAGACAGAGGCACCCCGGCCTCGGCGGCTCACAGTCCGGCCAGGGAGACAGTGAGGACAGGGGAAATGGCCTCAGCGACGGCTGCGTAAAGGGCACTGGGTGGGAAGGGCCGGGAGGTCAGGGCCGGGCTTGGACGTGAGAGAGGAGGAGGCAGACGGGGAGGTGGAGGGCGCGGCAGGGCAGCGGAGAAACAAGGGTAGCCTGGGGCCGGGCAGAGTGGCAGGGAGTGCGCAGCTCGCAGGAGGCAAGGATGCGGCATAGAAGGAGCCTGGAGGCCGGGACAGCGCTCAGGGACCAGAACCCGCTCATCAAAGCCCCTGTTCACCCGACCCACCAGCCCCACCCTCAACCTGGCACAGAGGCCAGAAGGTGCTACTCGGACAGGCTGCCAGGGGCGGCGGGCAGAGCAGAGGACGAGGTGCCAGACAGCAGGAGGCCAAATACCCGACCCAGAGCTGGCTTCACTGAAACGATCATTACTGGTGTGAATAGCTGCCAAATCCAGACACGCGTCAGGTTCGCAGCAAAAGGGGCTTCATAGCAGCCACGCTCACCCAGCTCTGGCTTCTGTCTTGCTCTTTGGTTTACCTTCTCTGATGGCCAACCTCTCCTCCTGGTGGCAGGATGGCTGCAGTGTTCCAGCCCTTACATCTTCCAGGCCTTGAGGCCATCAGGAAGCAAAGAATGTCTCTGACTCACCCTGGATCATACCCATCTCTGTCGGCAAGGCAGGGCAGGGCATTGACCAGCGGGTGTTTCTCAGAGGGAGTCAGGTTGAGTTAACAAAAGAGGAAATGGATGCTGGCCCATCAAGGACTTCTAGCAAAGAAGCCCTGCAGCTTCAGTAATAATAATAAATAATAATTGACATCCCTGAGTGCCTCCCTGTCAGACTCCTCCCCATGCATCACCTCCCTCAATTGCAACAGTTGTGTATCAAGCACCTTCCAGGAGAGGGAGCCGCTGTGCAAAGGCTCTGGGGCCCACAGGACTTGTCCACAGGTTTCCAGGGCCACAATAGTCGGGAGGAGCTCAGCAGTGTGGCCACCCCACAAGTGGAGGGCAGGCAAAGAACCAGGTTCAGGGTGCGAGGTGAAGGCAGATGGAGTGCGAGACTGGGGGATGCCAGGGTGCCAGAACCCTGGGCACCTGTGTCCCTGGGCCTAGGCCCTGCAGCCCACACCAGGCCCTCTGCAGGGAGCCCGTGCTTGCAGGAAGGAAATCCTCACTCCTGCCCGGGCCGGGCACCTTTTCAGGACAGGAAGGGGAGAGGCCAGGCGCATGGAAGCAGCTGTGGAATGCACAGCGGCCGGCGGCCAGTCATAGCCCTGAGCTGTGGGCAGGACCTGGAGGGCAGTGGGCACGGTGCCCAGCGCCACGATGCAGGCCCGGCCAGGCCGGAATTCCTGCAGGACGCTTTGTTCTCCCACGGCAGCCCCTACAGCCATAGGGCCCCCGGGTGGCAACCAGGACGAGCCTCGGTGCTGGGCACTGCCCCGTGCCGCCTCCTGGGCACCCACACCCACCGGCGCCACGGCCCCGCCCAGCCCGCCACCCTGGAGCCACCAGGAGCCTGGGCCCAGTCCAGCTGGACAGGCCGCATCCACCCTGGCCGGCCGGTCTCAGCAAGGCTGTCGTGTCCTGCAGCCGTGCCCCGTCTGTGACAGAGGCAGCCCCTGGTGGGCCCGGCTGCCTCTGCCCTGCCTCCCGGCGTCCTCGGCAGCAGCCTCTGGGGCACTGCGCTGGGCCTGCCCCATGTCCAGCCCGCTGTACAACTCTGGGAAGGCAAGTGACCTCCTTGGCTTCAGCCTCCTCCGCTGTGGAGCTGCCGCGGGCGCGTACAGGAGGAGACCCTGGCCGCCTGGAGAAACCGGGAAGAGGGCACAGGAAGCCGGCGCCGAGTCTGGTGTCGCTTGGATTTATGTGCTGGGACAGCAAAGACGGCCTTGTAGTGTGAGGACGCTCAGGGTATCGAGGGCTTGGCACAGCGGGTAGCATGTGTGCCGGGTGGCAGCCTGGCCTCAGGACGCAGGTGCCCCGGGACATTTCCTGTCCCTGTGGTCACTGGGCCGCTCACTACCGCTGGAGGACCGCGTCTCCCAAGGGAGGGATTTTAAGCAGAAGGGAGCACACACTCGTGCCTGTCTCTTGGCCAAGCTGATGATAGATGGAGATACAGTTTTTGTGTTCAGTCACACACACACAAACCCAAAAAACTAGTGATTTAAACCACAAGGAGGTTAGTTTTTAGTTTTGGTTTTTTTCTTTCCACACAAGGAGAAATCCAAAGTGTTGTTCAGTGGCTAAAGAATGCCTGGGCTGTGCCGGGGATGTAGCTCAGCGGCGTAAGCGCTTGCCTGGCAAGCCTGAGGTCATAAGTTCAATTCCCAGTACCAAAAAAAAAGAATGCCTGGGCTGAAATCAGTGATGGTTTTGTTCATGGTCACAGTAGGGCTGCTGTAGCTCCAGCCATTAGATCCATGCTTAGAGAAGAAGGAAAGAGGAAGGAATGGACCATGGGTGGTAGCATGGCCGAGCAGTCTAAGGCACTGGGTTAAGGAAGGAATGAACCAGCTGTCCATCCCATTTTGTCAAGAAATAAAATCTTTTCTTAAAGCTACCCGTGTGCTAATTACGGGTTGTGACTGAGTCACAGGCCTCCTCCAGCTGGAGAGATCTGGGGAAGTCCTTGTCTTTCCTGGCTGTGCTAGAGGAAGGCACTAAGGGAATGGGGGGCGCTGGAGGGGCAGCAGGGGTTCTGGCTTCATCCCTGTGCCCTAACCCTAACCAGCCTCCCTGTCTCAGCCTCCCAAGGGGGGCTTCCCGCCGCCTCCTGGACCAGTGCTCGTTCTAGTCCCAACATGCATGCAGCTATCTGTGCTGGCCTGCTGTGGTCGCTGCTGCCTGATGCTGCCCCAGCCCTTTCTATGCTTTATCTTGAGACAAGATTTCACCAAGTTGCCCATACTGGCCTCAAACTTGTGACCCTCCTGCCTCAGCCTCTTGAGTGGCTGGGATTACAGGTGTGAACCCAGGCACTCCCTCATTTTAATCCTTTTGCTTCCTTGGCTGAACAGTGCTCAGACCTCAGGCACCTTGCTCCGCCTTCACCTGGCTTCCACTTACGCACTCTCTGTCCCTTCTGAAATGAAAGACTGGAGAAAAAGCTGTGTTCTCCCCGTTTCTTAGCCTACGCCCAGACACCTGCAGTCCCCTTCGAGGCCACACCCCTGGCCTAAGCTTCTCCCTCAAGGTCCCACCTCTTAAAGGCCCACAGCACGGCCCAGACCACCACCACCCTGGGACCAAGTTTTCTTTTTTTCTTTGCACCAGGAATCGAACTCAGGACCTCACACTTGCCAGGCAGGTGCTTATGCTGCTGAGCTATATCCCGGTCCAGACCAAGCTTTCATACTTCATACCCTGAGGGGCATGCGTCCAACCCGCAGCAGCAAAGGAGTCAGGGCTGCAGATCGTTCATGTGGGGCTCAGCGTTGTGTCACTGGTGCTCATGAGATGAGACCAAGGGAGACGGCCGAGCGGGTGACTGTGCGGGGGAAGGTGCCTGGGCCCAGCCAGCACAGCTTGGAGAGGAGGCACAGGCCGCGGCGGTGCCCAGAGCCCCGGCACGCTGGCAGGCCGCCTTGGGTTCGCTCAGTCCAAGCTGCAGCGGGTGGTGGTGTAAACGCCCCACCACGTCCTCGTCACAGCTGCCGCGTGGGGTCCCCAGCAGGGGTTCGGGAGCCAGGCATGCAGTTCGCTCTCGCAAAGCTCAGCCTGATGCTGCAGAACACGGCCTGGAAAGCAAGCTGAGAGAAAGACAAAAATGACAAGCGTGCCGGGCGTGCTGGCGCATGCCTGGAGTCCCAGCACTCGGGAGGCTGAGGCTAGAGAATCAAGATGAATTTAAGGCCAAAACATCTCATAAGCCAGAGACGAACACCCGCCGAGACAATGGCTCTCTGGGTCTCACTGCTGTGTGACCCATGCAGAGGGACATGATTCTGCCTCAGAGCACGGCTGTAACTGCACACAAGTTTCATATGGAGCCTTTTAAAGATCACTTGTTCAAAGTATAATTTTAATCACCATCACGATGTTTTATTTAGCCTTTTGAGTGTTTTCTAGAGGAGTGCTTAATTTCTAAATGTGAAGATGTTTGGTTATGTTGTTTGTTTGTTTGTTTGCTTGCTTGTGACAGACAGGCTGTTACTATGTAGTCCAGGCTGGCTTTGAAGTCACAGCGATCCTCCTGCCTCAGCTTTCCAAGTGCTGGGATTACAGGCGTGCACTACCAGGCTTGGCTTTTTTGGTTATCTTTTTATTACTTGCAACTTAATTGTATCATGATCTGAGGCCTATCTCCCTGGGTGGGGGAAAGTGAGACTTGAACTCAGAACTGTCCGGCTCCAGGGAAAGACCCTGCTGTTGCAGTTGTGCCTGGTTCTCCTCACAAGTCCGCTGGATCCATTCTACAGAACAAAACAGCCGGAAGTGCCGTCTGCAATGGACAGAGAGCTGCTTGCTGCACCCTGACATTGCTTGCACTCCCACAAGGGGAGGCTCACTACCAGCCTTTCCGCAGTGAGCAGCCTCAGTGTATGGGAAGCCCTGCACCTTGGGAAAAATTTATCACCTGCAAGTTTTCGGTTCTTGCCGGGCGGCGTGGTACACACCTCTAATCCCCACACTTAGGAGGCTGAGGCAGGAGGATCCTTGCGAGTTTGAGGCCAGCCTGGGCTACAAAGTGAGCTCAAGGCCAGCCTGAACTGCGTAGTGAGACCCTGTCTCAAAAAGACAAAAAAAAAAAAGTTTTTGGACCTTATCATGGGTCCTGAGGCCCACACATTTTTCTTCACATAAAATAGCAGTTTAATATCATAGCAACTTTTTTTTTAGGCATGATGCATTTATCACAGTGTCTTAGGCTTTTTTTGATGTATTATCTCATTTAGTATTTGAAATTAACTATTACTCTCTTCCCTGGGACAAAGACAGGAAGTTCTCAATTTACAACGGATTGTGTTCCTAAAATTCCTCTGTGAGGCCGTTGTTTGGCTGAGGGAACTGCTTTCCCATATAAACAAGGTTATAAATGGCTCTGCGCAGGGAGCCCTCCGGCCTGGCTGACCCATCTGCCCGCCCAGCGACACACGGGTGTGACAGTGAAGACCCACAGCGCAGTGGGGCTTGGTCACAGACACTCAACAATGCAGGGCTAGCAGGAGGCGGGCCGGGGCCGGCTGTTTGTTCTCTGTGCCGCTGCCCGAGGAAGTGCCGGCTGAGAGACAGCAGCCAACATTGCAGCCAGCTGGGGATGCTGGGGATGGCATCAGAGCTGGCTTTGGGTTTAATTTTTGTTTTGTTTTGCTGTTGTTTGTTTGTATTTATTTATTTATTTATTTATTTAGAGACCGGGTCTTCCTGATGTAGTTCAGGCTGGCCTTGAATTCATGGCCATCCTCCTGCCTCAGCCTCCCAAGTGCTGGGATTACAGGCCTGTGCCACCACTCCCAGCTCTGGAACGAGACACAGTGGCCCAAAATATTCCCCAAAGGCTGCTCCCTGGGGTGAGGTTGGGGCAAAGATTCAGAGGACTCTATCCACAGCTTTTGCCATTTCCTGCCCGGGGTAGGGAGCCAGCTACTGATCTCTCTGAGGGTCCACACTGGAAAGTGGAAATACCAAGGTCCTTCCAGGGTGGGGAGGATTTAAAGGGACTGTGTGTGTGAAGTAAGCAAAGGGTGCAGCATCTGGCACATAATAGGTGCTCAGTAAATGGTGACTGGGATTGTTAAAAATAATATAAGTTTGGCCAGGTCCCTGCCCAGGGAAAAAAAGGTGGAAAGGAAGAGCCCCAGTGCTCGGGGTATGGCAGAGGGTCCCAGGTCCGGCCAGGCAGCAAGCAGGCAGTAGTCATGGACAACGGGCCACAGAGTCTCAAAGGCTCGCGGAGCTCAACATTGTGTGGCTCTTTCACAGTTACATGAGTGAGACTCGGCTGGTCTATCTGGGGGTGGTGAGTCTGGTGGCAGCTGTTTTCCCTTTCGGAAGAGGGCCACATACACAGCGTCTTGGGTCATCCTGGGCCCTTGGCTCATCCCTCTGCAAAGGACCTTTGGGACTAGACAGGGGCTGCTGCTATATCCTTATCATTGCCTGCACCAGCTACAGAGGACCTGCCACCCCCACATCCCTGTGACCACCCAGCTGCCCATGCGGCCATCCTGTGATCGCCGGGAAGGACGGATACTCCTGGGCTGGCGCTGGGTTGCTGAGCTTGCGTCTCCAGGCCCAGTCCCCAGCTCGTCTGAACACCCCCACCCCGCAGGACGCCCAGCTGAGCTTCAGCCCAGAGCTCCGATGTCATCATTGTCCCCCTCTTTCCTGCTTCCTGATTTTAAGCAAGGGACATAGGCCCTCTGGGTTTCGCTTTTGCCGCCAGGAGCTGGGCACGGAATCTCACAAGCTGCGTGAGCTTATTTTGAGAGTCAACAATAACTTCCACGAAGTGCCCGGTCCAGAGCCTGGCAGATAAAAGCCACTCAATAAATGGGAGTTGCTGTTAGCATTCAAGATTGGGGCAGCCGGGTGTGGTGGCGCACACCTGGAATCCCAGCACTTGGGAGGCTGAAGCAGGTTGGGAGTTCAAGACCAGCCTGGGCTACAAAAAGTGAGCTCAAAGCCAGCCTGAACTGCATACTAAGACTCTGTCTCAAAAAAAAAAGACAATGAAAAAAAAAAAGTACGGGGCAGAGGACCCGGCTAGTGCTGGCAAAGAGAATACACAGATGCTTCCTGGGCAGGGCAGCACCTTCCAGGAGGTGGACACAACCTGTCGCTTCAGGTCTGCGCCCCTCTCTTCTTTCTCCCTCCACCGCCCCCTTTCCACTCTGCAGAGCCATCTGCCTGCCACGGCTGGCTCACCCTGGGTTCAAGTCCTGCGGTGTAGTGCTGAGAAATTCGCACACCCTCTCTGAACCTGAGGTCCTCCTTCTAACCAGGAAGAGAACGGTGACACCTTTCATTTATTCAAGGAGTCTGGGTCTGGGCCCTGGGTGGGGGCCCGGCTGCTGCGGTCCCCACCCTCCAGCACCCCAGGTGTGTATGTAATGCTTCTAAAATCCAGGACACAGACGTCCTTCCCTTGTTTGTCGGGAGCAGGACCTTTGTTCAGATGAAATCTTAAACAAGACAAAGGCATAAAAGCCAGATCGAAGGGGTGGCTGGGCGGGGGCCCCCCGCGGCCGGCCCGGGGGATCCCAGGGTCGACAGGTGGCTGAGCCAGCAGAGCCTCGGCACACGGCAGGCTTCAGGGAATCTTCCTCTCCTCCTCCTCCTCCCCTCCTTGCAGACGAGAGTAGGGTGCGAGGCACACGACCCTTCCCGTGTCTCGGCCAAGGGCATCCAGGGCTGGGAGTCTGGGGTGCCGCGCGGTGGAGACGTGCGCGCGCCCGCGCTGGTGCTGCAAGCCAGCTCGCCCCCGCCGCCCGCCGATTATCTGATGGGCCGCTTCCTTCATCGGCGCTAATATCCCTGTAGCGAAACAATGGGAGGGTTTCCTATCGGGTCCAAAGAGGACGTGAACAGCTCGCGGCTAAGAGCAGAGGATGCTCCAATAGGGCAATGGGAAGCGCCTGAGTCACTGAGGGCCTCTTTGATTCCCAGGGCCCCATCACTGAAGAGGAAAAAAGGAGAGAGTGGCTCATTAACGGTCCCAGCCAGGGGTCAGGGAGGACGACCTGTCACGTGGAACCTCCCCGAGGACCTGGAGCCGGTGGGTCCCCAGCAGCGCTCTGGGACTGCGGCCGCCACATGGTCAGGTAAAAGCCTCTTCGGGGAGGGACGCTCGGGTGTCCCGTGCACACACCGCGGCCGCTGCTGCGCAGCCCGGGACAGGGCTGCCCCACCCCCACCCCACCTGCCTGCCGCTCGGATTTTCTGCAGGAAAACGGGACCTTCGTGCACCCAAAGAGTCGCCTTGGCTGCTTCTGACCCAGTGTCCCTGGACAGGGAACCTCTTTTCCCTTGTCCAGGACTGTGTTAGGCCAGGCCGGGGTGCGGCTCCGGAGTGGGCGCCTGCCTGGAAGAGCGGGGCCCTGGTTCCATCCTGGTTCTGGCTGGCGCATTGTCCTGCAAAGGTCAGCTCCGAGCACGCCTGAAGGAAGAATGATCATTAACTCCCAGGCAGTGCGAGCTCCTAACATTCCTGGAGTTAATCGTCTATCCAAGGCCGCTGCAGCCCTGGGTATCGGTCTCAGAAACTCAGTGGTGAGGCCTCTCGCCTGCCGTCAGGGAGCTGCCCAAGGGGACCGGGCCCCAAGTCTTGTTTTGGGGTCAGAAGCCAGCGTCACGAATGAGCGACTCTCCTAATAGTCCTTCTTGGCTGGTGCGGGCAGACTGTGTCCAGTCAGCCTTCGGGGTGAGACAGAGCGCTGACCCGGTCTGGACCACATCGGCCGGTTCTGGGAGTCATCCGCCTGCATGCTGGTGAGTGGGCCGGCAGCGTTTCAGGACATGCTGGTAAGTGCCAAAGACGCTTGCTCAGCCCGTGCCACAAGGGAGCCTCCCCTAGGAAGTGCGTTCTCGGTGAGGAATGCAGATCTCCGGGCCGCAGGGGCTCTGCTCAGCCGCCAGCCGCAAGCCCAGAACAATGCTGAGCTGGGCTCGGCCCAGGTGTGTGCGTGGGGACCTCTTCCTGTAGCCTCCTAGGCTGGGGCCGGGCCCAGCGGGCTGGCTGCGTTTATTGTCCATTGTCCTGGCTGGGACAGGAAGCACTTTCTGTTCCCAATTGCTTGGCTGGATTAATTTACAGTGCAGAGCTGGAAACCACGGCCACACCTGTTTTTCCCTTCCAGAGACCAGCTTCCCGGCGGGGGTTCAGGAGGCAGGGACACTGCCTCCCCGGGGCCCCGCCACACGCCTCTGGGCACCTCCCCAGGGGCACCGGGCCGGGCTCTGGGAGGCCCTGCCGGTTTGCTCGGCCCATGGTACCTCTGAGCCAGCCCAGCCAACCGGGAAAGGTTAGTCCATGGGGTACCCTCCACATCAGTCAGCGACCAGCAGTGACGATAAAACCTCAGCGATGGCATCTTCTCCTGTATGGTACTGGGGGCCCGCTGTCCATGCCCACTTCCTATTCGGTTAGGGGACACACCCAGGTGGTTTCATTTATTGGGTGTTGTCCCCTTTTTAAAAATTGTTTACTCTGAGACAAGGTCTCATGAAGTCATTGTGTTTGCCAGGCTGGCCTTGAACTTGTGATCCTCTTGCCTCAGCCTCTCAGGGCACTGGGATTAGAAGAGTGCACGCCGCCTCCTGCCCCCACCGCCAGGCTGGGAGTCCCAATTTACAGGTGGGGAAACAGGCTGAGAGGGAACTGGTTGCACAGGTCACCCGCAGAGGGTCTGTCCAGGACCCTGATTCTCAGACTCCAATGTCCCCAAGGACCAGGCAAGCGTGGAGCCAGTGAGGCTGGGGTGTGGGGTGAGAAGGGCGAGGGGGGGCACTGTGCCTGTCCAGAGCTGCTGCCCGGCCCGGCCTGTGTGGCCCGGGGGCTCACACTCTCACATGCAATCGCCCGAGTTTCCCTGTTCTCAACTTGAACACCTGGCACAGCCGTGTGCAGCTATCCGGGACCCACTTGGGGCCTCGGCCCTGCTCCGCTGTGCTGATGCTAACGGTGAGCACCTGCTGTGTGCGTCGTCAGGTCCTCTGTACGCCCCATGCACAGAGAAGGAAATCAAGGCGCCTGAGGGCAGGCGGCCCGGCCCCGCCCAGCTCCCGCCAAGCCTGCTGGTTCTGCCTTGTGTCGTGTACACCACTGATCTACAGGAAGAGACAGAGAAATACGTGCAGAGGGCAGAGGGTGCTGTGCTACCTCCAGGCCTGCCTCGTATTCACAGACGGCACCGAAAAGTCACCCGACCCCGCGCTGCCCACTAGCTGGCTCTTCTCTAGCCACTCCGAGTGCTGTGGGTGCCCCAAGCTAGCTCTGCTGTCCCTGCCCACCTGCCCCCGGCCCCTGCCACCCCTGCACACCGTGAGGAGGCTGTGGCCGCTCTGCCGAGCTGCATCCTCCCCAAGGCAGGGTGGGCGCGTTATCACGCAGCCCCGATCCAGGCTCGCCCGCCGCTGTCCCCTGAGTGACAGGGCTGCCCTTTGTGGTGGGGGAGATTAGAGGTGGGCTGGAGGCTGTGCGGCCCTCGCCGGGATGACAGGAGACGTCAGCCTGTGCGCTGCGGAGCCTGGAGCGAGCGGAGGCCTGACAGCCCTGGAGGGAATCCAAGGGGGGACGGTGCCCGCGCACAAAGGCCCGGCCTGTCTCACACCTGCGGGGACAGCGCAGCCCAGGGCCCGGAGCGGCGGGGCCGAGGGGGGATGAATAATTCTCCCTGAAAGAAGCATGTCACCAGGAGATAGCTCAGCCAGACACTTCAAATAAAGGCAAGCAGCCGCGGTGACAGGGGACATTCTTTGCCACCGATGTGCTGCTGGGACCTAAGTGCTGAGATGTCGTGAAAGAAAAGCGCCTTGAACCCTTTATAGTTATTTTTATTAAAAAATAATATTGAGACAGAGAGAGGGGGGAGGGGAAGATACCACCACAGACACAGGCCTGAGCCCCAGCGCCCGGGGGCCAGGTAGGAGCCCTGCTCGCTGTCGAACTGTGCTGCCGGGACAGGTGGACCCCTGGCTCCCACTCTTCCGCCTTGGGGCCTGTGGCTCCCAGACCCCCACGTGGGCACCCTCCCCACCTGCCCACTGTGCCTCGTCCCACCTGGGCCTCGTCCTCCTCTCAGTGTCTGTCCCATCCCATGCCACAGCCCCCAACAGTGTCCTGTCCATGGTGGCCACTCCCTGTCACCGGATGAAGATATTTACAGTGGCTTTTTCGATGAGGCCGTAAGCCTACAAATATTAGTATGCTAGTTTTTAAAAATGGCCCGTTAGCCAGATGTGGTGGCTCATGCCAGTAATCTCAGCACAGGAGGCTGAGGCAGGAGGATAGCCAGGAGTTCAAGGCCAGCCTGGACTAGGTAGCGAGACCAGTCTCAAAAACAAACAAATCAGGCTGGCAATATATCTCGGTGGCACAGCGCCTGCCTGGCAAGTACAAGGTCCTGAGTTCGATTCCCTGTACCAAAAAACAAACAAACCCCCAAAATATCCCTTTTAATGTCCATTCACAGAAGGAAAAAATAAGTGATAATGGATTCAAACACAAAAGCACTCGTCGGCCTTTCAGAAGATGAGGCCGATCTACACACGTCCTCGTGGGTGGAGGTCACAGCATTGAGTGTGATAGTTGTAGCATGGCACGTGTGTGTACACATGTACGTGTTGTCTTAGTCTACGCTGCATTGCTATAACGAAACACCCACATGGGTGATTTGTGAAGCTGAGAGCTTTGTCTGTCTTATCTTTTGGAGGCTGCAGATCCAAGCAGCATGTGGCTGGCTCTGGCGAGGGTCTCCCAGCCACATCATGCCACGGCAGGTGGCATTGGGAGGCTGTGGATGCAGCGGGAGAGCATGCATGTGAGATAGGAAACCAGGGACCTGGCCAGGCTGGTAGCCTTATTTTTTTTTCTTCAGTACGAAGGATCGGACCTGGAGTCTTGCACTGAGCTGCATCCCAGCTGTCCTATAATTTTCACTTTTTATTTTGATACAGGGTCTCACTAAGTTAAATTGCCCAAGCTGGGCTCGAACTTGCAATCCTTGTGCCTCAGCCTGCCAGAGTGCCAGGACACAGAGGGCCAAGCCTCCAACACTAGGGGGAGACCCAGCCAAACCGTAGCATCCACAGAGCCCTGGGAAAAGGCCAGAGGATCCCCAAGAGCATGAGTGATGAGCCCTTCTGAAGAGCCAGGACGGGGGCCCAGGGCCGCTGAGGAGCCACCACTTTGCATTTTACTTGGTTCGGTATTGTGTTATTCTTTTATGCCGAGCATATATCGCTTTTGTAAGTTAACACTGCATTCGCTTCATCTGTGTGGCTTAGCAGGGAGGGAGCGTTTTCCTGCCTGTGCTCCAGGAGGGCTTCGGCAGGAGACGAGAGGGAAGTCAGTCAAAAGGTGGTGGCCACAGCTCAGGTGGCCAAGGGAGGGGGATGGCGAGGGCAGGCCCAGCACAGGCCTCGGCCGCCAGCAGCTGCCCAAGGATGGCGGGAGCTGTGCCAGGCTCTGCCACGCAGGCCCGTGCATGTGCCACACTAGCCAGGGCAGGGTTTCGGGTGAGTGGCACAAGGGTCCCCAAGCCTGCGTGCTGGAACCTTTACCCCCCCCCCCGTTCACCTTAATGGCATTTGGACGAGGATTCTGAGGTGCCAGGATGAGAGGAAGTGTGAGGTGCAGCCCCTGGTGGCACTGGTGGCTTCCTGGGAGGAGGACAGGCCCAAGGCAGGGCACTTGTCTGCGTCCTCACATTGTGGCCCACACTCGGGCCAGGCGAACCTCCCTTTCTAGTACACCGCCGTCTGTGTGTTCCGTTACAGACCGGAAATGGCCGAGACGCATCCCCTCCCCACACCCGCGCTGCACGGGAGGCCGTGGCCAGGCGGCGTTGTCCCAGCAGAGCCCCCAGGCAACGCTGCCCCTCTGGCCCACAGCAACTCCTCTTTCTCCATCTCTACTGCGGTTTTCTCTCTTCTCTTGAATCCAAGAACTATGTTCAGCTAAGCCCCGTCCTTGGTCCCGGAAACTTCCTCTGGCTACGTGTGGGTAGGTGCCTGCCAGCATTACTCAGCAACAGTTCTCGGTGTGTGTGTGCGCGTGTGCATGTGTGTGTCCAAGCATGGGTATGAGCATGTGTATATAGATGTGTGCACGTGGGTGTGCGTGTGTGTGCGCATGTCTCTACAGACACCTCCCTTGGTGTGATTTTTGGTTTGCTTTGGTTCGTGGTACTGAAGCGGAACTTCTAAGCTGCACCCCCAGCCCATGACCCCTGACTTTTTAAAAGAAAGAACCAGTATGTCAGTGTTTTTCCTTCTGATGCCAGGTTGGGTCCAGTATCTGTCTCTTAACACCAAAAAAGAAAAGGAAGTGTCCTGACTGGTGGAATCGGTGTTACCTTGGTACTGGTGAAACCCATGCCCAAGTGCGTCTTTTCTGCTGGTGGCCGGCAGAGGCGGCAGCGCCTACACAGATCCACATAAGACCCCGATGTCCCTGACACCATGGACGTCCGCAGGAGCCCTGGTGCTGTGGCCTCAGATTCCACCCAGAGCTCGCCCCGGGATCTCCCCAGGATGCCCGCTCCGAGGAACCCTGTCGCCTGTGACTCCGCCTGGGCTCTCGTCCTTGTCCTCGCCCATCCCCCCATCCCGCCCTCCCGCCGTCCCCCTCTCCACACTGACCTGCAGGTGGCCTCGGCCCCTGTGAGACACCTGTGGACACGGCAGGCTTCATCAAAGTTTCAGGGCAGTTGAGGCAACAGTGCCGCACCCCTGAATGGGGCAGGGGGTCCCTCGGGTGAAGGGCTCGGTCGTTGTGCTCAGGAGCCCCACGCTGCCCTCCGCAGCTTTGCCAGCACCCTCCCCCTCTGCCTGCTCTCTGCCCCCAAGTCACAGCCGGCTGCTCCCTAAGGCTTGATGGCTGTTACTGGAAGGTGCTTCCCAGGGAAGAGGGCCGCTCCGCGCAGGACCAGCAGCCCTGAGCTCAGCCGGGCTGGGTCTCCTCCCACTTTCTCTGCTCACACAACACTTTGGGGAAAGAATGAGGCTCCTGAAGCCAGAAACCAGCCCAATTTGCTGCGGAGGGGAAACAGAAGCCTGGACCTGTGATCCGAGGGGGCAAGCTGTCACCAGCCTTAGGCTGACCGAATCCGGTGACGTCCTCTGTGATGTCTCCTCACGAGACTAGCAGAGGACACAAAGTGGTGGGGTCACAGCTCATACCCAGGAGCGTCCTCCTTAAGATCTGGAGCAACCTCCTCCCTCCAGCAGCAGTGCTGTGAAGGGTGCTCGCCTTGAAGAAACAAGGTTGGGAGCCAAACGTAGTGCTGTCATCTCCACGCTCAGGCGGCTGAGGCAGGAGGATCCCCATGAGTTTGAGGCAGCCTGGGCTACACAGTGAGTTCAAGTGTAGCCTGAACTACATATGGATACCCTGTCTCCAAGAAATAAGAAAGTTGGAAATCAGAGTCATTGTAGAAGAAAGGGCTGCTCCACCTGAACCTGACCTGGGGCCCTCAAGCCCAAGTGCGACAGCAGATGTGAGGCTGGGGAGCAGTCTATAGCGCTCCAGGGACTCTGAGGCTATCCTGGATGCCTTTGCACCCCACCCTCACCCCACCGGCCACTGCAGGGCGATGTGGGGTCACCTTCGGGCAGGGCAATAGCTCCTCACCGGCACAGTCCTTGGCAGGCCCTCTTCCCATCTCTCGTGTCCTCTGCAGCCAGCTGCCGGCTGCAGTGACCCCCGTGTCCCTGCAGCGCTTCCATGCGGGGTGGGGGCGGGGGCTCACCTCCCCCTGGGTCCCAGCGTCAAGGTCACTGCCAAAGACAACCCCCTGCCGGAGGTCCCGGGTAGCTGTGTCACCTCCCTGAGCCTCTTTCCTGCTCGCGCTGTTGTGACACTGCTGTTGCAGCGTGAGCGTGGACAGTCCCCAGAACGTCACCATCCCTGGCTTCTGTTGCTGCCCTCGGAGCAGCGCTTGGGAAGCAGGGGCAGGCGGCTCAGGCGGGCGCAGATGACACCGAACCTCCAGGAGCGGCGTGGGTGAGCAGTTGGCACAGATCTGCTGCCCACTCCAAGCTCCCGGAGCCCAGGAAGGGCTTTTCTTTGTTCTGCTGAGTCGGTAACGCCCTCCCTGCCCAAGGGGCATCTGGGGCAGCAGCGTGGCCCTCCTGGCCCCTCCCCAGCCCCGGAATCTGCGTCCTCACCAGGCTTCCGTGAGCCTCTGAGCAGCGCTGGGGACTGTGGCAGCCAGGACCTCTGCCCTTCAAGAGAACCCCGACCCTCGGGCTTTGTTATGTGGGAGCTGCCCTTGGCCACTGCTGCCCTGATTCACTGTCCTCTGGGGTTTCCCTAGCAGGGGTCCCCAGTGCCTTCAACGTGACCCGCAGTGGGTTTCAATCCCGGTCTCTCTGCTCACTGTCACATCACAAGGATTTAGGACCATGCCGCCAGCTGCCCTGAGTAGCACACTCTTCTTTCTCTTCTTCTTCTTCTGTTTACATATATATATA
>NW_004955429.1:15249055-15254157 GCF_000276665.1 Chinchilla lanigera | reverse complement strand
AACTCTCGGCAATCCTCCTGCCTCAGCCTCCCGAGTGCTGGGATCACAGGTATGCACAACTATGCACAATTCTCCTTCCTTCGTTCTCTTCTCAGTCTCTCTTCTTTCTTCTTCTTTGTTGTTCTTGCCCTCTTCTTGTCTCTCTTCTGGGTTGGAATCCAGGGCCTTGAGCATTCCTGCCCCAACAGCCCAGCCCAGCCCAGCCCCCACCCCGTGTCATTCTGTGCAGTGTCAAACTCACAACCGAAGGAGCTGTCACAATGCTACCTGTCCCGCCCCATGCTGTGACATGCTGGCAGGTCCTAGCTGTCACCGCCTGCCCAGTAGGCCGTGGCCTTCCCTGCTGTGCCCCGCAGCCTGACTTGAGCCCTCCATAGAGCCCAGAGGACCAAGGAACACAACATCGGCTGAGGCCTCTTTCCGAGAAGCCATCCCCAAGCATGGACCCTTCAAGGGCTGCTTGGGCCTGCAGTGTGGGTTGGCCAGGTCTCCTCGGGCAGTGGCTGCTCTTGTGAGGGCAGAGTGAGTGGCCTGCACCTTCCAGGCAGGGACATCAGCTAGAGCAGATGCCATGGCCCGAGAAGGGAGCACTGGCCAGGGTCCAAGAAAGCCCAGGAAGGGGCCATAGGTCATGTTGAGGGACACTTTCTTTCTTTCTTTCTTTCTTTCTTTCTTTCTTTCTTTCTTTCTTTCTTTCTTTCTTTCTTTCTTTCCTCTCTCCCTCTCTCTCCTTCCCTCCTTCCCTCCCTCCCTCCCCTCCCTCTCTCTGTTGCTGTTTTTGTTTGGACATAGAGTCTCCAATTGTAGCCCAGCTATTGTCATCGTTTTGGAACCAACTTGTCACTTAGAAAAATGGAGCATCACAGGGACAGGGTGAAGCCCTGCCTGCCCGTCCCTAGGGCAGCGTACGGCTGGCTGCACAGATGGCAGGCGCACGGGGCTCTTAGGGCCACGTCCCCGCCGTGGAGTGGAGAGCGCAATGGACACAAATCCCGCCGGTTTGCAGCCCCAACGAATGGATGGACGTAGACATCAGTTTCTGTGAATGTTCTGGGTGTGGTAGGGCTCCTGCCTAGAGAACAGTCACAGCTGGACGGTCTTACAGAAAAAGTAAATAAATCAAGCCTGGGCTGCACTGAGCCCGTAGATCTAACTGCCAATTTCAGGACATGCTGAGGGGCACTCGGTGTGGTGGCACACACCTGTAACCCCAGCACTCGGGAAGCTGAGGCAGGAGGATTGCTGTGAGTTTGAGGCCAGCCTGGGCTAAAAGTGAGTTCAAGGCCAGCATGAACCGCATAGCGAAACCCTGTCTCAAAAACAGGAAAACAAAACAAAACCCCCAGGGGCTGAGGATTTAGCCCAGCGGCACATCGCCTGCCTGGCAAGCACAAGGTCATGAGTTCGATTCCCGGTCCTGGAAAAAAAAAACAAAAAACAAAAAAACAAAACCCAAAACCAGGGGGCTGGGGATTTAGCTCAGCGGCAAAAGCGCCTGCCTGGCAAGCGCAAGGTCGTGAGTTCAGTTCCCGGTACCAGAGAAAAACCAAAAAAAAAAAAAAAAAACAAAACCCAAAACCAAACAAATTAATGACAATGCACTGCTATTGTGGGTGTTTTCACACCATGTGAATTCAGATTTAAGTGTTAATCCTTCAGTTATGTTCTGAGTTAATATAATAATGGTAGTTATGATCAGTCATGGTTATTATTACCGACACTCAGCTGCGCGCCCTGGGTGAGTGGGATCATTACATTTGGCACCTGAGTCTCTCTCTCTCTCTCTCTGTCTCTCTCACTCTCTGCCTCTCTCTCTGCTTTGGTGGAGCTGGGGATGGAATACCAGGCCCTGGACATGCTAAGCTCATGCTAAGTACACACTAAGCACATTCCAAAGGCATGCCCGCCACCTCGAGCCCCGCCTCCTGCTTGCATGTTCACTGGCACCCGACTGGCCCTGGCTCCTCCCCTCAGCCCTCACCGAGGAGCAGTCGCAGTTTGCAGCTGGGCGAGTGCTCGCTTGTTTCAGGCCTCTCACTGAACAGCCTGGATAAAACATATTAAATACATCGTAGCATGAAAGGCCGCGCTCCCCTTCCAGACAAAGTCAACACCCTGGGGCTTTTTAGCTGAACTTGATTGGTTTCACACCTGTACCTCCTGCGGCAAATCTAGGTTCCCAGGGACACTGGCAGTGACAGAGAGAAGCCCAGCACTCTGAGGGAGGAGCTGGAGAGGGGTCTGGGGTGGTGGTCAGGTGCTGGGGGAGGAGCCAAGGTCTCTGTGGGTGGAGCCAGGGCTCTATGGGTGGAGCCAGGGCTCTGTGGGTGGAGCCAGGGTTCTGTGGGTGGGGCTGGGTGCTGGAGAGAAGCCAAGGCTAGGCCAGTTGAGTCTGGATAGAGGGAAGTGTGGTCTCCGAGTCACGAGGGGGTGACAGGAGGAGGCACTCATGACGGGAGCTAGTGTAGGAGACACTGAGAGGAGTGGGTAGAAGGGGACCGAGGCTGTCGCCCTTCACACGGGAGAGGGGACCTGCCAACTTCCATTCACTGGGTCACCGTGTGTGCGGTGTTACAGAAAGGCATGGCCATGCGGTCGCAGGGTGTCCCCCGTGCTTCTCTCTAACACTATAAAGCTGCTATGTCAGTATGCTCACACAGGTAATGAGAGGGTGTATAGGTGTGACTGACAAATGGTGTGCTTGAGCCGGGCGTGGTGGCGCACGCCTGTAATCCCAGCACTCGGGAGGCTGAGGCAGGAGGATCGTTGCAAGTTCAAGACCAGCCTGGGCTACAAAGTGACCTCAAGGCTGGCCTGAACTGCATATCGAGACTCTATCTCAAAAAGACAAAAAGAAAGAAAGCAAGATTGTGTTTACATTTGTTTTTAAAAATTTATTACAGTAAAACACACATTACCATTAACCTCTCCCAGATCTCCCTCACTTTGAAAACAGTGATCCCATCATCCTCGGCACTCTGCAGCAGCTCTGGAGTCCTCTTTCCTGGGTGTCTCTAGCTGCGCTGTCCTGGCTGCATTGATGTCCTGAATTGATTCCACAGGTTTCCCTTTCATGGTCAGCTTCACTTTGAAGAAGAGCTAGAAGTCAAACAGTGCCAGATCCGATAATAAGGTGGATGAAAATAGAAGGTCATGTTTTTATGAGCCTGCCTTCTTCTTTTTTTTTTTTTTTGAGACAGGTTCTTGCTATGTGGCCCAGGCTGGCCTCGAGCTCACATCAGTCCTCCTGCCTCAGCCTCCCGAGTGCTGGCATTACAGACATATATCACCACACAAGACCAGGAAAGAGGACTTCAGAAGAGCTGCAGAAGTGACAGGGACGATGGGGTCAGTGTGTTGGGGCTGTTCATGGCCATGTGTCTTTCCGTGTAACATTTTTTATTTAAGCACTGGCTCTTTCATCAGCTGGTGCCCACACACACATCACACAGAGCCGGAACCGCTGAGGAACGCCTGCAGGAGCCAGTGGAGCATGAATTTAAAGTTGAATGAAGGTGTGTCTCACCTCTGTGCGGCTCTCTGTCTGTGACACCCCTTTTTAGTTTTCATTTTAATTTTTTTAAAATAACATTTATTGCCGGGTGTGGTGGCACATGCCTGTAACCCTGGTGCTCGTGAGGTGGAGGCAAGAGGATCATTGTGAGTTCGAGACCAGCCCGGGCTACAAAGTGAGCTCAAGTCCAGCTTGAACTGCATGGCAAGACCCTGTCTCAAAAATAAATAAATAAATAAATAAATAAATAAATAAATAAATAAAGTAACATTTATTGAGCCCAACACAGTGGCACCTGCCTGTAGTCGCAGTGCTGTGGAGGCTGAGGCAGGAGGATGGCTTGAATGTCAGAGTTTGAGGCCACCCTGAGCAACATGGTGAGATCCTGCCTCTTATAAAAGTTAGAGCAGTTTGAGGTTCACAAAGCCAAACAGCGGGGCTGGGGATTTAGCTCAGCGGCAAAAGCGCCTGCCTGGCAAGCGCAAGGTTGTGAGTTCGGTTCCCCTGGCAAGCGCAAGGTCGTGAGTTCAGTTCCCGGTACCGGAGAAAAACCAAAAAAAAAAAAAAAAAAAAAAAAAAAAACAAAGCCAAACAGCATAATGAGCAGAGATTTTTCCACATAACCCCCACCCTCACACGTGCGTGACCTCCCGCACCACCAATGTCGCCCCGTGGGCGTGGTCCGTCTGCCCCGATCAGCGAGCCTGTGTTGGTGTCACAGGCACACATGCCCACAGCCCACAGCAGGGGTCACTCGGTGTGGTCATCCCCCGGGTTTGACAGATGTGCGGAGACGGGTCTACCCTGACGGTGCCGCACCACCAATCCCTGGCCGCGTGGGCCTCCCCACTGTCTCCCTGGCTGCACCTGGTCCAAATGCCCCGTCACTGGGATCACACAAGAGCTCACCTTGTCAGTGTGGCGGCCCTCAGTCATAACGTACATTTAAGGGTTTTTTTTTCTTTCAGTACTGGAGATGTTTGTTGCCAAGAATTGAACTCGGGACTTTGCCCTTACCAGGCAAGCACTGTACCGCTGAGCTCTATCCCTGGGCCCAAGTGCTGGAGATGAAACCCAGGGCCTTCACACTGAGCTACCTGCCCAGCGCTTCTGTAATTTTTATTTTGAAGCAGTGTCCTGCTAAATCCTCAGTTGCTAGGCCAGGGCTCAAACTTGCCACCCTCCTGCCTCAGCCTCCCAGAGCGCTGGAGTTACAGGTGTTCAGGAAGGATGTGTCTGTCAAGCCTGAAATCCAGTTCCGGCAGCCTGGGGAGGAGGCAGGCGCGTGTGCGCCAGAGCCGCAGGAGGGGACGAAGGACAGAGACCGCGGACAGAGCTGGGGGGCGCTGGGCCTCCCGAGGAAAAGCCGAGGATAGGAAGGGGGTTTTAGGGGCGCAGAGCCGAAGGTCACGGCGGAGACGGCCTGGCCTGGGCAGGGAGGCCTGTCGGGGAGAGCAGGCCGTGGGACGTCCGTCCCCAAGGCAAGGGCGCACTGCTGGGAAGCCCCGACGTGCCAGCGGGCGGCTGGGTCACTAGGGGCCGCGTCGAGCCGCTCCGCCGCCGGGCTCGGGGCGCCTCCAGCCGCAGC
>NW_004955429.1:15214889-15248930 GCF_000276665.1 Chinchilla lanigera | reverse complement strand
GGCGTCGCGGGTCGCCTGGGCGACGCCCTGGGCTCCGACCGCGCCGGAGGGGGCGTCTGTGCCGTGCCTGGGGCGGGGATGAGGCTGGGCCAGCGCGGCTCCGTGAGTCACCGGCGGCCCGTCACGCGGAGGAAGCGGGCGGGCAGAAGGGCCACCGCTCTGCCCCGAGACACTCCCGGCCTCTGGGCGGGCGCGGTGCTCCCCGGGGAGCCGGGACGCAGGGCCTCGAATGCTCTCTCTGCGCCCGCCTGGGGTTCTGCCGTTGGAAGTCCTCTCCTCTAGGTGAACAGGATGCAAAGAAGAAGGGGACCAGCCCACGTGCTCACCCAGGAGGCCACTGCCCTTAACGGGTGGCGTCACAGGCGACAGTGACACGACTGTGTCAGAGGGGCTCCTCTGTCACAACGGGGCTCCCAGAGACGTTCAGAGCCAAAAACATCAAGCTTCAAAATGCTGGATGTAAAAAAAAAAAAAAAAAAAAACCACCAAAATGCTGGATGTAAGGAGGAGGAGCCGGGCGCGGTGGTGCACACGTGTCCTTCCAGCACTCAGGAGGCTGAGGCAGGAAGATCCCTGTGAGCTCGAGTCCACCCTATCTCAAAAAATAAATCTAAACGAGCGGGAGGGGTTGGGGTAGGGCTCAGCAGCAGAGCACTTGTCTAGCATATACAAGGTCCTAGATTCCATCCCCAGCACCACAAAATTAATAATAATAATAATAATAATAACAGCAGGAGAGAATACAGAAGCATTCCGAAGTAACTGAACATACTTGTCACCATAGAGCCTAACAGGAGAAGAGCCTTTCACTGAGCTCTCTGTTGTTCATTTTGAGTTTTAAGTCATGAGTGTATTCTCTCTCTTTTTTTTTTTTTTTTTTTTTCTTTTTTGAGACAGGATCACTCTACGCAGCTCAGGCTGGTAGGGAACTTGCAACGATCCTCCTGCCTCAGCCTCCTGAGTGCTGGGATTACAGGCGAACGCCACCACGCCCGGCTGTATTTTCTTTTAAAATGCAGTTTTGCTGTTGTCGGTTTTGGTTTTGGTTTCTTTTTAGAGACAGGATCTCCCTGTGTAGCGCAGGCTGGCCTTGAACTCACAGGGATCCTCCTGCTCTGCCTCTGGAGCGCTGAGAGGACACGCATGTGCCGCCACACCCGGCTGTCTTTAAAATCGTATTTAAATACTAAAAGGAAGGAAGTGAAAAGGATCCCTATGTACAGACATGGAAAGCGGCCAGGACTCCCGTGGACAGCTGTGTCCAGTGTACTCTTTCATCTGTCTAAAAAAAAGGAAAGGGAAGAACTTTCACGGGGTCCCTGCAGATACACAGAAAGGACAGTCACGCCCCCTCTCGTGCCCGCCCAGCCTGGGTCCCCATCGGGAGCCGCCATGTTCACAGTGGCTGCTGACACGGGGTCGCCCAGGTGACCGCCTCGCTCAGAGCCGAGTACACCGCGCCGGCGCAGTGAGGGGGCGCGGGTCCAATCACGCAAATCGGAATAAGGTCAGTGGGCTGTGAGCCCTCAGCTTCCCCCTTGGGACGCCGTATTGTAGTTTCACAAGAGGTCACCCCTGGGTAAAGCGTACAGGGTCACTCTATTACTTATCACAACTGCTTATGCGTCTGCAACTATTTCCATCAAGATTTCAGTGGTTAAAAATACAGACGCAAATTGGGCGTGGTGGTGCACGCCTGTCACCCCCGCGCTGGGGAGGCTGAGGCAGGAGGATCGCTACCGGTTCAAGGCCGACCTGAACTACCTAGTGAGATCCTGTCTTAAAACTAAGTAAGATAAATAAACTTCTACTTCTGGCCGAGCTCCAGTCACCTGGTGCCAAGGACCAGCCACCTTTTTGCGTGGATGTGAGCTCGCCAGTCCCCCATGGTCCCCGCCAGTCCTGGTTGCCTGCTGACATGAAAGCTGAGATTCCCCCTCCATTTTAAAGGCCCTTGGGTTCTCCCTGTGGCAAGGACATACTTCTTGGGACCAGTGTCTCTCTCAGAATTGGAACACAGATGTTTGACCAAAGGGCGTGAGTTTTACTTTGTGGAAGTGAAGGGCAGTTTTGTGCGGTTCACTGAGTTCTCAGAGCCGCCCTGGGAGGCGGTCAGGGTTGCACAGCTCATCGGCTCTCTGCTCACAGTGGGCGGGAAGGGCAGCTCCCACTGCCTGCGCAGTTCTGGGGCCTCAGTCCTGACTCCAAGTCACACACAGCAGGCTCTCTGTCTCTCTGGAGCTCGGGCCGTCCTCCTCGGAGTTCCACCGGGGGGCCTTCGGTGGCAGGTATCAGTCCCTCCCCAGAAACACCCAGAGGCTGAGTCGGGTGGTGTCAGCCCCCCAGCCAAGCCCCTCGCACTTCCTGCAAGCGTTTCTGATAAGGCAGCGGAGATGGCCAGATGACCTGGGGTAGGAGTGTGATAGCGGCCAGCCTAACTGCGTTTCCCCTGAGTCCTCAAAGCCGCCAAGATGCATCTTCCGGTCCTGACGCCGCTGTCCGACGCCGCTCAGGGAGTCCCAGTCTAAGTTTGGGCTGAAAAATAAGACTAAAGAAAGTAGATTGGGCCTCACTTGATAGCTGCCAAGAACCATTTTCAAAAAGTTTTTAAATCTCTCCTCTTTGCCTGGTTCATCCAGGCGTAAGAACCCAGCCTGAGAAAACTACACAAAGGCGGGGAGTAGAAATGATCCAAGTGTGATATGTGTGTGTGTGACCACGCCAGATGAAAGCCCCTGTCCATATAAATGTCCACCGATTTAACAAAAACGTCATAGAAAGGAAAAAAAGTCAGAGGTGGTGCCACATACCCAGCATTCGGGAGGCTGAGGCAGGAGGATCTCAAGTTCGAGGCCAGCCTGAGCTACATAGTGAGACTCTCTGAGCGCCTCAGAGCTGTGCTGCCCAGGGCCACCCCAGCCTCACCATTACTACCTGGCTCCGCGGCGGCCCCATATCTGCTCTCAGCTCAGATCCTCTTTCAAATGGGCAGAAGGTGGAATGGACTACGGTCAGGTCCATGCAGAGACCTGCAGTACTTAGGACAGCAGCCAGCTTAACACAGGGCCCTGCAAAGGTCTCCCAGGGTCCCCTCCTCGCCCTGTCCTGCCTCGGGGCCATGCCCTTCCTAAGCCTGTCCCCAACTTGTCATCCCCCAGACGGTTGACATTAGACTTCGAGCTGAAGTTAAATAGCAGAAATTAATTTGTTTTATGTATATGCTGATATATTTCAAAGTCAATTAAACCACCGAAGAACTGGTTCATGGGCAAATATAGAGGGAATACTTAAAAATTAATAAGGGGGCCAGGTGTGGTGGTACAGGCCTGTAACCCCAGCACTCTGGGAGGCTGAGGCAGGAAGATTGCAAGGTTGGGCTCAGCCTGGGTAACTCAGCCACTTAGCCAGATCCTAGCTCACAACAAAACACAGAACGACCTGGGGGCGAAGCTCAGTCCAGAGCCCTGGGTTCCATCCCCAGTACTGGAAAAAAATTGTCATCTTCCTCTCCTCTCTGCCCCGGCATGAGATGCCCGTGTTCCCTGCAGGGAAAGCACGGCCCCGAGGCCCTCAGGCACCCCATGGATGTGTCATTTGGCCTAGCAAACACCCCCCGCCCCAGAGACACCTCACTGCTCCTTCAGGACGGGCCCAGCCACGGGCCGCGCCAGGCCCCATGGCGGCTTCCAAGTCTCCCGGCTGGGCGGGGCTGGGCGCTGAGCACTCAGAGGCTTGCGGCTCGGGGCAGGACTCAGGGACAGTGAAAGGCCCTGGAGGTGAAGCGCGACTCCTGGCCCTCTCTGGGCTCTGGACGCTGTGTTGGGGGGAAGGGTGTCCCTGTCACGAAACCCAGGCAGCCAGGACACACACAGCACACCCTCAGTGCCCCCCCCAAGTCAAGTGCCGCACACACACACCATCCTCAGCACTATGGCGCCCACTCGGGCAGAGCAGAGAGAGGTGCTACCATGCAAGGGCACAGAGGGCGGCAGGCAGCCTCTAGGCTGTTCTCATTTACTGGCTTTTTTTTCTTTCTTATTTATCTTTTGAGACAGGGTCTTGTTGGTAGCCCAAGATGGCCTCAAACTCAGCAAAGTTTGAGTGATCCTCCTGCCTCAGCCTCCCAAGAGCTAGGATCTCAAGTGTGCCACCACATCCAGCTTGCTCACTCTTTTTGTGTGTATGTGGTCCTGAGGATTGACTCAGGGCCTTCACCCTGAGCTATGCCCCCAGCCCTTTCCATTTTTCATGAGACTGCATCTGCTTAAGTCAGCAAGTTGTGCAGGTCAGATTTGAACTTGCAACCCTCCTGCCGCAGCCTCCCAGACCGCTAGAATTACAGTTGTGCGCCACCATGGCTGTTTTCTGATTAACTTTCTGGTTACTTCGAATTTATTCCTAAATTAAAAAGTGTAAAAGAAGCCAGGCATGGTGGGGCACGCCTGTAATCCCAGCACTCAGGAGGCTGAGGCAGGAAGATTGCTGTGAATTCAAGACCAGCCAGGGCTACAAAGTGAGCTCAAGGCCAGCCTGAACTGCATAGGGAGACCCTGTCTCACAAAAGGACCCAAAAAAAGTTTAAAAGAACAAATAAAAGAACGAGGCAGCCAGATGCAGCTGGTGTGCACGGCCCCCACGGTGCAGACAGGGTAGAGCGGGTGGGGGCAGGGGGCCAGGCAGTGACATAGGGGCCCTGGGCTGTGGGGACAAAGGGCAGCGGAGGGGGCTCATCCTCAGGAGGATGAGAGACAGAAATGGGAGCAGGGATGGTTTAGCCTCCCTTGGGAGCTGACTGAGCTCTGTAGCCCTCATGGCCTGAGGGTGAGGCCCAGAGTCCTGCGTTTCCTGAGCTGTGTTGGTCTCTTTTTCTTTGTTTTTGAGACAGGGTCTCACTATGTAGCCCATGCTGGCCTTGAACTTGCAGGGATCCTCCTGCCTCAGCCTCCCAAGTGCTGGGATTACAGGTATGCGCCGCCATACCTAGCATGGACCCTGTGGATTGAAAATCTGCCCCTCCCGTATAGACACCCCAGAGAAGACAGTGGGGTCTCACGGGGAGTCTCCCAGCTGGGCTGCCTTCGTGGCTGGACCACGTGGCCAGGCATCTGGACACTGGAGGGACTGGGCAGCAGCCCGTGGAGCTCAGGCCTCGCCCTGGGAGGCCCCGCCAAAGCGACACCAGAGTGCAAAGCCTCATGGGGAGCAGCCTCTGCCTGCCTGAGCCCCTGGCACCTCTGCTTGTGCCGGAGACATGTCGCTCTGACCGCCCCTCCAACCCGTCGCTCCGGCCAGGCCTGGGGTCCCCGCTGACTGCACTGAGGCCAGGGCACTCAAGGAACCCCAGGGAGCAGGAGGAGAATGGGAGCCGTCGCCCACCAGGTTCCACCGCTGTGAGCGTTGGACGCCACCTCTCACAGACCTCTCAGGGTCAGCAGTGTCACCATACCGGTGACAAGGGTTTGAGGCCCTGTCCCAGTGCAAGGCAAAGCGCGTCCTGAAGACCTAGTGGCACATCTGCCAGGTGATCCGGGAGATGGGCACAGACACACCACATACTGTCCACCGCCAAGGCAGGGTCTGTCTGTCTGTGTCACACGGGGCCCCCAGGTGACACAGAACTGTCACTGTTGCATGCGCACTGGTTACAGATGTCAGCCACTGAACGTGTGCTCTGCCATGTTGTTTTTTGCTTTTCCTTTTGAGACAGGGTCTTGCTACCTAGTTCAGGCTGGCCTTGAGCTCACCATGTAGTCCAGGCTGGCCTTGAACTTGTGGCAATCTTCCTGCCTCAGCCTCCCAAGTGCTAGGATCACAGATGTGCAACACCAGCCTGGTCTTGAGCATGTGCTCATGGCTAGGCCATTGGCACATGATGTCCCCACAGCAATTCTTAAAGTGTGAGGAGAATTCGCATGGGCTTCACTTTTACCAAGCTCTGTGGAATGGAGGGTGGGCACCATGACCCCATCCTACAGATGTGGCAACTGAGGCCGGCTAAGTCCTTGCTAAGGCCCCAGATGGTACAAGGACAATGGACCCCACGCCTGGTGCCCTTGCCTCTGCTCTGCCATCCTGGGCCTGGCATCTCTGCCTCTTCTTGAGCCCTAAGCTGGGCTGAGCCTCACTGTGGTTGGGGGTGCAGAAGACAACAGAGCCCGTGCCACCTGTGTGCAGAGCCGGGTGCCGCTGGAGGGGGACGCACACCCCCAGGGAGGTCAGGGGCCGCCCGCGCCGTCCGTTGCTGCCCCCACCGGCCCTGCCCCCCGCAGCAGTGATAGATGGTTTGTGAAACGCCCAGAGCTTGCGGTTGACCAGAATCCTGAACCAATTCCATCGAGACCGGAATTCATGCAATGCTCACATCCTGATGTGGTGAGCGGCCACCGCGGGGACGGGGATAGTGAGGCGGCCCCCAGCCCCCCTCGCTCACGGCTCCGGAAGGCCCCCGTGACAGGAGTGCGGCCCTGATAAGCACCACCTGACCAGGAGGCCCAGCAGAGAGATTAATGCGCATTGCCAACAGCCTCTGTGTCCCACGGGGGTCACCCTGGGAAAGGAAGGACAGCAGGCCCTCAGTGCACACACCGCGCTGGCTCTGCCTCAGCCTCGGGCCGGGGTGCCCACCGCCACGGGCCCAGTGCGGGTGCCTAGGAAGAAAGGGGTGAGGGATGCCGTGAGAACTTCAGCACGGTGCCCAGCTATCCCTGAGCTGTCCTTGGCCTGTGCAGGCCCTGGCCATGCGCAAGGCCCATGCTGGGTTGGCTCCTGGGTGCAGGCCCTGTGGGGCTCAGGTGCGGGTTGCTCCAGCTGCGAGAGTGGGAAGTGCCCTTGTCAGCTCTGCTCTTGCAAGAGACAGAAAACGTGAATGTGGAAGGAATGAGTTCAACTTTTAGTAAAGATAATAACTGGGGAGAGAAGACCGTCCATCCACAGGGGCCATTCCCATCAGGCCCCATGGCCAACCACTGCCCAAGCAAATAAAGCCGAGCAGTGCAGCATTTCCTGAGCACCTTCCATGGGCCCGGACCCAGCACTGCCTCTGGTTGCCCACCTCACCCAGCTCGGCTCAGGGGCGGAGTGTGGACAGACACATAATTAAAGGCCACTGGAGTTGGTGAACACACTGTACCTTGGAGCAGAATTTCCCAGGGAAAGGCAGGTATGGCAATGTACTGAGCTCTGTAATCCCAGCACTCGGGAGGCTGAGGCAGGAGGATCACTGTGAGTTCAGGCCAGCCTGGGCTACATAGAGAGACCCTGTCTCAAAAAATTTTGCAGGGAATTCATGGGAAACTGATAACAAAGTTAGCCAAATGCAGGAGCTGCCCACAGGCCAGCCCAGAGCAGAGGCCAGTCCTCGAGGCCTGCGGGGGCTACCTGGCCCAGGTCAGGAAGAGCCCAGCTCCCCTGCCACTGCCTGGAAGCTCAAGGGAGCAGTGACCCCGGAGTGGCAAGTCCATGTTCCCGGCCCAGTTGAGTCACATGGTGGTTTGCTGTCCCCTCAGTCCCCTGTCCCTCATGAGCTAGCTCAGCCCCCACTGACTGGTCTAGGGGACCTGGGCCACCACTGCCAGATGAGGCCCTGTGTCCCCACTCTGTCCTCAGCTTACTGTCCTGAGAGTCTGGGGGGGCCAGTCCAGGGGCTATGGATGAGGAAACTGAGGCAGGCCAGGTTCCTGGGAGCCAGTGTTGGGGCAGGGATTTGAACCCCAGCTGTCGCCAGCCTGCCTACACGGAGACAGTGCCACCGGCCACTTTGGCTGCCGAAGTGCTGGGGGCGGGCGCCCTCTGGTGGCCGGTGGGGACTGCACAGCTCTTCCTTGCCCTCTCCGCTTGGCTCCCACTTTGTAAAGGTGACCAAGGCTCCAGGATCACGCGAAGCCTTCCCCGTGCCCCGGGAGCAGGACAGGGCCAGGCCTGCACCTTGTGGTGGCCTTGAGTGAGCGCCTGTGTGTGCAATCCCCACAAGACAGGTGGCCCTGTCCTACGGAGGCCATGCCCCAAGGCTGAGACCCGCCTGACTTCCCAGGCCTGACCCCAGACGGCCTCCTGCCGCAGCCCCCACGGGCCCCTGGGACCCGTGGAGTTGGCACTGGCAAAGAGACTCAGTTTGCCCTCCGAACCGGGAGCCGATGACCTCTACTGTGGGGTATTTGAGTGACACTGTGGCACCACTCACCCTGCAAACCTGTCTGCCGGGTTTAAGAACCACAGAGCGACCAGGAGTGGTGGCGCACACCTGTAATCCCAGCACTCAGGAGGCTGAGGCAGGAGGATCACTGCAAGTTCAAGCCCAGCCTGAACTACGTAGAGGGACATGTCCCCTAAAAAAAAAAAAAAAAAAAAAAAAATTAAGTCAAAAATGAGACACAAAACAAAACAAAACCACACAGTGACAATAAAGTCTACATGGGGCTGGGGATTTAGCTCAGCGGCACCACACCTGCCTTGCAAGCGCAAGGTCCTGAGCTCGATTCCCGGTACCGGAAATAAATAAATAAATAAAGTCTGCATGGCGCAGGTGACCATCACTGCCTGAGCCATGCCCGCTTACCTGAAGGGCTCAGCAGCAGCTGTCTGAGGATGGCATTGGTGTTGCCCTGACGGGTGGGAAACGGAGCTGAGAGGTCCGCCCGCCTTCCCCATGGCTACAGGACAGGTGTGTGTGGAGGCTCAAACCCAGCCTCCCGCCCAGGGGCCGCTGGGAGTGAAGGTGCTGCACAGACAACCGGCACGACAAGGTGCCCAAAATGCCCTTTCCTTCACTCAGGTATTTCGTGCCCTTGTGTCCCTCACATACGTGAAACACCAGTTCCGCTTGCCTCTAAAGAGGTAACGTCAATACTGCTCAGCTGGGGATGGTGGTGCACGCCCGCAATCTCAGCCCTCTGGGAGGCTGAGGCTGGAGGATGGCCGTGAGCTCGAGGCCAACCCGGGCTACATGGTGAATTTAAGGCCAGCCTGAACTACATAGTGAGAGCCTGTCTCCTAAAGAAAAAAATTTAAATCAAATAAAGTGATTCCATTCTGGTGAGAAAGACTGGCCGGCCAGCAGGGGGCCTGGCGCCTAGACACAGCTTACCCTGGAGTTACAAGGGGCAGCTGCTGCACCACTGGGCCGTGCTCAGAACCTTCCCTGGTGAGACCCAGAGTGTATCCCCTACTTCTAAGCCCCACTGACCTCAACCCATCCAGTCCAAAGGTGGATGTGGACAGTCGGGCGTGGTGGTGCACACCTGTCATCTCAGCATTCAGGAGGCTGAGGCAGGAGGATGTCATGAGTTCAAGACCAGCCTGGGCTATACAGCAAGACCCTGTCTCAAAACAAACAAGAGTGTGCTCTTTGCCAAATGGACCCAGCATACACACACAGACACACTGCACGTTTCCCAAGGCACACGCTTCTGTGGATGGTACCCACCCGGGAGGGCCCTCCCAGGGCAGAGCCCCGGAGTGGGGGTTGGGACACAGGGGGAGGTGCGGCGGGGACGGGGGCGGTCCCCCAACACGAAGAAAAGACCAAAGTAGAAAAACGAACACTGAAGTGCTCAGCGCAAGACCTGGCTCACTCAAGCACCAGGTCTGCCACGTCCACTGGGTCACCAGTCCCATCTGTCACACGGGCCTCTGGTTTCAGTCCCCCAGCCTTCCTGCGTTAGACCCTTGGTTCCCAGCGTGGCAGTGTTGAGGGGTGGGGCCTTTAAGAGGCGGGGCCAAGTGGGCGGTGACGGTGCCCAGCCCCCGCCCCCGGGTGGGGGAGCCGCGCAGGGAATGGGAGGGGTCGGGAGTCACCGGGTGACTTTGGAGACCAGAATGTTATGGCACGAGGCCACCCTTCTGCATGCGGCCACTGCCTTTCCACGTCTCTGCCACCTTGTTGTTTTGGTTTGGGTTTTGTTTTTTTTTTTTGGTTCTTGGTTTTTTTTTTTTTTTCCGGTACCAGGAATCGAACTCACGACCTTGCGCTTGCCAGGCAGGCGCCGTGCCACTGAGCTAAATCCCCAGCCCCGTCTCTGCCACCTTGTAACACAACCCTGGCCATGCTCTTCAGACCCTTCAGCCACCAGAATCACAGGCCACAGAAACCTCTCTGCTTTATAAAGCACCCACCTTCAAGCCCTGTATCAACAGCAGCGGAGAGAAAGCCAAGACTAGGGCCCTGCACGCACTGGCTGGGCCACTGCGCATGCTCAGACCAGGCGGGCAGCGTCCCCGTCCCCACAAGCATAGGACAGTCACACTGTGGTGGGACTCAGACCCGCGTCAACACTTGCCATTCCCAAACCCTAAGGGGCCCCGAAGTCCTCCAACCACACAGACACACATGAATGCTTACTGCTGTGTCATACAGACACTGTGCCGGGGGCCGCCCTCACCACACTAGCGCAGCGTGGTCTGTTGTTAGAATGGGGGCACAGGCGGGAAGACGTGACTGACCTGGGGGTGCTGTCACACATCTATAATCCCAACGCTCTGGGAGGCTGAGGCAGGAGGGTCTCAAGTTCAAGCTCAACCTGGGCAATTTAGCAATGTAGTGAGACCCTGCCTCAAAATCAAAAAGGATTGGGGATGTAGGTCAGCGTGAAGGTCCTGGTTCCATCCACACTGCTGCAAAAAACAGAAGTGTTAGGTGACTCGCCTCACCGGCGGGCAGGACCAGAGTCCCGTCCTAAGTGAGTCTGAGCCCACCTGTTCTGGCTGCCCCAGGTGTCTCTCACCACAGGCACACACACAGGTGTGCGGACACAGACACACACGGCACACTGGCAGGAACACACAGCACTTCTCCCTCTCCTTTGCCCTGGATGAGCACAGACTCCAAGTTGCCCCTCTCTGTCCCAGTCATGTTCAAAGGGGCCCCCGGGGCGCCCGCTCTGGCTCCCAGCACCCACCAGAGCCTGGACTGCAAACAGACACCTGTGGGAGGGGATCAGGCTGCCACGCGGGAAGAGAGCCGGACCTGCCTGGTGGTTCTGGACTCACAAGGACTTAGTGCCACTTCTGCCATCCCCAGGGTGCCCTGCGGGTGGGACAGTGCCCGCTCCCGACCTCAGGCTGGGAGGACCCAGTGCCCTGTGAAGTCTGCACACGCGGGCTGTCCAGCAGGACTGTGTGACCCTGGGCGTGGGAGCCGCTTTCTGTGCCCGACGCAGGTGCGGAGAAGGGACAGAGGGCCGCCAGCTCGGGAAGGACCCACGCCTCAGCCCCGCGCCCAGCCCTCACGGACACGGTGGCAAGGAGACCCCGGAGCGCCAGTGGAAACGGGGGCTGGGGAGGGCACGAGCCAACGCCCCCTCCTCCCACCCACCCCCGGGGCTGCCCGGGACGCACCCTGCCAGGCATCAGGGCCAGGAGGTCCTGGGACACCTGTCACTGCACAGTGAGACTGGCACCCCGCGAGAAGTCGCCATCAGGGCCCAGGCCCAGGGCCTCGCCACACTGGGCACGCTGAGACGCCATCTGCCAAGAGCACCGAGGAGCACAGGGACGCGGGGGACGCGCCTCAGGCTAGCTCTGCTCAGCGTGTCCCCAGAGCTGCGATGGAAAAGCCTCCCGCTCTTCAAGCTGCGCGGGTGGGCGCAGTGTGAGTGACAGAGCTCATCAGTCGCGTCATCACGGCCTCCCTCCTCCAGACAAGCAGCGCGAGGTTCGGGGAGAAGCGTCAGGCCAGGTGTGACATGGGCCTGTAACCCCTGTGCTCTAGGGAGCTGACGCAGGAAGATCGCGGGTTCAAGCCCTGCATGGGCAACTGAGCGACTGAGCGAGATCCCGTGTCAAAATAAAAAAGCTAGGCAAGGTGGTGCACACCTGTCATCCCAGCGCTTGGGAAGCTGAGACAGGAGGATCACCTTGAGTCTGAGGCCATCCTGGACTACATAGGGAGTTCGAGGCCAGCCTGTACCACACAGCATGAGCCTGTCTCAAGAACCCCACCAAAATAAAAAATTAAAATTAGAAAAGCTGGGGATTCTGCTCAGCAAGAAAGCCCTAGTTTCAATCCCCAGTACCAAAAAGTGAGACGGACAGAGAGAGAGAGGAGAAATAAGCCACAAGTCTCAAGGGGGTGGGCAGCAGTCCAAGGCCCGGCATGGGTGTGACTGCACCGTGACACTCAGGCTGGGGCAACCCAGGGCCACCAGGGCACCGAGGCAGCCAGAGCTGCAGGAGGCACGTGGTGGAGCCTGACTTGGAGCTGGAGGTCCTGAGTCCCAGGGGTTGGGCTGGGGTGGCGCAGGAAGGCCAGCGGGATGCAGGGGCTCACAGGACACTCTGCGATGCCAGGGTGCCTCTGGACCAGATCCATTCACACGCTGCCCCACGCAGCTCGGTCTCTCTGGAATGACTTTCTTTCTTAGACCCCTGGGGCCTAGCTCAGTGCCTGGCACAGGGTGAAGACATGTGGGAAATGATCTTGGGAACTGCAGAGTGCACGAGGCAACCAAACCCTCCACTTCCGGGGCAGTGCCAGGCGCTGCCAGGGTCGGGCCACCTGGGTGCCTTCACCTTGAGTCCTCGATCCCACCCCTCTGCCTCACCTGGGCTCCTGATTGGCCACTTCTTCCCGGTACCGCACCCCATTACTGTTCCTGGCTTCCCTTCCCCGGGCAGTTTGATGGATTCCACCTTTCCCACGCCTGTCACCTGAATGTCTGTGTCCCCACCCCACCTTGATTCCTGTGTAGAAGCCCAGCCCCCAAGCTCAGGGCCCTGGGAGGCGATCTTCTCGTGAGTGAAGCGAGTGACCTTACGAAAGCACCTCAGAAGGCCCCTCACCTTCCCGGCTTGTGAGCATGCAGCTGAAGGCGACATCTGCAAGCCAGGAAGCAAGACCTCGCCAGACACAACGTGCCACGCCCTGGCCTGGGCTTCTCGGTCTCCAGAAGCTGTGGCTAAGCCACCAGCCTGTGGTCTTCTGTTACAGCAGCAGAAGCAGACAGGGACGCTGTCCTAAGATGATTTCTCTGGATTCTGTCTTTTGAGCGGAAGTCAGAGGGGAACCTGGACTCGGGGTCTCCCTTGCCATCAGCCCCACTCACAAACCCTTCAGCCCCTGAGGTTCGCACGGCTCCAATTTCATCTGCCCTTCTGAGGACCCCACTGCGATGCCCCCTCTCTGCACGCTGTGGTTGGTTCTGGGCCTGGCACAGTGCGCTGAGACTCTGAGGTTGGGCTGGGGCACCATGCGGGGCGCAGCCATGGCAGCACACAGCCCACGTTCAGCTCTGGGCTCAAGCCTGGCCCAGCTGGAGGTCCTCTTCCCCTCTGCCACCTCCCAAGCCTGTCCTCCCAGGAGACAGCGCAGTCGCCAGACCTCAGGCCACGCCAGCCCAGGCCCAAGGCCAGCTTCAAGATGGCGCCCGGCCTGGTCCAAGTCAGCAGCCTCTGTGGAGGACACGGGCCCTGGGGTACACTTGGGGGCGCTTCCTGTCTGAGCCTGTGGCCCCCAACCGCTGGCAGCACGGGTTTCCGGCAGAGCTGCGGCCGGGGCCTGCACTATCAGCTCGGCACCAGACACCCGGCCAGGATACTTGTGGTGAAACTGTGAGGGTGCCCTGCTCCTGTGGGGTTTTCTCCCATGTCACCTCCAAGACAAATGGAGGCAGAGAGTGACACCCAGCCCTTCTTCAGCCCTGTTTTCCCCTCTCTGAGTCAGGGGCCGGGCGGCAGGCACCTGCCAGGGCTGGGGCCCCGACACCCAACCCATGGCTGCAGGGACATCTCAGGACTGCAGCTGAGGAGAAGGCCAGGCCCAGGCCACTGGGGACCCGCGCGTAGCGGGGCTGCATGGACCCGGCCACTCTGGGGACCTAGACAGTGCAGGGGGGAGAGGGCCCCTCCTCACTTTGTGCGGGCCACAGAGGCAGGGTGCGCTGCGTCCAAAGCCAGAGGACAGGTGCCAGGTGCCTGGGCATACCACCTTGCGCCCAGGGAGGCCGGGCCCGGGCCAAAGCTTTGCACCAGGGCCCCGCTTCACCCCCGCTCTGAGATTTACAAGGGGGAAACTGAGGCTCTGTTTACTACTGCGGAAATCAGGGGCCGGGCAAGTGCAAGGCTGCTCACAGCCCGAGACGCCGGGCCTCCGACAGCCAAGGAGGCCAGGGTCAGCCCAGGGTGGGGCGGGGCTGGGGGGGTTGCAGGTGCCTCCGCATGGTCCCGCCCAGGAAGGTGTGGGGACCACCTGCCCGGCAAGCCTAGTTGGCCCCATGGTCCAGGCGAGGCATCTGCAAACCCAGCTCTCACCCATGGACCCTCATCAGCCCGCAACTGCGCCCCTGCGGACCCCAGATCCAGTTCCGGTCGGGGAAGGGGCGATTGATCCTGGTTTGCAACGCTAGGTGGCGCCCCAGCCATTGGCTTCCTGGGAAGGCCGGGCCCCAGGGGTCTTTAAGGCGAGGCAGCCTTGCGCGTGCGCGAATCCTCTAGCCCGAACCAGCCTTCTGCGCCTGCGTACTCGCCATCCTGGGCTGGCGCCCCCTAGCGAGCTGCCAGTGGAATTTATAGGGACACCAGCACGCACGCGCAGCTCGTCTTCAGGCCTGCAAGCAGCCGCCGGCCCAGCAGAGGGCGCCCTCGCCTAGCGCGGTCCGCGCGCAGTGCTCAGTTTTCTGGCTTCGCTCTAAGAAGTGAGCAAGGTTTCCTGTGCGTCCGGCGAGGAGGCTGGGCGCACCCAAGGGTGGGGGCTCAGCAGCTCCCAAAGGAGCGAGCCCCCCCCCCCAGGCCCCAGAGGCTGGATTACCCGGGAATGCCGAAGATCACGCAGCCCCGCCCTGCCAGCACCCCTGGGACCAGGGCGCTGGGACCGGAGCAGCGGTGCCGTCGCCGGGTGGCGAGCACTTGCTGTGCCACTTGGCTTTTATTACTCGGGGACAACTCACAGCCGTCCTCGGGCAGATGACAGCGCTGCTGCAGTTGACACTCGAGGAAACCGATGCTCTGAAATCGACAGCCGCGGGACGCCCTGGGTCGCCCCCACCGTAGAATCCGACTTCCCTGTTCGCGGAAGCCCTGGGTTGTCCCCATCCTAGATCAGCTCTAGGAGCCCTACAGCCTGCTTCTGACACATCCCTGGGTGCAGTGGGAGCCCCGTTCAGCCCGGCTCCGACGCACGGGGAGCACGGCCCTGGCCTCGCTGTGGGTGGGTGTTTCTGTGAACCCGCTCGGAGCCCGGGCATCGCTGCCTTCCTCTTGCTTGGCCTTCTGGCAGCATCTGCTGATGGCTCAACCATCGACACATTATTTTTTAAAGAGAATTTTAAAAAATAAAATAAAAATGACACAATTTCAAAACAAGATGACAGGAAATTAGTAATGGTTGTCATATTGCATAGTTATCTTCATAGTTAAGATTACCAGATACAGGCATGCAAAACTGATCAAATCAGGCATTAACTGTTCCTTTCAATAAACCAATAGAATTAGTAGTACAATTATCTTATCTATCGTGTGTGTGTGTGTGTGTGTGTGTGTGTGTATTCTCTCCCTTCTTTTCCCCTATCCCAGTTGTTCTTGCCTTCTGAACAGTTTCTTTCCCTTTCATAGTATCTATTGTACTTTTCAGATTTTACTGTTTGAGGTTCTTACACTAGGGAGACAATACAGTGTTTACATATGCGGGTCTGATTTATTTCACTTATGAGTATGGTCTCTAGTTGCATCCACTTACTTGTAAGAGCCTCAAGTTTATCTTTCTTTATAGCTGAGTAATACACCATTGTATAAAAATACATCTTCCTTTATTAATTCCTTAGTTGATGGGCATTTGGGTTGTTTCCAAGCTTTAGCTATGACAAATTGTGCTGCTATAAACATGAGTGTACATACATCCCTGTGGTATGATGCTTTAAATTCTTCTGGAAAAATACCCAGAAGGGGAATAGCTGGGTCAAATGGGACCTCTAATCCTAGTTTACTGAGGAATCTCCACATTGATTTCCACAGTGGTTGCACCAGTCTACACTCCCACCAACAGTGGAGAAGGGTTCCTTTCCCCCCACAGCCCCTCTAGCATTTGTTATTGGTTGATTTCTTGGTTTTTGCAAATTTTTTTTTGATACCAGGAACCAAATTCAGGATCTTGTGCTTGCCAGGCAGGCACTTATGCCGCTGAGCTATATCCCTGGCCCTTGGTTGATTTCTTGATGATAGCCATTCTTTCTGGAGTGAGATAGAATCTCAGTGTTGTTTTAACTTGCATTTCTTGACTGACCAACAATGTTGAACATTTTCTCATATGTTTATTGCCATTTGTATTTCTTCATCTGAAGTGTGTATTTATCTCAGATGTCCACTCTTTGGGTATATGAATTTTTTAAATTTTTAAATTTAAATCTCAGTGCAAAGGCCCTGGGTTCAACGCCCAGTCCTGCAAAGCCTGCCCAGAGTAGGCAGGTGGTGGCAGCAGCTCTCAGCCTGCACCTGAGCTGTGCCAGCTGTTCCCCCTGCACTCCACAGCCCCGGGTGCCACACGTGACTCGCAACAAGTGCAGATGAAAGGACGGGCACAGTGGGCAAAACCTGCAGGCTCGGGCACCAGGGCAGGAGTCACAGGCACTGAGTGAAGTGAGGTGGAGAGCGGCCAGGAGGGCAGAGGTGTGGGGGGACCTGACCGAGTCTGAGGTCCGGAAGGCTGACCGGGTGACTGGTGCAGATGGAGGAGCACCTCAGGGAATGCAAGTGCTGTGGGCCCTTCTAATCCCGCCTGCATCACACCGACCTTCAGCCAGAACACAGACATAAGCGTGTCTCCCATGTTTGGGCTCCCCTTGATTGTAAGGTTTCCCTGAAAGCCACCTCTTGGGCTTGTCCCACCATGCAGCCCCGTGTTGCATACTCTCCAGCTTATTCCACGGGTCCCCTCCATATCCCAAGCCCTGGCCTCCACAGGGCCTTGGCACTTGTGGCAGCCCCGTCCTGCCTCCCCGCAACGGATGGGTCAGTGTCTCCCGCACATGCCACGGAGTTGGTCAGGAGCTGGATCTGTCCTCAGTGCCCTGAATGCCTGTCCCCTTCGAGAGCCACCTTGCTTTGCCCCTCACTGCCTACTTCATGCGAAGCAGGAGACGGACACAGGCACAGGACGAGAGGCCACTGTGACCTGTGACCACATAGGTTCTGAGTGTGTTCTGGTGCTACGTGACTTCAGGGTACCAAGGGACATAAGAACAACCAAGACGCCATGATGTATACCGTGCCCCAAGATGAATGTGATTCTGCATTGCAAAGATACACTGATAAAAAAGAAATTAATACGCCAGTGTTCTAACATATAAAATCTGAATACCTGCCTTGCAAATGGGCCCAGGGGAGCCACTGAGTTAAAAGCCCTTGATTCCAGTGCTGTCCCCAAGGTTAAGTTGCAAGTGATTTCCGACAGAACCGCGGGGAAGTTCACAGTCTCTGCTTTATTTCCACTTAGTCATACACGGTTTTAAAAAAACACATCCTCACCAGAGAACCAAACATCAGGAATCAAAAGGTAGAAAGGCAGGGGCTTCCACTGAAAACACACCCAAGCACCGGAACAGAACAGTGCCAATCGAAAGTCTTTGTTCAGAACGCAAAAAGGTTTGGGTTTTAATGGGATAAAGACTTTTAAAAAAAGAAAGACTCAGGGCAGAGGGAGGAGCCAGCTTCGCGCCTCCCCACGGGGCAGGGCCGGCTCCTCCGGTTTTGCAAATCTCACACACGCAGCCCCTGCGCCTCAGTGCTCAACTCCCCACGGGCCCGCGCCATGTGCCCCGCCAGTTACAAGGCATCGAGGATGTGGTCGATCTTGGTGACCAGTTCCTGGCGCTTGGCCGAGATCAGCTTCTCGTTCTCCAGGTATGTGTCCTTCTTTAGCTTGCCGGCCACCAGCCGCTCGGCCTCCACCGCCGCCTTCAGCACCAGCTCCTTCACCTGCGCGTCCAGCTTCTGCATCTCGCTCACCTGGCAAGGCAGGGCGGGGCCTGAGTGCGCCCTTGCCCCCACCCAGCCCACCACACTCGCCTGGGCCCTGCCAGCACCACCACCCAGAAAACGTCCCTCACGCCCTCACCCAACAGGCGCTCCCTGCAGGACCCCGAGCCTCCCCGAAGGCAGCACTGTGGGGCTCTGTGCAGAAGCGTGCAGTCACCAGGAGCCACGCTGGCATGCACGGTACGTGAATGCTCTGCCCCTCCCTGCCGCCTGCCCAGTGAGATCCCTGGATCCAGGCAGGCAAGAGACCCATGGTTCAGGGTGTGCCAGGCTGTTCCCTGTGTGGTCACATTCATTCAGCGTTCAGCAAGCAGGCACAGCTTGGGCACAAGCCCCGGCCCAGGAGCCAGCAGGAAGGACGTGAGGACGAGGTCCTCGTGAAGCCGGCACATAGTGAACATGCAAGCACGTGAAGAAACTGTGCCAGCAGCGGCAGGTGCTGCACAGAGACGGGCAGCAGGTGGGGGCACAGAAGTGAGGCACCTGCCCAGGCTCACACGGCTGGAACTGGAGCCTAGATCTGAAGCCAAGATGGCTGCGTCTGGGTTCTTCCCGCCCTGGCCGGTACAGCCTGCATGCAGGGAGCGAGGAGCTGCCCTCCACGCCAGCCATGCGGACGCAGCTCCGGCCGGGCAAACGGCTTCCCCAGCTCAACCCTCCCAGACCCCAACACACTTGTGCCACGAAGGCGGGCCCCACACGAGCCCAGGGTGGGCCACACAGGACCTGCGAGCAGGGGAGCCCCCCGCCCCACCCGAACAGAGGAGCAGGGTGCCACCCTCGCCAGCAGCACCAACGCAGCTGGGAAGGACCGCATGCCAGCCACTTACTCTGTCGCACAGGTCGGAGCCTTCGGTCTTCAGCCTGGACTGCAGCAGCGCAATCTCGCCGGTCAGGGCTTTGTGCTCCGTCTCCAGGCTCTTCTTGCCACTGTTGAGGGTGGACATGTCCCGGGACTGCTTGTACCGATTTATGGTCTCGTCGAAGTGGCGGTAGAGGCCTATCCTCTTATTGACCAGGGTCAAGACCTGCTCGGTGATGCAGGCCACCTTCATCCTGGCCTCCGCAGCTGGATCCTGGAGAACAAAGACACACAGCTGACGTCAGATCGGCACCCACGATGCCCCAACCCCCCCAAAGACAGCCATCACTATGAGCCACCCTAACAGGAGGTCCCCTTCTCGGGTGGGTGGGGAACCAAACCCTCCCAGCACGCAGGACCAGACTCAGCAACAGACAAGCCAAGGGCCGTGACGCTGAAGCCGACATTCATTAGTCAGGCCCACGGGACAGACGTCAAGGGGGAATCATGCCAGCCCACCCTGCCCCATGTCCACACCACTCCTAACTGCAGCTCACAGGCTCACTCTGGTATGCACGCTGTCAGCCAGCTCCCAACTACTGTGTCCCCAAGAAATCATCAAAGCTCTGCAGTACGGCGACGAGTACACAAGAACGAACCGGCGAGGAAACCTCGGCCCTGCCGTGCCCAGCACAGGGAGCCGCCGAGAGGCAGCTACCAGCCAGGGGTGGGGGTGGGGCGTTCTCAGGAGAGACTTCCCAAATGAAAAGGCGGAACAAAATATGCTATTTCTTTTTAAATCAAGAACACCACTGACTGATGAAATTGATCCCCCCAAGAGTAGGGGTGAAAAAGAATGCAATAAACTGCACCACCTGTAAGTTTTACATTTAAACCTGTGAATTCATAATCAAAATTAAATATTAATAATGGAATGGAAACCGGAATAAAATTCAAACATAAATAAATGAACCTGGGGGCTGGGGGTTTAGCTCAGCGGCAAAAGCGCCTGCCTGGCAAGCGCAAGGTCGTGAGTTCGGTTCCCGGTACCGGAAAAAAACCAAAAAATAAATAAATAAATAAATAAAAAATAAATGAACCTGCTGGGCGTGGTGGTACATGTCTGTGATCCCAGCACTCACAAGGCTGAGGCAAGAGGATCATTGAGTTGAGGCCAGCCTGGGCTACATTACCAAGTTCAAGGTCAGCCTGCACTACATAGCAACTGTCTCAAAAAAACACGAACCAAAAAGAGAACCGAACCCTTCAAATGAACAACACGGGAAGACAGTAGGAGCCAATCCAGGTCCTGTGGGGCCGCAGCGCCATCACAACACTGTACGGACGCAAGAACTGCAGACCAGCTGGCCAGTGCCACAGGTCACTGTTGGGTTTGCTGCTGTGCGGTGGGGGCAGTTGTGTAACTGCTGCGTGTGCAGACACAGCGAATGAATCTACTCCAGTTGTTGGACTCAAAAGGAATAAGGAAGATGAGCAAGATCCCAGGGCGCCGGACGCATGGGAGGGGCCGGTATTAACTCTATTACAGAATTTCTTCCCAGCTGCCTGCTGAAAGGTCCTAGACGCAAGGATCACCTTGCCAACAATGATCACCCCAGCTCACAGACGCCATACAGAGGGCCCCACCAAGCAACTGGGGCTCCTGGGCGAGGAGAGCAAGACACACTGGAACAGGCTGTTGTCCTGAAAGTAAAGAAGTGCTCAGAAAACAAAACAGAAAAAGGAAATGTGAAAGACAGTCAAACCTGAGGTGACAGGAACACCCAAACCAACAGCATCAGCGGACAGTACCACATATGCAGTTAACCAGCCAAGGAGAAGCCTTTCCCCTGCAGCAGAAAGCCAGCTAGTGATGTAAAGGGAGCCAGATCAGTAACGACCGTCACACTAAGCAGACTAAGACAACAATCAATAATATACTATTGATCAGTAATATTCATACTCAGCAAGTTGAAAAATACAGTGAAGAGTTTTTTAACATTTATTACCGTAAAAGATACCACCAGGAATCCCCCTGAAGACATGCACCCTCACTTCGCACACGCCGATCCACTGCTCTCGCCCTTGCCGCTTTCTGAACCAATTCAGGAAGTTCTTCCGTGAGAATATTTAGTTGAGTCATCAAGGCTGCCTTAATGTCCTGAACTGACTCAAAACATTTCCCTTTCAGAGTCATTTTGACGCTGGGGAAGAGTCAGAAGTCACAGGTGCCAGGCCCGCTGAAAAGGGGGCAAGGACACAGCTCCACGTGTTTACAAGCCTCCCTTTCCGCTGGGTGGCACTCGGCAGCCACATTCACCATGTTTCTGATCATGCCTCACCCAGGCACTCAGGAAGGAGGAAAGCGGCAAGAGCGATGGGATCAGTGCGCTGGAAGTGAGAGGGTGTTGGGGGGATTCATGGCCGTGTGTCTTTTACTGTAATATGTACTTCCCAGACATTCACTGTGTATCTTGGTCACCTCTTGAACAGCCTCAAATCCATACCAACCGCAAAGAGAAAAGACTAACTTTACAGTGAAGACACCAAACAGGCCCCAGCTTAAGCAGGGAGAAAAGTCAACGTCACCAAGGTGGACCCACCAGCATCAGCTCCCTCCTGCCATGACACCCTGGCATCACTTTGCAGTGTCCTGGTCGATTTCATCAGGAAGAAACACCACTCACCTGAGCTAAAGCACATTCCACACAGCTTGTCTGCACCCCTCAAACGCCAGGCTCAGTAAAGTCTGAGACATGCTGAGCAACTGCTCCCAATACAGGAACAGGAGGGCACAGAGACCTGACAATCGATGCAACCCCGCTCCTCCACTGAATTCTGACAATGGAAATAACTGCTACGAGAGCCTGGTGTAGTGTTGCATGCGTGGAATCCCAGCAATCTCGGAGGCCAAGGCAGGAGAATTCCAAGTTTGAGACAAGCCTGGGCAAACTGACCCTATCTCAAAGTAAAAAAATAGAAAGTTCTGGGGACGCACCTCAACGTCCACGAAAATACAGAACACACTGGCACAGAACACATCCTTGGGACAGTCTGTCCCACAGGTGCCATTTTAGTAACGTATTTCCAAAATTTAGTCACTGTGCTGTGATTGTGTGAGACCTTTGGTATCATATACACGTTTAAAGGTTCCAGGATAAGGGGTATGGTTGCAACTTATCAAGTCATTCAGCAAAGCTATAGTAAATGATTATATTAAATAAAAATACGTTTTCATTGTTCTTTCAAAGTTTTTAAAATCAGTGAAACAAAACAAATGTAAAAATCAATGATGTTGGGCATTGTAGCCTAGGCCTGTAATCCCAGCACTCTCCAGGCTGAGGCAGGAGATCGTTGTGAGTTCGAGGCCAGCCTGGGCTACAAATTGAGCTCAAGGCCAGCCCGAACTGCACAGCGAAATCTTGTCTCAAAAAAGGAAAAAAAAAAGAAAAATAAATCAATGAAACAGCCTGGTGTGGTGGCACATGCCTGTAATCCCAGCACCGGGGAGGCAAAGGCAGGAGGATCGCTGTGACTTTGAGGCCAGCCTGGACTACACAGTGAGTTTAGGACCAGTCTAAATTACATAGTGAGACCCTGTCTGTCTCTCTCTCTAACACACAAAGAATATAAAATCAGTGAAACGAAGTCTTCACAAATGGGGATGATTCCTTTACACACAGGACAAGTTCAGCTGGCACCTGCCCCAGGCAGCCTTGCCCACTGCGCAGTGGGGCACCCTGATGCCACCGCAGGTCCCACCACAGCCCCTGCAGCTGCAGGTCTCTCCCACCATTCTGCCCATCACTCCTTGGGAAGCTGCCCTGCACCCACCGCTACCAACAAGAGCACAGTAGTGCCAGGCTGATGCCCCAGGACTCAAGCACCAGCGGCAGCCTCCTGCCATGCCCACTATTCTGAGTGCCCACTGCCGGTGCCCGGGACTGGACGCACTTGTAAACAGTAATGGTGCGGAAGGACAGGAAATGAAGGGATAGAGCAGACACCAGAGGACTGAAGATGCCCTGTGGGTGGTGTGGCCTGGCTGGTCAGCAGGCGGTGCCCCAGTTCCAGGTCAGCCAGACATTTCCCCACCTCACCCAAGCACCCCGAACCAGGCCGGGCAGGAAGCAGGGACTTCACGGGGTGTCTGGCGATCACAGCATCCGGGAAGGAATGGGCAGAGGCCCTGGCTGGGAGGCTCTCAGGTGACAGGGTCTGGCCCCGGCGTGCTCAGGCCAGGCTGCTGAACCCACCACAGAGGGCACAGACTTCGCTGGGCGGTGGTACCTTGGTGATGGAGAAGTCCAGGCGCACATAGATGATGACGGTGAAGAAGAGGATGTAGAAGGCGGCCACCACCAGCAGGGGCTCCTGCAGCATGAGCACCTTGTTGAAGGTGTAGTGCACCTGAGGAGAGCAGGAGTCAGAGGGCGCTGGGCTGCAGGACTAGGGAGCCCAGCGCGAGGACGCCAGGGGGCGCCACTCACCACGATGTCCTGGATGTGCTGCTCCACCAGGTTCCTCTTGTAGGCCACTATCACCGGGCGGCCGAAGGTGTCCAGGTAGGTGTAATGCAGCTCATCTGGGGCCCGCGTGATCTCATAGGGGCTGTTGACCTGGATGTTCCTGGACACGAACAGACAGGATGTGGCTGGGCCACTGGAGTCACCGCGCTCCCCACCTCCCCTGCTCCGCCAGACGGCTGGGCACCGTCAGGGAGCCTGGGGAGCGGACGTCAGCAGATCCAAGTCCCCCCACGGCCCCAGGTGCCAGCTGCACGCCCTGGGGGCACAGGCGACACAGCCCCCCCCAACATGCTCTACATCGAGTCTTTGGTCACTCAGGTGCCCCCCACGGGCTCTGCTTCCTCCTGTGAACTGCACCACCGCATAGGGCTGGTGGCTGCACACTGCTGTCCTCTGCCCGGGCTCCTGTCCCTCCCCCCGTTAAGCAACACGGCCTGCCCCACAGGACACTGTCCACAGGAAGGACACTCCAGGTGCCTCTCATCCTGGGGAGCAGCGTGGATACGGAACGCCAGAGGCCAGATGGGCCAGGAGATGTAGAGCAAAGGCACAGAGACGGTGGGCAGTTGCCTACGTTGCTCATCCAACCCGCCAGATGGGACTCCAGCACAATTCTGGGCCCCTTTCCAAAGCCTGGCTCCTCAACACGTCATCAGTGGATAACAGGTTGCTACCCTCGCCATAACGCCCTCTGCTGAGAATGCCAGGCAGGCCAGCTTGCAAACACGGACCCTGGCACATACTCTGAGCTCCTTCCCTGTGAGCCAGGGCTCCTGGCACAGAGAAATGTGGGCGTGGTGCACTATTCTCCACGCTCTGCTCATGTGGCCAGGTCCAGCTGTCTGTCTGGATCCGTGCTCCACCCTGATGCACCACAGCCTCAGGTGCCAGCGCACTGGTCTGGCACAGAAACTATACCATCACACGAGGGCACCACCGCTGAAAGACTTGGCACTTGGTCCCCAGGCCCTCCTTTGAGTCTAACTTCCTTTTAAACCGCAGTCAGAAAGCTCCCTGCCAGTTTCTCAGGCCAAGTGTTCAGTGAGGACCTGCTCTGCGCCCCCAGAACACGGGTTCCCCTGGGGGCACAAGAACAGCCACTCACTTGGCGCCTTCAGGCAGGATGATCTTCACCGTCAGGGAATCAATCACTTGCTCATCAAACACGTGGTCCACAAACCGCATCTTCAGTGCGTACTGGTCACCTGCAGGGCCAAGCAGACGAGGCAGGGACATAAACACCAGACAGGACAACAGAGGAGACACGGAGCTCGGCAGGACAGCACTTACCTGGCATGGCAAGGCCCGAGTTCTAATCCCAGCAACCCCCTCCAAACCCCCAGTGTACATGAGAGGGAGGAGAGAGGCCACCTCCAGCTAGAGGGCAGGAGATGCCGTGGGGACACAGGTCTGGCTCCTCTCCTGATGGAGTGACTGACAGCAAAGCCAAGGCCCCATGCACCACATGACAACCAAACTGGGCCACAGGGGTTTCCAAAAACCCCCATCCCAGGCAGGGTAGGGGACAATGCCAGGCACAAGACCCACATGGCACCAGCGGCTACCAGAGGGAAGCAGGGAGGCCCCAGGGGACTCGGTATAGCCCCAAGGACAGCAGGTGCCCCGAGAGCAGGAGGCTGCAGCTCTGGGTGCTCTAGGGCCTGCCACATGGTCCTTCAGGGACCGTGACCTACGCCTGGACAAACAGTCGAGCAGAACCAAGATGGAGTACAACAGGGCCAAGAGACAGGGAAAGCCAGCCCAGGAGAGCTCAGGAGGAGCCTCGGGTCGCTGAACACCACCCCGCAACAACAGCGCTCTGCAGTTACAAGGGTGTCCTGAGCCAGCCTCTGCCTAACGACCACACGAAAACCAGCGAGAAGCGTAGACGGGCCTGACACGGAGAAGTTGTACAGGAAGACGCCAGCAACAGAAAACATCCCTAGAGAAAACGGAAGCACACCACGGGAGACACCCACCAAGCCACCAAACTGCTGCTGCTGGCCACTGCGTCCTCCCTGGCACGGTGGCCCACCCTCACACCACAGTGCGCTTCTTTTCCTACTTTTACGGGGCCCAAACTTGTTCTGCAGAGACTGTTTCTTTTCCTACCTTTATAAAACTTTGCTACCAAAAACAGAAAACAAACTGCTGTTACTGCCCAAAACAGGCTAAAGATAAGGGAAATAACAAAAGGCATGAAAAAATATAAATGAGAATTAGAAAAATGATAGAAATTAGGAAAAAAGCTCAGAAGTAAAAGAATCATCTTAAAAATGAAGGGTAAAGTAGATGGAATAAAGCATGAATAAACACATAATGCCCTAAGGGGCTGGGGATTTAGCTCAGCGGCAAAAGCGCCTGCCTGGCAAGCGCAAGGTCGTGAGTTCAGTTCCCCGTACCGGAAAAAAACCAGAAAAACCAAAAAAAAAAACCCCACATAATGCCCTATAGTAAAGAGAAAGGGAGAAGAAGAATTTTAAAGAAAGAAAAGACTCAAGAGAACAGGCCAAACAGTAAAGACAGGAAAAGCTCCAACACAGAAATAATAGGGCTCTCCAAAGGAAAAAAGCCTCAGAGAGGTTCAGAACTACAAGCTCAAAAAGCACAACCAACAGCCAGGGCAGGTGCTGCCAAGCTAAGTTCCAGTAAGGGCATTAATGAAGAGTCCCTTTCAGCAACTGCTTAAGAAGGAAGTGGGGAGGGGGGGCACACTAAGCCCCTCCTCCTGTCAGCTGATTCTTGCTCTGCACACCTGGGACTCCAAGTAGGCGAGCGGAGGAAGTGACTCTGACTAAATTCTGCCTAACAGATGAAAAAATGAAATGCTAGAGACAGAGCAGCGATGTGCTGTACCCGGCAACCTATGGTATCTAGGAATTGAGCGTTACAAAAGGAAACACGGGACGGGAGTGCAGCCGGGCATGATGGTGCACACCAGCAACCCTCGGGTTCAGGAGGCTGAGAGAGGAAGATCGCTAACTTGACATCGCCCTGGGCTACACAGAAGTTTAAATCCAGCCTGGGCTTCTGTTTGCCTCACAACCACAGCACCAACCTTCCAGGAGGAAGATGAATCATCACCTCCAGTCTGCTAAGGGGAGGGGCCTGAACCTAACAAGGCACAGGGCCAGCCGCCAGTTTGCAGGAGACAGGGGCACAACTGGTGGAACATAGATTGTGGGTTCACTGCAGGTGCCTCAAGGGCTTCAGCGAATGAACTGGAAAGAAAACATCGGCGAACACTAACAGATAAAATAGACTTCAGATGAGTACTTGTAAGAGGGCAAAACTGAATAGTTATCTAGAGACGCTTAGGGTTACAACTATGAAGAAAATACAAAAAAAAAAGTGACTACTAAAAGTCAGCATGTTGATTTCTTTATGGAAAAGGAAGAAATACTCTGAGTAGCAGGCAAATTTTAATTTTTTTCCCTTTCTTTCAAGATGGGGTTTGCTATGCTGCCCAAGTAGGTTTCAAATTTCTGAGCTCCAGCCATCCTCCTACCCCGGACTGACTATGGGGGCTCGTACCATGGCTGCTTGATGAATTTTCATTTCTTGATCTGGGTGGTGGTTATAAAGTAGTCCTCTTTTGACAATTCACTGAGCTATGCCCTATTTGTTTAGTGAGGTTAAAAAAAAATTTTTTTAAAGGTAGAATAGGCACGGTGGCATACACCTGTCATCCCAGCATTAGGAGGCTGAGGTAGGAGGATCACCAAACTTTTGAGGCCAGCCTGGGCTACATAGTGAAAAAAAACAAGTATCTGTGTCTATATCTACATCTGTATCATGATGTTTTTCTAGCTGCTTTATGAAAGTGTTTTTTCATTATCCTCTCAATCTTTCTATATTTTTTCAATATCTCAAATTAAAGTGGGGCTCAGTGGTAGAGCGTTTGCCTAACATATGCAAGGGCCTGGGTTCCATCTCCAGCACCAGCACCAGTTAAAAAAAAAAAAAAAAGAAAAGAAAAAAGAAACCCTCAAATTAAAAACCACTTGAAAGGCCAGGTGTGGTGGTACATGCTTGTAATCCTAGCACTTGGGAGGCAGAGGCCGGAGGATCTCTTTGAATGTGAGATCAGCCTGGTCTACATAAGTGAGTTAGAGGCCAGCTTGAACTATGTAGCAAGACCATGTCTTAAAAAAAAAAAATTTTTTTTTTTTTGGGTCTTTTTGAGACAGGGTCTCGCTGTGCAGTTCAGGCTGCCTTGAGCTCCAGTCTCAAGATAAAAATCACACTGCAAGCTATTTCACAAAGAGAGAACTAAAGACAAAAGTGACATCAGAAGTGACTTTGTAGCCCAGGCTGGTCTCAAACTCACAACAATCCTCCTGCCTCAGCCTCCTGAGTTCTGGGATTACAGGTGTGTGCCACCATGCCCAGCAAAAAAAAAAATTCTTTTTAGAGGGGAAAAAAAGAAGCAGAAAAAAATCCCTTAAAAGAATTTAAGCAGCTCCACTTGATGAGAACTCAGGTGTGAAGAGGATTTTTTACCATACTACTTTAACTAGTTACCATTTATAGGTATTACTTTCAGAATACTAATCTGTACCTAGCCACGTAAGTTTTCCTGATACCTCAGCCTTCCTAAAAATGACAAGAGAATATTCAAGAAGAACTTATTGTTAAAAAAAAAAAGAAAAACAATTTTAACTGTAACAAGTTAAAGACAAAGGTTTAAAAAAAGGACAGAGTCAGCCTGTGCCTTGCTCTTGCACCCCGGGCATCTGGAGACTCACCCAGATTGTAGAGGTACTCGTAGCTGGGCAGGTTGTAGCCTACGATGTAGTGTGTCTTCCACCCGCCGAACAGGGGGAAGCGGGGCCGGATCTCCATCTCCACGGAGTCATCCAAGATCAGGAGGTGGCTGGTGGAGACGTTGCCGATCTCATCCCGGTAATAGACATCCTGGGCGGCCGCAGGGAGGATGGTCTGCAGAGATGGGGACCCCATGAGCTCGGGGAGCCTGCTGGGACCCAGCCAGCTCAGGTACAACTGAAACTGCATGCACCCAGGTCCTCGTCACCACCCAACCCCACAGTTCCCAACTTTGAGCAAGCAGCCCAACAGCAAAGCCTCGGAATTTCTAGAATCACATCTAATTCTCAGTCAAGGTTGGTAAGTGACAAATCTTCTAAACAATACCACTGCAAATACTGCAGATTTCACACCAAGATAAAAATCACACTGCAAGCTATTTCGCAAAGAGAGAACTAAAGACAAAAGTGACATCAGAAGTGGTAGGGCTTATGAAAGGGATTTCTCCACCAGGTATTCTTTTCTTCTGTTATTTTTATTACTATACGTTCACAACACATAGGAATTACATTCCACTTGGGGAACCGCACACACATATATCCCTCTTAGTCCTTTTTAACTTCCCTTCTCCACCCCAGCCTCCTCTCTCCCCCTATTCCCAAATCCCCTTCTACTTCCACAGTCTGTCTCCCTGTGTCCTATTACCTTTTATTTTGTTCTTCATTTATACTTTCTGTTTCTCATATAAGAGAAACCACACAATATTAAAGCTCATGTGTCCGATTTCCTCCCCTTAACATTATGGTCTCAGGCTGCATCCATGTTCTTCCGAATGCCACGTTTCTTCTCTTTTATAGTTCAGTACTATGGCATAGCCTATTAAGAAATCTGTTGATGGACATACAGGCCACATCCAAGACTTACCTTGTTTGAGCTGTGCGATTATAAACACGGGCATCCATGAACCACTGTAATATGATGTCTTAATTCTTTCCCAATACTACCTTTCAGGGTAATATTATAGTATCTTCCAAATTTGCAATTTACCTCTGCTCACACGGTGTGCCTTTCTGTGACATGTGAATACATGAAAATGTTTATAAAATTTCACTGAAAGGACGAAAAAGATATAAAACTGCATGTGCAGCATGATTAAATGTTTTCTTAAAAAAATTACAAAAAAGTAGTATCTCAAAAATGCCCACAAAACTGAGTATGGTATTCCTTTTTCTTTCTTTCTCTTTCCTTTTTTTTTTTTTTTTTTTGTCTTTTTGAAATAAGGTTTTGCTATGCAGTTCAGGCTGGCCTCAGACTCACACTGATCCTCCTGTCTCAGCCTGCTGAGTGCTGGGATTACAGGTGTGTGCCACCACACCTGATCTTCCTTTTTCTAGTATAGTATTCTCTTTAAAAAACATGGTCTGTGGCCTAGGTGGTGGTGCATGCCTATCATGTCAGCACTGGGGAGGCTGAGACAGGAAGATCATGAGCTTGAGGCCAGGCTGGACCACGAAGTGAGACTGTCTCAAAAAGCAAAACCAAACAAAAAAACTAGTATTTAAAAAACATGGTCTAGTTTTGTTTTTTTTTTTAAAGATTCTATGTGCTGACACCGTCACTTATAGTCAGTCCCTAAAATCTGTCTGTACCTGGCTGGCTTCAGACAGCAAGAAGAGGGCAGAGGAAACGCTGAGCCCACCAGGCCCACCTTGAAGGAGCGGATGGAGGAGATCCCGCTGTCTGGCTGCCTCTGGTAGTCGTAGCGCGAGAAAGGCCCCTTCAGCACAGCCCCCGTGTGCTTCAGGTCTACGTTCTCCTCCACGGCGATGTTGCCCCAGTGCGAGACCTCGATGACACGCGTCATGCTGGTGATGGTCAGGAAGGGGCTGTTGTTCTCGTAGTGCACTTTGAAAGTATCCTGGCAGGGAGGAAACAGGCAGTTCCACACTTTGACAACAAAGGACACAACACTAGTGTCTTGGTTACTCTTCTCTCGTTGCTGATAGAAAATACCCAATGCCCAAATTAAAGAGGGAAAGGTTTATTTAGCTCACAGATTGTGGAGGTTTCAGTCCATACTTAGCTGGCTCCATGGCAGAGTGGCACATGGCAGAGAGCAACGGTTCATGGCGGTGGGAAACAGCAAAAGCAACAAGAGCAAAAAGGAAGGAGCAGCAAGAGCAAGTCTTTCCCTCCCTGACACTGAATTCAGGCTTCCAGCCCCAGGGCGGGTGTAGCACTCACACCCCTAACCCCAGCACTGGACTGTGAGTCAATCATAACTCTAGGAGCCCGCCCCACGACTGCATGAGGCTTTGTGGGGACATGCAGACACAAACCGCGACAACTAGTTTACATCAAATGAGCTGGAGAATGGTTACATGAGCAACAGAATGGTTAAATGGCGATGTACCTACCACAGGCAGCATTTTAGAATCATGACTAGGAGGACAATCTGCTGACAGATGACAACACATGTCCATGGAGTATTATCGACCAGACCAGCTGGCTGGAAGACATATCATTTCCAGTATACATGCCTTCTCTATCTTAAAAACTGGAAGGTCTACCGCTGTGGGTAGAGCTTGACACAGCACTCACCTACCTGTAATGCAGGGCCCTGGCCTCCACCCCCAAGCCTCAAAGAAGTGAAAGACAAGATACCTAAAAGCAGAATCTCACTATAGGAAGCAAGCAAAACTACAGTTTTGTTTCCTATTTTCTACTTGCTATTTTGATTTTCTGAATTTCTACAAGGAGCTTTTCAAATTGCTTTTTAAATAGGTTTTTGAGCTGGGCGTGGTGGCACACAGCCGTAATCCCAGCACTCAGGAGGCTGAGGCAGGAGGATCGTTGTGAGTTGAGACCAGCCTGGGCTACAAAGTGAGCTCAAGGCCAGCCTGAACTGCATACTGAGACCTTGTCTCCAAAAGACAAAAAATAAAATAAAATAAAACAAAATATACAGGTTTTTGGTTTTAAAATAAAAGGCTAAATTATAAATTTAAAAAAAACCTGTAACAAGGAAACATATATGAACACTAATAAAGCCATGAGTACCATTCAATAAGCTAGAAGATAAGTTACTGGGTTTTTCTCACATGTAAAAGTTCACAGGAGAAATGCTTCTAGCTAACACATATACAGCTTTTTTTGTTTTTGTTTTTGTGTTTTTTGGTACTGGGAATTGAACTCAGGACCTTGAGCTTGCCAGGCAGGTGCTTGTGCCACTGAGCTACATCCCCAGCCCAACACGTATATAGCTGATGAGTCAGAGCGAACACACATGCATGTGTGAGGTATTCTTTTATGACCGCTAGAGAAGTATGTCATGGCATTTCATTCTCAAGACAACAGGCTGAGGTAAATTTCTCACCCTCGTCACACAAATAAAAGCAAGGCCTAAGGCCTAGCACTCTCCACACTTGCTCAAGGTCTCAAGCCTAAGCTAAGGGGCAATGCTAGGACTTCAGGGATTCAGCTACGTGCATGTTCTGCCTCCACAGGAGGCCAAAGACAGTCCACATCTGTATCTCCAGCGTCCCTCAGCACCTTCACTGGCTTTACCACTCAAGTGAGGACAGTGCTTAAACAAAAAAACCTCTGGTGACTGAATCCTTCTAACAGACTTGTATGACTACACACCCAGAGCCCTGCAGAAATGCAAAATAAAACATCAAAAAGCCAGAAAAACACTCTTTCTCCCAAAAGTCCATGGAAAGGGTAAAATAATACATATTTTAGCCAGGCCTGGTGACACAGGCTTATGTTCCCAGCACTCTGGGAGGCTGAGGCAGGAGGATCAGTGTGAGCCCAGCCTAGGTAACTCAGCAACTTAGACTTCGTTTCAAAATTTAAAAAACAAAACAAAACAAAACAAAATACAGTCTGGGGATGCAACTCAATGTGAAGGCCCTGGGCTCAAGCATCAGCACCACCAAAAATAATAACAATGTTAATTCCTATGGTTCTCAGTATTTTATACTTTCATCCTATGACTAGACCTTTTCATGTTCGACTCATTCATCATCACGTTCCACAGCATGTAGTGCAGTAAGGGCAAGGGTGCAGAGGAACTGGGAGCTTCATACTGCTGGTGTTAGAGGAGACAGGCCGAATCCTTCGAACTATTGGGCAAAACACAGCAAGAGGCTTTAAGGGTTGATGCAGAGCACAGTGGTTGGGTGTGCACTTAGCAAACGTAAGACACTAGGTCCAATCCCCAGCACCAACCTCTACCCAGGAAAAAGATATTTTAAAATATCCGTGTTTTGATTTGAAAATTGTTCCTTCAGCTGAATATAGTGGTGCACACTTATAATCTGAACTATTTGAGAGGTTGAGACAAGATCTCAAATTTGAAGTCAGCCTGGGCAACTTAAATAGACTGTCCTAAAATAAAAGGGATGGGGATGTAGCTCAGTAGTAGAGCACTTGCCTAGTATGCACGAGGCCTTGGGTTCCATCCCCAGTACTATTAAAAAGATTTTTTTTTTTACTTCAGAAAATCTGTCCTGCTGGGTGTGGTAGTATAGGTCTATAATCCCAGACTGGGGAGGCTGAGGCAGGAGGATCACCATGAGCTCCAGGCAAGCCTGGCTACAGAGTGAGTTCAAAGCCAGCTTGGAATAATAACTAGATCTTGTGTCAAAAAAAAGCCTGTCTTGAGAATATACACAAAGTTATATGCAAGTATTAAAATGTGTTATGTACATGTACCCACCCTCCACGAAGCATGTAATCATTATGTATTGCAAACACAGTCATAAAAAAATTAATTAAAAAGTTATATGCAGGGGCTGGGGATTTAGCTCAGCGGCACAGCGCCTGCCTGGCAAGCGCAAGATCGTGAGTTTGATTGCCGGTACTGGAAAGAAACAAAAAACAAAAAACAAAAAAAAAAGAAAAAGTTATATGCAAAGAAGAGATGCACATTATAGTACTAAATAGAAAAAACTGCCTGGCTGTTGCAAGTTGGGAAATAATCTATGGGACAGCACATCTGTGGGATGGCCACTGAAAAATGCTTTACAAAGGTAATATGGTAATGCAGTAAAATGTTGAATATTTTAAGTGAAAAGAATTAGGCAATACTTTATATACAACATGATCTCTATACTAATGACATGATCTCTTTCAGTGCCAGGGTATAGCTTAGGGCTACAGTGCTTGGCTAGCACAACATTTTATCAATTTAAAAGGAAGAGGCGGGTGGGGAGCGCCAGCCTTCTGGCTGGCTAGCTTCCTGCCTGCTGGCTCCTGGAGGGTGGGCCCCCGGCACACGGGGAGCCTCGGGCGGGGAGCGCCGGTCTTTTGGGGTCTTCGGACCGGCGACTCATTCCCGACCTCGTCGTTCCCCGGACGGAGGACTTCTGGCGCACAGGGAGCCTCGGGCGGGGAGCGCCAGTCTTCCGGCTGGCTAGCTTCCTGCCTGGTGGCTCCCTGAGGGTGGGCCCCTAGCGCACGGGGAGCCTCGGGCGGGGAGCGCCGGTCTTTGGACCGACGACTCACTCCCAGCCTTGTCGTTCCCTGGAAGGAGGGCTTTCCGCGCACAGGGAGCCTCGGGCCAGGAGCGCCAGTCTTCCGGCTGGCTAGCTTCCTGCCTGGTGGCTCCCTGAGGGTGGGCCCCCAGCGCACGGGGAGCCTTGGGCGGGGAGCGCCGGTCTTCAGATGGGCGACTCACTCCCGGCCTCGTCGTTCCCCGGAAGGAGGGCTTCCGGTGCACAGGGAGCTGGGGGTGGGGAGCGCCAGCCTTCTGGCTGGCTAGCTTCCTGTCTGCTGGCTCCCGGAGGGTGGGCCATGCGGCAGCGAGCACTATTGCGCGTCGGCCCTTAGGCCGGCCGCCGCCGCTCAATTGAGATCCATCATGACACAGAGAAACAGTGACACAATTGGCCCACCATGCACCGACAGCAGTTGCCCACCCACAGATGTGTGTGAATCATTGAAACTTTGAACAACCCCTGGGAATGCATGCCATACAAC
>NW_004955429.1:15202235-15212760 GCF_000276665.1 Chinchilla lanigera | reverse complement strand
AACTCACAACAATCCTTCTGCCTCAGCCTCCCAAGTGCTGGGATTACAGGCATACACCACCACACCTGGCCCAGACAGAAAACAACTCTTTCAGGTGGCTTTAGGATGCACTACTTTGACTGTACACCGTTAATGACAAGTCCTGAACACAAACTGATAAAGAGAGCTCTTTAACACCATGAATAGCTATGCTTTTTGGAGAGGACTTGGATGTGCGGACAGTGAAATGACAGGATTCCTAAGATTTGCTTTAATATTCCCCAGAAAGAAACAGAGAAGAGGGCCCGCTGCAGTGGTGTGGTAACAACCACTAATACAGCGACAGTTCTGGGGGGATCTCACCATGGGGGGCCGCTCTTTCCCATGTTAAATTTTCCACAATAACAAAATCTTTAGCCTGACTTCCTTCTTCTTCCTCCAGAGCCAAGCCCAAGGCGCTGCAGTCCTCAGCCAGCCCTGCGACCAGCCACACCAGTTTCCCATCTCAGGCCTCGACCCTCTCTGAGTTCCGGCCACCCTGACCCCCACCACCACCTCCACCTGGTGACTTCACAGCAGGTGATGACAGTCTAGGTGACTTCAGCTTTGTAAGCCCCTTCCTGACAGGGCAGGATCCCACCCAAGCACACCTGGCTGTAGGCAGGGACATCTCTGAAAGGCCCGTAGTCCAGGAGGTCCTCGGTGCGCGTGGGGTTTCCCAGCTTGGTGTAGCTCTCCACGTTGCGCGAGGCCAGCTTCACACGCGTACTCTGGGTCTTGGTAGGGTAGGGGGAGTAGAAGTAATGGTTGCCCTCAAACACCACGAACTGCTTCTCTGACTGGGTTATCTGGGTTGGATACGGCTGCAGCACATGGGTGTAGACTGTTTCCACGATCACTGAAATCTTGGCCCCAGGATCAAGAGCAACAGGGAGCTTGACGGTGAAGAACCTCCCACTAAAGGGAAAAAGCAAGAGGGCTAAGATAAGGGACCCGAGACCAAAGCCAGCAGTTCACACTCAGAGCAAACTTTTGTCCTCACGACAAAAAGTGTTACTTTTATGAGATCACCTTTAACCTTTTAACACAAGCCTGTAAAGACAAATGTCTGTATATGCACCCCAGGTTTGTCTATAACAGCAGAACAGTTTAACAGTTAAAACCATTCTGCTGGGCGTGGTGGTGCACATCTGTCATCCCAGCACTTGGGAGGCCGAGGCAGAAGGAGTGCCGTAAGTCTGAGGCCACGCTGGGCTACATAGTGAATTCAAGCCCAGCCTGAACTACCTAGCAAGACCCTGTCTCAAAAAAGGAAAAAGAAAGTGTTTGGAGCTATGAATCTATATAAACGGGAAAAGGTGTCCTGTACAATGTAAATAGTGGAACTGAGGTTACACAGGACCCAGGAAGACCCCACTTTACTGGTTTCTCGTGTGTGTGTGTGTGTGTGTGTGTGTGTGTGTGTGTGTGTGTGGTGCTGCAGATGGAAGCCAGGGCCTTGGGCATGCAGGCAGGCGTGCAGCACTGAGCCTCACCCCAGCTGGGGTTCCCTGTGAAACACGTCTGTACCCCAGTTTATGCCAAGCAAAGTTATCCCAGTAGACGTCCAAGCCAACATTAAAGGTAACCACGTTAAAGAAGGAAAATAAGCTCGTTTTTCCCAATTTGTTCCACAATGAGCTTCTATCACCTCAAAACTAGAAGAAAACTCTAGTGGCATTTTAAAGCAAAAGAGATAGCCTGGAAGCTATGAAAATTTACAAAGTATAAACTCTAAAGTGAACCTGGGCTTTGTAAGCTAGCACATGAAAAACAACTTTTATCAGATCCAGAAAACATTAGTAAAAAAACAGAAGGCACTTTAACCTGATCCTATGGAACTCGTCCTCAAAGCTTACAACACAGGTGACTTCCCAACATGGGGCGACCTTACAGGACTCACACGGGTACACTCATGACTCACACTATGCAAAACACAAAGAGCGCTGCATTTTCTCCCGTGACAGCTCTATCCATCCTTCCTACTTCTGGTGCTGCACTCTAAACTCGGCTTTTCACAGGTTTACTAGGAAGCTCCACCACCACCCAGGCACCTCAGCAGCACCAGCTGGTCCCTCCGGACCTGGTCGCAGCTCTGTGCCCACGGAGCCACCCCCTCACCAGTGCGCTCTGAGAGGCCTCCCTGAGCTGGGGCCAAACACCAGCAAGGCCTCTCAGGGCTTTGTGTGTTGCTCACCTTTGACCCTTCACTTTGGTTTCTCGTACTTCCAGATTGTTCTCTTCCTCCTCTTCTCCCTTCACCTGTAACACAAGAAAGGTTGTTCTTTTTTTTTCTTTTCTGGTTTCTACTTTGAGTCGTAATTAACATCTGCTTTGAAGTGTCCAAACCACCAGAACTTCAAAACTGAAGTTTGGGGATAAGGCCTCAGCTCAGAGGCAAAGCTTGCACCCAGCATGAGGGAAGCCCTGGGTTCCATCTCCAGCACTGCAAAAAAACAAAAACTGAAGTTTGTGTTTGGTTCTGGTAAGTTTGGTTTTGGTGCTAGGACTGAAAACCAGGTCCTTCCTTGCTCACACTAGACAAGTGCTCTACCACCAAGCTATATTCTCAGCTTTAAAAAAAAAATTATTTTGAGAGAGCGTCTCACTAAGTTGTTCAGGCTGGCCTCAAACTTGGGTTCCTCCCATCTCCCCCTTCAAGTACAGCTGGATTATACGTGTGGGTCCCACAGCAGGTTTTTTATCTGGAACCTAAGGACAATGTTGAAGACAGCGTTGCACAGAACAAGCTTCATGAACGTGAAACCTTTTCCTGAATGACCAAATGCACACATGCAAATAAGATCACATTGCCAGGAGGATCGATGCAAGTTTGAGACCAGCCTGGGCTACAAAGTGAGCTCAAGGCCAGCCTGAACTGCATAGCGAGACCCTGTCTCAAAAAGACAAAAAAAAACCAAACAAACCAAGATCATATTGCCAAATGCACCTCCTGCAAGACTCCAAGGCTTCTCTGCTGAATATCTTCTTCCTTAAATTCAAATATGCATATGCATAGAACATAAAGAGCATTTAACAGAAGTCCTAGTCATGACCAGGACTATCTTTACTCCCACAGAGAAAGTAACAGAGGCAGAAGCCGTTGGGGACAAGCCACTATTGGCCACCCTGGTGCACTCCCTATTCATAACCAAGTGGGGTACCATAGAGGCCTCGTGAGGAAGCACCTTGAATCATACCAGACCATGGAGAAGACCGTAAGCATATATATGAAGCATACATATGGAGAAGACCATATGCGTATATATGCATACCAACAACCCCTCTGTCAATCCAACCACACACACAAATGGGTTAGCCCTAGGTGAGGGTTAAAGAAGTGCTTCCCCGTGGGCATTCAAAGCTATTTGGAGGATTAAACCAGGGCCTGTGCATGCTAAGCATGCACTTTACCACTGGACCACAGCCCCAGCCCAAAAGGAATTTTTAAAATATTGCTTTTAATATTTCAAAAAGCCTGAAAATAGGGCTTAAAATGTAGCTCAGTGGTAGAGCACTTGCCTAGTATAAGACCCTGGCTGGAATCCCCAGGGCTAAAAAAAAGCCTAAAATTAAAAGCCAGGTATGGTGGTACATGTCCATAACCTCAGCACTCTGGGAGGAGGATGGTAAATTCAACCCCAGCCTGGGCAACTTAGTGAGACTTTCTTTTCTTTCTTTCTTTTTTTTTTGGTCTTTTTGAGACAGGGTCTCACTATGCAGTTCAGGCTGGCCTTGAGCTCATTTTGTAGCCCAGGCTGGCCTCAAACTTACAGCAATCCTTCTGCCTCAGCCTCCCGAGTGCTGGGATTACAGGCATGCGCCACCACGCCCAACTAGTGAGACTCTTTCTTAAAAAATATATATATATATGTATGTATATACATACACACATATCACACATATATATAGGCTTGTTTACTTCTCCCTTGTTGTTGGAACAAAATACCCAACACCCAGTATTAAGGAAGGAAAGGTTTATTTAGCTCCCAATTTGTGGAGGTTTCAGTCCATAACTCAGCTGGCTCCAAGGCAGAGTGGCACATGGCAGGGGAAACAGTTCATGGTGGCAGAAAATAGCAAAAGCAACAAGAGCCAAAAAAGGTGGGGCTGAAGCAAGCCTCTTTTCCTCCCTTATACTGTAAGCAGGTTGCCCCCACCCAAGGGCGTGCAGCACTCACACAGTCTCCCTGCCCTGCTCTTGCACAGGTTCAGGATGAATAGGAGTAAGGGCCCTGTCCCCTGCTCACTCACTTAGTTAACCTTCTAAACTTCTCAAGTTGACACAATGAACAACATCCCAGAGCAGGAAGGGATTACTTAGTTAAGTTTCTAGACTCAAATTGACACAATGTATGAACGATAAAGGGATGGGGATGTAGCTCCACTTAAAAGCCCTGAGTTCAATTCCATATACTGGCCCCAAAAAATAAAGTGGACCCTGAGTTACGAAGAGCCTCACATCTTAACAACTTGGCTTCCAACTGCAATTTTATACCTTACAACCAAAATTTTGAGTTACTACCCAAATGACAACCCGAAAGCCGTTATAAAAACAGGCCCTCTGGGGCTGGGGATTTAGCTCAGCGGCAAAAGCGCCTGCCTGGCAAGCGCAAGGTCGTGAGTTCGGTTCCCGGTACCGGAGAAAAACCAAAACAAACAAACAAACAAACAAAAAAAACAGGCCCACAATGCCAGGAAGGCTTACATAAGCGTATATAGGCATCAGTCTGAGTCCAGATTCCTGATGTTCCTATGAAAGGGGACTCTCCTTGCGAACAACAACCACCTTGCATTTCATCCTCCCTTCCTGCAAGCCAAAGATATCAACTTGAATGGTGAGTGCAGTATGAAATTATTGTTTCTGGTAAACTAGGCACATTTGATAACTTTTTGGTGAATACACTTGGAAAATCATTAGTGTTTCTGATAAATTACATACACTGTACAACCATTTATTATGAAAAGGTTAGTTAAGGGGTGCTCTGGGAGGTTTGGAACACATTATGGGTATTTCTATTATTTCTTAAGGGAAAAATAGTCTTGATTTACAAGCAACTTGAATTATAACCAGCCCTTGTGAACAAAGTAAGTTTGTAAGTCAAGGGTCCACTTATTACATAATAAATTCACATACTCATCCTCAATAAAGTTGTACAGTCCAACAAAAATAACAAGTTCCACCAGGTATGGTGGTGCACACCTGTAATCCCAGCACTTGGGAGGCTGAGGCAGGAGGATCATTGCTAGTTCAAGACCAGCCTGGGCCACAAAGTGAGTTCAAGGCCAGCCTGAACTGCATGGAGAGACCCTGTCCCAAAAAGACAAAAAAAAAAAAAAAAAACAAGTTCCATTACTTTGACTAGAATTTTACCATACTCATGCTTATTATGAACACTTGTTCATATATAGATTTATTGGTCTTACTGAAAAATATTACTTAGCAAGAGATGAGAGAGGCAATATCTTTCAAATACAATACTGCAGTGAGAGAGAAAATTATCAGACAGTCTTTGTGGTACAAGGGGACACACTGGTTCCTAACCAGTGATCCCAGAGTCTCTTCCATCAACTCCTGAAAGGGTTCTCCAAGGGCTGAAGTCAATCCACCAAGAGCCTCCACAAACTCACCAGTTTCCAAGGCAATTATGGAAAACGCACAACATCTTTGTAAATTTATCATCTGAATAAGGTGTATAAAGCAGAACATATATCCTAGAACTGGTCTACAGAGTTAACAAGTGATTTGAAGAAACCTGGTAGTGTAGCTACCAGTCTTACACACCAGCACAACCTTGCTACCTCAAAGTCATTCAGGTGAGCAAAGCCGAGACCAGCGGAATCACAACAGCATGCTCAGAGTGGGGTCCAGGCTCACCTGGATGCAGCCTGACCTATCTTCACTGGAAAACACTCAGGTAGAGCTACACAACCTCCCAAATACAGACTCCTCACTGGATGCTCCAGAACAGAAGGCTGCTATGAGGGTTAAAAGAGAACATACTTAACATTCCTGCAGTGGGATCTGACATAAAGTAGAATTTCAAATTAGCTTTGGCACATCTAAGGCACAAAAGGCAACTTTTGAGGGTGATCATGTGTTTATCGCCTGGATTTGTAACAATAACAAAGTGAACAATACTATAGGTCCAAACTGCATATATTAATTATCTGTTGTTTTTTATATACCAGTTACACTTCAATAAAGTTGGGAGACAATATGGTCAGCAAGGATAGCAGGACAGCTGGCTTCTGCTGTGATCCAGTTACACTGTGACAACCTCCTTAAATCACAACTGGCTTTTATGAAAGAATGAGATTTAACAGTCAAAATATTGAAGGGTAGCCAAGCACCAGTATTCCCAGCTACCCAGGAGGCTGACGCAGAAAGACGGCAAGTTTGCCATTACTTTGGGTAACTTAATAAGAATCTGTATCAAAATAAAAAATAAAAAAGAGTTGGAGATGAAACTCAGTAGTACAGAGCCCCAGGTTCAATCCCCATAATTGCAAAAAAACAAAAAACATTCCAAAGTGGCAGTGCACATTTAAATGACATTTTGATATATCGTTTGAGAAACCTTTGAGTAGAACTGTGCATATCACCACGGACAGAAATGAAAGGGAAGAGGAGTCATTTCAGAAACCCAGTCGCCATAAACCCAGCTTTACAGCGCCACATTCAGCCAGCGAATAGGGTGTGCTTAAAAGAAACAGACACCATAATGACTAGTCCCCTCTCAACAAATAATTGGGTAATCACTTAATTAACAGTGTTTAATGAAAACAGTAATAAAAAGCAAACCTCTGTGCACGTATACTCCATTTCCGAAGCTGTCCATGTGTTCCGGGAAACGCGTGTAAGTACAGTACTGGGGCCAAACTTGGAACCGTTTGGGGCTGAGATGTAACAATGAGAAGCCACAGGTGTGAGAAAGGTCAACTTTACTTTTCTGAACAGCATCAAAGGGCTTCTACTAACCCTAGGAGCTCAAACTAACTTGGAAAAAGTTTCAACTTTCAGCAAGCATTCATTAGCAACCTTAAATGTCTTCTGTGGGCGGGGGTCTCAAGTGACTATGAACTCGAATACATACGGAAGCCTGTTCATTTCTGGTTGCTCGGATGGAGTCGAAGAGCAAGCACTTAAGAGGACCAGATAATGAAGGAAATTCACTGCAATTCACCGACGCTGCCTGGCGTCCGGCTGTAACGGATGCATGGAGATCGGGACACCAGGCTGCTCTGGCCACCCCCCGCAAGTGGCCGGAGGTCCCCGCGCGGGGTGGGGCACTCGTGGGGCGGAGCCCACGCGGCCGGGGCGGAGCGGCAGTGCGCTGACGTGTCCCGGCGGCGGCGCGGACTTGGAGAGGGGACCAGCCCACCCCCAGCCCACGCGAGTCCCGGGGCTCCCCGCGGCCTCTCAGTCCCGCCTGCGCCCCGGGACTTCACACTTCCGCCGGAGGTGGGGTCGGAACCCCGGACCCTGAGCTCCGGGCAGCGGCGGCGGGAAGGACCCGGCACTCACCTGCACACCCAGGTGCGCCAGCCTGGACTCGAGCTCGGGCTCCAGGGCCAGGAGAAAGGAGGTGGCCCGCGATGTGGAGCCGCCACCCGCGTGTGCGAGGACCACTTCGGCCGTAACCTTGGCCAGGTGGCTGCTTAGATCCACCGTGCGTTTCACATCCTCGTTCACTAGCGGCGGGGCCTCTGAGGAAGCGCTGCCTGGCGCCGGGGCCCAAGCACCGAGCAGCAGGAGCAGCAGAAAGCGACAGGCGGGGACCTCCATGACCTCGACTAAGCTGAGCGCCAGGCCTGGCCGAGGCTGCCACTGCCCCGCCTCCTGCCACCGCGCAGCCGCTTATTGGGCCCGAGCTACGGCCAAAGATGGCGGCAACAGGCTAGGAAGGACCCCGTCTCCAGGGCAACCAGGCGGCCAACCGCGCGCCTGAATATAAACTTTGCAACCCTCCCGCCAGGCAATTGCTGGTGATTATATTTGGTTTACCTTCCCTTTCCTAATTCTGGCGGCAAGGACCTTGCCTATTCTCCTGCTTTCTCCCATCATTTTCCTACAATGACTCTAGCCCTTCCGTTTTTTGGGTCAATAAAATTTGGACCTAAAAAGTAAAAGTTTGCCTTCTCCAACATCCAGTGGATGCTAAAATTAATAGGCAAAAGGTGAAGCAGAAACGGTACCTCGAGAGTCTCAAAATATCTCTCCTAAAATACTTAGTAATTACAAAGGGGGAAACAGTAAGTTCACAATAGAGAATCCTGGCAGGCACTGCCTTAAGAGATCAAGGTTAACATATTTACAAGATTCACTGAGGACATGACATCACTGCCGAGATATGGCTACAGGATTGCCAGAAGTGCATAAGGTCAGCCTAATGATAATCATCACACAAAGCGAACTTGAGAGACATGCTACAAAATACCTGGTTCTTGAAGGATTAACCCCTCTTTAACTCTGTGTTCCCTTGATTGATTCCTCCCCCCACCCCCATGGCTCCTAGAAGGCCTAAGGCACTGCATGCACTCAGTGAAAATGATGCAGAAAATTGTTTCCACTTGGTCAAGGAAGTGTGACAATCATTACTCCGTACATTAGCCAATCAGTAAAACCTACTCATTATTCCCCTACTAAGTACTCAAAAGATATGATAAGGAAAACAAAACTTTAGGAAACCAAAACATAAAACCAAAATGGATAGCTTACATTAAACAACTATCTCCTTCACTTTCTGAAGGAGATCTTGCTTGTACCTCTCGGTTCTTGAATCTTGCTTATACAGCCTGCCTCAAACTCCCTATGCTTAATCATGCCCCATCCTGTCTCGGTAACTCACCCTGTCCGTTCTGGCTTAAAACCTCTATATAAGATAGCCCCCAACAAAGGTTGGGGGCTCAGACTTTGGAGTACACTGCTCCTCTGAGTCCACTAGTGAAATAAAGTTTGGTTCCTTCAACCTCTTCGAGTGAGTGCCTCTGGTAAATCTAAAACCACTGTAATGGGGACCGGGGATATAGCTCAGCAGCATAAGCGCTTGCCTGACAAGCCTGAGGTCATGAGTTCAATTGTCTGTACCCCCAAAAATAAAAAAATAAATAAAAAATAAAACCACTGTAATAATCAAAGTAAATAAAAATGAAATGCAGAGCCCATCAGTCACCCCTGGATGAATGTTCAGAACAGTTCTTGACTTCCACCCACACCTGAAATTTCTACTCTTATCTATACTAGTCAAAGCTCTTGGTGGCAAGTGACAGAAACCAACACAAACTAGGCATGGTAATGTACAGTATAACCTGTTATTATAAAACCCTAAAACTATAAAGGATGCTTCTTTCTCATATAAAAACTCTGGAAGGTGAGAATCCACGTTCTTTTTCTTTTTTGGCTTTTTACAATTTTATTGGCACATTTTACTCCCACCAACAGTGGAGAAGCATTACATACTGATAACATTCATGATAGAGAATTTGGACCTGTACATGATATACCTTGCTTTTTCTTTTTTTCCTATTCCCTCCCCTCCCTTCAACCCATCTTACATTCCTCATTTACAAAACATTTGTTTCCATTTTTTCAGTCTATTCTTTCTTGTCTCATCTTTCTTTTCCCCCTTCCTCCTCCCTCGTTCCTGTTATTTGACTTTTTCTTCCTATTTCCCAGTATATGTTATACATTTTGGTCCTTATTTATACTTTTGGTTTCTCACACCAGAGAAAAAATGTGATATTTAAACATGTGCATGTAATTTATTTCACTTAGGAGTATGGGCTCAAAGTGCATCCATTTAGCTAGAAATATCTTAAGCTTATCTTTCTTTTTTTTCATCTTTTTGAGACAGGGTCTCACTATGCAGCTCAGGCTGGCCTTGAGCTCACTTTGTAGCCCAGGCTGATCTCGAACTCACAACAATCCTTCTGCCTCAGCCTCCCGAGTGCTAGGATCACAGGTGTGCACCACCATGCCTGGACTTCAAGCTTACCCTTCTTCATGGCTGATTAGTACTCCATCGTATTTTTAAAAAATCTTCTTTATCCACTCATCAGTTGATGGGAATTTGGGTTGTTTCCAAGATTAGCTATTACAAACTGTGCCACTATAAACATGGGTGTACATATATTGCTGTAGTATGATTCTTTTAATTCTCTCAGGAAGATACCAAGAAGGGAAATAGCTGGCTCAAATGGAACTTCTAGTTTTAGGTTTTTGAGGAATTGCCACACTGATTTCCACAGTGACTGCACTAGTTTACACTCCCACCAACAGTGGAGAAGCATTTCTTTTTCCACATAGCCCCACCAGCATTTGTTACTGGTTGGAATTTTGACAACAGCCATTCTTTCTAGAGTGGGATGGAATCTCAGTGTTGTTTTAATTTGCATCTCTTAAATGATGACTGATGTTGAACACTTTCTCATATATTTACTGTTTCTAATTCTTGATCTGAGAAGTATCTATTAATTTCAGATGCCCTTTTTGGATTGGGTCTTT
>NW_004955429.1:15108328-15200759 GCF_000276665.1 Chinchilla lanigera | reverse complement strand
TGTTATCCTTCTTTTATTCTTTAAAATAAAAAAAAAATTGGTGGAGTCTGATTTTTTTCTTTCTTCACATTCTACATAGTAGTCTTTCATCTGAGGAACAGCTGGCAAAATATTTTAAAACATTTGTGGCTTATCTCTTCACTCTGTTGGTGGTTTCCTTTGCTGTGCAAAAGCATTTTAATAAAATAAGATCCTAGTTAAAAAAAAAAAAGAGAGAGGAAAAAAAGATCCTAGTTGTTGATTCTTTATGATCATTCCTGTGGGATTGGGATTTTATTCATAAAATCTTTGCCTACACCAGTGTCTTCCAAGAGTTCTACCTAGTCTATATTCCAGCAACTTTAGTGTTTTAAGATTTGTATCTTTGATCCATTTTAATTTTAGTTTAGTGCATGATGAAAAATATGGTTCTAGTTTTAATCTTCAGCATGTGGAAAGCCAGTTTTCCAGCAACATTTATTAAAGAGGCTATCTTTCTTCAGGTGAAGGTCCTTTATCAAAGATAAGATGGCTGACTATGTTTGGAGTTGTTTCTGCATCTTCTAATATGTTTCATTGATCACTGGGTTTGTTTTTTTTTGCCAGTACCATGCTGTTTTTATCACAGTGGCTTTTTGGTATAATTTCAAGTCAGGGATTGTGATGTGCCCTGCCTTGCCTTTGTTGCCCAGAATTGCTTTTGCTATGCTGTCTCTTCTGATTCCAAATGAATTTTAGGATTCTTCTAATTCTGAGATATGCTATTGAAATTTTGATTGGGATTGCATTAAATCTGTATAACAACTTTGGAAGTAAGGCCATTTTCACTATATTGCTTCTTCCTACTAAAGAATAAAGGATATCTTTCCATTTTCGGATATCCTCTTCAATCTCCTTTTTCAGAGTACTATAGTTTCCTATGTAACAGCCTTTTACTTCCTTCATTAGATTGATTTCTAGATATTTCACTTGTTGGATACTATTGTGAAAGTTGTTGTTTCAGTAATTTTGCTCTCAATGAGTTAGTTATTTTGTGTACAGGACTGCTATTGAGTTTTTTGTGTTGACTACATTCAACTATGCTACTGAAATTTGGTTATTAAATCTAGAAGTCGTTTGGTGGAGTTTTGGGGGCCTTCTGTGTAGAGTTTCATACCATGTACAAATAATGATAATTTAACTTCTTCCTTTCCTACCCTTATTACTTGTATTTCTTTCTCTTGTCTAATTGTTCTTGCTCACGTTTCCAGAACTATACTGAATAAGAGTGGTGACAGTAGACATATTTGTCTTGTTTCTGATTTTAGAGTGAAAGCTTTCAGCTTTTGTCCATTTAGGATACACTTACTTAACATGCTTTATTGGCTAGTATGTCATTTAATTTGGAGAAGTCTCATGTACTGCCGAGAAGAATGTGTATTTTGTTGTTTGATGGAACAATCTGTAGATATCAAGTCCATTTGTTCAAAGGTTTGGTTGTACTCTGATATTGCCTTGTGAATATTTTGGTCTAGTTGATCTGTCCATTTGTGACAGTGGGGTATTGAAGCTGTCCGCTATAATTTGTTGTTTATCTGAGTTTTATGTCGAGTAGTATTTGGTTCATGAAGCTAGATGTGCCAGTATTTGGCACTTTTCTTGGTGGGGGGAGCATGTTGAGACAGGGTTGCACTATGTAGTTCAGGTGGGCTTTGAACTTGCTATGTAGCAATCCTCCTGCCTCAGCCTACCAAGTGCTAGGATGTTTTGACTTTATTTATGTATGTACTTATTTATTTATTTATTTATTTATTTATTGTATTTTTGAGACAGGGTTTCACTATGCAGTTCAGGCCGGCCTCAAACTCACAGCAATCTTCCTGCCTCAGCCTCTTCTGTGCTGAGATTACAGGCATGTGCCATCACACCCAGCTTCTTTGTTTGCTTGTTTATTCTTAAACAGAGACTCATTATGTAGTTCACGCTGGTCTTAAACTCACTATGTAGCCCAGGCTGGCTTCGAACTCATGATTCAAGCCTCCTGCTTCAGCCTCTAGTGCTGGGATTACAGGTGTGTACCACATCACACATAGCTGTCCATTTAGTACGATGCTGGCTGTTGGTTCATCACAGAGGACTTTTATCATACTGAGATAAAGATAATCTATTCCAATTTTCTGTAGGGTTTTTACTATGAATGGGTGTTGGACTTTGTTAAATGCTTTTTCTGCATCTATTGAGATGACCATATTGTTTTTGTCCTTGGCTCTGTTAATATGGTATATTACATTTCTTAATTTGTGTATGTTGAACCATCCCTGCATCACTGGGATGAATCCAACTTGGTCATGGTGTATAATCTTCATGATGATTTTCTGCACCGTTTGTCAGTATCTTCTTGAGGATTTTTGCATCTATGATCATTAGGTATACTGGCCTCTTTTTTGGTTGGATCCTCCTCTGGTTTTGGTATCAAGGTAATGCTTGTTTCCAATCTGTCAGGGCCTGAACTTCTTTTTTTGGTTGGTAGGTTTTTAATTACATCTTCAACTTCATTGACTGATATTTGGTTATTTAGAATTTTTATGTCTTCTTCATTCCACTTTGGTAATTCTAGAAAAGCATCCATTTCTTCTATGCTTTCCATCTTATTAGAATATAGGTTCTCGGGGGCTGGGGATTTAGCTCAGCAGCACAGCACCTGCCTGGCAAGCAGGAGGTCATGAGTTTGATTCCCAGTACTGGGGGTGGGGTGGTGGGGGGTGGTGGAGAATATAGGTTCTCAAAGTAGGTACTGATTTGGATTTCTGTAGAATCTGTTGTGATTTCACCCTTTTCATTCCTAACTGCATGGATTTGAGTCTTTTCTTTCCTTTTTTTGGATAAGGTTGGCTAAGGGCTTGTCAATTTTATTTAATCTTTCAAAGAACCAACTCTTCAATTACTGATCCTTTGTACTACTTAGTTTCCATTGTATTAATTTCTGCTCTGATCTTTATCATTGCACTCCTGGTACAAGGTTTGGCTTCACTTGCTCTTCTTTTTTCTAGAAGCTTGAGGTTCAACATTAGGTTGTTTATTTGAGCTTGTTCTATTTTTCTGATATGAGAATTCACTGCTATAAATTTCCGTCATAGGACTGCTCTCATTGCCTCAAACATAGCCTAGAAAATGACAAACTATGGTAACTATTTATTTGCCACCTTTAACCATATTGTAGCAGAAAATCTCCCCACCACCACTGTACTTCAGTTTTTTTAGTTGCCCAGGTTATAGTTCCTGTTCCAGTTCTGGTTGCTCCTGTCTCTTAGAAATGGCTGGTCACTGTGATGAATACCTGGTCATTATGATGCACATTGTATAAACCAATCCCCAGTTGACAAGCCATTCTGCCTCTGTACTTCCTGCTTACTTATCTCATATAAGCCCTAGACCACTAGAGATCAGGGCCAGATATTTTGGGAATGATCTCCATCAGTGCCTGTTGGCAAATAAATAAATCTGCCTCCAAATGGGTGTCATTTCAGTGTTTCTGCTTGCTGTTGCAATATGAACTAGATTTGTGGTTACATAACAAAATCTAAAACAAACCAGAAAATTATATACAGAAAATATACCCTTGGTATGGTGACTTTACCTTTAGGGGAGAAAATTTAAAAGGGTTGCCAGGCATGGTGGTGCACGCCTGTAATACCAACACTTGGGAGGCTGAGGTAGAAGGAACCCTGTGACTTCAAGGCCAGCTTGAACTGCATAGCAAGACTCTGTCTCAAAAAATAAGAAAAATAGCTGGGTTATGGTGGCACATGCATGCAATCCCAGCACTCGGGAGGCCTGAAGCAAGAGAACTGTTGAGAGTTCGAGACCAGCTTGGGCTACAAAGTGAGCTCCAGGCCAGCTTGAACTGCATACAAGACTATGTCTCAAAAAATAAGAAAAATAGCCAGGCATGGTGGCACATGCATGTAATCCCCGAGTGGGAGGCCTGAAGCAAGAGGACTGTTGAGAGTTCAAGACCAGCTTGAGTTACAAAGTGAGCTCCAGGTCAGCCTGAATTGCACAATGAGACCCTGTCTCAAAAAGACCAAAAATAAAAAATAAAAAAAGAAAGAAAGAAAAATTTAAATAAAATAAAAATAGAAAGGATTCAGGGGAAAAATAGAGAATCAGAAGTGGAAGAGATTAGAAACAAGGCTGGAGGAAAAAGGAAGATTATACAAACTGTGGTAAATTGGTGAAGAGGACAAGAGGGAAAGAGAGAAGGAAGAAATAAGAACAGAACAGAATAATAACAACAAGGAAGCTAAAAGCAATGCTCATACTCATATAAGAACATGAACAATCAAGAAAAAGGAAAATAAAACAAAAATAAAAACAAGAAAACAAAAAAATAAGAAAAAACATGTCAGCCAGGCATGGTGGTGCGTGCCTACAATACCAGCACTTGGGAGGCTGAAGCAGGAGGATTGTTGCAAGTTCAAAGCCAGCCTGGGCTACAAAGTAAGCTCAAGGCCAGCCTGAACTGCATAGTGAGTCTCTGTCTCAAATAGACAAAAAAAAAGAAAGAAAAAGAAAAAACATGTCAACTTCAAGGTGTGTCTCTGCTGTCACTGGTAGACAAAGTGGCCAGAGTTCAGATCCTTGTTGATTAATCCCAGGAAGCCAACTGTAGCTTTACAGCAGTAGAGTGGATAATCCCAGTAAACCTGAACCTTTAGTTCAACTACAGCTCAGGCTGGTTTCTGGCTGTGAGGCTGGAACAAAATTTGTTCAGCCAGAAACTCTCATGTGCTTCCTGCAGCTTGAATTAGGCCCCCTGCCAGCTCCAACTCTGCTTCTTGACCTCCTGCTGACTTGGACTTGGTTCTGCCTCACCCTGCCACTGGGAGCTGCTAGACAGAGCCAACCCAAAGCTGCTCTGAGTTCTAAGCTTAGTTGGCTCCTCTTCAAGAGGCCAATCTCCTTCTCCTGGGGGACATCTGAATCTGAATAACTTACCAGACACTGTGGCCCACTCCATCCACTGTTCCATTCCACTGGACATGTTTTTCCATGGAGGCCTCTGGGGTTATCTGCAGGCTCAAGCCACCTGTCCCACACAGTTAGTCAGGGCTCAGGGAGAAAGCACTGCCTGCCCCCTCCTCTTTTTCACTGAGATCTCTTCACTCTCCTCATGGGCTTCAATTCCACTTCAGATCCTTTCTGGGTCCCAGGGACCCACTTCCCTCCTTCTTCTCTTCATCTTTCTCTATTCCAGCATCTGGGCACCAAATCTCAGAGAGGCTCTTTCTCTGCTGTTCACCACTCCACCATCTTCCTGAAAGTCTGAATTTAGGTTCTTTCAACAAACTTCTCTTCACGTAGCTGCATTTGGTGATAGAGATGGTCACTCTTGCTCATTCTGTAATGTCTTCATTCTACCTGTTTTAGGCAGTCTTGTGCTGCTATAACAAAAATACCTCAGACCAGATGATTTATAAAGAACAGAAATTTATTTCTCATAGCTCTGGCAGTCTAAAATGAAGACAACAGCTGTACCAGTGTCTGGTTAGGGCTACTCTCTCCTTCCAAGACAGTGCACTAAGTTTATATCCTCCATGGGAAGGGATGCTGTGCCTTCACATGCAGAAGGACAAAACAGGATAGAACTCACCATGTCAAGCCCTTTTATAAGACACCCAATCTCACTCATCAGGGTGGACACCTCACGACTCAATCACCTCCCAACACTTCCCAACACTGTTATATTGAGGATTACATTTTAACCTGACTTCTAAAGGGGTCAAAAACCATGCAAACCACACAACTAGGTAACAGGAAGAGAAGGAAGGACAGGGGAGGGCATGCTCCTCCCCTACAAGCAGGAATCAGACAATTACCACCTGCAGGCTAGCCAACTCTTTCTGGATATAAAATTTTACTGGAACATAGCCATATCCATTCATTTGCATGAGGTTTATTACTGCTTTCACCCTATAAAAGTGAGAGTTGTCTGGTTATAAAACAGACTGTGTAAACTGGGTATGTACTTATAATCACAGCACCCAGGAGACTGAGGCAGGAGGATCACTGGGAGTTCGAGGCCACCCTGGTTTACATAGTGAGTCCAGGCTGGCTTGAACTGCATAGTGAGACCTTGTCTCAAAAACAAAAAAAAAAAACAAAAAAATCCGTCATGGTGGCACATGTCTGTAATTGCAGCACTCAGGAGGCTGAGGTAGGATTGTCATGAGTTGGAAGTACACATGCCATAAGTTAGAGTACACCGTCAGTTCAAATCCAGCCTGAACTACATAGCAAGACCCTGTCTTAAAAGAAACAAACAATCAAACAAACAGTGTGGCCCACAGAGCCTATTTACTATTTGGAAGTTTACATAAGTATGCCCACCTTCACAACGTCTCCTGTCCTTACAGAAGATGTTTACACAGGCAAAGCAGGGGAAGGATGTTAAGAACAATCTGGCAGCTGCATAAACTGACAGTCCAAGATCAGAGAGGAATACTATTTTTTAATTCTTCTATAAATCCAAAATTCAACATTCAAAGATAAAAGTAGCATTCACAGTGTCAAAGGAGGTTATTACGGTTTAGATCTAAAATGCCCCCCATAGACAGGTGTGATGGTGCATATATACCTGTAATCCCAGCACTTGGGAGGTTGAGGCAGGAGGATCACTGTGAGCAAGTCTGGGCTACATAGTGAGTTGAAGGCCAGCCTGAACTAGGTAGCAACATTCTGCCACAAATAAATAAATAAATAAATAAATAAATAAATAAATAAACAAACAAACAGAAGAATTTTAAAAGTAAATTAAAAGGTCCCTTAAATGTCTCCTGTACTTGGAAGGTGATTGGCTGGGGGTGCTATACTCATCAGTGGAAAGCCAACTTGCTGATAGGAGGTGGTTGGGAGTAGGTCACTGGGGCAGGGGCTGGAAGGGTATTTTCCTGTCCCCAGCTCCTCCCTTCTCATTCTGCTCCCTGGGTGTTATGAGTTGAACAGCTTCTCTCTACAAGGCCCTTCCATCATGCCATTTACGCCTTGGAGCCAGCCGATCATAGACTGAGACTGTCAGCCAAATAAATCTCTCCTCAATTAAATTGTGGATGTCGGATATTTGGCCCCAATGACAGGAGGGTGACTGACAGATTTTGGTACCATCGAAGTGTGGTCATTGCTGTGACTATACCTGATGCTGTGGCTTAGAAGCATTTGGAACTTGTTTGCAGGAGGAGTTTGGAAAAGTTTGGAAAAGGGAGCTAGAGTGGCCCTAGAACGTAAGCAATGGTTAATATGGAACACTGGTCAGAGCTCAGAAGACCAGATGCTGATAAAAATTCGAATAGTAGCCAGATGTGTTGGTACACACCTGTAATTACGGCACTCAGGAGGCTCAGGCAGGAAGATTGCCATGACTTCAAGGCCAGTCTGGGCTATGTAGTGAGTTCAAGGTCAGTGTGAACCAAGTAGTGAGTCCCTGTCTCAAAAAAAAAAAAAAAAAAAAAACCCAATGTGAACAGTAAAGCCAGGCTGAAGAGGTTTTAGTTGGGAACATGGGCTCCATTGGCATTTAGACTAGAGGTCATGTGTATTACATTGGCAGACAATTTGTTTACATTTTGACTATGTTACAGTACTTTATGGGAGCCTGAGATTAAGGGCAATGGACTAACTAACATGGGAGAGGCCAGGCGTGGAGGCATGCCTGTAATTACAGCACTCGGGAGGCTGAGGCAGGAGGTTCGTTGTGAGTTCGAGACCAGCCTGGACTACAAAGTGAGCTCATGGCCAGCCTGAACTGCATACTGAGACCCTGTCTCAAAAAGACCAAAAGAGGGCTGGGGATTTAGCTCAGTGGCAAAGCGCCTGCCTCACAAGCACAAGATCGTGAGTTCGGTTCCCGGTACCAGAGGGAAAAAAAAAAGAGACCAAAAGAAAAAAAAAGACCAGCCTGGAGACCCTGTCTAAAAAAAAATATCAGGGGGGAATTTGGGATTTAGAGATCTACGAAGATGTTCCAGAAGATGACAGTAATGTATTTGAATAACCATAGATGTTTGTACATAAATAAATGTATAGTGGTGTACATGAAAAAATAAGACAGTCCATGAAAATAAGCCCTATTGCATCTTTTGGAGCAAAAATTCATATAAGACTCAGTCTTATTTCTGAGAAAATACAATATATGGGACAGGCTACCCTGAGACTCACAGCAATCCTCCTCCCTCAGCCTCCAAGTGCTGGGATTACAAGTGTGTGCCACCACACCTGGCTAAGCCTTGCTACAGTTTGGATGATAAATGTCCTGAAAAGCCTTATACTAAAGCCTTGGTCTCCAGATGAGCACTGTGGGAAAGCTATGTAAACATCAACAGGTGGGTTTGGTTCAAGGGCCCAGATCACTGTGGGCAGGCCCTTGAGGGCAGGGTTGGGACAGCCTGACCTCTTCCTGCTGTTTCCTCTTGGCTACTGATGGGAGCTGTTTTGCTCTGCCCTGAACATTCACCATAGGCCCAAGTAACAGGGCAATCCATCGTGGCCTGGAACTTCCAAACTATTAACCAAAATCATTTCCAGTGTTTTTTCATCATTGTTTTGAGACAAAGTCTTGCTATGAAGTTCAGGCTGGCCTTGAATTCAGTATGTATACAACAGAAAATGCTGCACCACCACCCCCGCCAGTATACTTGTTTCTGTTAGTTGCCCAGGTAACCTTCAATTGATTCAGTTCTTGTTACAGTTCCTGTTACTATGGTCTCCTAGAAACAGCTGGTCACTATCATGCATATTGCAAGAACCAATCAAAGACAACCAAATACTTTACCTCTGTATTCTCCTTGCAACCTCATAAAAAACCTCCTTCCCTGAGCCTTTGAGGCCTGACATTTTTATAAGGATTGATTCCTTATCAGTGCCTGTCAATGTAAAATAAATCTGCCTCCAAAACCTGGGTGTCATTTTGGTGTTTGTTTGCCAGAGCATGTAGCCTAGGCTGGCCTAAAACTCATGGCAATCCTCCTGCCTCAGCCTCCTGAATGCTGGGATTACAGGTGCACACCACCACATTCACCTTGTTAGCATCACTCTAATACCCTGCTTCACTGACATCTTTTTTTCTTTTTCCATTACTAGGAATTGAACTCATAACCTTGCACATGCCAGGCAGGTGCTGTGCTGCTGAGCTAAATCCCCAGCCCCTTTGCTGACGTCTGTAACACTTTTTAGCCTTAGTTTACAGGACAAACTAAAGCAGGTAAAATGTGCAGAGTAAGTGAGGATGAGGGCATATGTGGCCACTTATAGGGCCTGTGGCCTTGGCACTGATCTCACTTGGCAGCTGGTGACGAGAGGTTGTGCCTCTTGGCTGCCCACCACCTGCTCCCCGACCCACTAGGGGTCCAGAAGCTTTTTCTTGAGTGCTGCTGGGGTTAGTGAGGCCTGCATTATTTAGGGCTCTATCAGGAGACAGAAAGCTCACAGGTTACTTCAAATGAGAGAAAGTTGCTGGGCATGGTGATGCATGCCTGCAATCTCAGTATTCAAGAGGCCGAGGCAGGAGGATCACCATGGGTTTGAGGCCAGCCTGAGCTACATAGTAAGTTCAAGGCCAGTTTGAACTACATAGTAAGATCCTGTCTCAAACACACACACACACACACACACACACACACACACACACACACCTAATGATTACAGGTAAAATAATAAAGCTTTTAAAAAGATAGCAGTGTTTCAAGTCTTGGTATATGCAAATATTTCAAAGAGGAATAGTATTTGCCTTTGGGATGAAGCATGCAAGAGATTTCACAGGCTGGAATGTTCGTTGTCCCTTTTTTACATGGATATTCAGATAGTAGTAACTTATTAAAATGAACATATATGTTCCATGCACTTTTCTGTGTATATGGTATGACTCTTAGTTTTAGAAACTTTTTAAATTTTTAAAAAGGAAAGTCAGGGGAGGGGAGGGGGAAGATGACAAGGGGATTTAAAAAAGCAATTAAGATATGTCATGTACATGTACCAACTCCCCACAAAGAATGTGATCATGATGTACTGCAAACATGGACTGACAGAGAGAAAATTAAAAGACCAGGGAAAAATTACTTTAAATTAAAAGGCTCTATATCCCCAATGGTATACCATGCTCTATTCAAGCCTCAGATTGTTCTTAGACTTACTACATGAGATAGATTAGCCTTTGTCTGTTCAAGCTACCATAGAAGTTATTCTGTTATTTGCAACCTAACACATTCATTGTGTGTGATAAATCTTAAAACTCATCCCAGCACTTGGAAGGCTGAGGCAGGAGGGTTGTCACAATTTCATGGCCAGTCTGAACTACACAGTGAGACCCTGTCTCAAAACAACAACAACAACAAAATCTTAGAACTCATCATATAACCATACTGCCTTACTCTGCTTAGGGGTTTCACAGTACTACTACCATTACACAGATGCATCCTTTTTAAACCAAACTGTTGCTTCCTGATAAGCAATTCTGTTATCACAGGTTTTAGTACACAGACCACCCTGGATGAATCTCTGCACTTATGTCTATGCACATGAGGCTGTGTTAGCCAGCTTTTCATAACTGTAACAAAATACCTGAGGCAGGCTGATTTTATAAAGAAGTTTTTGTTTAGCCCACAGTTCTGGAGGCTTAAGGTCAGACACTTGTATCATCTCAGCTCTGGGAAGAAAGAGATTACATTCTGAAACAGGAAGCAAAGGAAACTGGAGTCTTTGAGTCCTTTGAGGGCCTCTAATGTGAGCTAGACAGAAGCCATTTTTATGGTTGTCTGGTTTCAAACTTAAATTCAAACTGGGCGTGGTGGTGCACGCCTGTAATCTCAGCACTCCAGGGTGAGGCAGGAGGATTGTAGTGAATTCAAGGCCAACCTGGGCTACATAGTGAGTTCAAGGCCAGCCTGAACTACACTCAAAAAAAAAAAAAAAAAGATTTGTCTACATTTTGCCCATACCATGGGATTTTGTAGGACACTCAAAAAAAAAAAAAAAAAAAAAAACAATCAAACTTACTTTCAATGATGTGAGGACAGAAGCTACCTTACGCTTCTGTCTGGTACTACACTTACTTTCTGAGTCTAAACTTGCATGTGGTAACTGCACAACCGGTGTGCCTGTATGATAACTTGTGTGACAACCTTATAGTGATAATGATAACCATAACCATATGGCCTGCATACAAAAAAATTTATCTTGTGAACCTTTTCAAGAAACTTATATTGTTTCATTTATACTGTCAATATCTGTGGAGTCTTTTTTTTTTCGAGACAGGGTCTTGCTATTTTGTAGTTCTGGTTGGTTTACTCTTTTTTTTTTTTTTTGTACGAGAATCAAAATCAGGACCTTGCCACGCAGGCGCTGTGCCACTGAGCTACTTCACCGGCTATAGTTCAGGGTGGACTTGAACTCACTATGTAGCCCAGGCTGGCCTCAAACTTGTGGCGATCCTCCTGCCTCAGCCTCCTGAGTGCTGGGATTACAGATGTGCACCACCGCGCCCAGCTTTCAGGAAACATAAAAACATAAATCACCTTGATGACTGGGCCATTTCTCACAACCTCTGGAAATCAGGGCCCACTTTCAGCACCATCTGGTCACCAGAGAGGATGTGTGACACTTGCGGTTACACACCCCAGGCACTGCTGCGTAACCACCTCACTTCTGCTTTTCTCTCTGTCCCTATTTGTCCCATCGCAGAGTCCTCGGTGAGGGACGAGCACGCGCCTCGGTCCAGGGAACCGCTACCCGGAGAGACGACACCAGCACTGCCACCTGAAACGGCATTCCAGCCTCACAGCGATCCCCACATTGGTGGTTAGCTCATTCGACACAAGCGAGGCCTCTCAATTTCCTTCTCGGTAAACAGCAACAATACCTGGGGCACTCAGTCAGGAAAACGATTACATGACACCTCCGACGCCTCCTCCACAGCCCGGGATTCCCTGCCCGCCCCGCCCGGCCCCGCCCACGAACCAGGTCCCGCCCCCTGGCCACTGCGCAAGTGCAGATTCACCGGCGGAAGGCGCGAGGGCTGACCCGGAAGCAGAAATCCCCACCTTTCGGAGACGGTGCCATTACTGCGCACCACCGCCAGGGGACGCAAGAGGCGACTTGTTGGTTCGCAGAGTTGGTTACGTGTCATCCGCCAGCCTCGGGAAGTGAAGGAGGCCGGCTCCGGAAGTATAGGAGTCCGCCTAGATGGTGGCAGCTACGTCTGTGTTTGTACAAAAAGCGGAGCGTTTTCCTGCCCGGGAAGCGCGGTGGTTTGCGTGCGGCGCCCGCGGGCAGACTTCTCGGGAAGGACAGCCGCGGCGGAGGTCGCCTGCTCCCCCCGAGGTGGCGGCCCGCGTCCCAAGATGGCGGCGGCCCCAGGGCGCCTCGGAAGGAGGCAGCGAGCGAGGGGTCGCCAGCCATACCGAGGGTCTGTGCCCTGTGCGGTGCGGGGGACCCGCGGGGCCTCGGCGTGGGCTGGTGGCGCCTGACTGGAGAGCCCTGCGGCGATGTTCCCAGAGACCTTGCGGAGACAGCTTCCCACCCTCAGCTGCCTCCTGCGGAGGAAGAGGTTTCCTTTGTCCTGTGTGCAGCCGCGAAACCAGGCATGGGTGCAGGCCTTGCAGGGAATCATCCGCGCTGTCAAAAATATCAAAGCATAGGCCGGACGTGGGGGCGCACGCTTGTAATCTGGCACTGGGGAGGCTGAGGCAGGAGGATCGCAGAGAACACCAGGCCACCCTGGACTACATAGTGAGTTTAAAACCAGCCAAGAGCCGGGCGTTGTGGCGCACGCCTGTAATCCCAGCACTCTGGAGGCTGAGGCAGGAGGATCGTTGTGAGTTCGAGAGCAGCCTGAGCTACAAAGTGAGCTCAAGGCCAGACTGAACTGCATAGTGAGACCCTTTCTCAAAAAGACCAAAAAAAAAAAAGGCCAGCCAGAACTGCATAGCAACAATGTGACTCAAACAACAACAGAGGGACTGGGGATATAGCTCAGCAGCATAAGCACCTGCCTGGCATGTGCAAGGTCGTGAGTTCGATCCCCGGTACCCCCCCCCCCAAAAAAAGTAGAGTTTATGCCCTGAAATCATAGTTTAAATACTCACAAAATGTACCCGCCAGTTACCATTTCTTCCTACTATAAACCTCAGAAGACCTCAGTGATCTTCCATGAAAGCCGAGCTCATCTTCAGGCTTTGGTGACACCTGGCAAAGGCTAATACCAGGTTCTTAGTTCTCGGAGCTCGTGTATCTTTACCTGTATGGGTCTTTTTGTTTAAAAGCAAACAATAGCCAGGCATAGGAGCCCACACTTGTAATCCCAGCACCCAGGAGGCTGACGCAGGAGGACTGTTATGAGTTGGAGGTCAGCCTGAACTGCTAGTGAAACCCTGTCTCAAAAAGACAAAAAAAAAATTTTAAATAAACAAACAGTGGCATAGCTATACACGCTCCTGTAAGGAATGGCAGAGATGGAGACCAGCCAATATCCACAGGCTTGTATAAAGACAATATGGCGGGGAATTGATTGTGCCTAGGTGCAGACAGATAGCGAAAGGGCTGTCTGTGATGAGAAAAGATGGAGAAAATGGAAACAAAGCTTTTGTAAATAAGGAGGGGAAGAGGGGTTAAAGGGAGAAATGGGGAAAAAAGGAATCAAGTTACATCACGACAGGCACAAAGTCCCTGTAACGAATGTGAGCATTATGTATACCTAAAATGTACTAATAAGCTTGATTAATAGAAAGAAAAGACCGTGTGTAGGGAGCAAAAAGAAGAGGGCTTTTTTACAGGGCTTGAAAGAAGGCAAGGGACAGTAGGCGGGAAGATTAGTTTTCTGGATGGCTCCTGCCACAGTAAAGAAACTCCTTGAGGTGTCCAATGTAAATGTTTGGGTATCTTCAGATGCCCCAGTGTTTGGACGATTCCGTGTTCTAGCCTACCTCTTTTATGACTTTCTGTGTTTGCCTAGGGCACCAGTGCTGAGAACAGTGTCTCTGCTGGCAGGTAGGTTAGGTACTTTCGAGAGTCATGTCAAATCGAGCCTGACAACTCCTGCACTTTTTTTCACTTAATGTATCTTTTTTGGGTTTTTTGTTTGTTTTTACTTTATTTATTTATTTATTTATTTTGAGACAGGGTCCTCCTATGTAGTTGAGACTGGCCTTAAACTTGACGTGATCCTCCTGCCTCAGCCTCCCCAGAGCTGGGATTACGGGTGTGCTCCACTACTCATTGTAATTTTTATCATTTTAGAGGCCACATGGTTTGGAAAGAATTTCTCTTCTCACTGTGTATCCTTTGATAAATTACTTTTCTTGGCCCCAGTCCCCTCATGAGTAAGAAAAATACTATAATACCTCTTTAGAAGGGTCACAGAAACAATGGTTAATGTACTTGAAACACTGTGGGGCACACAGTAGGCACTCAGTAAGTGTGCTGTACTGCAGTACTATTTCAGTCTCAGAGTTAAAATTTTGTGTTACTTCTGTTCTTGCTATGTAATCCAGGCTGGCCTGGAACTCATGGAAATCCTTCTGTTTTTTTGTTTGTTTTTGGTACCGGAATTTGAACTCAGGACCTTGCACTTGCCAGGCAGGCTCTTGTGCCACTGAGCTATAGCCCCGGCCCTTAGAACTATCTGCTTCTTACAATCCATTTTTATTTTTATTTATCTTTATTTTTATTTTTGGTACTGGGAATCGAACTCAGGACCTTGTGCTTGCCAGGCAGGCACTTATGTCGCTGAGCTATATCCCCGGTATTGTGGCAATCCTTCTGCCTCAGCCTCCCAAGCGCTGAGATTACAGGCCTAAGCCACTGTGCCTGGTGATTTCATTTGATGTATAAGATGGAGAAGTCCAGAGAAGTACAGTCACCATGGAGCCATGTTCTTACTCAGTCACCTTACCCTGTGGCTTTTGTCTTCTCATTCGTCACCCTGGAGTCCCAGATGACTGGCTTCCTGTATCACATCCACATTTGGGACTGGATGAAGGGGGACAGAGTAGCAACTACTTTCTGGTTCACTCAGCCCTTTCTTTAAATGAACTTTTCAAGAAGCCACACCCAGCACCTTCCACTTCCACCACCCTACCTCCGGCTGAGTCACCCTGCCACCTATCCCTACGGGGATACTAAGAAAGGCAGCTACCACCTCTCCGGCCCTACTATCACAATGAAGAAATCAGACCTCCGGTAGGAGAACAAGTCAGAGTAGACACATGCGCAGGAGCATCTGTTGCAATAACGCTTCATTAATAAGGTCAGCCAAGTTTTCTAACTTTGGATTTCTGAGACCCTTTAAAATGCCAGTGTTCAGCCAGGCATGGTGGCACACGCCTGTAATCCCAGCTCTGGGGAGGCTGAAGGAGGCTCACTGCCAATTTGAGGCCAGCCTGGTGGCCTTCATGAAAATAGCTATTCTTTCAACTTTAAGTCTAAAAGATTTATGGTCACTTTCAGCACTTTTTCTTTCCCGGGGACCTGGACTCTGGGAACAGAATCTTCATGCTTAACATGTTGAAGTATTTTTCTCCCGTGTATGTGTGTGTTTGCATGCGTACACAGATAGTTGTGTGTGTGCTTTGAGATTTGAGACTATAAATCTGAGCAGCAACAAGGTTTTCTACAGCTGGTTTTCTCTTCTCATTCCCCTTTCTGGGAGCCGGCGGGCACTGGGCACTGAGGCTGGTACAGAAGGAAGTCTGCGCTGTGGGCTGCCTTGCCTTCTACTGTAGCCAACTTCCTTCTGGCAGAGGTTTGATGCTGCAAAGCTCAGAACTGGGAAACAGATCCAGCTGCCATGGCCAAGGTGCAAATACTGGTGACATAATTGAGATGAAGCGAATCGCTATAAGTCTAAGAAACCAGGCATGCGATGCTTGTCACTTCCTCACAGTCACCATCGTTTAAGTAGTTAAAACTGGTTACCAGCTGGACATGGTGGTGCCCACCTGTAACCCAGCACTTGGGAGGCTGAGGCAGGAGGATTGCTGTCCATTTGAGGTGGCGTAGGCTACATAGCAAGACCCTGCCTCAAAAAACAAAACAAAAACTGGCTGCCACCACATCTAACTCCAGCCAGTGGGATGGGAGAAGAAAAGAAAAGGGCCATGCCCCTCATTTTAAGAAGCATGACCTAGAAGTATATCTCCCTGGAAGAGTTAAAGATACCATATTACGGTGATCCTTGCCCACCCACATTTATAGTCGTACAACTCATAATAGCCAAATCTTGGAAGTGGCCAGAATGTCCATCATAAATAATGGATAAAGAAAATTTGCTATCTATACACAATAGGATACTTGTCTGCCATAAAGAAAACTTGAGTCATTTGTAGCAAATGCATACACCTTGAAACCATAATTTTTAAGATGGGCGTGATAGCACACACCTATACTCCCAGCACTCCAGAAGCTCAGGCAGGAGGATTACTGTGAGTTCAAGGCCAACCTGGGGTACATAGTGAATTTAAGGACAGCCTGAAGTACATACCATGACCCTGTCTAAAAAAAACAGACAAAACACTAAGCCCAGCTGGATGTGGTGGGACATGCTTGTAATCCTAGCACTTAGGAGGCTGAGGCAGGAGGATCATTGCAAGTTTGAGATGAGCCTGGGCTACAGAGTGAACTCAAGACCAGCCTGAACTGCATAGTGAGACCCTGCCTCCAAAAGACAAAAAACAAAACAAAACAAAACAAAAAACCCCTAAGCCCTAAATTATAAGGACTAAAAATAATCTTTTTTTTTTTTTTTTTTTTTTTTGGTACTGGGAATCAAACTCTGGACTTTGCGCTTGCCAAGCAGGCGCTTATGCTGCTGAGCTATATCCCTGGCCCCAAGTACTAAAAATAGTAATTCTATTGGAAAAATTTTATTGGAAAGAGTGGGGGTGGGTAGGGTATAAGTGAATTAAATCCTCACACACGGAGCGGGAAGTCAATTATCATCTAAATTTGATGTCGCCAGAAATAGCAGCATAAGCACAGTATTTAGGCTGTAAAGTAAATCCCAGGGAAACTCGACAGCAACCAAAGAAGCAGCTATAAGAATGGCTGGCCTGATAGCAGTCCTGGGGACAAGTGAGGGGTGGGGCAGCTCTGTCCTTGAAATTCTTTAGTCCTGTTTAGGTTTCTTTAATCACATGAATTCACTTTGATTTTAAAAAAGTATAGAATTTACACACTAAGGAGATTAGGGAATGGAGCTCAATGGACAAGCACTTGAATCCCCAGCCCTGCAAAAATATAAAATAAAAATAAAATCTTCAAAACTAGAAGTAAAATGGCAAAGCCAGGTATGCACTTCTAGTCCCAGCTACTCAGGAAGCTGAGGCAGGAAAATTGTTAATTTGAAGCCAACGTGGGCAGCACACGCAACACAGCCAGACCCTGCCTTAAAAAAATAAAAAATAAAAAAAAAAAAAACAAGCCAAGTAGCACACAACTGTCATCCAAGCACTTAGGAGGTTGAGACATCGCTGTGAGTTCGAGGCTACCCTAGGTTCACTCCAGCCAGCAATCTGTCAGTGCCTATGTATTTGTGTACATTTTTGAAATGTACACATAGTTGCATAGACAGAGGCGGAAGAACAGTGCTGCCAGGAGGGGAGAGAAAGGTGCAGGAAAGGGATTTCCTGAGCCCTCTGGAGAGGAGCAGCCCGTCAATGGGGAAGCAGGATCAGTGGGCCACCGTTGCCACTAGGAGGAAGTAGATTGGGAGTTTTTCACTTCTCCAAAGATTTAACTTAGTTAGTGAATTAGTTAGTTTGTTAGTTTTTTTGAGACAGGGTTTCACTATGTAGCCCAGGCCAGCCTTGAACTCATGGTGATCCTCCTGTCTCAGCCCCCCAAGTGCTGGGATTATAGGTGTGCACCAGCTGGTCCAGGTTGTTTTTGCTTTTATTTATTTTATTTTATTTTATTTTATTTTTTGGTTTTTGTTTTTTTTTTCTGGTACCAGGAATCGAATTCACGACCTTGTGCTTGCTAGGCAGGTGCTGTGCCACTGAGCTAAATCCCCAGCCCTGTTTTTGCTTTTAATATCAAGGTAATGGTGGCCTTAGAGAATGAATTTGGGAGAACTTCCTCTTCAATTTCCTGGAATAATTTTATTTTTTATTTATTTTCTGGGATGATTTTAAAGAAAGTGGCATTAGTTCTCCAAAGATGCGTGTCTTGGGAGCTTTTAGAGTCTGTGATAACGGGGCCAGGGATGTAGCTCAGTGGCCTAAGCGCCTGCCTGGCAAGTGCAAGGTCCTGAGTTTGATTCCTGGTACTAAAAAAGAAAACAAACAAGTAGAGTCTGTGATAAGATGTGGGAGGGAGCAGACACAGGTTATTTTCTTTTCTTTTTTTTTTTTTTTTTGGTCTTTTTGAGACAGGGTCCCACTATGTAGTTCAGGCTGGCCTTGAGCTTACTTTGTAGCCCAGGCTGGTTTTAAACTCACAACGATCCTCCTGCCTCAGCCTCTTGAGTGCTGGGATTACAGGCATGTGCCACCACACCCAATTTAGGCTATTTTTAAAAGGAAGGTGGTCCTGACAATTTAGTACAGCTTCTGTCCCCAAAACAAGAAGCTCCTACAGTTATCATGAGCCCTAAATATGGCCCTGTTGTGGGCAGTTCAATGACAGGGACGTGCCTGCCCCTGCCTGGGTCGGGCCAGGTCTCCATGCCAGTTCTGCGGCTGCTTGCCTGATGTCACCCCAGAACATACGTGCTTTTTTTTTTGCTTTTTTTTTTTTTTTTTAGCACTGTACACGTTTGCAGCCTGTGAGGATCAGACTCCTGTGCGGAGTCAGCCCGGGGACCACAGGCATCCCATGCTTTCCAGCTTGTCCCCTCCCACCTCCCTCCACCTCTTGGCACCCTTTCCTTTCACAAAAGTTCTATCTCCTGTTTCTTATTATCTGTCTTTTATTTTGCTTTAAAATTATTTACAGTTCGATTTTTTCCTATGAGAAAAACCATGCAATATTGAAGCTCGTGAGTCTGATTTATTTCACTTGACATTATGGTCTCAAGTTGCATCCATTTTCCTACAAATGACTCGAATCTATCCTTCTTTGTGGCAGTATAGTACTCCACTGTGTGCAAATACCACACTTTCTTTATCTGTGCATCTGCTGATGGACATATGAGCTGCTTCTAAGATTTAGCTGCCATGAGTTGTGCCATTACAAAAATGGGTGTGCATTTATCCCTGTAGGTTTCCTTTTAAAAATAGCCATGTCATAAGCAATCAATACTTGAAATTATTGGTTTCATTTCACAGGTTACATGCATCCCTACTTTACCTAGAAGATAAAAGACAATGATTAAAATTCAAAATGTTCAGAGCTGGGGATGTAGTTCAGTGGCGGAGCCCTTGTCCAACAAGGCCTTGAATTTAATTCCCAGCCCCTGTTTAAAAAAAAAAGTGGCTAGGCATGGTGGCACACACCTATAACCCCAGCACTCAGGAGACTGAGGCAAGAGGATCACTGAGTGCCAGGCCAGCCTGGGCTACATAGTGAGACCCTGTCTCAAAAAACAACAACAAAAACAACAAAGAGGGAGCAAGTATTCATGTATGCGCCACAGCAGGCTAACAATGGATGCTGGATCATCACTTGACTCTCTCCTCTCTGTTTCTTCTGTTTTGCTTTTTGGAACAAGGTCTCATTATGTAGCCCAGGCTGGCCTTGAGCTTGTGGCAGTCCTCCTGCCTCAGCCTCCCAAGTGTTGGGATTACAGGCATGTGCTACCAGGCCTGGCTCCTCTCTGTTTATGCACCCACTTCCTGAATCCCTAGTCTCTAATCTAATTGGGCCCATGTATTTTATTTTAATTAATTAATTAATGTATTTATTTTTGTCTGTTTGAGACAGAGTTTTGCTGTGTAGTCCAGGCTGACCTTGAACTCACTTTGTAGCCCAGTCTGGCCTCAAACTCGCAGCGATCCTCCTGCCTCAGCCTCCCGAGTGCCAGGATTATAGACCTGTGCCACCACACCCGGCAGCCCATGTATTTTACTTACTTACTTACTTACTTACTTACTTATTTATTTATTTATTTATTTATTTATTTATTTATTGTCTTTTTGAGACAGGGTCTTGCTATGCAGTTCAGGCTGGCCTTGAGCTCACTTTGTAGCCCAGGCTGGCCTCGAACTCACAATGATCCTGCTGCCTCAGCCTCCTGAGTGCTGGGATTACAGTTGTGTGCCACTATGCCCGGCAGCCCCATGTATTTTAGAGGAAGGGAAAAGCCCCGAATCCCTGTGGTCACAGGTATTTGAGTGTGTGGCCTCAGACCCTTGCCGACCAAGTCCCGGCCAGGACTGCAGGGCCCTCCTCTCTCATTCAGGTGTGGAAGGAGCAGGTCTGTCCAGGAGCAGACCCCGACAGTGGGCAGGCTACACGCTGCCCCAGCTCATCCTCCCCTGTGCCCTGCTTTTCACCGGCCGCAGCTCAGGCCTGGAAACCTTCTGGGTGGTGGTGTCCATGCTGTCTGTGTCCTGCAGCAATGGCTCTGCACGAGAACTTATTTTAGGTGGAATACAGCTGGCCACTTTGTACTGCATAGCCTCTGTATTAACCAGGCCTCACCTACAGAAAACAGGAGCCATCTCAGCCTTTTTAATCAGAAAGAGATTTTTTTCTTTTTGAAACAGCGTCTTGCTATATAACCCAGGCTGGCCTTGAACTCTCAGAGATACTCTTGCCTCAGCCTCCTAAGTCTGGGATTACAGGGCTGTGCCACCATGCCTGACTAGAAAGGGATTTAACACAGACAATTAGATGCTTAGCACATCTTGGCAGACCTAGCAGAGGGGATCCATGTAACCTCCAAGAATGAGCCACTGTGGGAGGGGCAGCCTATCCCACAATGTGGAAAGAGGAAGTCAGGAGGCCACGGAAAGAACTGACCTGAAGGCAAGGAAGCTGCCACTTGGGCCCAGCTCACCTCTGCAGCTGCATGTGCAGCCACTCATCCAGCTCATGAGCACCCTTTGTTTGGTTGGACTGCTGAGTGCTATGGTCTGGATGTGTCTCCTATAGAACTCACGTGTCTTGGCATAATAGTTAATGCCATAGTATTAAGAACCAGGGCCCACACCTGTAATCCTAGCACTTGGGAGGCTGAGGCAGGAGGATCACTGGAAGTTTGAGGCCAGCCTGGAATACATAGCAAGACCCTGTGTCCAAAAAGAAAAGAAAGTAGTTTGTCTTAGGCAGTTTGTTTAGGCAGTTTGTTACGTAGCACAAACTGGACAGAGCCCCAAGGGCCCCTCAAGCACTCAGTGCCTTTGCTAGAATGTTCTTTCTCGCTTTCCCATCCCAAGACTGTGTCACAACTTCTAATAAGCTTCTCATGACTTCCTGAGAAAAAGTCCCACTCTGGCCTCCTATAACTATATTGTTTTGTTTTGCTTTGGTGTTTTTTTGTTTTTTTGTTTGTTTGTTTTGAAACAGGGTCTTACTATGAAGTTTAGGCTGGCCTTGAGCTCACTATGTAGGCCAGGCTGGTCTCAAACTCACAGTGATCCTCCTGCCTCAGCCTTCTGATTGCTGGGACTATAGGCGTGCGCCATCACACCTAGCTGCTTTGGTTTGTAGTCAACCCAGGTCCATCCTACTACTGAGCTACACCATAGACATGTTTTGGTTTAGATCTGTTTTGTTTTGTTTTTGTTTTTCTCCGGTACCGGGAACCGAACTCACGACATTGCGCTTGCCAGGCACATGCTTTGCTGCTGAGCTAAATCCCCAGCCCCTTTGATTTAGATCTGAAATGGCTCCCAAAGACTCCTGTACCCATGAACCAGGCTTTGGGGGAGGTGGATTACAGGTTAGGCACAGGGCCTGGTTAGAAAAGGCAGTCCCTGGGTGGGGCCTGGTGAGGTTATCTCCTCCGCCAACAGCCTCTCTCCTTCTGCTTCCTGGGCACCACAAGGTAAGCAGGGCTTTCCACCAGGCCCCTCAATCACCCAGTTTCTGCCTTGGAGCCAGCTGACCATGGTCTGAAACATTAGCCACAATAACCCTCTTCTTCCTTAGTCTGTAGGTGTTTTGTCCCAGCACTCAGGGCATGACAAAGAAAATGTATATATTTTTATTTTTATTTGTTTACTTAATTTTTGTCTTTTTTTTTGGTACTGGGAATCGAACTCAGGACCTTGCACTTGCCTGGCAGGTGCTTGTGCCTACTGAGCTATATCTCTGGCCCTATTTTCTGTCTTTTTGAGACAGAGTCTAACTGTGTAGTTCAGGTTGACCTTGAGCTCACTTTGTAGCCCAGGCTGGTCTCGAATTTGCAACAGTACTCCTGCCTCAGCCTCCCTAGTGCTGGGATTACAGGCATGGGCCACCATGCCTGGCTGTTTTATTGTTTGAGACAGGGTCTTGGTAAATTGCCATGAGGACTCCAACTTGTGTTCTTCCTGCCTGAGCCTCCCTCAGTGATGGGCTCACAGGCATTTGCCACAGCACCCAGCTTCCTGTGGCTTTTCCTGTGTACTTTCTTTTTTTTTTTTTTTCCTGTGCACTTCCTTTACTGGTGTCTTGGCATGTTTGCCTCCCACACTTGAGCAGGAAGGCAAACACCATGTGTCATCGTGCTCTGTTAAAATGGGCAAGGTCTGGGCCAATTCCTTAGTTCCCAATCTCCTGAAGAAAAAGAAGTAGGAAGAGGAAGAAGACAAGGAGAGGTAGAAAAGGACATAATGATTGAACCAGGATAGCAAAATTCCTGGTATTGTTTAAAACCTTAAATTCAACAGCTTAATGATTTAACATCTTATAATATAACTGGGATATTTTCAAAATAAATGGAGGAAAAATTTAGACACTTAAAATCACAGATCAGAAAAAAATTAATTTTTACCAGGTGTGGTGGCACATGTCTGTAATCCCAGCGCTTGGGAAGCTGAGGCAGGAGGATTACTGCAAGTTCAAGGCCAACCTGGGTTACATACTGAGACCCTGTCTCAAAAAAAAAAAAAAAATTTACTAGGCATGGGGGTGCACGCCTGTAATCGAAGTAGTTGGGGGGATCCTTGCTAGTTCGAGACCAGCCTAGGCTACATAAGTGAGCTCAAGGCCAGCCTGAACTGCATAGTGAGACCCTGTCTCCAAAGACCAAAAAAAAAAAGGATAAATTTAGCACTTTTGTGAGAATATCCATGGTCCTTCAGGGTTCTGGAAAGCACTAGTCGCAGGTACTAAACTCAGTCATAGATCAGATGCTCACTATATAAAGGGACTAAGGATCTAGGAGGTGGCATATTTTTTATTCTGTCTTGACCACCCTTTTGGCAAGATGACCTGGTCCCGGCTCCTTCCTCCTCTTCCCTCCAGTACTGGGCATTGAACCCGGGAAGCGCTGAGCTACACCACCAGCCCTTCCTATTGTATTTTGTTAAGACAGGATCTCACTAAATTGTCCAGGCTGGCCTTGAACTTGTAATGCTCCTGCCTCAGACTCCTGAGTAACAGAGATTGTAGATGCGTGGCACCATGCATGGTGTGTCCCAGGGTGACACTTTTTTTTTGTTTTCTTTTTGAGACAGGGTCTCACTATGCAGTTCAGGCTGGCCTTGAGCTCACTTTGTAGCCCGGGCTGGCCTCGAACTCTCAACGATCCTCCTCCCTCAGCCTCCCGAGTGCTGGCCAGGGTGACACTTTAAAGGGGGTCCAACAAGTCACAGAAAGCCCTTTAAACAGAGACATCCCTCATAGAATGTCTTTGAACAATTGAAATAATCAAGCTGGAAGTCAGCAGAGGAGAGGTTAAAGAAATAATGGTTCATTCATTCAAGGAACATTGCAGACATTAAGATGGTGACAATTACATGTCAGTGCATAATAAGCTTTGAAATCATGCTAAGTGGAGACTGATTACAAAATGGTACTCAGATTAAGAATTCAGCCAGGTGCGGTGACCCACACCTATAATCCTAGCACTCAGGAGGCTGAGGCAGCAGTATCGACAGGAATTCGAGGCCAACTTGGGCCACATAGTGAGCTCAATGCTAGCGTGAACTACACAGCAAGACCTTGTCTCCAAAGAACCACACCCAAAACAAAACAAAAGGAAAAGCTGCCAGTGCTTTAGAGGTGGGGAGGAATATTGTGTAGCTTTTGACAAATTCTGTAGTGTAGACACTAGCACCAGGCTGACTTCAAGCTGCTAATGATAATTCCCCGAGCGCGGCGTCAGGAGGAGGGTGTGCAGGAGGCTCTGGAGAGTCTGCCCAGCCCTCCCTGGAGCCGCCCCGTCCCGGCCGACATGGCATGGGATGCTGAGCACGCGGGGAAGGGCACATGCTAGACTAATTAGTCCCATTTGGAGAGGTTCAAGGGGCATGTAGCGGTAAGTGAGGTCAGTGAAAATGGCAGTCTAAAAATTCCAAAAAACCAGAAAAACTAGCAAAAATGTCAAAATCAGCACTCTGAGAACTTTGGAAAGCTATGAAAACTTGCAGCAACCTGAAGAACATTATTGAAGAATAGAGATAAAGTCTAAGGCAGCAAGATTTCAAGTTCAAGCTGGAAAGGGAGGTGACTTAAGGAGATCCTGTCTCCAAAAGTAAAAGAGAGGGGGCCATTGTGCTGTGTTCCTATAATCCCAGTACTAAGGAAGCTGAGGCAGGAGGATCACTGTGAGTTCAAGGCCAGCCTGGGCTACCTAACGAGACCAGGTTTCAAAGAACAAAAGAAGCTGGGCATGGTGGTGCACACCTGTAATCCCAACACTCAGAAGGCTGAGGCAGGAGGATCGTTGCGAGTTCGAGACCAGCCTGGGCTACAAAGTGAGTGCAGGGCCAGCCTGAACTGCATAGTGAGACTCTGTCTCAAAAAGACCAAAAAAAAAAAAAGACCAAAACAAAGCAAAAAAAAAAAACCAAGAACAAAAGAAGTCAGTCAGTTTTCCCTGAGTCATTGGGTCTTTATTCTGAACTCTTCCCATCATGTTAAACTTTGCTTAGGCCTAGCATGGTGGCACACACCTGTAATCCCAGCACTAGGAAGGCTGAGGCAGGAGGATCACTGTGAGTTTAAGGCCAGCCTGGACTACATAGTGAGTTCCAGGCCATCCTGAGCCATGTAGAGAGACTCTGTCTCAAAATAAATAAATAAAAATAATAAATAAATAGATAACCCTGTTGTGTTTTTTTCTTGTTAGTCTGCCTTTACTTGTGGGAATGTAGCTTCTATGACTCTGCAAGAGAAAAGGTGTCACAGTTTTTATTCCCTACAATAACAATAACTGTGTCAAGTCCAGTGGTGCAAACCTGCAATCTCATCTACTCAGGAGGAGTGTAAGTTTGAGTCTACAGCCTAAGACCCTGTGTCACCCCCCCACCCTAAAATAACGACTGCTACAATCAGCAGTGCTAACAACGAATCCTGAAAAGGAATTAGATATGATTTCTACAGTTGCCCTATTATATTATCCAGTTTTCAACAAAAAAGTCTGAAAACTCTCTAAATCGTTCTGTTTTTGTGTGTTCTTCTGTTGTTGTTATTATTGTTGTTTGAGACAGGGTCTCACTATGTAGTTCAGGCTGTCTTTGAGCTTGCCGTGTATCTCAGCCTGGCCTCAAACTCATGGTAACCCTCCTGCCTCAGCTTCTCACGAGCTGAGATTTAGGCGTCCACCATCATGCCCTGCATCTGACTCATCCTATCAGAGCACTGTTATCTGATATGTAAACCAGAGAAAGACATCACAAGAAAAATTATACACCAAGTTCTTGTTAGTTAGTTTAGTTAGTTTGAGACAGGGTCTCACTATGTGGTTCAGGCTGGATTTGAACTATAGTCCAGGCTGGCCTCAAACTTATGGGGATCCTCCCACTTCATTCACCCGAGTGCTGGAATTACAGGAATATGCCACCACCCCCGATGACCAAGTTCTTTTATGATTTTAAAAATAAATCCTCAAAAAAATACTATCAAACTAGGCTGGCACAGCTCATTGGCAGAGCACTTGTCTGGAATGTGTGCAGCCCTGAGTTCAATTTTTGGCCCTAAAAAGGAAAAAAATGGCCAGGCGTGGTGGTGCACTCTTGTAATCCCAGCACTATGGAGTCTATGGGGAGAGGATCGCCAGGAGTTAGAAGCCAGACTGTGCTACATATTTGTTTGTTTGTTTTGTTTTTGTTTTTTTCCAGTACCGGGAATCGAACTCACGACCTTGTGCTTGCCAGGCAGGCACTGTGCCACTGAGCTAAATCCCCAGCCCCTCTGGGCTACCTATTGATGCCCTGTCTCAAACCAACCAAAAGAGTGGGATGGTCAGAGGTAACCGGCGGAGGGGGGAGCCCACCAGGCTGCCTGTGCCAAGTCCCCTGGTCTGTGTGTGGCGCTGCTTTCTTGGGGGATGGGTTAGGACCCATCTGTGAGGTGGTCTCATGTCTACTCTGCTCCCACCCGAACAGCTCCTCTGTATGACCAGCTCTGACCCAGAAAGGCAGAGGAAGACTAGAGCCACCTCTCCAGTTTCTTGCCTTTTTTGAGACAGGGTCTCTGTATATAGCTCAGGCTGGCCCTCAGGTGATCCTCCTGCCTCAGCCTCTTATGTAGCTGGAACTCCAGGTACCCACTGAAGTCTCCTGCTCTCTTCCGTCACACCCCATGGCTCGGTGTCACGGGGTAAGGGTATGGATGTGACAGTGGAGGGCCGCTGGGAAAGGTTGGTCCTGTTCACAGAAGACCCAACATCATTACTACCCCTGGCTGTGGTCACGTAGGAGCTCGGCACAGGCTGAGGCCTGCACAGCACAGGTCCATAAGAAGCTCTTGTCTATGTCTCTCACCTGAGGTCCTCTGAGTCCTCAGCTTTTCACTGAGGCCAGCAATGGGCAACCAAGTGGCCATGACACAGCATCCCAGGACCCTGTGCGGGGAGGCCTGGTCCTCATGACGGCAATGTGAGGAGGTCCCGCTCGTCCCAGAGTGCAGCCTGGGCTTCATGGAAGGCCCCTGGGTGGCCAGAGGTGGCTCTTGTGGAACTAGACTGGTCCTCAGCACAAGATTTATCACAGAGAGGTGGGGTGTCCTCCGCACTCAATGGCTTCCCTGTGTCACCACGCATCACCGTGGGACCTGGCCCTGGGGACCCTCTGAACGGCTGGGCCCGCTTTAGCGACTCTCTTTTGTCCTTGCCTTACCCAGCCTTGCTATCACTCCATAGTGGTAGCAAAGCAACATCTGCCATGGGGGTTCTCCAGTCCCACATGGGCCGGGGTCCTAACCCCTGCCTTTCACACATGAGGACGTGTTGCCTCCTCCCTTGAGCCAGGGCGCGTGTGCGTCCCAGCAGGGTTATGTGGATGCCACCCTGTGGGACTTTCTGTCTTAACAGGACTGGGAGTTGAACCCAGGGCGTTACACTGAGCACATCTCCACACCTCATCCATTCATTCACTCGTTTGTTTGTTTAGGCTTTTTTGGGGGTGGGTTCACAATGTGAACAATCTGGCCTTGAAACTCACTATGGAGCCCAGGCTGACCTCGAATGCCCGGCGACCCTCCTCGAGTTCAGGCCTCAGTTTCCTGGGTGCTGGGATCAGGATGTGCGTCCCCTCACCCGGGGAGCAGTTTTTGCTGTGCAGGAATAAACAACCAGTTCAGTGCCTCAAGTCTAGTGCCCTTCTGGACCAGAGCTTGGGCTCTGGGAAATTCCTGTCCTTTAGTCTCCCCGGGGGCTTTGCAGGCCTCCTCCACCGTCCAGGGAGGCAGAGGCAGGACAGGCAGGATCGCAGGGGATGAGAAGCACACGTCCCTCGTGCCCACCCCCAGCTCCGAGGACAGCGAGAAAGGAAGCACACAACTACCACCCGCCAAGGGCAGCGATTTGGGGGATCCTCTCCTGCCTGTTTATCTGGGGGTGCCGGGCAAAGGGGTGGCTGCCGTGGGGCTAGTTCTGCTGCCTCTCCATGCACTGGGACTCGTTCACTTCCGGCCTGACCAGACAGCCTTACAGGGTCCTTAATGTGGGGCTCTGCGCTCCATCCTCGGTTCTGACCCCGTTTGTCAGCCCAGGAATGCAGGAGGACCCCTCTGCACGAGTCCAGGCTCCAGCCTTCCGTCTGGGCTTCCTCCCCTCTTACTCTGTTCCCTGGGTGATGATGTGAGGGTGACATGCTGTCTCCGCCGAGCCCCTCACACCAGGTCGCTCTGCAGCAGGGATCTTACCCATCTTCCTGAGTCACGTGTGCAAGCTTTGCATTACCTTGCTTTGTTTTCCCTTCCTTTCCTTTCTTTTTCTCTTCTCTAAGACAGGTCTTACTATGTAGTTCAGGCTGGCCTGGGACTCATGGCACTCTTCCTGCCTCAACCTCCCAGTGCTGGGATCACAGGCATTTGCCACCATGCCCTGCTGGTGTTTTATTTTTAATTTTTATTTTTTTTTCCAGTTTTTTGGAGTTTTTCCCGGTATCGGGAATCGAACTCATGACCTCGCACTTGCCAAGCAGGCGCTTTGCCGCTGAGCTAAATCCCCAGCCCCTGGTGTTGTTAATTTGTTGGGTTTCTTGACAGCTGTCTCCTGGACTATGTTGGGCCCCTCTTCTGGGCAGCCCTAGTGCCTAGCTTCTCAGCTTGGGTATTTATTATGCGGTGTTTATGGCACAAGTAGAAAGCAGTCCACCAGAATGTGCCACACCGTTTCCCCCTCCTGCTCTGAGGGGCGGACACACACTGGCTCCTGCAGAAGAAATGTGAGCAGCGACTGTTGTGTCACTTCCACACCTCTTTTTAGGAAGTGGGCGTGGCTCTACCCAGCTGTGCAGAGATGATGGTGATGGACCTCTAGGGAATGGTGGCCACCAAGGGAGGAGAGGCGGGGGCCCTGGGTCTTGAGGGAGGGAAGCACCTTCTGTCCTGTCTGCAGGGGAGCCTGGGGAAGCCATTTGTCCAGCAGCTGACTGAATGCGGATAGCACCTTGCTAGACCCGTCTTACAGGACAAGCAGGAATCCCTGCTGGGATGGGTGGGGCCAGGAGCAGGAAGACCTCAGTGATTCACTAGCGACTGAGGCGACTCAGGTATGGCTCAGCCACAGAGGCTACAGGGCTCTCCCAGAGCTGAGTTCTGTGTTAGTTTGGTTATTCTGTGACTGGTTCTTACTTTATAGTCCAGGCTGGCCTTGAACTCACTATGTAGCCCAGATTGGCCTTGATTGCATGGCAATTCTCCTGCCTCAGCCTTCTGAGTACTAGGATGACAGGTGTGTGCCATCATGCCTGGCTTTTTTTTTTTAACTTATTTTTTCTTTTGTTTTTTTCTGAGATACGGTCTCACTATGTAGTCTAGACTAGTCTTCAACTCATTATGCAGCACAGGCCAGCCTCGAACTCAAGGGAATCCTCCTGCCTCAGCCTCTTGAGGGCTGGGATGACAGGCATGCACCAGCATGCCTGGCAAAGGACCATTTTTTGAGCACGTGGATTTGGAGCAGAGTGGCTGCGCAATGCAGGGCCTCCCTGGAGCGACACTTGAACTGAGACTCAGATGGAATGAAGGGAGCTGGGCACACACCTGGATCCCAGCACTCAGGAGGCTGATGCAGGAGGGTTGCAAGTTCTAACCCTGCCTGGGCTACATAGTGAGTTTGGTCATGGGCCTCAAAAAAAAAAAAAAAAAAAAAAGAAAAGCAAGCAAAACTCAGTTTCCTGGAGTCCAGGATAAACATGCTGGTTTCTGGAGGGTGCTGCCCTCTTCACCGCTCACTGTCTTGTCGCTGTCCTCATGGGCGTCCTCCGTGGGCACTGAGAGGGCAGGTGCTGCAGGCCCTCGGGTGTCCATCCAGGAGGAGCACAGGTCCTGTGGGATCAGCACCTCCTCGAAAGATTTCCCAAGGTGAGGCTCAGCTTCTTCCGGTTTCAACACAGGCACTGGGGTAGGGGTATCGGAGGCGCTTGGAACGGGGGCCATGACTGTCCCTGTCACTTGAGGATCTGTTTCTGGCCTCAGCCACACTGGACGCCTTGTATGTTGGGTACACTCCTAGGCACTGGTGTGGGCGTGGGATCTTGCTATTCCTAAGGCCAGGATGCAGACACGACCCGAATGATCACCAGCCAATGAGCAAATAATGAAAATATAGTTCATCTTATTCAACCATAAGAAGGCCGGATGCAGTGGTGCACGCCTGGGATCTCAGCACTTAGGAGGCTGAGACAGGAAGGAGTTCAAGGCCAGCCTGGGCCACATAGCGAGTGTCTGAAGTACACAGCGAGGAGACCCTGTCTCAAAAACAAAAGCAAACCAACAAAAAAAAGGAAACAAACAATTCTCCTTTCTTTATAACGTACCCTACCCAGTCTGCAGGGAATAAAGGGCAAAGAGACTTGGGGGAAGGAGAAGCAGGCACCAGGGCACGTTAGGAGACGAGTGGATTCTCAGTTGAACCAGTGGTCGGGTTCCCACACAGGGTTGCCAGTTCAAATACAAGGGCTTAGTAAATCTGCATTTCAGTCGATGCAAGTGATACTTCAGCCCAAGCATTTGTATTTCTACATCTGAGAGCCCCGGGCCTGCGGATGCCTCCAGCGAGCCCACAGAGCAGGTGATGAGGAGGGCGAAGCCGACTTCACCGCTCCGCTCCTCCAAATCCTGAGTCGTCCTGGTCAGACTCGCCTGGGGATTTGTTAGCTTCCTAGCACTGTAGCAAACTCAGAAAGGATCACATTGTAAAGAGAAAAGGCGCCAGGCACGGTGGTTCATGCCTGTCATCCCAGCACTCTGGCAGGCTGAGGCAGGAGGATCACAAGTTTGAGCCCAGCCTGGGCAACTTGGTGATTTATCAAGACCTCCCTTTAGGGGCCATCTAAGGTCCAGGCTCTAGCAAAGGGGTACAGGCCCCCTACATTCCTGGGCTCTACTACCTGGCTCTGCTAGGTGGCCACTGGACAGGCAAGGCCCTCTGAGTCCATTCAAGAAGGACCTGGGCCTGGCTCTGCTTCAGCCCCTGATGAGACCAGCCCCAGGCAGTGGTGACCTTCCTTGAAGCAGAGTGACAGCCCGCAGGTGGGGGTGGTGAGCAAGGAGGAAAGGGAAGGGAGAAGGTGCAGATGCACGACTGGACAGAGGGGCTCCAGATTGCATCCAGCTTTTTACTTTTCTTCTTTTGACTTTTCTTTTTCTTTTTTTTTGAGACAAGATCTTATTGCGTAGTTCAGGCTGTCCTTGAACGCATTATGTAGCCTCTGCTGGCCTCCAACTTGTGGCAATCGTCCTGTCTCAGCCTTCTAAGTGCTGGGTTTACAGGCCTGTGCACCACTACACCCGGTTTGACTTTGGCTTCTTTGATGGTCTAAATATTAGTGTGCCCCTGCTGGTCCCACAGAACATATCTGCACTGACGCTTCACCCCTAAGCTGATGGCTGTGAGAGCTGGGGGGGGGGGCTCTGGGAGGTGTATTAGTTGGCTTTCTCGTTGCTGGAACAAAATCCCCAACACTCACAATTTGAAGGAGGAGAGGTTGATTTGGCTCACAGTTGCTCCTGGGTCCGTCCATGGCTAGTGGGCACCACCCCCAAGGTGGGAAAGCCTGGCAGAGGAGAGGTGCTCACCCCACGGCAGCCAGAAAGCAGGTAACCTAGGAGGCGCCAGGGACAAGAATAGCCCTTTCAGGGTCATGAGCCAGGGACCAGCCCTTTCCAACCAGACCCACCTTCCTTTAGACACATGAGATTTGTGGGGGACATTTTATTTATTTGTTTTTTTGGTAGGGGACATTTTAGACCTAAACCATGACCCGGGGTGAAGTCACTTAATGGGATTGGTAGCCTGACAAAATGGCCTGAGGGCTAGGTGTGGTGATGCACACCTGTCAACTCAGCGCTCAGGAGGCTGAGGCAGGAGAATTACCTTAAATTTGAGGCCAGCTTGAGCTATGTAGTGAGACCTTGTCTCAGAAAACAAGTTGTCAATGAAGCTTAACTGTCCTAATTGTGTTCTGTGCCTTGCTTTATAGTATAACAATATCTCTTAATCTATTTCCTGTTCAGAAAAAAAAATACAGCGCAGTGCCACTGTTCATTGAATTTTCAGGGATTGAGACTTACTATGTATATTTGTTTTCTTTTCTTTCTTTTTTTTTTTTTTTTTTGCACCACCACACCCAGCTGCCTCAGGCTCTTGAGTGCCTGCATCACAGGCATGTGCCTACCACACCTGGCTGGTCCCTCCCTCTCTTTTTTGAGACATAGGTTATTGAACACAGGGTCTTTGCACTGAGCCAAGTCCCTAGACTTTAAATTTTTTTTTTTTTTTTTTTTGAGACAGGTTCTTGCTAATGCTGGGTTTGAATTTATAACCCTCCTGCCCCAGCCTTCCAGAGTTCAGGGGTTCCAGGTGTTCGCCACTGTGCTCTTTGTGTCATTTAAAGACACTTGTCACTGGATGTACGTCTCATCCAGATGATTCTCATCTTGAGATCCATGATCCATAAAATCCTTCCACAAATTAGGTCGCAGTCACAAGCTGGACGTGGTGGTGCACGCCTGTTGTCCCAGCATTTGGGAGGCTGAGGCAGGAGGATTGCCACGAGTTTGACGCCAGCCTGAACTACATAGTCTTACTATCTCAAAAAAAACAGGAAAAAGAAAGAAAAGGAAAACAAAGGTCACAGTCACAGGCGCTGGGACATAGCACCTCCACTTTGTAGGTCTGTTTACCCGCTACAGGATTAAAGGAAGGTTTCAAGGTTTTGGAGTGGACCGACGTAAAGAGTGCTGCTCTCGGAAGTCAGACAGGAAAGGGCTATCACAAGACAGAGATCAGCTCCGTGCCGGCTCTGGATGGGAGGAGCCAAGTGCAGGGTCTCAGTTCCTCATGTGTGAAATGGTGATAATGGTCACCCCTTAAGTGTCCCTTAAAGTAGGAACAAATGGAGACAGCAAGAGATGTGGTATACAAGTGCACAGTATGATTGCCCTCCCTTCTCCTCTCTAAATCCACCTAATAATACTGTGTCCAGCCAGGTGGGGTGGCGCACCCCTGTAATTGCAGCACTCACGAGGCTGAGGCAGGAGGATCGCCAGGAGGTGGCGACCAGCATGGGCTACAAGGCTAGACTACGTCTCAAAAAAGAAAAAAAACAAACACCGCCCCCGCCATCCCCAGCACAAAAACACCGTCACTACTTGGAGATTTCCCCTTGGGGTTAGTCCTTCAACAGTAAGCTTTGTGGGTCCTGCACAGCTCGGGGCATCCAATAGGACTACTTGGATGAGTGATTAGGACTTTCGCGAGAGATACAGTGCTGTAAAGCTAGTTTCCCTTCGTTCTCGCTCCTCTGGCATTGTTTATTCTGGGGTGAAAGGAACGCTGAGAAATCGTTCCCGGGTCCAACATGGCGCTGTCCTGTTCCTTGTACTGGCCTCAAACATGGCGACCTCCAATGGGGGCAGACATATTTGGATCACGTGACCCAATTCTAAGCCCGAGGTGGCCGGAACGTGACGCAAGATTGAGGCGGAGCTTCATCCCTGCCCTCTGGCGTCGAGCGTCTCGTGACAGGCACTTCCGCTCGGGGCGGCGGCGGTGGCGGAAGTGGGAGCGGGGCCGGAGTCTTGGCCATAAAGCCCGAGGCGGCGGCGACGGCGGCGGTGTTGAGCTTAGGAGAGCGCGGCGGAGCCTGCGGAAAGCAGAACTTGGTCTTCTCTGCCCCTGCCCTCCGTTGTGTCCTCGGCGGGAGCCCTTGCGACGCACACGGCCCGGAGTCCCCAGCGCAGCGGCCGCGGTAAGCAGCGGGCCCAGGTTGGCCCCATCCCCCTCTCCGCCCCTCTGTCGCCGGGCCTCGCGTCCTCTCTGTCCTCCGTTGACGCGCGGTCCCGTTTGCGCCCTGGGGGAACCTCACAGTCGCCCAGGCCTCTGGGTCAGGCCTGACCGCGCCCGTCGGGAGAGGTCAGAGGTCGCCGGGCGTGCCCTCCCGGGTCGCAGACCCCAGGCCTCGGATCCTGGGCGCCTTGTTTACCGGTGGCTTCGAGATCCGGGCCCAGGAGGATGTCCTGACTCTGCCGCCCTGGGCAGTTGTGTAGGCGCCGTTCCCACCCGCAGTGGTGTCGCCGATCGCGGACGCGGGGGACAGGCGCCCAGGACTGAGCCACAGCCCCATCTGTGTCCTCTGTAAACAGCCTGACCCTGTTAAGGGCAGAGGGTCCCAGGCGACCACCGAGTCCCGGCGGTGAGTCGGGTGCTGTGCGCTGGACTTGTCCCAGACACTTGTGTCTCTGCAAGGCGCTGCAGCCCCGAGAGACAGGGAACTTGAACCTTTGTCACCGCATGGACAGCAAATCCGGAGAGAAGTTTCCAAAGTTACTAGGGGAAGATGGTGGTAGGTTGAAGAGCTGTGTTTGGATTCCGGTCGCCTTGGAGACCACAGGGTGCATTCAGTTAAGGCTGGATACCTAAGGGTTCGTGGAAGTGGGAATACTTGTAAAAACAGTGGCAAAGACCTGAGTGTTTGTTGTATGCTGGGCAGCGCCACAAGACCTTAACACATTGTTATTAGTTCTCTGACCAACTCAAATACTGCAGTTGTGCCCACTTAGAGGTAGAGAACTTAAAAAACAGAGAAAGAAGGAGAAGTTGAGCCGTTTGTTCAAGGTCAGGCGGCTGATCAGTGAGACCAGAGAGATTCAAGCCCCGGAATCTCGACTCCAGGACACTCTACCCAGCCTTTGGTTTGAGCTTCTTTTAACTGCCCCTAAAGCTTTGAATTTATTTTTTGCCACCTGGTATCTGACCATCGCCCCTGCCGTCCACCTCTTTTCTTTCTAGTGATGACATTTGAGAGCCCATCTGCCTCAGTTCAGCCTTAAAGCCATAGTTATTTGCAGTGGGGGCTTATAAGTCATGGCATTGTAGTGTAGTACTACCACGTGAGAGTCTCTCAGATTCTGGCAGAGGACTTGAAATTTTGTTTTTGTTGATACAGGGTCTCACTAAGTAGTACAGGTTGGTCTTGAACTTTATGTAGCCCTAGGCTGGTCTCGAACTTGCAGCAGTCCTCCTGCCTCAGCCTCCGAGTGCTGGGAGTGCTGGGATTACAGGAGTGTGCTGCCACACCTGGCAGGCGTTGAGATTTTTAAAGTACTCCCTATCTGAGTTTCTGAACTGAGTTAGCTTTGGCCGACTTGCCATGCAAACCTTCTATTCAGCAACAGGTGGCCTGCTGGTTGGTTCTTCCCTATTGAATCTTTGGCTTCCACAAGAACAGGCTTCTTGTCTCTTCCTTGTGACTTAAACAGCTGATTAGCCGCATGACTTCTCATCCTTGATTAATACGTCTCCTGTTAGTGTGTTCCTCTCTTCAAACTTGGATCTGTTCAGACTTGAATGTATGACTGGAAAGTGAGTTACGGGTACTTGTACATGCAGTTGTTTTTTTTGTTGTTTTGTTTTGTTTTTTGATTTTTTTTTTCCAGTACTGGGAATTGAACTCACAGCCTTGAGCTTGCCAGGCAGGCACTGTGCCGCTGAGCTAAATCCCCAATCCCTGTTAAGAGTACTTGTGAAGATAGTGGTTTCCAGCCTGTTGTGTTCTAGCTCGTCAGTGTTTGTTGTGTTTACTTTGCTTTCTGGCCTGGTACATGTCAGTGAGTAAGGAGTGCTGTAGCCTCACTTGTTTGCATTTGGAAGAGCATGATGATGAGCCCCTTTGCATTCATTCATGAAATGTTTTGAGTCTCTACCATGCATATGTGTCAGGCGTTGCTGGGTGTTGACTCAGGGAAGTCGGCATGGTTCTTGTCCTCAAGGAGTTGTAAAATGGTGAGCGATCGTGGCCAGGCACACTGTTGTGGAATAACTTGGCAACAGAACTTGAGGCATTTGGAAAACGGAGTTATTTTTCCTCTCCACAGGTGAATCGGTAAAATAGTCTTAACTGGAAAATTTTGTTTACGTTAAGTATGAGTATGCTGTGCTCTTGAAAGACAGCAGAAGATAATTTACTGTTTCAGATGATCATGTCTTTTTTTTTTCCTTCGGTTTTTGAGTCAGTGTTAACTATGTAGTTTCTTTTAGGCAGGGGTTGAACTCCCTGTGTAGCCCAGGTTGGCCTTGAACTTGCAGTGATCCCAAGTGCTGTGATTATAGGTGTTGGCCACCACCACAACTGGCTGATTTTGTCTTTTTCTTTTTTTTAGTTCTTTGAGACAAGGTTTCACTGTGGACTTGAGGCTGACCTTGAACTCAGCAATCCTCCTGCCTCAGCCTTCCAAGTGCTAGGATTATAGGTGTGGGCCACCTTGGCCGGCTGATTTTTTTCTTTTGAAGAGTAACCTTCCACGAACTTTTTTTGCTCTAGAGGCATTTTTGTTCATGCAAGAGGAAATCTGTGTCACTGACCTTACACTGCACTGCAATGTCTTTGAGCAGAGACACATTTGGCATGCTGCGTTTTTCCTTCAACTGATACGAGAGCTTACTGTGGCACCTGCCAGTCATGGTTATCAGTCCCATTTTAAGAGAAACCCAATGCCACCCTGTCTCCAGGCTCTTTGGGTCCCCTTCTTTAAAGGAGGATTTGGGTTTTACATTTGTGTTAGAGCTGCACAAGGGGGCTGGGAATATAGCTCGGTATAAGCGCTTGCCTGGCAAGCCTAAGGTCCTGAGTTCGATTCCTGGTTCCAAAAAAAAAGAAAAAAAGAGCTGCACAGGGAAACAAACAGAGGTGCAGTATAAGAGAAGGCACTCTACAAATAGTTTATTAGTATCACCCTCGGGTAATTGCTAGCAGCCACTTGGGCTGATTTCTTTTCTTTCTCTTTTTCCCCCTTTTGTACCAACTGTACCTCATAATCAGACCCCCAAACCCTATAATCAAAGAGCAGTGCCTTCAAGTGTGGCTTTGACTCAGCCTCCTGAGTCTGACTCCACCAAGTGAAATGCAAAATTTTGGTTATTTGATTAGCTTTTTAATCAATCTTCAAAGAGATCTGCACTGTTAGTTAACATTTCATTTTTTTTTTTTTTTTTTCATTTGTCTTTTGTTTTTTGAGACAGAATCTTGCTGTGTAGCCCAGGTTGGCCTTGAACTCACACCATGCACCTAACATTTTAGCCTGTATATTGGGCATTAACTTTTTTTTGGTAGTACTAGGGGTTGAACCAGTTCCTTGTACATGCTAGACAAGCTTTTACCACTGACTTATACCTCTAACCCCATTTATAAATTTTACTTATGGGCTGGGGATATAGCTCAGCGGCACAGCACCTGCCTGGCAAGCACAGTTCCATTAGCGGTACCCCCCCCAAATTATTTATTTATTTATTTATTTTTGTTTTTTGAGACAGGGTCTCTCCATGTAGTGCAGGCTATCCTGGAACTCTCAGTGATACTCCCACTTCAGGCTCCTAAGTGCTGAGATTACAGATGTGCTCCACTACACCCAGCTAAAATTATTTAGAGGCAGGGTTTTGCTAAATTGCCCAGGTTGACCTCAAACTTGGAGCCTCTTGCTTCAGTTTCCCAGGTAGCTGGGATTATGGGTGTGTTCCACCATGCCCTCTGGCATTAACCTTTCAGTGCAAAGATGGACCAGATCCAGACTTTAGGAATGGCAGTCGTCTTATGCACACTGGCCCTCTCTGGAATTTGATAAATGTATTTTAACCTATTTTCCTGTGATAAATGGTCCAAGTCTCCATCCATGTAAATGAGCATTCAAGGCTGAGGCGGCTTTGCCCCGTACTGGCTGGGAGCCGTGGGCAGAGTTTTCCTGGGGAAGTAGGTGGAGGGAGGAGTCCTCGGGCCGGAGGGTAAACAGTGTCCCTAGAGGTTGTCCATGCAGACTGCTGTCCTGCCTCCTCGCTGCTGCTGACGCTGTGCCATCGGAGGCAGCCCTGTTGTTTCTGGGCACCCCTTCCCGTGTCCTCGTACACCTGTCTGGGAATGTTATCTGATGGGGCTGTGCCTGCTGCCTGCAATTGCTGCAGGAACATTTATGTAGCAGGGTGTTCTCTCTCTAGTTATTGCCTCTCATTCTTTCCTGGGTTTTTTTTTTTTTTTTTTTTTTTTGGTCTTTTTGAGACAAGGTCTCCTTATGCAGTTCAGGCTGGCCTTGAACTCACTTTGTAGCTCAAGCTGGTCTCAAAATCGCAATGATCCTCTGGCTTCAGCCTCCCGAATGCTGGGATTACAGGTGTGTACCACCAGGCCTGGCAAAGAATTCTAGCTATATTTTAATTAACTTTCAAATGAGTTCATTCCTTTTTTTTGGTACCAGGGATCAAACTCTGGACCTCATGCTTGCCAGGCAGGCACTGTGCCACTGAGCTGTATCCTTGGCCCCATCTCCTTTCATACATATGGCGTTAAAAGCAGGAAAATAGTTTGCATTTATGCTTTAAAATGTAAACTTTCTCAGCTTCTCAACAGTGGGTGGGGACAGTGGTCTGTGAGTGAAAGGTAGAGGTGATCCAGTAGGGGAAGTCAGAACAGCCTTCTTAGGAGTCTCTGTGACTGGTTTCAATTTTCATACTCGACTGTGATTCCAAAAACAAATTTAAGAATAGCTGCTTGCAAATGTCTCCTTGGGGGAGGAAGAAAGCCTGGGAGTTGGTCCAGTGGTGAGCAGCCTGGGCAGGCGGCTCATTTGCTGGAAGATGCAGGCGGCGCATCTGCTGAGTCGCCCTTGCTGGGGCTTTCTGTTTAGGTGACGTCACCACTGCTAGCGCTCGGCCGGCTTGATTCTGCTGTCTTTTTCTCGGTCGCCTCAGCCTGGGACAGGCTGCTGTTGGCACAGAGCAGGTCTGAGGACCAGGGCAGTCAGTGCTTGGAATTGTGCAGCTTTGCAGCCCTTAGAGGGGCAGGTTTATGCCGCTGCTGCGAGCTGCCTCTGTGAGCTACCTGCTGGTGTGGGTGCAGGAGGGTCTCATCTCCGGCCCTGCAGGGGAGATGTTCCTCTTTCCCTGGGTGATACTGTCTCAATGCAGGGGTCCCTGAGGAATTAATGCATACGGCGGATGCTTCCTTCACTAGTTTCTGCTTTATGAATCAGTGTAATTGTTTAAAAGTTGATTTCCATTTGATGAAGTTTTGAAGTTGAGTGTGAATAAGGATGGCTATTGTGAATGAATCTTTAAGACCCCTAGCACAGACTTTGTGAAGAATTGTGCCTCATATATGTGGTATCCCATCAGCCTAGCAGCAGTTCTGCATGCATCACAGGCCTGGGGGCCCTGAAATAACTCAGGGTCATCAGTGCCGCCTCAGGCTGTTATTTCCTCAGACCTGTGCCCCTTATTTTTTTTTTGTACTATATACTTTAATACATCTTTCCGGTAGTGAAATTGAGTGCCCCTCGGCCCCAGGGCTGTGAGTATTGGACTGTGGAGAAGTAGGGCAAGGTTGGATCCTTTGACCTCTGCATCTCACCTTTGACTGTGGCCATCTTTCCTTTGACCTCTACCACCTCTTCTAACTGCAGCTGGCAATGTTTTTCAGATTTTTTTTCTGTCTTTTTGAGACAGGGTTTCGCTCTGCAGTTCAGGCTGGCCTTGAGCCATTATCATCCCTTACCCTGGATAATGTGCTGATTTCACATACTAATTTTGCTTGATCTGGCCTTAGTATAAATAAACCATATATTGTGTATTCTTCTATACCTGGTTTCTTTAGTTGGTGGTCTTGGGAGACTTTGTGTGTGTGGTTTTTTTTTTTTTTTTTTTTTTTTTTCTTTTTGAGGTCTTACTATGCAGTTCAGGCTGGCCTTGAGTTTACTTTGTAGCCCAGGCTGGTCTCAGACTTGCAACTATCCTCCTGCCTCAGCCTTCCGAGTGCTGGGATTACAGGCTTCCAGCACCATGCCCAGCAAAGGGGAATTTGATACATTACAATATCTTTTTTTGTTTGTTTGTTTTGGTACCTGGAATCAAACTCAGGACCTTGTGCTTGGTAGGCAGGCTCTTGTGCCGCTGAGCTAGCCCATTACAGGTATTTTAATTTCACTTTTGTTATTCTTTAGTATTCCAGGATTTGCTAGGTCATAATGCATTCAGAATTAAATAGCCTGAGTTTTAGGGTGTATTGATTGGCTTTGCTGCTGTGGGTACAGAATGCCTACCATACCCAGCATGAAGGAGGAAAGGGTGTGTTTGGCTCATGGCTTTGAAGGGTTCAGTGTATGGCTGGCTCCATGGCTGGAGGTCCTGGAGGAAGGTGTGGAAAGCCCAACTGCTCACTTCATGGTGGCCAGGACACAGAGCAAAGGGGAGGTTCCCAGCCAGGAGGAGATAGGAACTTTAGAGACAGGAAAATGAGGACAGGGAAGAGGCACACCCTCCCCAGGCACGCCCTAGAGGCCCTCCAGCTGAGCCCTTCTCACAGCTTGTCCACTAGTGAGCACAGCACCGTGTAATCCAGTTGCCTCTCGTGGAGCCTCTCAGTCTGTTCAGGGTGACAGCTGAGGGGACAGGCACAGGGCACATGTCTGTTTGTTTGTTAAGGTTGTCTTAGCAAGTTAAGGTTTAAGGACTGCTTACAAAGTAGAAGTTAATTTTTTTTCACAATTCAGGAGGCTGTAAGTATGGAAGTCAAGCTCCCGGAGAGACTGGTTTCTTGTGAATTCTCCTTGCTGTGCATGTGCAGTAAGGGCCTACCCTGAAGACCTCTTGTAGGGCCCTGTCTGCAAGTAGTCACATACTGAGGTGGTGCGGGTTGCATCTCTTCTGCTTTAATAAATAAGGTCAATTTTCAACAGTTGTACTAGTTCGTACTCTTGGTAGCAATATGTGGGAGCTGCAAGTAGTCCACATCCTTGCTAACGCTTCCTTTTTTTTTCATTTCCTTTTTTTTGTTTGTTTTGTTGTTTTTTTGAGGCAGTCTTGCTATGTGGTTCAGGCTGCCCTTGAACTCACTATGTGGGCCAGGCTGGGCTTCAAACTCTTAGATCTTCCTGCTTCAGCCTCCCAAGTGCTGGGATTTCAGGCATGCAACACCATGCTCACCTTCTTTTTTTTTTTTTTTTTTAAAGACAGGGTTTTTCTACACAGTTCAGGCTGGCCTTAAATTCACTTTGTAGTTGGGCTGGGGATTTAGCTCAGCGGCAAAAGCGCCTGCCTGGCAAGCGCAAGGTCGTGAGTTCGGTTCCCGGTACCGGAGAAAAACCAAAAAATAAAAAATTCACTTTGTAGCCCAGGCTGGGCTTTGAACTGAAAGTGGTCCTTCTGCCTTAGCCTCCTGAATGTTGGATTATAGGCGTGTGCCACTGTGCTGGCTATGCCCACCTTCTATCTCGGTCATCTGTGCCACTGTGGTAGGAGCCTGTCTTTTTTGTGACCCTAGGCGCAGCCTGTTTCCTTGTCTGTAGTGGAGAAACCTTGAAGGGCTGAGCAGAAAGTAATCTTCAGCAAGGTGTGTCATGCTTGGAGGATACTTTGTGATGCTGTTTCATTGTGTCAGGGATGGGAGTGCAGAGTGGCCACCATCTGGGGATGGAGCAAGGAGCCCTTCATGCTGGCCTGTGGGTTACTTAACTTTAACATCTGTAGATCCAGCCAAGTGTACTTTCATTTACCTTTTTAATTTGCCACTTGAATCTTTAAAATACTAGATTCCCTCATACATATGCTAGAAATGGGTCTGTTTTGCCTGTTTGTGTATTCTTACCACCAGTTTGTGTATTCTTGGGCCGGGGATATAGCACAGCGGCACAGGCGCCTGCCTGGCAAGCGCAAGGTCCTGAGTTCGATTCTCGGTACCAAAAAAAAAAAAAAAAAAAAAAAAAAGAATAGTGTTTGTTTGTTTTAAATACTGGGGTCTTCAAACTGGACTATATCCCCAGGCCTGTTGCAGGGTCAGATAGAATTGGAGATCCTCCTGCCTCAGCCTTCCAGGGTGAAGGGATTACAGACAGCACCACCATGCCTGGCTCATCTTGAGCTTTGAACATCAGCTTCAAACCTCAAGTTCGAGTGAGATAATTATCAGGTGACTTTGCCCCGTCCCACCTCCGATCCCCATGAGGGCAGGGATGAATCATTGTTCTATAAAAGATCTGGAAGTATTATTCACTAAACTTGTTTTATACAGTTTTACTCTTCTGACTACAGAATAGGTTGCTCATTATAGCACATGAGGCCCATGGCTAATATGTATGGCTCTCAGGAATGATAAACTATGTGTTCTGTGCTCATTTGACAGATTTTGATTGTCTGCTATAAGAAAACACTGCTGGCAGCTGTGGGGAATGCAAAATAAAAGCCCTGGAGGTTCAGGAATAATTGTGAAAACGGGGCAGATGAGAGGCATAAAAATAGCTTAAAGAAAATGCCAGTGTTGTTGGACAGCTGGGGTGGGGAGGGAGGGGCTGAGCGGACAGATGGGAGATGTGGGAGAACCATTACTGTTGGAGGGGATGGGGGGATGAAAGGTGCAGGGACTGCAGTTCCTCTGATTTAGGAACAGTCCAGCATAGTATGAGGGTGGGGGGGCTGTGTGCTGTAGGTGCTTTTGTGCCCTGTTGCAGGGTTTATGTTTACTAGGGTAAGGGCTCCTTTGGAAATGCTATATTGTGGCCCCGCAGTCCTGTTGAATGGTGATCCCTCCATCGTCTGGTTTTCCGCTTTCGCCTGCCAGCCCAGTGTGGGCACCGGCGTGCGCACAGGCAGGGTCTGCTGGGGAATGCCTGCCCTGTGGAGCATCCAGAGCAAAGGCTCGGAGCTGCTGCCGCGACACCTTATGTAACTGTCTGTGCTACCACCTGTCTGCCTTCCCGTCTGTCAAGGCACATCCTCCTCGTCTCTCATTGAAGACTCCTAACTCCTGGCTTAGTGTTTGGGTTTAGAAAGCTGAGAAGAGGCCTGGGGACATGGCTCAGTGGTGGAGCACTTGCCTGGTGTGCAGGAGGCCCAGGGTTCCATTTCCAGTACCAAGGGAAGAAAAAGGTTGGGGCGATAGGCAGCATCACATTCTCATACTCTAGGGGCTGTTCTGGGAGGCAGAGTCCGCCAAACAAGAATTACTTCCCAAGGAGCTTGCTTCTTTGTGAAAGCTGCCTTGGTTTTTTTGTGGGAATGTGACACCGGGAGTGTGTATGGTAATAGTCTGACCTGTGGACAGTGTGTGTGTTCAACAAGCCCTGCCTGTTCATAGAGCTCAGTGTTTGTGTTTAGGCTTCACAAGTTCCAACTCAGCAGCTACTGTGAGGACACACGGTGCTGGTGTTGTGGAGCCAGCTTGTAGTTGGGCCAAGGCTGCTCCCAGGTCCGGGTTTCGGGGGCTGGGTAACCCTCACATTGGAGAGAATAGCATCACTTGTGGACACTGTGCATGTTAGCTGACAGATGCATGTGAGTGTTTTTTAGAGAGATGCTGGGACCCCTGTGTATTTCTGTGAAGTGAAAGTTTCTGGTGGCAAGTTTCCCAACAGTATGCACAGACAGAGCTGCCTTCCCCTCTAGTGACACCCCGAGCAGTTGGGGCAGCGCTGGCCTTCCCTACTCACCCGGGGGTCCAGCACGGACGGACTTGCTGGAGGCTCTGTCTGCACCCGCCTTACTCCGTACTGAAGAAGGAGCCACCACCATGTGGAACGTACTGCCTGTCTTGGCCAAGAGCAAAAGAACTGCTGGGGCCTCTCGGTCCTACAGTCAGCTGGTGCAGCCCAGAAGTGGCATATCCCTTCTGCGGGCCACCCATTGGCTGCAAGGAGTCACACCATGAGAGGAGTTAAGAAGTGTGTCCCATGATGCATCCCAGGGCCCGGCCCTGAGCGGGACTATTTGGGAAACAGCGCCAGCAGCAGACTTGGCTTCTCCTAACTGTTAGGAGAAAGAAGCCCTCTTTTGTAGATTCCTGTTCCAGACAGTGGGCAATTTAAGTGCTGAAAAGAGCTCACATCTGGATGCTGAGCTGTCTTTACTTATCTTCTCCTTCCTGTCCTAAGAAATCTCTTTCCTTTAAGTGATCAGTTTCACAGTCCCCATGCCTTGAAATACCCGTTGCACAACGTGGTATGAAAGAAGTCATGCGAGCTGGGCCTCCCATGTTTTCAGCACTGAAATCCATTCCATGGACAGTTGGCTGGTTCCCACCTGCAGTGTCCCCAGGCCTGGACACCTCCCCTTGCATAGCACCCCCATGCCTCCCATGGGGGCTGGTAGTCCTGAAGTACAGTGTAGCATGTGGGTCACTGCCTCCATCTTTAGACTTTGGCTCAGACCCCACACCACCTGTATCCAGCTTGGTCCTTTTTTTGACACAGACCCCAGGTTACCCTGATTGCTTTGCTTACCTTTTAGCTACCACACTTTGCCCCCATCTCCTAGGTCTTGTTTTCTGTGGCTTCTGTTTGTCTCCGTCTTGGCTCTGTATTTACTTACCTGTTGGCATCCACCTGTCTCAGCTTTTCCTAACCAGTTGCAACACATCATGTCATGACTGGGTGTCACTTGTGTTTTTTATTTTTTATTTTTTGGTACCAGGAATCAAACTCACGACCTTGCACTTGCCAGGCAGGCACTGTGCCACTGAGCTATATCCCTGACTCTCACTTGTGTGTTTTACAGCCTAGGAGAGATGGGCTGAAGAGTAGGGCGCAGCTTGATTGATCTTACCCCTTTCAAAGGTTCTGAGCCAATTGACAGAGCTAAAAAGTGGGGTCCAGGTGGCCTTCTGTAGGCACAAGCACATCTGTTGTGATTCCTGGTTGAAGAAAGCAGCACCCATGAACTCCCCAAATTGTTTGAACTCAGCAACGGGGTCTGGAGCTATGAGGTTGTCATATCTCCCTCACGCAGGGCCACAGAGTGGTCCTCATGGGTGGTACTGATATTCCGCTTCCACTTGTGGAAAAGGAGGCATTAGCTACCCTTAGATCCTTATGAGTGTTGACACTCCCTGGCTCTTGGTCACGGGCTTTGGCTTTCACATTAACCTAACAGGCAAGATGATACCTCAGAAGTTTTAAGACCCTAGAACCTCCTGCATGAAGCTTTGTATGCATTTCTTAGGAGCAAGGGATAACCTCACTGTTCGGCTGTTAGGTTTTTCTTTAAAAAATGGACCGTGGACCTGTTTCTAAATTATAGTAGCAGGATAGAAGTCTTTTTTTTCAATTAAAGATAGGGTCCTGCTTCATAGTCCAGGTTGACATTGAACTCATGGCTCTTCTCCTGTATCCCCCTCCCAAGTGCTAGGGTTACAGGCATGCACCACCACACCCAGCTAGAAGTCTTTTTAAAAGGAATACAGTAGTTTTTTTCCTGTTATTCCTTCTGGATAACTTGGTGACAGTAATTTTAAACTTACTTTGTTTTAGAATTTAATTATTATTATTATTTTTTGGGGGGGATTTTTTCTGGTACCGGGAATCGGACTCACAACCTTGCGTTTGCCAGGCAGGCTCTGTGCTGCTGAGCTAAATCCCCAGCCCCCCTAGAATTTAATTTTTATAAAATGTAAACTGGCTGGGCATGGTGGCGCAGGCCTCTAATCCTAGCACACAGGAGGTTTAGTGTGAAGTCCCTGGGTTCAGTTTCCAGTATCTGGGTTTTCCTTGCCTTACATCCTCCAGGAAGGTCTTTCACTTAACATTTGTAGTTTGAGGATGACGTTTATTTTTTTAAATCAGATTTTATTGGTATATTTTATACATATTTATTGCATTCATATAGAGAATTGGTACCTGTACATGAAATAACTTGTTTTTCCCCCATTTTGCTATCCTTGCTTTAACCCCTCCTCCCTTCCCCATTTATAAAAGCTTTGTTTCCACATCTTTTCTCTCTCTCTCCCTTTTTTTTTTTTTTTTTTTTTTTTAACTTTTCCCTTCTTTCCTTTCCCCTGAGGATTACATTTACATAGGTGCCGGTTGTCAGTTTTCTTAATCTTTGCTACTTTAATGAATAGGGAAAGTGTATATGATGACTCACTGTTTACAGTGTGGAAACCGGGCATGGTGGCACATGCCTGTAATACCAGCACTCTGGGAAGCTGAGGCAGGAGAATGATAAGTTTGAGCCCACCCTGGGTAATTTAGCAATTTAGTAGGACCAAAATAGTGATTAAAATAAAAAAATTTTAAAAAGGGATAGGAATGTAGCTTAGTATACATTTCTGGGTGCAATCCCCAGTACTGTTACCAGGCTTTGGGGTGGTGGAGTCTCCTGGAGGTGGCTTCTAGGTTCTTTCTGTCCTGAGCAAAGAATTGGTTAAGACAGCAGCACATGGTAGCAAAGTTTTTTTTTTTTTTTTTTTTTCCTGGTACTGGAAATCGAACTCACAACCTCGTGTTTGCCAGGCAGGCACTGTGCCGCTGAGCTAAATCCCCAGCCCCCACAAAGTTTTATTAGAAGTAGGGAAAAGGCTCTGCAGAGTGAGTTTGGCCAAGTGAAAGCAGGAAAGGAAGTACACCTACAGCGTGAGGGTGGGGCACCCCTGCAAGAGAGGATACTGTGAGAAAAACTCAGTGGTGACTGTTCTTTTGTATTACCCACTCCCAGGCTGATGTTGGGTCTAGGCACCCTATCAAAAAGCTGTGAGTTGTAACCAGAAGTCTAATGCAGGATTTTGTGAACTGTTATGCAGATACATCCGGGGATTTTGTAATTAACATGTTACACCTGCTACCCCAACCAGTTTTGCCATGCCCTAATCTCATCTCAATGCCTCAGAATAGATAGGTGCTAGTTTCTTTGATAAATTTTTTTTGTTTGAGACAGGGTCCGTAGTTCAGGCTGGCCTCAAACACAGCAATCTTTGTGCCTCAATCTCCAGAGTGCTAAGATTATAGGTGTATACCCCTCTGCCAGGCCCAGAAATTTTTTTAAAAACAGGATTTATTTATTTATTTATTTATCTATCAGTACTGGGAATTAAACTCAGGACCTTGTGCTTGCCAGGCAGGCGCTGTACCACTGAGCTATATCCTCGGACTCCAGAAATTATTGTTTTTTTTTTTTGTTGTTGTTGTTGTTTTTTTTCTGGTACCAGGAATGGAACTCATGACCCCGCGCTTGCCAGGCAGGTGGTGTGCCACTGAGCTAAATCCCCAGCCCTCCAGAAATTGTTTTTTAGGTTAATGTTTAAGAATATATTAGTGGTCCCCTCTGGCCCCCAACACACATACTCCCAGTATTAGGGGTTGACCCCAGGCCCTCACACTGATCTACAAGCTTAGATCCTTTTTCTTTTTTTGCTTTTTGAGACAGGGTCTTACTTTATAATTTAGACTGGCCTTGAATTTATTATGTACTCCAGGCTGGCCTCAACTTAATGACCCTCCTGTCTTACCCTCTCATGCTGGGATCACAGGTGTGCGGCACCATGCCCAACTAGCTCTTGTTATTTTGAAATAGGGTTTCCCTAAATTGCCCAGGCTGGGCTGGAATTTGCTGCCCTCCTGCCTCACCTTCCTAGAGTGAGAGGGCCACTCCTAGCTGCCATTTTTATTTTGTGAATTGGCTCTTGTTCTAGGTTTTTTGTTTGTTGGTTTGTTTTTGTCTTTTTGAGGCAGAGTCTCACTATCCAGTTCAGGCTGCCCTTGAACTCACTTTATAGCTCAGGCTGGCCTCGAACTCACAATTATCCTCCTGCCTCAGCCTCCTGAGTGCTGGGATTACAGGCGTGTGCCACCACATCCAGCTTGGCTCTTCTTCTCTAAAGCTTGAGAGAGTCTGTCCCATTTATAAACTGTTTATTGTATTTTAATTTTTTTTTTTTTTTTTTTTTTTTTTTTTTTTTTTTTTTTTTTTTTTTTTTTTTTTTTTTGAGACAGGGTCTCACTCAGCAGTTCAGGCTGGCCTTGAGCTCACTTTGTAGCTCAGGCTGGCCTCGAACTTGCATGATCCTCCTGCCTCAGCCTCCCAAGTACTGGGATCACAAGCCTGCGCCACCACACCCGGCTTCTGTAAGCTTTTCTTTTTTTGTGGTACCGGGGATCGAACTCACAACCTTGCACTTGCCAGGTAGGCGCTTATGCCACTGAACTATATGCCCAGCCCCCGTAAGCTTTTCATATGGCAAGAATTTTGATCTTCTCTCCTGTTCCAAACATTGTTCTTGGTTTGTTTCTCTCCTGTCACATCTGTCATTTAGTTCTGTTTTCCAGCTTTTATTTTAGCCCTACCCCACCTCTAGGTCGAGTTCTTCTAGGACTTAACCTGTTTGGAGCTCCTCTTTATGACAGCAGGACCTTTTTTCAGATTCATAGCTGCTGTGCTCTTCTATTGTGTTACCCATTCCTCGCTGACTCCAAGTTATTTTATCATAATAATTTCCCACCCATGTGCATCTTTTCTCAATCTTTATCTTTCATTCTTGGTCACCGGGATTCTTCCACCGCCTTACCTGCTTCTGCTTCCTGATATATTTAGAAATGAGGCAGTTTTCCATCCTGCATAGCACTGTGCTAAAGTTGAGCTCAGACACGTGTTTGCTACTGCTGCCCTTTTTTTGGGACAGGATTTCACTGTGCAGCCTAGGCTGGCCTTAAGCTCCTGGTGATCCTCCTGCTCCAGCCTTCTGAGTGCTGGAATTGCTGGCCGCACCACCATATCTGGGCCTCATGTTTGCTTCTGATGAATGTGGCGCTCTTTCTCTCCTGGTCCCCTGGTCATTTTGGCTGGCAGACTTAGACATCAAGAAATCAGCCATGTGTCACTGTTACTGGGTAGCTTGCTTCTAAGAACTGGCTTACCAGTTCTGGATTCTGGGTTCTGGATTGCCCGCACCTCCTTCAGGAGTTGGATTCCAGGTTCTTCCCATCTCTAACAGAGAATTGGAGAAAATGAGCAAGAAGTGGTGGCAAAGTTTATTCAAGAATATAAAAGTGAAGAGTGGGAGAGAAACTGGCTCTGCAGAGCAAGTTTGGACTGAATTAATAGAAAAAGGGACAGAGCAAAGAATAAAAAAGTACACCCTGCATTTGGGAAACAGCGTGGGCTATTATGGAGAGTTTGATAGCACCTCCTCCTCATGGCTGCCTTTCTTTTGTACTTTCCAGATCTCCAGGAAACCTTCCAGAACATATACATCCGGTCCTACAAGTCTGTTCTGGGATCCCACACATCAGGCTTAGGTCTGGTCTTGACCATCCTGTGGAAAAACCTGCTCAAGTTCTTGAGAGAAGTCCATTTGCAGGGCTTTGGGAACTGTTCTGCACTTGTGTCAGGGTCTTGTAGTTAAGAAGTCTCACCTACACCCCCAGCCAGTTTTTGCCACACCCTAATCTCCTGTCTCACCATGGTGCACACCTATAAGCCCAGCTAATCTGAAGAGCAGAAGGGTAGCAAGTTTAAGGCCAGCCATGGGTGGTGGGGGTGGGAGTGGGTTGGGTTAGCAAGACTGTCTCAAAATGCAAAATAAAAAGGTCTGGGGAGGTAGGTAACTCTTGGGTATAGCATCCTGACCTCAGTTCCCCGTACTGAAAAGAAAAAAAAAAAAAGGAAAATTTTGTTTGTTTAGACCAAGCCTCATTATATAGCCCAGGTTACTCTAGAACTCACCCCCAGGCTGACCTAGGACTTGCAGTCTTTCTGCCTCAGCCTCCCCACAGGCTGGGGTTATAGGTCTGCACCACCTCGCCCAGCGAAAAAAAGTTAAAAGAAGCCTTTCCTAAGTTGCCCATAGAATGAAGAAAGTGAAGTCTTCCCTTAATATATCTGGGACAAATGCTGCACAATGTTTGTGGGGTCACTTGGTTTTATTGACCACCTGCTATGTCCCAGGCCTCGTGCAAGGAGTTAGCTATGAACAGTAGAAAACTTGGTTCCTACCCCAAGGACCCCTGGGCATGGTGGAGTAATAGTGTGTATCTTCTCATCCATAGGGAATGGGTTCAAAAGGGTCTGGGAAAGCAAGTGTTGGTTTTAAGCTATTTCTCAAGCTTCCAGGCATTCCCTGCTTTGCCTTTGCTGGCGTCCTTGTTTGTTTTGTGCTTACACAGCTACTCAACCTGCAGACTAGGTGGACTGTTCATTGGCTGACTCAGTAGTGTACACTTGCCCAGAATGAGCAAGGCCTTCCCCAGCACCTCAAAAATAAGACTTGCAGTTTTTATTTAATCACTTCTAGTGGTAGGCTTTTTTTTTTTTTTTTTTTTTTTTAGTGGGAGGTTGTTAATGGAAAATTGCATAAAGATATATCTCAGGCTTTGCATATGTTGAAAATGTTTCCTTACTGCTTTGCTGTAAATTTTAATATATTTAAGAGAGAGTTAATTTTCACAGGTAGAATAAACCATTGGGCCAGTTTTTTGGTTTTTAAAAAATTTTTATTTTTTTAAAATTTTATTTTAAAGAGTAAAAGGATAATATAGTAATAGGGAGGCTTACCAAATTACAGACAAAGTGGTAGGAAATTATTAGTGGTTGCTGTTTTACATAATGTTATCTACCAGATAGTTTCTCAGGAAAACAAATAGACAATAATGAGTTACAGACAAAAGTGGTAGGAGATTATCAATAGTTGTGCTATACTTTGGTATCTTCAAAGTGGTTTCTAAAGAAAATAAATAGAGCTATACATGAGCGACCAATTGAATAATCATTGACTAGTCTCAATGGTTGTTATAGGAAACACAATAATAAACATACATCCATTTATGAAATAGCATAGGAGCAATACAAACATTACAGAGTTATGGACAGATTAGTAGGAAAATATCAGTGGCTGCTGTAATACATGGTGGTATCTTCAGAGTGGTTTCTCAGGAAGACAGAGATACGCAAGAAAGATTTAACAAGTAGTTACAGCCTAAGGGTTGTGAAAAATAGCGGATTACCTCCTCACCAGTGACTCTTTTCACTGAGGTGTGACAGCTGGAAGGAAGGCCAGGATTGAAAAGAAGGACTGAGAGACTTGCACCCATGTCTAGCAACAGGCTGTTTTCTTGTTCCTCTGTAGTCATGATTACCCAGGCCGCCTCCATGGAGATGACAGTCTGGCCAGAGGAAGATGGCAGAGGATGCCCTAGGCCCCCTCATTCCTGTTAGACTAACTGGTAGGATGGGTCTGAGCTGTGGGGCCTCTGCTTCATAGGGCAGATCTATCTCCAGTGGTCACCTTTGCATTCAGGGCATGGCCCAGGGGGCTTCTTAGGGCAGTTTCTCTTGAGGTGGCCTGGCTTTTAACAGTGGTAGCAGATGAATGTAATTGTTGAGTTCTTCTTGGGGTCTGTTTCTTACTTAGGGTCTGTTTCTCTTAGTCCTGCAGCAAAAGCAGCTGCTTTTTCTCAGTCTCTCTGTTTTCTCTCTTTGGCCTCCTTATCACAGCTATAGAATACCGAGGAGGCAGTTCTTACTAGCATCTCAAGTGAGCCATTTGGGGCAAAAACCATTTTTTGTAGCTTTTTCTCTCCAGCCTCCCAGTGCATCGGGACCTCGCAACCACTTAGTGTCCTCTCCCCAGCTGTCAGCACAGGCAGCAGGAATCTCGGTGCAGACCTTTCCAGAGCTCCACGCGCTCCTCCACCGCAGCCTGTACTGTCAGGGGAAGAATGGCTTCCAGGGGGTCTCCCCAGGTATTGCATAAGGTCCTTCTGGTTTCCAGCTTCTGAATGGCTCTTGTGACCCCGGTCAACTAGACCTCTGAGTCTTTGGGCGTAGTCTGTATTCTCATGTTCTCCGAGTCCTTATTCAGCAGCTGGCCCTCTGCTGACTCTGGACTTTTCTGGTTCTCAGGGGCATGGGCAAGAGTGACCCATTGTGTGGCACGTATTCCCAGGGGTTTCTCCATGTTGGGATGATTCACACTCGTCCACGGGTGGGCCTCCACAGCTGGCATGTTGTGGGCCAGTTGTGTCATTGCTTCTCTGTACCATGATAGTTCTTGACCATGTGCTGGTGGTTGGCTTGAGGGCTGGTGCACACCAGTGCTCGTTGCCATGCGGCTTCCCGGGTGCCGGGGGTCCACCTCCCAGGCAGCTGTGTGGCTAGGGGCCAGCCCAAAGGCCAGTGCACCCCACCACACGGCTTCCCGGGTGCCCAGGGCCTGCCTCCCAGGCGCCTGCATGGCTAGGGGCCGGCCCAAAGGCTGACGCACCCTGCTGCGCAGCTTCCTGGGCACCGGGGGAGACTGGGCCAGTTTGTATCTTCAGAGCCTTTTAAGGAACATTAGCAGTCTGAGTTGGGAGAAAAGGTTACCTTTAGACACAAGCAAAGTATAGTGGGTCAGTCAAGTCCTTGCTTTTTGACATCTCTTAAAAACCGAGGGCTGATCAGACCCTTGGATACCTATAGGGGGGATGACAGGGCATGAATAAAGACAAAGACAAATTTCAGGTTACAAGGGGGACTGGGAGGAGTTCACCTCTGGTGGACCGGATCAGCTGTCTCCGAGGCTGGTTGGCTTGTATTGGCTAGTGAGAAACGCCCATCTGGTATCAGTATTTCATGGAACAGTGATTATAGAAAATGAGTGGCTCAGGATTAAGTTAAAGAGGAACCAAACTTTCTCTAAACCCAAGTGCCTATGTTTTGACAACTGTCCTCAGCAGATGCTCTCCTGCCTCAGGTGGGCCAGGCGTTACCATTCCGCCCATAGCCAGGGGCATTTGGCGTCTCTATACCTCCCTGTTCCTGAAGGAAGGTCACACTGACCTCAAGATTAGGGCAGGTGGCTTAAGTCACACATAATGAGGACCCCCATAATCGGTCACATAGCCTGGTCCCCAACACTTGAAGGTGTAGCTAATCATTTCTGCAAGCTGTTCTACGACCCGTGTCTACACAGGTCTCCAGCTGCTACTGCCAAATGACTCTCTTTGGCTTGCAGTTCTGGGCATTAAAGTCACAGCCACAGCTCAGTATCTCTGTGGTGGAGTCCTCTCCTGAGGATGTGTGGGGCAGTCCCTGCTCCCGCCAGGTGCTGCGTGCAGGCGGTTACTGAGTAACCTCGCCAGTGCAAACAGTGCTTGGCCCCAGCTGAGAAGTGTTGTTGGCTTCCCATTGCTGCACAGGGATCTGAGCCAGCAGTACCCCTGGGTCAAGGGGAGCAGGGCTTGAAGCCAACAGAAAAATACCCCTGGTGCTCCCTGCTGAGTGCTGGGCCCAGGCAATCTGCCCTGGAGGAAGTTGTCTGCTTGGCTGTTGGATGTTGAAGAGCTGCCTACAAAAGGATGAGCACAAGGTGCCCAGGCTGGTCTTGAATTTGAGATCTTCCTACCTCAGCTTTCCAGAGTGTTGAGGCTACAGCCGTGCACCACCATACCCAGCTAAAAGTTAAAATTTGAAAGCAAGCTTTCAGCCAGTTTTTCATTTTATGTGTGGATAACGGTATTTTGACAGGCCTAGTTGTACAAAAGGAAATCCTGAAAATCTTTGTCCCATCGCAGTGTGTACTAGTAAGAGACAGTGTGGAGCCCTGTGGCATCCTGTGTTTTGACCCACAAACACAGTTTATAGGTTAGGAAACGAAGGGGAGCATGATGTGGTCATTGTCTCCCAGTTAACAAAGTGTGCATACATTGTGGGGTGCTGTGGCACACCTGCATCCCCAGCGCCTCACGAGGCAGAGGGAGGGTTATTGCCAGTCCAGGCTAGTGTGGTCGGCTTAGTGTGACCCGATCTCAGAATTTGAAGAAAAAGGGTTTTTTTGTTTCGGGTTTTTTGAAGCAGGGTCCCGATATGCAGTTCACCTTGGCTTTGAACTCACTGTAGCACAGGCTGGCCTTAAACTCACGGTGACCCTCCGCCTCAGCTTTCTGAGTGCTGGGATTACAGGTGTGCACTACCACACCCGGTGTCCAAAAAACATTGTTTTTTCAATACCTGGGAATATAGTTTAGTGATAGAGAACTTGCCTACCATGCTTGGAACCTTGGGTTCAGTCCCCAGTTCCTGTCACACAGACACACCAATATATACACATTGGAATGTTCACTATGATATGTTTAAGTCTGTTGCACCCAAACTTTGTATTTGGGATGTTAGTGGGGGAAATCCCCCACTACACTTTGGTGTTTTGTTTTGTTTGAGACAGGGTCTCACTGTGTAGTTCGGTGGCCTTAACTCACTGTAGCGCAGGCTGGCCTTGAACTCATGGTGACCCCCTGCCTCAGCCTTCTAGGTGCTGGGACCACAGGTGTGCGCCACCATGCTTGGCTGCTTTTGCTTTTTTAACATGTGTGCGGGAGGGGAGAAGTGGACCTGCTGCCGTTCACCTTTGGAAATGTGACAGAACCTTCATCCACCTCTAGGCTAGTAGTGCCTGTGTGTGTTTGTTTTTGGCAGTATTGAGGGCTTAGGCTAGAGTGCTTGCATGCCAGGCAAGTACTCTCCCATTGAGCTAGATCTGCAGCCATCTTTTCTCTTATTTTGATGGAGACTTTCTGAGTTGCCCAGGATAGCCTTGAGTTTTCAGTCCTCCTGCCTCAGCCTCGCAGTGGTTGAGGTCACAGGTGTGTGCCACCAGCAGGTGGTCATGGGCAGGCAGTGACAGTGGGACAGTGGTGAGGGGAGAGCTGGGGCTACTCAGGTGGCCTCAGGGGCCTGGTGCTTTCCAGTGTGTTATCTTCTGGGAGCCCGGGTAGGAGGGGCTGTGATGTGGCAGAAGACAGCGCTGCACTGAATTTCACAGGAAGGCATTTTCCATGGTGATCTGCCTGGGTTGGACACTTGGAAGGGGTAACAAGGTGATGTCAGAGGAAGACTGTTCTGGTTGCGGCGTTACAGCTCACGCAGCACAGGGGTTCCAGCACCGGGGTGCAAGAAGCTAGGAGGTGAGGTCTGCTTCGGGCCAAGGGGCACAGGGGGAGGAGGGGTGAGTCACTCTGCCAGCTCCCCCGTGCTGCTCACCAGAGCTGGCGTTGGTACAAGCTGAAGACTGGTCCCTCGCATAGGTTTAGACTGAGAACTGCTGTTAGAGTATCAGTATCACCAGCTTTACTAAGTCCTAGTTTACCCTGCTGATAGAAACTAGCTGCTCAAAAAAGGCATGTCTTTTTAAGACAGAGATTAGAGAAGTCTGCTGTACTTTCCCTGTGGAGAGCAGTCTTTGTACTCTTTCTTACATGTGCTTCCAATAAAACAAAGAAAATTAAATAGTTCAGCAAGAAATTAAAAGATCTGGTATGTACTGGGCACAGAATTAGAAGTATTAACTCCACCTGCAGCTTCAGAGCAGTGGGGAATTGTTTGTTTCTAGAGTAAAGAACCGTGCTGGGTGTGGTGGCGTATGCTTGTAATCTCAGCCACTTGGGAGGCAGAGGCAGGAGGATTGTAAGCTTGAGGCTAGCCTGGACTATCTCCAGTATGGGAAAATTTAAAAACAAAATAAAGACCTGGCCTGGTGGCACAGACCCATAATTCCAGCACTTGGTAGGCTGAGGCAGGAGTATCTGTGCAAGTTTGAGACCAGCCTGGCCTACAAGTGAGCTCAAGGCCAGCCTGAACTGCATAGTGAGACCCTATCTCAAAAAGTCAAAAAAACCCAAAACTAAAAACAAAAAGTAAAGTTTTGTGTTTCTTCCTTCCAGAGTCCATCCATGTGTGTGGTATTAGGGATTGAATACAGGGCTTTGTGCATCTAGGCAAGTGCTGTACCCCTGAACTACATACAGACCCAACCCTTCTTTAATTTTACATTGAGACAGTGACTTTGCTAAATGACCTTGCCCAGGCTGGGCTTGAACTCTCTATCCTTCTGTCTCCCCTTTCCAGAGTGCTGATATGCAGGCATGTATCACCATGCCTGACTTTTTAGCTACCTCTTAGGCTTTGGTATTTTCAACAGTGCCTTGACCCAGGACCCAGTAGTTTGATAGGTTGAGTCTGCTTGAATTCTAGATGATTTGCTTCAGTCACATCTTAAATCCCTTTCCTGTAGTAGTCTCGTGTGCTTACAAGACATTTAAGGGAGTTAAGGCCATTTAAGCCTAGTTAAGATTGTGACCATTTGTCCTCTGGGCATGCAAAGACTTGGCATTTTGTGCCGAGAGAACTAGCAGTGATACAGGAATAGGGTGATTTGGTCAAGGCCCTGACATCTGAATGGGCCATTTAAAATAGCTCTCCAGACCAAGAAAGAGATTGGCGAAAGGACAGAATAGGGAGGTATAAAGATCAATCTTTCTGCCAGATTAAGCTGGAAAGTGATTGATGTGGACTTTTTTGGGACTTTGTAGCCTGTTGTACATCACAGCAACCCGGAGAGCTCCGTGAAAGAGGCTGTTACCTGGGAGCTGGTGCTCCGAGCCGCAACAAGCAGTAACAAGTGCTCAGCAAAGTGGGAGACCCAGATTTCTAGAGGGCTGCATGCAGCTCAGAGCATCCATTACCCCCGGGATGACAACGTACAACAGCAGAGTGTGGTCCACTTGGAAGTTTTACATCTGTGAGGGAATATGATCAAAGAATTAAAGGAAACCACAGACACAGCTAAGGAGATCTGGAGTACAGTCTCTGAACAAAATGAGAATACTAAGACAGGGATGAGAGGAAGGGAGAGAGAATGACTGTGAACATGAATGGTTGAGTGGAGAAGTACAGTGCGATACTGTGGTCCCCCTTTTCCTCGCGAGGGAGGTGTGTGGATGCCGAAAACCCAGCAGCACCCGTGTAGTCCTGTGCTGTGTCATGATGTTTTTGTTAACAGCAGGCTACATTTATGACAGTGATCTGGGAAGAGTATTGCCTGGTTGACTGTGTAAACCATCTTAGTTTGTGTAAGCATGCCTGATGGTCTTTGCACAAAGAAGTTGCCAAATGGGACATTTCCCAAGATTTAATCTCCGTTGTTAAGCAGTGTTTGACTACATTTACTTTTTTTTTTCCTTTTGTCTTTTTGAGATAGGGTTTCCCTATGCAGTTCAAGCTGCTTTGAATTCATTTTGTACCACAGGTTGGCCTGCTTCAGCCTCCCCAGTGCTGGGATTACAGGTATGCACTACAGTGCTTTCTGGCATAACATGTTGCTGTCAGTTGGAGCACATTTTCCGTTCCTGTCTTCCACTCACAAATTGTCTTTTTTGGCAGTACTGGAGTTGAACCCAGGAACTTCACACTGAGCTCTATTACTAACCCTTTTTATGTAGTTTTGTCGTGTTGTGTTTTGTTTTGTTTTTTTGAGACAGAGTCTTGCTATGTAGTTCAGGCTGGCCTTAAACTTACTATGCAGCCCAGGCTGGCCTCAAAACTCACTGCAGTCCTCCTGCCTCAGCCTCCTGAGTGTTGGGATATATGTATTTTTTAAAAACAAGGTCTCGCTAAGTTGCCCAGACCGTACTCAAACTTGTGATCTTTCTGCCTCAGCCTTCTAGAGTGTTGGGTTACTGGCACACACAACCATTCATGGCTAAAGTTGAATGTCTTTCCCACCTTAATTAACTAAGCAATTATCATGTACCTTGGATACAGCTTTTGCAGTTTGAGGTATGTTACGATTTCTGTCTAGATGCACCCCCTCAAAGCTTCATGAACTAATAGCCAGGGGTTTTGAAAAGTGATTGGATTATGGGGGTAGTCCTGCTGACGTGCTGTGAGAATGTGGGGCCTGGTGGGAAGAGGCAGGTAAGTGAAAGTGGGGGCCTGGCCTGAGGGTTACCTCCCTCCTGGGGGTCTTCACTTTGTCCTGTCCGCTTTGCCCCTCTGCCATGCTGTTTCTTCTTTAGAGCAGGTTGACTATGGGGTTTAACCATGTGTCAGATGAAACCTCTCCTGTAAGTTGTGGGTATCGGGGACTGCATCTCAGCCACAGGAAAGGAAGATAAGGTGCTACAGGGAATGACGTGAGCTTGAACTGAGTAGCTCAGCTGTGGTGCGTGTGCCTAGCGTGCACAGGTGTCTGGGGTTCAGTTCCCAGCACCGCCAGGAACAAAACAAAACAGACAAACAAATGCTCAAACCTCACCTGCTGGTCCTTTCTTCTTCATGGTTTCATGGGTAGAGGATTTACTGTAGCTGCACATTTTACCAGTCTCAGCCTGTGGCTGTTTCTCTTTCCTTACTAAGTTGTGAGCTTTGACCTTTCCACTTGAACGGAGCACTGTGCTTCTCTTGGCTAGCTGGACTGGCAGCGCCTCTGTGTTGATCTTCAGGGCCACTGCCAAATATAAGGGTCACTTTTGCCCAAATGCCATGATGCTGGAATGGTTTGATTCCTGATGATCCCGAGTGGCTAATGGGCTGGTGATCTATGCTGGGGGATATGCTTGAAAAGAGCTCTTTCTGGCATACATTTTCCAGAACCCCATCAGGAAGTATGACAGCTCGAGTGTGACCCCATCAGGAAGTGTGACATACATTTTCCAGAAGACCTCCGGGAGGGAGGTAACCCTCAGGCCAGCCCCATGCATTGGAGCCCCTCACCAGGCACTCCGGCTGGAGTGCCCGCAGGCTCCCATAGGACTGCTGCAGGCTGCCCTGGCACTGAGCCCTGTGCTGCATTTGCACGCCTCCCTGTGTGCTGCGCAGAGGTACATAGCAGCCTGTACGTAACAGCCTGCTGCTGGTCTGCTGCAGCCGTGACGTCAGGATTCATGGAGTCTTCTTTCCCTTCAAAATGGAAATGGTTCTCTTAGGCATTTTGACTGTAGTTCCCATGCTGTGCAGAAGACCTGAAAACTTCCTCCTCCATCCATCTGAAACTTTTGTGACCTTTAGCCAACAGCAACCCCGCCCCCAGTATCCATCATCCTGCTTTCTGCTTCTGAGTTCTACTTAGATTCCACGTAGACATGAGGTCATGTAGTATTTGTTTTTCTGAGGTTATGTTACTTAGCTGATTTACTCACTTTGCGTTGTGTATATATGTCTCAACTTTTCAGTATAACCCATATGTGTAAGTCATAATTTGTCAATTAAAAATATTAATAAAAACTTAAAAAAAATAAAACAATGCAGACAAGATGACTTGACCACTCACCCTGCGTCCTTGGTTTACATGTCCGCCCCAGCCCTGCATTGCGTTATTGGGGTGTGGGAAGTCTTTCTGGTGGCTGGCAGCAGCACGTGCTTAGAATGCCAGCAACAGGCTGCCTGGCTGCCTCCACTGCCTTGGCTTCTGCCTCAGAGGGTACACCGTGGAGTTTCCTTCTGATGCTGTGCTCTGGGTCTCGCCATGGGCCTGAGGCTGTGCTGGGCTGGGAGTAGGGATCTTGTGTGTGCATGGCTCGGGGGACTGGCAGGCACAACAGCTTTTCTGCTGCCTGTTGTCCTTGCATCTGGTCCTCAGGCAAGAAGGTAACAGTGGTGGCATAAGGGCAGCTGCCTGTTCCTTTGGGTGGTACGAGGTGGATGGTGAAAATGTGGGGGTGAGGGGAAGGACTGAGGTTGGCATAGCCTGCTCTAAGCAGGAGCTTCATTGTCATGGTGGTTGCCACCTCCTTCAGCTTCCTGCAGCTTGGTACCCAGTATGTGGCCCTGGCTTCATTGCATTCATGGCCTAGCATAGATTCCTGGATCTGTTCTTTGTCTCGTCCTGCCCAGAGCGTGAGCTTCGGGGTTTCGGGTTCTTAGGGTTGGAGTGTGGCTCAGTCTGCAGCCTGAGGTCCTCCTGGCCTGTGTTGATCCCTGGGTGACCGTGATGTGCTCTAGTCTGGGCCTCTGGAGTCAGAACCTTCCTGGAAGAAATTGAAGGAGACCTAATAAAAGGAAGGGCAGCTCGCTTTCACCAGTGAAAAGATTCATTGTTGTAGGGGATCAAGCACTGCCCAAAGTAAGAGCATAGTCGTTATGGAAGTGCGGTGATGGTTGTTACACAAGTAGAAAACCCAGTGCAGGGTCCTAAGTAACCAAATTATAATGTTGAAAGCTGAAGCCCAGAGTGTGGAGCTGTCACACTTCCTGATTTTAAAACCTAACACAAGCTGCAGTAATGAAATACTGAAAACAGCGTGGTAATAGTGAGAAGCTTAGATTTAGCCTGTGGTTCTTTTTTTCCTTAATTAATATCAGTTAATACTCAGCATCTGTTCATGATAGTAATTATAAAATTAACGAACATGTGCTGGCAAATTTTTTAGTTCCAAAATTGTAAAAAAAATTGCCATTTTATCCTGTTTTTTATTTTGTGGTGTGGTGTGGGGACTTTTTATCCCTTTTCTTCTTGGTGCTGCGAGGATGGATCCCAGAGCCTTAAGTGCGTAGTTCCTGGCTTTAGGAATAGTTCCGCCACCATCACTGCCTGCTTTTCAGCTGTGTCACAAACTAAGCAGAAACTGCACATGAACCTGTTATTACCCACTCTGTACTCCACAGACAGCATGTAACTGTCTAGGGTGTGCTTGGAGACAGCGACATGGCATGTGCAGGGTAAAGTGGTGGAGAAGGCGGCATCTGAACCACAGATGGACACAGAGACCAAGGGGCAGTTGTGTCGTTCCTGGGCAGGGAGGCAGGGCCGAGGGGAGTGTTTCCTGTTTTAATGGGTCAGGAATGAGTGACTCCAAACAAAGCTGCTGGGGTGTTGCTCCCGGGCAGGTATGTCTGTGAGCCTTGGTGTAGTCATGCCAATTAAGGACCAGAAGACAGATCAGTGTCACGCTGGGGACAGAACTTGGGCTCCCTTTTGGTGGTAGGACACTGAGTTGCTCTTGCTTACCCATGAGCTCTATTGTTTAGACTACGGCTTCACTTCAGAATTCAATTGAAATGAGGGTGTTGCCACAAGAAAACAAAATCTAGGGGCCCCCTGGTTCTAAGTGGACCTCAAACTTTGGTTAAGTAGTAAACTAGAACTTGATGTCTGCCTTAATTTAATGTTCGATGAGAGGAATCTTCACCCTGGAGCTCTTGGTTTTATAAAAGAGGAAATTGAGATGGGTAAGTATTCTCTTCTCAATTTCCTCCTCCCAAAGTGCCACACAGTATCATCAGCTGGTGGCCAGTGGCCATGAGCTCACATGAAGGATGTTGGGTAGCTCCAGGGAAACTGAGAATTTGTGAAGCAAACATACTTGCCCTGGGAATATGGTTGAGTACATGGTGTGCTCAGGAGCTCTCCCTGCTGGTTCCTTTTCCCCAGTCACATTGCTGGGTGGTGTCATGGGCTCCATGGTTAGCAGTGGCCCCGAGGGCTGCCTGAGGGAGGCTGTGCATGGGTGCTCTTGGAGGTGGGTGGAGCTTTGGATAGCCAAGTCATTGCAGGCCCAGTGTGAGTATGGTTTTTGAGTTCCTTTAAACCTAGTTTACAGTAATGCAGCTGTGATAGAGACGCAGAGTGTTGTGCAACTTGACCTTCTGTCCTTTGCGCTTCCTCTCCATCTTGAAGAGCTTGGTTTGTGCCTGAGTATTGCAACATCCCGTGGTACCTGACCCTCACCTGGGAGAGCCTGGTGAGGCTTTCCTATCTAGCCGGGTGATAGGCCTGTGGCTGAGCGGGTGTTTCTCTATGAGGTGAGTTTGAACTGGTAACAAATCCAGTCAGCTACCCTCCGCTGTGGGGGTCCTCCTCTCACAGTGGCCTGCACTGTACAAAAGACCAAGCAAGAAAGAATTCATGTTGTCTGCCCTACAGTCTTTGTGTTGAGACATTCATGTTCTCTGGCATTTGGGTCTCACCTGGCACTTATATTCAGGCTCTCCTGGTCCTCAGACATGACTGTAGATTGTGAGACCTTTCAACCTTCATAGTCATGCATGCCAGTTCCTCAGTATAAATCTCTTCCTATGTAATCTCCTCTTGGTTCTTTTTCTCTGGAGAACCCTAACACACCCATCATTGTCACTTTTGCCCAGGGATAGGGTTTTGTCCTGGCTCATCCTTATTGATAATTCCTATACCTTGGCCTCACAGTTTTGGGTACTAAGGTCTGTGAGTACACAGATGTACTGGCCAGAAGGTCAAGTCTGTCAGCCAACCAGCTTCTTCATTGTTAAGTCTTTGTGTGACAGTAAAGCAGTCATAGTGACCACAGCAGGTGAAACACCAAGATTGAATGCAAGGTACTTGAGTTTATGTCTTACAGAAGCTTCAGGGAAGCACACAGCCTCAGGGTTAAACCAGCTTATAACCCCCAGACCTCATGATGACCTCGAATCTGTTCTCATTGAGTCCTCTGCCTAGAACACAATCTGTGCACCCCCGCCCCCACCCCCAGGGCTGGGCAGCTGGGCGCGCCCTCTTCTGAGCATGTTCTCTGAGCCCTCACCATAGGTTGGGCCAGGTTCCTGATCGCCTCCAGCCCCCTATTTTCTGTTGTTTCTTTTGAGCACAGTTGCTCATTAATTTAAAAGTTCAACTATGACAACACACACACACAAACACACACACACACACACACACACACACGTGTGTGTATTTATTTAGTTATTTTTGTCAGTCCTTTCTCCTCCCACTCTTAGGAGGAAACCTGGGCTATTCCTGTAACATCACATGCATACTGTCTCCGTGTTTGCTCCCACAGTATCTAATTAGACCAAGCTCAGAGAGAGAATTTCTTAGTCATCTTTGTGTCTCGAGCTGCTTGAGAAGTGAATCTCTGAAATCTAAGGTCACTGGCCTCTGAGTAGGCCTGTGTGTCAGGGCCTGGCACTGCAGGTTGGTGTGACCTGCAAGCTAGAGTCTTTATTTAGATCACTAAGATTTAGTTCTCTGCAACAGCATTCTTCTTTAAAAGCTAGGCATACCCACTTGAGCCATAGCTGTCAATCTAAATTGTTTTTAAATAATCGCTGTTTTGAATTATGAGGGCAGGGTCTGACTGTACAGAACTCAGTTCAAGTGTAGAACTAGTCATTGGAATGAGACAGTTGTAGGGATTGTTGAAGGCAGTGGACACGTAGTGTTTTTATGGCTGTCTCCCTGGTGGACCTCTGTTAGGTGCGCCTGTGCTTGGCTCTATTTAATCCCTGTTTTGCCAGGTAGTTAATTTATTTCATTAATTAATTAATTAATTGTGTTTTTGAGACAGGATTTCACTGTACAGTTCCGGCTGGCCTTGAGCTCACTCTGTAGCCTAGGTTGGCCTCAAACTTGCAGTCATCCTCCACGTCAGTCTCCCAATTTCAGGTGTGCACCACCACGTTCGGCTTACCAGTTAGTTTAAAGTGAGATTCTAAGTCTGCAGTAACATAAACCTAGTGGTAACTAATGTTACTGAACTGTACACCTAAAAGTGGTAATAACAGCTAATTTTATATATTAGTGCAAGTAAGTTATAATATGTAAATTATAATAAAGAATCCCCTCTACCCCATTACTAAGGATTGAGCCCATGGATACATACCTAGCCCTTTGTTTATGACTGGGCTGCGCATACAATCCTCTTGCCTCAGTCTGCCAGAGTTTACAAGCATATGTCACCACATCCAGCCCTAGCCCATGAAATTCGTTTGTGTGTGTGTGTAAATGCAAATTTTTTTGCAGTACTGGGGATCAAACCCAGGGCAGTGAGCTACAGCCCTAGCCCTTTTCTTTTCCTTTTTGTTTTGAGTCAGGGTCTCACTAGGTTACAAAATGACCCAGTTGGGCTCAAACTTCTGATCCTCCTGCATCTTTTAGATTCTGTCCACTCTTCTATAATAATTGGAGACTGTGTTTTCAAAATGTTCATTCCCCTTTCAGGTTCCCTCCCCAATGCAGTCAGCCAAGCAAATCATATTATTTATTTTTTATTAAGCCTCTTTTTTTTCTTCCTGCAGTCTAACCCCCCCACCCCGCCCCCCAAAAAACAGCCCTTGGCAGTAATTATGTAAAGATCCGAGAGCCACTTGAGTCTGAAAGAGAAGTGAAACTTTTGCCATCCTCTTGAAGTGGGCAGGGAAAATATGTTCCTGGTTGAGGGCACGCCAAGGAGTTTGGTGCTTTGGAAGGTTGGCTTGAGGCATTTTTGCTTGTTAGGGGGACCAAGGCCGCCGTTAAAGTGTTTTCACAAACAAGTTGCAAGCATAGAGAGACTGCTAAATTGCCCAGGATGGGCTTCAACTTGCAGTCCTCTTGCTGTGATTTATAGCTTCCTGCGTAATTTGAAGTTAACATTTTATATGCTGTATTTGTTCTACCTACCTTTTACTTCTCTGTCCCTTTCTTTCTCTTTCTTTTCTTTTCCTTTTCCCTCCATTCTTTCTCTTCCTGTTCTTTCTGCCTTTTCTTTTCCTTTCTTTCCCTCTTGCCATACTGGGCAGTTGAACCCAGCGGGCCTACACTAAGCTGAATCTCCAACCCCTTTTATTTTCTTTTAGAGACTGGATCTCCCTAGATTGCAGGGACTGGCCACAAACTTGAGCTTCTCCTGCCTCTGCCTCTCAAGGAGGTGGTATTGTACAGGAGTTCATGTTTGATAATGGGTCCATCAATCTCACAGGATATGCTTTGGCTGAATGTCTTTTCAGTGGGGGCTCCATTGGGTTACCTCAGTAACTTTAGACATGTTTATTGGCTTTTTCCTCCCTCTTTGACATCTGCCAGGAGAGGAGTATGGTACTTATCTAAGGCTTTATGGCCCTCTGTCACATTACAGTAGCAGTTTTGGACGTGCTCAGGGGAAGACTGCGTTTACCCAAGCATTAGGATTGATCACAGTAGTGGGGACTTTTGACTTTAACCAGGCTTGGGCCCCATCTAAAATATGGCAGCATTCTTCAGTGTTGAACAGAGTCAGAAAGAGTTGCTGACAGTTGTCTCTTGTTGGCAGGTGAGTATACAGGTGCAGAGCCAAGGCGGAAGGGTTCTTAAACACCTTATGGCAGTTGAGTCCATGTGAACTTTTCTCTCACGGTTTCCCATTTGGAAGGGCCTATGGGAACAACTCGCAAGCAGAGGAAGGCATCTGTTCTGCACTGTTGATAGCACGGAGATCTTGCCCAAGGTGATAAACTGTCTTATCAGGTTGATGTATTGCTGGATCCGTGTTTGTGCTTTACGTGACATCTGATAGCAAACAGGGTGGAGGTAAGGCAGCATGGTTGATGTCCAGGCCCAGAGGCAAGTCTTTAGTCTCTACCTAAGGAAGGAGAATTTCCAGAACTTTATGATTGCGGTTATCTGTCTCAGGCTGATGCAGTGTCACCTTCCTCTCAGGGGACAGTCCAGTTGATGTGCAGGGTTAAACGAGAGGAAGGCTGACTGGTTTAGTGCAAAGGAGAGGTCCTCCCAGGCTGTAAGTTTGAGCCTGGCAGAAGGGGTGAGAGGCAAGAGTCCCACTTGCCCAGTGATGGTAACTTTTTGATAGAGGGAACTTTTGAAGGCAGAGTTCTGTCTACTAGGAAGGTCACAGGCTTTCCCCTGACTTTTGCTGTGACTACAGGCTCTCAGGGGCCCAGTCTGTCCTACCATTCAGGCCCAACAAGGTGCAACTAATTTGTCAGGGCTGACAGCCCAGTTTTTCCTCAGTCAAAATGTCTAACTCAGAAGGACTTGCTAACAGTCATCTCGGGTGGGCGTTAGATGGCACCATCTGACCAGGAAGGCATGTAAGCCGAAGGCTGTGGAGGACGGGCCTCTGTGGCCGAATGCAGGCAGTGGCTAGCTAGAACCCGTTCACTTGGCTGGAAGTGGAGGAGTCAGGAGTGGGGAGTGAAGCTATAGGTGTTAGCAGCAACTTCAGCAGCTGACAAGGGTGCCACGGTGGAATTCTCAGGAAGAATGGACCTCTTTTTCCCTTTTTTTTTCCTCTGAGATGCAGGGATCGGTTTGGTTTCATTTTTTCAAGCAGTCAGGGACTGTGGGTTTTAACTAATTAGTTTCCATTCTGTCTTCCTGTGGTATATGTTGTGTACCCTTGAACAATGGCACAAAGGGTGAGTGCTCCTCAAGGAGAGACCATTCAGATGCCCACCTGACTGCACCCTTCACTGGGACTTAGGCGCAACTTAGTTAAGGAGGGTGTGAGGCCTCTGTTATGCTAGATGTCCATTGCCACGCAAATGAGCACCCACTCAGCCACCACGACCAGTGCTTCCCGGTCTTGGTGCACAGATGGAGCAACCTGTTGCTGACGCTATCCATTCCACTCACACATTCATTCAACAGGCACTCAGAGGTTAAACATTCCAACCCCCTTCTTTCCCTTGATGGTGGCCTTAACAAGAGTTGATCAAGTTCTTCTTTTGCTTGAACTGAGCAGGACTGACTGACTAACTGGGGTGCCCCCATGGTTCTTACTGGAATCAGGCAGGCAGGCAGGCAGACAGACCAGCAGATAGACAGTGTCCTCCTCCCTTTGGGCTCCAATATGAGCCATTCTAGTAGGGAGCCAGGAATCCTCCAGATTTCTCAGGGGACTGGAGAAATCTCAAGGATGTGCCTTCCTGTCAGGACCTGGAGAGGTCTTTGCTCCATCTTTGAAGGCTATGACTCGTGACCAAAGAGGTCAGCACGGTCAGTCTTCCCAGCCAGTGCACCAGATGCGACAGCAAGCAGAAACACCAAAACAACACCCAGGATTTGGAGGCAAATTTATTTATGTCAGCTGGCACTGATCAGGATCACTCCCAGAATATTACACCCTGATCTCTGGTGTTCTAGGGCTTTTTATGATGCATAAGCAGGAGGTATAAAGGAGATACAAAGGTGAGACAGAACAGCCTGGCAGTTCTTCTGATTAGCTAGCAGGGTTAAATTATTGGTTAGAAGGGTAGATTAATGATCAAATCAGTTTATGAAACTTGGTACAATGTACAGTCAGGCATTTTGTATGTTTGGTTATGGTGTTGTGGTTATAGGGCTCAAGAAAGTAATGAAGCAGTTACAGAGCTAGGCAGTTTCAAAAGAACGAAGTTTTAAAAAGAACAGTTTCTCTTGTATAGTTTTTTTCCCTTTTAGTATCACAAAGTATACACCACCACACCTCGTTTATCTACCCTTTTGATTGGACTACTGCAAAGTGAATTAGGCATCATAATGCTTTACCTGTAAATACACCCATACTTATAAATACATCAGTGTAGAGTGTGGTCTCCCCCTTCCTTTCATGTCTTTATCTTTGAATATCTCAGGGTGGGTGTATAGGGCCTGGGGCCTGCTAGGTAAGTGGTGTGCTGGTGAGCTTTGTCCCAAGCCCAGCTTGTCCCAACAGAATACACAAATTCTAGGTTTGGCTCATTACATCCTGAGTGCTGGGACTACAGAGGTGCACCATCATGCCTAGCATTCATTTTTTCTTTTGAGACACGGTCTCGCCAGCTTGCCCAGGTAAATCTTGAACTTGTAATTGTCCTGTTTCATTCAGCCTCCTAAGTCCCTGGGATTGTAACCCAAATTTTCCTGGTTCTTGAGGGCCTAAGGAGATTTCAGTCGGCTTGCCCAGGTTGAACAGTGAGAGACCACACACAGCAAGCAAAGTCTTGGTTTTTCAGATGGTGGAGTTTCTTTCTTTTTTTTTTTTCTGAATTGTTAGGAATTAATTTAATTTGTACAAGTGATCATGAAATATTAGGTGATTTGATTTTCTTAAATCTGGTACCAGACCCAGACTTCAAAAGTGTTAGTTGAAAGGTGGGGCAAAACTGTCTACTAACAAAACTGCTTACTAGTGTCAAGAAACAGCACAAAACACACTTTTTTCTTTTACAGATACCTTTCTACATCCATTCTTGGTGCCCTCTCCCTTTCAGAGACTCGGTTGTGCGGACTGATGAGACGAAAAATCAATTTCTGAGGAGTTGCTTGTATCAGAAAGGCAGCCAAGATGGAGAACCAGGTTGCTCACAGGAGGGCAGTGGTGGCAAATCTGTGGCATGCATGTTTTTTTTTTCTTTTAAGATGTTAACGTAGATTTGTTTTATTCTAAACTAAAACTTCAATATTCGAGGTTAGTTGCAGTGTTGGCCCTTGCCATAAGTTTTGGGTTGAAGTTTGGGCACTGGGCTATGAAAGTTCACCACTGCCGAAGGGCGTTCCTGCCCTCTTCTTGCATATGAATGATGAAGAGGGAAAGTTTGGGTCTCCTTAATTTTAGAGTACTCCTCAGGCCCCTCTTGTGTATGTAAAGAGGGAAGTGTCTTTCAGCTCTTCAAGGCTACCACTGCTCCCTCCACCACTGTATCTGACTGCCTACAGGATTATAGGGGTGCAGTGTATGTTTTTTTGACAATGTAGCTGGTCCTGAACTCATGGCAATCCTCCTGTCTCAGCCTCCTGAGTCCTGGGATTATAGGCATGTACCACCGTACCGGGCCAGGGGTGCTTTCTAACGTTGGACTGTCTCACTGTTAGTGTAATAAGTGATTACTTTCATGACTGTATTAAGGTAGCTACAGCTACTTTGAGTTTTGGTGTGTGTATCCATGAAGCCATCACCATAGGCAAGAGAATGTGGATAAAACCGTTGTCCCCAGAGTGGCCTGGTTCCTTCGTGATTGTGCTTCCTGCCCGCTACCTATTCCCCACACTTCCCCTGTTGACTATTGCTGTGCTTCCTGGCTTGTCTTTCCTGAACCTTGCGGAAGGAGACCCATGTGTGTGCTATGTGTGCCCATTCCAGCGTGTGCTGCTGTGGCCTGGGCTGGGCTCTCCCATCATCATCCTGAGGTCCGAGTGGTGTCCCGCTGTGCATTAGAGCCATGGGCCGATGCTTGCCACAGGCTTCTAGGTGAAAGCTCCTCTGAACACGAGTACCCAGTCTGCCTGGCCCTGCCCATGGCTTCCTTGGGCAGATACTTTAGAGGGCAGTCCTGAGTTCGAGGCCAGCTGGGGCTTCCTCACAAGATCAACTCAAAAAACAAAACAAAACAAAACAAAAAATACAAATAAAGTGAATGCACGTAGGTAAAGAGCCAAGGTTAACAACTTATGAAAAAAATGTTTAAGAAGGAAACTCTTGGGCTGGGTGTGTCTGTCACTCCTGCAGAAGCCCCCCTGGGTTCAATCCATATTATTATGAAAGGAGATGGGGACAAATCCCTTGTTTCTTTTCCTGAAGGACGCCCAAGTATCCAAGTCTTCCTTTCTGAAGAAGCAAAACAGTTCTTTTTTGAACTAAATGCTTTTGAATACCAGGCTAGGCTTGATTTGGGGATCCTCCTGCCTCAGCCTCCCAAAGTTCTGTGACTACAGGTATATACTGCCACACATACTACTTAACATTTTAAAAATAACAAGTAAAACTGAGCACTGTGGCACATGCCTGTAGTTCTAGCTCCTCACATGACTGAGGCAGGAAAATCCTTAGGTTCAAGGCCAGCCTGGGCAATTTAGTGAATGTGATCCTCTGTCAAAATTAGAAAAAAGGCAACCCATTCAGTACTGTCTCTCAAGAGCTATTCCCATTCCTATTCCTCGTTCCTATTCTGCAATAAATTGTCTTAAGATACAAACTGCGGGGCTGTGAGGAGTGAATGGCTAGACACAGTTTAGAGTGCGGAGGCGTGTTGTGCCTGGCCATCCTTCTTCCCTTTTCCTCCATTCCTATTCCCCATTCTTTGATTTTGGGGAACACAAACTCAAGTGGATCTGACATCTAGCGGGTTGGGAGTTACATTTTCCCCCTGTATCAGTGGCACACACCCATAATCCCAGCACTCAAGAGGCTGAACAAGAGAGTTGCAAGTCACAGAGTTCATGGCGTAGTGGCACAGTGACTCAGACAGCAGGATTATGAGTTGGAGGCTGGACTGGGCTACATACTTGAGTGTGACATTCTGTCTCACACACACACACACACACACACACAAAAGATAATAATAAAAAGTTAAAAAAATTTTTAAAAATATAGTAGGAAAATATGTTTCAGGAGTATATCTGTTTCACTTGAGATTGGTACCATGGGCCACAATATTCATAATAACTTTGTTGCTATCATTATGAATACTGTTTACCAAACTTAAGGTACATTGTCCTAGCTCAGCACACTCGCGTACCCCTGTAATTCTAGCTATGGGAGGCTGATGCAGGAGGATTGCAAGTTTGAGCTGAGCCTGGGCAATTTAGCAAATAGCAAGACTCTATTTCCATATCTCAAAATAAAATTAAACCAAATTAAAGGTCTGGAGATGCTGCGGAGTGGTAAAATGCTTGCTTAGCATGTGCATTGCCTGGATTCAATCCCTACCACACACACACAAAAAAGAATTAGGAATATAAGCCAGGTGTGTTGGCGCACGCCTGTAATCCCAGCGCTCGGGAGGCTGAGGCAGGAGAATCATTGCGAGTTCAAGACCAACTTGAGCTACAAAGTGAGCTCAAGGCGGGCCTGAACTGCATAGCGAGACCCTGTTTCAAAAAGACTAAAAAAAAGAGTTAGGAATATAACTCAGTGATAGAACAACCTTGAATTCAATCCCAAGGACTACAAACAAACCAACCAACCCAAAAATAGTGAAAATGAAATTTTATGGTGTATTGCTGTACCTGTGGAATGGCTGTGTCAAAACTATTAAGCATGCTTACCTTTTTACTTACTTTTTTTTTTTTTTTTTGAGACAAGGTCTTGCTGTGCAGTTCAGGCTGGTCTTGAGTACACCATGTAACCCAGGCTAGTCACCATGTAACGAACTCATGGTGATCCTCCTGCCTCAGCCTCCCAAGTGCTGGGATTATAGATGTGTGCTGCCACACCTGGCTTACTTTTTTTGTTATGAAAACACATAAAATAGATTTTTAAGTTTTCAGTTTCAAAGTACACAGTGTATATATACATATGTGTATATTATATATATATATATATATAAATATGTAATTTCCCTATGATGACCTTCCTCAATACCCATCTACACTGTATTTCTCTCTTCTTTCCTGATCGTATAAAACAAAAGACTGGGAGATGTGGGGGACTTGGCGGTCAGAGAGTGAATGGTAAACTGCGGGGCTGTGAGGAGTGAATGGCTAGACACAGTTTAGAGTGCGGAGGCGTGTTGTGCCTGGCCATCCTTCTTCCCTTTCCCCCGGAACACTGCCCAACCTTGAGATGGCTCCTTGCCCAAGCTGCTTTCCTTCTGCCTTTTTCTCTTACACTGATATTTTAAATAAAAGCCTGAGAGTTCCTGGCTTTGGTGCTGCCCCTGGGCATCTCCCTGGGCTGGGTGTTCTCAGCTGAATAGCCCCTCTGTCCCTCTTGGTGCTTGAGTTAAGTCTTGGAGTAAGTATTTGTTCTCTACACTGCCAAGAGGTCCCTCGCTGCAAGTCCCCAACTTAATGAGCATTCGAGTTGCGAACTTTCACAGGTGCAAACGGATCTCAAACATGCGTAGATGGAAACAGATCGCGGAGGTAGCTCCCATATCTGCCTGACACTGTCGCAGTTACGCTACTGTGTGCTCACTGCACAGTGCCATAGTGTGCAGTAGTACAGTGCTTCCTCGGAGCCCAGGATGTCGGGAGAGGGGGAAAGCAGTGCAGGGGACTGCAGGAAGCGCAGAGCAATAACCGTGGAACTGAAAGTGAAAATACAAGATTCACTTCGTTGGATTCAGCAAATGAATCCCACTCCCCTGGAATGGGACTCTTTTAAGTTGAGGGAGATACATATAGTTCATAACTCTAGACAGCCAGTCTTTTGAATATGCTCCTTTTGTTTAACTGAGATGTTTCATGTCCTTTGACCAATGTCTCAGCCCATGGTAGCCACATCTGACATTCGCCCCTGTGGGTCCGCGCAGCCAGGCCCTGCTGCACTTGTCGTCCGTGCATGGGTTGCCTCAGTCAGCATGGTGCTCTCAGGCTGGTCTGTGGAAGGCTGAGGAATGTCCGTTGTGAGTGTGCACTCCGCTCACCCTTTGCAGCACACTTGGATGGGTATTCCTGTCTCAGGTATTGTGAATAATGGGGCAGTGAGTACGGAGCCACTTCCTCATTTTGTATCCTAGACTTTGGCCTGTAATGAGACTGCTGCACCTTCTGTGAGTTCAGTTGTTAATTTTTTATTCATTTCTTGTTTTTGTTTTTGAGACAGGGTCTCACTGTTTAGTTTAGGCTGATTTTAAGTTTGAAGTCCACCTGCCTCAGCCTCTCCAGTGCTGAGATTACAGGTGTATGCCACCCACATCTAGTTATCCCTTGTGATTTTAAAAAAAAATTTGATAATAGCTATTATAACGTGTGAAGTGATACCTCATTCTGGTTTTAGTTTGCAGCTCCCTGATTATTAGTGATTTTTTTCAATATCCATTACCTATTAGTCACTTGTATATCTTTGTTTATCTTTTATTGTGGTGTGTTTTTGGTTTTTTTTTTTTTTCCAACAGTGTCCCTAGGTAGTTCAGGCCAGCCTTGAACTCACTGTGTAGCCTAGGCTGGTCTTGAACTCGGGGCAGTCCTCCTATGTCAGCCTCCCAAATGCTGGGGTTACGGGTGTGCATTACCCCGCCTGGCTTTGTATAGTTTTTAGAATGTTTAGTAGGCATTAATTGTGTATATTAGCAGGTCCCATACACGCATGTAGTGTGTACTGATCAAACCCAGCCCCACCTGACCCTGACCCATTCCTTCTCTTCACCCTTCCCACTTTCCAGTGGTCACTGTTGTGCTTCTAGGTCAGTACTTTGTGCTCCTGCATATGAGAGCGCGTGCAGGACTGGTCGCTTCTGTGTCTGGCAGATCTTGTGTGACGGGATGACCTTCCATCCACTTTGCTATAACGCGAGGGTGCATGTGTCCTTGTGGTGGAGTTGTACTTGTTGTACATGGGTGCCACTCGTTCTGTCCCTTTGCCCCTGGGTCCTATATGGACGTTGTACTGTAGGTTGTGTGAATAGTGCCAAGATAAATATTGGCATGTGGCTGTCTTTTTTGGTATGCTGTTGGGTATCTTCTGAGAAAAGTGTCTTCCCCGCTTTTAGTTGGCTGGTTTTGACTCTGTACATTTGGAGTGTTGACCTCTTGTCAGATGGGTGGTTACACTCCATGGGCTCTGTCTCTCCACTTGGGCAAGCTTCGCATCTTGGAGTGTGTGCTAGAGAATACATGTGACACACAAGCACGTTACAGAATTGCAGGGAGTTACTGGAGACTGGAGCTGGTGGGACTAATCTGCCATTAGCCAGCCGGACACCTCCTCTAGAAGGCTTGGTGCTGCACAGGGCTGGAGACTCGGCAAGGCCTTTGCGCTCACCAAGTCCGACCATGGCTCTGTGAAGGCCACTGCAGTGGACAGTGGATCAGCCCCGGCCTCACCATCGTGTGTGTGTATGTGCGTGCCCGTGTGCGCGCGTGTGGCCTCTATGCCATGGCCGGAAGCAGTAATGAGCTCACTTCTGCCAGGACAATGGCTGCATATACTTGAAGTGCTCGTGATCCTCATCCTGTGGTTCACAGAGTAGCATTGGAAGGAAGAACTCAGGTGGTGAGGAATGCATACTAAAGGGACCAGTGGCCGGGTGTGGTGGTGCACCTCTGTAATCCCAGCACTCGGGAGGCTGAGGCAGGAGGATCGTTGCGAGTTCGAGACTAGCCTGGGCTACAAAGGGAGCTCAAGGCCAGCCTGAACTGCATAGTGAGACCGTGTCTCAAAAAGACAAAAAAAAAGGTGGGGGAGGGCGAGTGTTTGTATGTGTGCTTTTGGGAGTGACAGGAGACGGGCTTGGGGAGTAAGTGATAAAGCAAACACTGCTCATAAATTGAGATCAAGATGGCCAAAGACTGTAATGATCCTAGTAAAATGCCCCACATTGTTGAATTTCTCCTACACGGATAGAAATGTTCTGTGTCCACAGTAATCATAGCTGTCTGCATTTGCCAGCCTGGCTGAGGGGCTGTGGTAATTTCTTTAAATACAGTACCACTGCCTGGGGCTGGTACCACTGGATAGGGCAGGTCACGTGTAGGCCAGTGTTCTCTGTTCTTGAGTATCCCTCCTACCCTGTAAGTTATTTTTAAGACACCTTTTTCTAATGTCTCTCTTGCCCTGATTTTTTTTTTCCCTTCAGTGTTGGGAATCAAACTCAGGGCCTTATCCATGATAGGCAAGTGCTTTTAGCACTGAGCTGAATTCCTCAGCCCCCAGTGAAGTTTTATTTTTATTTATTTATGTTTGGTGTTTTGGACAGGGCCTCGCTATATAGCTCAGGCTAGCCTTAAACCTGCAGTGGTCTTCCTGCCTCAGGCTCCTGAGTGCTGGGATTATAGGTGTGTATACCACATCCATCCTCCAGGGAAATTTTTAATAACACACAACATGTACACACAGTGGCTGTTAGATCTAGGACCACAAATAATTGTTACTATCACCCTTTTGGGAAGTGCATGGTTCATTGGACTAATGAAGGTTTGGTGTCATAGTGAAGCTTAAGCAGGACTCTCAGGTATGCTTTTTTCCACTTTTTTCTGAAGGTGGCAGTCTCACAGTGTCAGCCTGTGGTAATACTCAGTGGTAGCAGCTAAGAAATACAGGCTTTTAAAGAGACATCCTCAGTCTGGCCCAGCCAGAGGCAGGCAACCAGGAAGTTAGGGATCTACAAGCTGTGTTGCGCGGTGAAGGCTTCAGGACCTGGATGTTAGTTCTGGTGGTAGAGAGACAAGGCCAGTAATGGTGAATCTTTTCGAGACCGAGTGCCCAAGCTATAATCCAAAACCCACTTATTTATCACAAAGTGCCAAACACTGCAGTTAAACCTGAATACTGTGGTTTTATGTTGGAAAAAACCTACTGTTATCCAAAGCTGGGCAGCTAGGAGGACTTGGCTCACCTCCAGACAGACAAGGCCCTGTGTGCCCGCTGCTGCACACACGCCACTGGCCCAAGCGTTTCCAAACAGTGTCGCGTGAGAGAGGCTGAGGGTGGTCACAGGTGGCCTCACAGAAGAGGAGGGCATCCCGAAGAATCAGAGAGGGTTGCCCTGCACTCAGTCACTTGCAGCTGTGCAGCTGGAGTTGTATGGGAACGAGTACCACTTAGGAACTGGGCGATTCAGCATGCTGGAGGTGGGGGGCGGATGCCCTGTCAGTGCTGTGGGCCAGGTGTCTGCACCGGTGAAGAGCTAAGATCGGGTGACTGCTGAGGATCCGTGATGGTTGAGTTTAAAGTGCTTTTGTTCTTTTCCACAATTAGCCTGTGCTTGTAAATTCCAAAGATTAACACAGGTCCCTTTGTCCTCTTGGGATTTGTGAAGTAGCTACTAAATTTGCCTCTTGAGGTTTCCAGTTTAACATTTGCAAAACCACAAAAGAGAAAGTTGTATTTATCAGCTTAGGGAAAATTGAAATGGCCTGTTTTAGAGTAAGGAAGTATTTGTTGTTTAATCTGTGGCTCATCCCTGAAGTCCAGCAGCCTCATAGCTGTCTCGTGGGTACTCATTCACCACTAGGTCATGATCAGTAACTGTGGCACCAGCATCTAAGCGGGGCGCACAGTTGGACCTGTGGGAGGGGTGTCAGGGCAGGTGCTGTTTTAGCCTGTGGTAGATCGTGGGAGTGTCACCTATGCTATTGGGGGGCCACGCCTGCAGTAGGAATTCCGTTGAAATGTGGCAGTTGGTTAGTGAGTGATCCGGGTCCATGAGATTGGTGCTGCTTTGTGTTTCTTCCCATCCTGGCCAGTTAGGGGTCATAAAAATCTTAAATCTTTCTCACTTGACAGGAGTCTTAGACCACACGTGAGTGTCCACTCCTGTTTTGTTCTGTAAATGCAATGCATTGTGCTTATGATGGCCTGGTCTCAGGCAGTGCGCAGACGAACATGTGCTATGTATTAGAGTGTCGTTGGCACAGGGAGTTAGGAGCAGGTGTGCCCAGGGATTAACATGGAGTACAGCAGAAGTCACACTAGCACAAGAGACTGCGGGAGTGAGATTTGGACCCTAACCCTAATCCTCACGTAATGCAGCTGTTCATGAAATACATTTCTTGTGTCAGGTGAGACACTGGCACTTTCTAGGCCCTGACTTATTTTTAGATGGCGTGTGGTTTTCACAGGACAGCAGGGTGTTTTCACAGATGCCTGTATTTGAGATAGGATTTGAACCAGTGCCCACTGCCAAAGAGCAGGTTTTCAGTTGCCCTGTTCTGGTGATTTCTGGCCAGACTTCTTTCCCCAGTGTCTGATCCTGATACGACCATTTAACATGAGAGTTCGGGAGCAGCCCCGCTGGTAGGCTGTGTGGTGGGGTTATGGCATCCTCAAACACTTTTGAATGGGATGATCAAACAGAACTGGACTAGAACCTGATCTGGTGTCCTGCATTCAGCCCCTGAATATGTGAATGCTGGGAAAGGGTCCTCATAGAAAAGCATCATTTCAGAGTGCAGATGATGGAGCCTGACTGCCTGGGTCCGCATGTGGCCCTGAAGGAGATACCTTACTTTCTTTCCTTTGTGTATCTTCAGGAGAAGGAAGAAATGATCACTTCAGCTGAGGTTGAATGAATTAAGCACTGTGATTGCCAGCAGTGTGCCAAAGGGCTGGCACCCTGGACTGGCACAGAAGGGACAGCACTGCTGTCATGGCACTAAGGCCTGCCTGTGCTGAGTACCCACAAAAACGTGTGTACCTTCTGATATTTAGCTGCTCTGTCATGGAGACAGAACACGTGCAGTTTGCCTCTGTTGTCTCTCACAGTTGTAGGACCTGGGACTGTTGACAGAACTCATTGGAACATGGTGAGGAGAGGGAGGGTGCCTTACATGAACCTTCTGGATTTTCACATGCTCAGCCTTTTTCCGTTGAAGGATCACAAGCTGCTGAGCACAAAGAAGGTTTCTGGCTGGGGTAGGAGCTCAGTGGCAGAGCGCTTGGCTGGCAGGCTCAAGGGTCTGGGCTCATCCCTAGCATTAAAAAAAAAAGGTAATTAGTCCACCTTTCTGTTGCTGGAATAAAATAGTACACCCACAATTTGAAAAGCAGAGAGATTTAATTTTGGCTCACAGTTTCAGGGGGTTCAGTTGGTGGTAGACTGGCTGCTCGATAGAAACTACATGGGAGAGGGCCTGGTGGAAGAAAGCTGATCATGGCCGTCAGGAAGCAGTGAGTGGCCATCAGGAAGCAGTGAAAGGGAGGACCCAGGGACAAGAACAGACCTTTCCAGGTGGTACCCCTAGTGACTTGCATCTTCTGACCAGGCCTACCTCTGAACATGTAAGACTTTGGGAGACACCTTAGATCTGAACTGTGTTTCTATACTTTGTGAGGAGGGGGGCAACACTTGTTATTTCTGGTGTGCAGCCAGCTTTTCTTACTTAATGTGGCATATGTGACTATTATAATGGACAGTCCTGAAACCTCCACTTGAATCCCAAGAGGAAACTTAGGCTGTCCTACTCTCACTTAAGTCTAGAAGGTAACAACCTGGAAGCCTGAATCTAAACAGGGGGGAACCATCTCTTGCCCTTGTCCCTCCCTCAGCCTCTGGTGTCTGCGCCCTCTGTGCAGTGGTGTAGCAAGCCACCCCCTGCAGCATACAGTACTAGGAGCAGGAATCTAAGATGATCCTGTAATGAGAGCAACAAGGGCAGCACTTCCCCCGGCCTCCTTTTTCCTGGCCTGCGCGTCCCCAGGTGGGTGGGTAATGGGAACCAGAAGCCCAAAGGCACCCAGGGTGTGGTCGGGAATGTGGTCAGGAGACCTTCCCTCCCAGGCACGCAGCTATCAGAGGGTGCGATGTGGGCAGGACCCTGAGGAAGAGCAGCTTGCTCCCCTGAGCCCAGGTTTTTGGGGCTGGGAGTGGGGCCTATGCTGGAGAAAGGTTGTCAGGTCTGGACTGTTCATGGCTTTTGTACGCGAGCTCAGGCCTTGGTGGCCCTGTGCTCTCAGACCATGTTCCTGTGTCTCAGCTGTCTCCTTGGTCCAGGCGTCATAACTGGCTTTCTGCTCTGAGCTGACCTTGCCTGTCTTTTCTTTCTTGTCCCAGTCCCTTTACATACCCCACAGTGTTTCCTGAGAGCTGTTTTGAAGCGTGTAAGGGTCTTTAATAACAAGTAAAATGTCCCCACTGATTCTGACAGTGCCTAAGAAGGCACACTCCACCTTAGGCATTGCATGGATCATGGCTCAGTGTTTCAGGGTTCTGCTTTGAAGTGTTGGGAAGTGCTGCTGCTGGTAGTGCTCGGGCTGCGTGATGAGGCTGCCTGGCTCACCTGACAGCGCACCTCTAGAAGGTAGGCCCAGCTAGCTGTTGCCTTCTGTATTGCATGCCCTGTCTGGTGAATGCTGACATTCCCAGTTTAGCACAGGCATTAGGCTTCACTTGTAAAATGGTAGCCCAAACAAGCATTCTGTTACAGTGATGCTGAAGATACAACTGCAGACACCGATATCTTTAAAAGTAGATCCAGCTGCTCGATTATTCCAGGTAATAAGATTCACATCAGCTGCTGTTGTCCTTACTCTTGAAATTCCTGTCCGCTGTAGTGTGCATTTGTAAGTGTTCGCTGCCAGATCCTTGAGTCTGCTACAAAAGGAGCAGCTCTTGAACTTCTCAGAGTATGCTCAGCTTCAGCAGGCAAGTGATGCCACAGGTCCTGCTCCCTGCCCTGCCACAGACACGGCCCTGCGTTCAGGGCAGGCTCCCTCTGGCTGATTCCACCCTTGGTGGTCACAGGTGCCCGCCAAAACTCTGGGGCCCTTTATCTCACCTGTCTTTGTTCCTGGAGTATGTGAGTACTGGTTTTCCAGAGACGTGTGAACATTAAGGAAAAACACTGGTGAAGAGCGCAGGCTAAAATGTAGCATGTCTAAAATGCAGCATGTCCAGAATTTCATAAACAGTTCCTCCCCTAAAACACCTGGCTGTTTTTCAGGGTTCCGTGGCCCCTGTCAGTCTCCAGAGGTAAACCTAGGCAGATTCTGTGTGGCGTTCCCACTTCCCACCCCTGTGATGGCCCGGCCCACTGTTAAGTGCTGCCCTTGGCTTGGCCCTGGGACGGGACGCCCTGGGCCTCCCTGCTCCACCCTGGTGCAGCCATGAAGCAGCCATGAAGCGGGAGGAGCCTTCTTGTCAGGCTTCTTCCACCCAGCAAGGGAATGGACCGTGGACACCCACCCCTGGCACCCTTGTCAGGGGAGGCTTCTCATTGCTTGGTGGCTTTAGGACCTTGTGACATGGCCTCCCTCTGTGTAGTTCAGGCTGGCCTTGCACCTGTGGCAATCTTCCTGCCTCAGCCTCCTGAGTGCGGGGATTACAAGTCTTTGCCATTATACCTGTTGTGTGCTACATGTTAGTAACCTCGATTTTCTGTGATTTCAATAGTCTTGCCCACCCTCTAACCAGAATTTGATTATCAGAGATAGCCAGAGATAAATATCAAGCCTTAATCCAAGACACAGTTGCCACAGAAGTTTGTTTCCTTTTAAAACTTTCCATGGTGCCAAGCACACAACCCATGGCCTGCCCAGTGCTAGCCAAGAGCTCTATTGCTGAGCTACAGCCCAGACTCTGTCAACCTGTTTTCTTGAACAAAAACCAATTTTTTCCATTCTTGGTTTTTTCCTTAGATACTCTTTATTTTGTTAAAAGTGCAAATTGCATTTATTCTTTTTATGTATAATTTAGGGGTAAAAGTAGTGGGAATAGTTAGGAACCCTGCTGACGACCAGCTGTGCAGTAGTGAGGGCTGTTGACCTCAAGAGCTGAGATGGGCTGTTGCCCGCTGATGCAGGCTGCTGGTCCTCATCGCCCTCCCGTGCACCCTTTCTGGCCTGGCTGGCTGCCTGGCTGTGCCTGGCTGCTCACCTGTGGCTGTGGCCTTACTGCTCTACCTCAGGGATGAAGAGGGCAGCAACTGCGGCTGCGGCTGCGGCTGCGGCTGAGGCTGATGGAGGGGATCCTAGCTTCTCATCTGCTGGTCCTGGTGTCCAGGTGGCGTCTCGGTGTCTCTAGGCAGCAGTGATTGTGCTGAGGCTCTTTGCACATAAATGTCACTGAATGCTACCTGCAGCCCTCAGTGCCAGGGTGGGCTCAAAGGCCCCGAGCCCCCCTTCTTTCCTGCTCAGCCTGCCACAGACTCTTCCAGGGGACGTGGGCTGTGCTTTGGAGAACTGTGTGTCAGATATCTCAGCGTGGCAGGATTTTAAATGATAATGTAAGGGGCTGGGGATTTAGCTCAGCGGCAAAAGCGCCTGCCTGGCAAGCGCAAGGTCGTGAGTTCGGTTCCCGGTACCGGAGAAAAACCAAAAAAAAAAAAAAAGATAATGTAGAAGCTGGGTGTGGTGGCGCACGCCTGTAATCCCAGCACTTGGGAGGCTGAGGCAGGAGGATCATTGCGAGTTCAAGACCAGCCTCGGCTACAAGTGAGTTCAAGGCCAGCCTGAACTGCATAGCCAGACCCTGTCTCAAAAAGATTAAAAAAAAAAAAAAAAGAGTAAATGATAATGTAGTCCTCAGACATGCCTGAAGGTGGTAGTAAAAATGGATGATAGAAGTAGCCACACATGGCTGGGGCTTATAGAAGGACTGCAGAGAGTTTGAGGCCAGTGTGAGCTACATAGGGAGACCCTGTCTCAAAAAGAAACAAACAAAAAAGCAAAGAAATGGGTAGCAGCAACAGAAATTGCCAGTGGATATTGTGTAGCCACCTCTGCTTGTGCCACTTCTTGTTTATTTAGTTTGGTTTCATAGCAGCACTCTTCTAAAAACAGGAGTCTAGTTCTTGATCCTGGAGAACATGAAGTACAAAAACACAGCCCTGAACTGCTGCCAGTTTCAAGCCACAGGTGTCCTGGTGAGCAGGGTGTGGGATTCCTGCAGCCAGCTGCTCAGTACTCTTTGCAGCAGCTCCGAGGGGCTCAGCAGGCTGAGTGGATCGCAGCAGAGGCAGTTTGTCTTGGAAAAAAGTCAGCTTGACAGCTTTTTGAGCATAAAAGTTACGTGCTCCTAGCTGGCCATTGTGGTGCACATGTGTCATCCCAGCACCTAGGAGGTTGATGTGGGAGCATCGCCACCAGTTCAAGATCCATCTGGGCTACATAGTGAGTTCAAGGCCAACCTGGAATACACCGTGAGACCCTGTCTAAAAAAAGTAACATGCTGCTCTAAAAATTGCAGTAAGTGTCAGATGTGATGGTGTACGCCTGTATAATCCCAGCACTTGCGAGGCTGAGGCAGGAGGATTACCATGAGTTTGAGGCCAGCGTGCCTACATAGTGAGTTGAAGACTGCCCTGAACTACATAGCAAGAGCCTATCTCTTAAAAGAGTTGCAGTAAGTTCATATGTCGTGAGGAATCAAAACCATTTGTAACTCTACTACCCAGACAAACTTGCTAGTATTTGTGTGTATCCCTTTCACTTCATTTATAACCATTTTTTTGTCTAAATCTTTAACTGCTTTGGAAATCTTGTTTTGAAAAATGAATTGTAGTAATCTTACATCTCACTAAAATTTTCTGGCTCTCACCATTTAGTGAGTTGTTCATTTTTTACCTGAATCTTATAATGTTATATTTGTTGAAATTATTCATTTCTAGCCAGCCATGATGGCACATACCTGTAATTCCAGCTACCCAGGAGACTGAGATAGGAAGACCTCAGGATTAAGGCCAGAATGAAAATGGGTAACTGTGGATGTAGCCAGTGATAGAGCACGCATGGATGAGGCCCTGGACTGAATCATCAGCACCAAAAAGAAAAATTATTAGGTTTCTAAAGTCTCTTGCACTTAACCTATTTAGCCTTCTTCTCACCCCACACTGTGTATACTGTGTTGTGTTATATTGTGTTTTGCTTTGGTTTGGTTTTTGTTTTTTGTTTTTTGTTTTTTTCGTAAAGGATCTCACTGTGCAGTGCAGGCTGTCCTTGAACTCATGGCAGTCCTCCTTCCTGCCTCAGCCTCCTGAGCACTGGGATTATAGGTATGCACCATTACACCCGGCTTGCTTTGTTTTTGAGACAGTTTCTCACTATATTGTCCCGGCTGACCTCAGACTTCTGGGCTTTAGTGATCCTCCTGTCTCAGCTCCCTCAGTAGCTGGGACTACCATCATGGTATGGTATATGTACACCATCATGTCCAACTTGCTACTATAACATATTTTCTAAGACAATAAGGGCAAATCCCTTGCCATTACTATCTTTGGCGGGGAAGAAAAAAGAAGGGGCTTACTATATATTTATTTTTATGAATACAGTTAAAGAGTTACTTCATTAAATTAAAAAACTTTAATTTACAGGTATGGTGGCACACCCCTGTAATCCCAACTTTCTGGAGGATGAAGTGGGAGGATTGCCAAAAGTTCGAGGCTAGCCTGGAATATATGATGAAACCCTGTCTCAAAAAAACAAAACAAAACAAAAAACCCAAAACACACACTTTGGTTTTTTTTTTCTTTCAGGAGTAGGGATTGAACTCAGCACCTCCCACATGCTAGGCAAGCACCCTGCCACCAAGCCTCACTCCCAGCCCCCACTCCCAACCCCACCCCTTTTCCAGGCTGGCTTGGAACTTCCTTTCTTCCTTTTTTTTTTTTTTTTTTGTTTGTGTTTTGAGACAAGATCTCATGCTCATTATGTAGTTCAGGCTGACCTCGAACTTAACTATGTAGCACAGGCTGGCCTAAACTATCTTCCTGCCTCAGCCTCCTAAATTCTGCGATTACAGGTGTACTGCCACACCCAACTTGGCTTTGAACTTTTTGATCTGTCTGTCTCAGCTTTCCATAATGCTAGGGTGACAGATGTCTGCCACTGTGCTCAGCTACTAGAATCTTTTTTAATGGGGAAAGTTCACATCATTACACTAAAGCTTCCTCCTTAAAAATGTCTCTTCCTTTATTCAGATTTTCTTCATCCCAGTAAAATCATCATTTCCATCATTTAATCCTTGTGAACCACTACAGTAGTGACTGCAGTAGAAATTGGGAAAATTTGTCAGAAAGTGAGTTAGCAGAAGTCAGGAAGATGTTGAAGTTCAACTCAGTAACCCCGTTCCTGAACTGCATCTGTGGGTTGGGTGGACAAAGCCCTTTGCCCAGCCTGAGGATGTGGCCTTTGGTTCTCTTTCTAACTGCTTCCCTTGGGACCAGGTAGATACCATCACCCCTGGTGCCAACAGTCTGTGTCCTGTGGTTGGCACATCACTGCTGGCCGTTGAGAGGCTGGCAGTATGCAGTGGGCCGCTGTGGGCTTCGTGGGGCCTGATGCCTACTGTGCTGGCCGCGACCCTCACAGGAGCCCATGGAGCCCTGTGGAGGATTTGCTCACTTGAGCGAGGGCCAGGTCAGATATTGGGGCTGCTGGTCTCCCGGGTCCTGGGTTGTCCGCTGCCAGGCACTGCCTAAAGTCCCCTTACCCCACACAGGTGTGGGGTGTCCCACAGACAGGTGAGTGTTGTTCACAGTGCACTGTCTGATAAAGGAGGTGCATGGGTACGGCTGTAGTGGGCGTTGGATGGCTCGGGCGGCCTCAGACAGTTTCTGGGGTCACTGGCTGGGGTGTTCAGCCCCGTTCGGGCCCATGTGGCACTTGGCAAGGAAGCAAGCGCGGGTGGGTCCTGCAGGAGCGCGGAGGTGGAGTCGCAGTCCTCCTCCTCTGGAACCTTGGCATGCATTATCAGGATCTCTCGACATTGACAGGCGATGCGGAGCGCCCCCCCGCCCCCCGCCCGCACTGGGCAGCGAGCTCATGCAGTTTTCCAGCATAGCTTGCAGAGCTGCTCACGTCTGTGCAGTCTGCCTGTCTTTGGCTCTGGACCTCTCCCTGGTGCCATGGTGGCCTCCGGTTTGCAGTGTGTGACAAAACTCAGGAAGAGACTAGACTCGGACATGGATTGGTCAGTGCAGTCCCTGGGAAGGAGGGGCCAGTGAGGCTCTGCATGTAATGGGGGGCTTGAGAAACAGCTTCTGCCTCACTGCTGATTAAAGAGACCCCAGGTAGGACTGAAGATGACTGAGGAAACAGCTTTTGGGATTCCAGCCGTCTGCTGCTGCCCCTAATTGATAAGAGCTGTCTGAACAGAGGTGGGCGGCTGAGGTACAGCGTCTTGCTAAGCCAACCATGGGCACCCAGCCTTGGGTATTGCGACAGCGTCACCTTCAGGGTAGCTCATGAGGCCTGGCTGTCCTCTGTAGCCAGAGATGGAGTCAGGAGCTGTGGAGGTCAGTTCAGGCACAAGTTCAGGTCCTTACCTGACCCTGCCCTGTGGGACAACAGGGGCTCTAACATGTCTGGTCAGTCCGTGGTCTTCAGGGCAATGCCACTTGCTGGGAAACGGCAGGTGACAGCCACGTGTCTGGAAAGAGGGTGAGGCCCAGATTTTGACGCTGTGATCTCTGCTTCTGTCCTTGTCTGCTGGGCTAGGTTGTTTTTATTCATCTCTGCTTGAGGCACATTTTAAAATGCTGGCCTCCAGTACTTAAAAACTGCTTACCAGACCTTAGTCAGCTAATGTGTAGTTTTTCTGAAGGTCACTGAGGCAGGCTATGGCGATGGAGACACAGTGAGGGGAGGCCACTTTCCTGGTGAGTCTGTAGACTGGTATGGCCAGTGCTGGAAGAGGGCAGCACTGTGGTCAGCAGGAAGGGTGCCGGCTTCTGCAGAGAGGGGTCTGTCCAGCTGCAGCTTTGAGCCTTGTTTGTCCACAGACCCTCACTGAAGGAGTCTTTCTTGGCGAGGCGCGCGCCACAGGGAGCAGCCCTGACGTCGAGAAGACAGACAGGTGCAGTGTGCGGATGGCGCACGTGCCGAGCGCCTTGGCGAGTGATGCGGCCTAGCAGGATGAGGGACAGGGAGAGGCCACGTTTCAGACAGAACAGTTGCCTTTGCCACATAGTGCTTCACAGGGCCTCAGTAAAGCAGCAAGTGAGCTGCTGGGGAAGCTTGGAGATTGACCCTAATGCTGAGCCCACCAGCTGATCGAGTGGGAGAACACAGCCTTCCTCCCTGCCCATCCCCACCCTGCCCCCTCCTTGTCCTTGGCGTGCTGTTTTGCCAAGCTCTCGGGTCCCACGTTCTGGCAAGGGACCCTTTATCAGAAGGTCCTGTGGGGGTTTGCCTGGGCTCCTTTGCTCCTGGTGGTCATCTTGGGCTCACCGTGCTTCCCTTTCTTCCCACAGTGTGAAGGATGACCTCAAGGAAGAAAGTGTTGCTGAAGGTCATCATCCTGGGTGATTCGGGGTAAGTGTCCCCTGTATCTGAGCCATCACATTGGCTTGGAGCTGAGCCTTGCCCTGGGGGAGCCTCCTCCCTCCACCCCTGGGCTGGTGGACGTCACAGTGTCCTGCTCTGGGTGCTTCGTCTCTTGCTGTTAGGGCCCAGCAGAGAAATGAGAATGGTCTCGTACTCTGCAGCCTTCTTAGGCTACCTGGCTTTTATAGCATGATCAGTAGGGGGGAAGGTGGCTGCGTGCAGCTGATGCAGGCGTTTTTTTGGCCCCCTTTCCTCTGAGTTGGCTGGCCCCAGGAGGCTTGCTCATGCCAACACAGTGCCACAGCTGTGGAGGGGTTGCCTCTGGCTCTCCACCAGGTTTGGGTTCAGTGTGCCTCCTGTGGTGGTTCGGGCCTGCGGGGGAGGACTGGGCACAGTGGACTGGCTTCCGTGTCTAGATGTGCCACTAACTATTGAGTGGCTTGAAGAGTCCCTGGTGGGCTTTTCAGACTTGGTGTCTGACATGACTCAGGATGGTGCTACCTCACTGGAGGCGTGCATGTTTTTAAAAATGACAGTAATAAGCTGGGTATGGTATACACACCTATAGTCCTAGCTCCTCAGCCAAGGAGGCTGAGGTAGGACAATCACTTGCACCCAGGAATTCAGGACCAGCCTGGACAGTATAGCAAGACCCTATCTTCAAAATAATAAAAAATAGAGACAGTTATGCATGTGTGTCCCAAAATTCCTACCTTTCCTTAGAAAGGTACTGATTTTTCTTTCTTGGCTGGCTTATATGAACTGCTTGAGGACCCTTAGTAAGCCAGCATTTGCCCAGCTCCAGATCATTTGGATGGGCTTTCAGTGTCCAGTCTTGCTCTACTGTCAGGACTGACAGACTTTAGGCCTGCATTGCCAGATGGGCCTGAAAAGAATTAGCAGGCTTGCCTCGTTACAGTTTTCATTACAGTGCTCCTCCCTCTCCTCCCCTGGCAGCTCCAGTTGGTCTGGTTGAGGGTGTTGCTATGGGCGCCCTCCAGCTAGGAACCCCGGGAACAAAAATGACCTGCTCCTCTGGGGGACATGGGTGATGCTGTTGGCCAGGGGCTCCTGTGTAGTCCTTAGGCTGCCCTCTCCTCAGCCCAGAAAAGGCCGCATGCCATCTCTCGGTGAGTGTGGTACAGAGAATGCGCTTTGGAGCGGTGAGCCTTGTGGTAGACTGTCCTTGGCAACATCAGTGCCTGCTCCCGGGCAGCATGCTCCTCCCAGCCTTGGTGCGTGGAGCTGTATAACAGCCACCATGGGGAGAAACACCCCAGACTGCAGGGATATTTTTGGAATAGTGGAGCGATCTTGTTTCCGCCGCTTCTTTTAGAAGGAGTGATTTGCTGACCTCCCTCTGGAAGAGAAAAGAATGATACTAGGTTCTACCTCTGAGAACTCTGGACCAGAGCTTCTCAACATCTGACACACATCAAGACTCTATTTCCTTTGTCGTTTCCTTCGCCCAGTGCTAGGCCCCACCACTCGGGGGATGAGCTCCACCCCGCACTGTGTTCTCACCCAGGAGAAGGCACAGAGCGTGTGGGGTGCTGCTGGCATTTGCTGGCACTGCCCGACTGCTGAGGGCTGCTCCTCCTCCCCCTCCTCCTCCTCCTACTTCAGGACTGGCAGGTTCCTTGTAAAGTTGCGCATGTCAGGGGCCATTTCGGTCCTTTCCTGTTTGACTTAGATTTGTGGTTTTTCTCCACTTTCAGGGTCGGAAAGACATCTCTCATGAACCAGTATGTGAACAAGAAGTTCAGTAACCAGTACAAAGCCACAATAGGAGCAGACTTCCTGACTAAGGAGGTGATGGTGGATGACAGACTAGTCACCATGCAGGTAGGCCCGCCACCCACCAGCTCACCTTGCTCACTACGTCGGTATTTCCCTTCACTGCCCTCAGACCTCACTGTTCGTGGGGGGCTAGCTGTGGGCGGAGCTGTCAAACACATACCAGACACCTGGGTGAAATGTATTCCCGCCTTTTTTGTGGCACTCAGAATGGAGCCACGGGCTCCTGCACGCAGAGTTAGAATGGTGCTGCACCTGGGTGGGATTGTAACACGGTGGGAGAGCATGTTTCTGGTGTGCCTGAGGTTCTGGGTTCCATCCCCAGCACCCTTACAAAAAAAGGAATTATACCGCTGAGCCACACCTTAGCCCTGAACTGGGACTTCATATTGCATAAGACACTGAAATTGTGTGACGGTTTTTGTGAAATTCAGATTTAATTGGGCTTCCTTTTTTGTTGTTGTTGTTGTTGTTCTGGGCTTGGGGTTTAAGTTTACTAAATCTGGCATCTTACAGGTTCCTGCCTATGTTCCAAAATGTCCTGACTTTTTGTCCCTTTTTTGTGGCACTGGGGATTGGAGCCTGGGCCTTGCTGCACTGCTAAGTTGCCTACCCACCCACCCAGCGCTCGGAAGGCTTGGAAGGCAGGGCCACGAGTCTCTGGCCAAGGAGGTGGCAAGGCTTACGGTCCCTCAGGTTTGGGGCTCTGCCCCATCACGGAAGGCTTCATGGTCCCACTGTCTACAGTCCATGCTCTGCCAGGAGCAGAAGTCTGTCTGAGTGTTTAACATAGCAAAGACAACTCCGCAGGGACACCTGAAACTGGGGAAGGCGTGTACATAGCCACATGAGGAAATATGTGCCAGGAGAAATGTTCATAATGACACAGACTTCTTGGGGAATAGAAACCACAGCGGGAAAAGACACTGTAAAATGAGGATGTGGAAAACACAGATCTTCAAGAAGTGAGAAACGCCAGGCATGGTGATTTCACGCCTGTAGTCCCAGCACTTGGCGGGCTGAGACAGCAGGGTCACTGAATTCAAGGCCAGCCTGGGCTATATAGTGAATTCAGCTAGAACTACACAATGAGACCCTATTTCAAAAAAACAAAACGTAAAAAAGTGAAAAACGATTACTGAAATAAAGTAAATCAACAGTTAACCTCTAGATTACACATAGCCAAAGAAAACTGTAAACTCTCAGAGCCAAGCAAATTTCCTAGGAGAAAACGGAATAGTGGAAGAACGAAGGCAAAATCTCTAAGAGCCGCTAGAGAAAGAAAGGTCAGGTGGATCTAGGGGAAGCAGTTAGGCCACAGAGGGGGCAGGGTGTCGTCTGTCCTCAGCAGCAGAGCTTGGTCCTGTGTGTCATGGCCCTGCAGAGTTGGATGCTCTGGGTGGGCCACCTGCCCTGCCCTGCCTGGCTGCCCCGTGGAGCCCATGCTGAGGACTGAGGGCCTCAAAGATGCTGAAGCTAAGTTAAGACTGGGAAGGGGCTGGGGATTTAGCTGAGCAGCACAGCGCCTGCCTGGCAAGTGTGAGGTCGTGAGTTCGATTCCCAAAGAAAAAGACTGGGAGCCAGAAGCTAATCAAAGCTATCATGTCTGGGTGAGATGGTACCTTAGGACTTTTTTTTTTCTTTCTGGTACCAGGAATCGAACTCATGACCTTGTGCTTGCTGGGCAGGTGCTGTGCTGCTGAGCTAAATCCCCAGGTTGGCCTTGAATTCATGATCCTGTCCAGCCCATGTCCATGGCCATACCCATACCCATACCCATGCCCATACCTGTCTATCATCCTAGATCTCAAGGGATGCCCATGTGCTTTATAAAGGCCTTTTAGCAGCTCTGCAGTAAAAGAAAATTAAAGAAAGAAAATAGGTTTTATGAGGAATACCAGTGGATCCTCCCTGGTAATTGAGTGGTTTTCATTTAAAGAAATAACCAAGATCCAGTTTCTGTTACCCAGGATAGTAGAGTGCGATACAGAACAACGCCTTTTGTTATAATTGTGTTCTTCATGTAACGGTTTGTAGCTCAGGGCAGGATGCACGTGCAGCCTGTAACGCACATTCAGGGTGCTGAGGCAGCAGGGTCCTGGGTTTGGGACAGTCCTGGGCTACGTAATGACTTCAGGGCCCTGTCTCCAGAAACAAACAAAAGTATACTTTCCCAAGTTGGGGTGTGTCTCACCGGCAGAGCACTTACCCAGCCTGTGTGAGGCCCTAGATTTCGCAAAATAAAAAAAAAAAAACTTAAAAATTATTTTTAAAAGCTGGATGCAAAATAAAAAAAAAGAAAAGAAAAAAGCTGGATGCAGTGGTGCAATCCCAGATCCTGACTGAAAAATCAAAAGGGCCAGGGATATAACTCAGTGTGAAGGGCCTGGGTTCAGTCCCTAGGACTGCAAAAATAAAAATAAAAGGAAGGAAAGTAGATGTATAACTTCCAAACTACTGTAGTTGGCCCTTGGTGTCCACAGGGGTTGGTTCCAGGTGATCCCTATACCTTCCCCCAAAAGTACTCTGGTCCCTTAAAATGTAGACACGTCCTCCTATGTGTCTGTTACCTGTGGATGACTCACAGCACCTGAGCATGTGTAAATAGTGATCATCCGGGGCTGGGGATTTAGCTCAGCGGCAAAAGCGCCTGCCTGGCAAGCGCAAGGTCGTGAGTTCGGTTCCCGGTACCGGAGAAAAACCAAAAAAAAATAGTGATCATCCTACATTGTTTCATATACTGTAAAATGAGTAACAACAAGGTAGTGACGGTGTGTGTGTGTGACTGTGTCACGATCTGCTGTTGGTTGATTGCAGACCCTTCTTTCTTAGTACTAGGGATTGAGCCCAAGGCCTTTGCCATGAGCTACATCTCCGTCCTTCTGTGTAGAGATAGGGCATTGCTAAATAGCACAAGTGGGACTCAAATTTGTTGTACTCCTGCCTCAGCCTCCCAGAATGGTGGGATAGCAGGCTTGTGCCACTGCACCTGACTAAAAATAGAAACTTTTAAACCTTTGACATTTCCTTGAGCAGGGACCAGAGAGCACTGGGGTTGAACTGAGGTGAGAGCCTCACCCATGCTAGGCCAGTGGACCTTTGGCATTTAGAAAAGAGAAAACACAGATCATAAAAGGTTGAAGACCTTACACATCTGAAAAACAAGACTCCCAAAGAATGCAGACAAACCACAGAGCAAGTGCGCTGACACCAGAGACAGGCACCCTCCAGGGCAGTGGGCGAGGATGTGCTCTGGTGGCCAGTGGCTGGGTCTCCAGGAGACACCACTCAGAAGGCTTGTACGAAAGCCAGTGTGCAGGCTGGGGAGAGCATCCAGGAGTGGAGTGGCAGTCTCCTGGCTCCAAGTCCTAGCTGTGGCCAGAAGGAGCCCTCTGAGCAGGGGAGGGAGGCCAGAAGGGTGCTCCTAGGTGCCAGCTGAGGCAGTGAGGAGCGGTGGTCCACTGAGGCCTGGGAGATCACAGTAGGTGCCGGGGCTGCACACCCTGCCTGGAGCTGCCCACGCTGAGTGAGCACGCGCGCGTGGCTGCTGTGCGGAGACGCAGAGTAGAGCTGCTTGTCAGCCGTCTTCCGGGGCCGGCAGCTTTTAGGGGGCAGTGAGGGGAGAGTGACCCAGAACCCTTGTTTCTCTCTTTACAAAATGATGATTGCCATGGCATTGGCACAGCTGGCACCTTGGGGTGGGGAGCGCATTGCAGCAGTAGGGCGGTGCTTAGGCCAGGCCATGCCCATTGCCACACATAGAAGGTTGGTTTTGTCACATCAAAGTGGCGAATGTGTGGTATAATTTTGAATGCACAGAATGAAATATTCCTATTAAAATATATAAAATGTGCCAGGCATAGTGGCACATGCCTGTAGTAACCCCAGGACTTGGGAGGCTGAGGCAAGAGGATCACCATGAGTTTGAGGCCAGCCTGAACTGCATAGTGAGATCCTGTCTCCAAAAAATGTAAAAGACCAGTCAAACAAAAGGCTGCACTTTGATAAATTTGAAGTCAAATTAACTTTGGAAATTGCTGAGAACAGTCCCTCATGTTTTAGTTTCTTTCTTAGCTGTTCCTGGCCTTCTCTGTATCTGAATTCTAGATCACCACAGGTTCCTCCTGGGAGGACAAGAGTTCTCAGCAACGCCAGTCTCACGGTTCTGCCCAGAGGAAACCATATGGGGACAACAGGGGCCTGTAATCCCAGCCACAGGGGAGGCTAAGGTGGAGTTGCGAGTTTGAGATCACCCTGTTCCCACATGGAAAGGGCTGGAGCGCTAGTAGAGCTCTGAGATCTGGTTCCCAGGATTGCTGGCCAAAGCTGCTTTCCGTAGAAGAGCAGAGCTGTGTGAGTCTCATGTGGAGCTGTTCATAAGCGTGGACAGTGGGCTGCAGCGTTAGTTAAAAGTGGGAGTGAGCAGCTCACTGAGTTTGCTGGGCAGCAGTGAGGCTGGGCTCTGTCTCAGGAAAGTGGCGCAGTGCCCTGCAGCACAGAGGGCTGTGCAGAGAGTAGGCACAAAGGCTACCGTGTGGCTCAGAGCTGCTGAGGCTTGAGGATGGGACTGGGGTTCTGTGTGGCTTTGGGTTTGGTTTTTGCTTAGTTATTTCCCACTTTTGCCTGACACTATTACTTCCTTAATGAAGTGTGTGTATATGTGTGTGTTCAATTTGTCTCTGGCTTTAAGTTTCATTCTTAAAGCTTTTGAGCCAGGCTTGGTGGCACACACTTGTAATCCTGGCTTTTTGGGAGGCTGAGGCAGGACAGTTGCAAATGCCAGCACAGCCTGGGCAAATTAGAGACTTAGCAAGGCCCTGCCTCAAAATAAAAAATAGAAAGGAACTGGGTTTGTCGCTCATTATGCAGGCCCTGGGTTCAGCACCCAGTACTGCAGAAGTCAAACTGTTTTCCTTCCCCCTCTCTCTCTGTGTGGTGCTTTTGTGGACTGAACCCACGGCCTTCATACTGAGCCACACTAAGTTGCCCAGGCCGGGCTTGAACTCACAACCCTGCTGCTTCAGCTGCGCAGGGTGCTGGAGTTACAGGTGTGAGTCTGCGCTCTCAGCGTCAGCCTTGCTCTTGAATGTCGCTGAAGGAGGTCAGCCTGCAGGGGATCAGTGGGGCCTGGTATTCATCTGTGCTGTCTGCCCTGCAGTTCTTTCTGTCCGTCTCTCCCTGTCAGGGCATTTGGTTGGTTTTTTAAGTTCATTTTGTTCTGCAGTACTGGACACCAAACCCAGGGCCCTCCATGTGCTAGACAAGCACCCTAGGGATGAGCTGCACCCCCACTCCTTTTGATTTTCGATTTTGAGGGAGAGTCTGGCTAAGTTGCCTACGCTGGCCTACATCCCGCAGTGCTCCTGCCTTAGTCTCACTTGGCTGAGATGATGGACATGTGCCCCTGAGCCCAGAGAGTATCTCCACACAGCCCTGCATGGCACACACCCACAATCCCAGCTACTCGGGAGGCTGAGGGAGGAGGAGGATCGCAGCTTGAAGGCCAGCCTGGGAAATGTTTAGAAAGGCCTGGGGATGTAGCTCAGAGGTAGCACACTCACCCAATACATGCCCTGCCGTGGTTTTCATTGTCAACACTGAAAAAACAGGAAAACTTTCCTAGCAGCCCAGAGACGACTGCCTGCCAGACTCAGTCTAGTGCAGGACTGCTCTGGACGCTGCTCTGGAGTCCCAGTCTGCAGGTGGCCCCAAGAGCGGCTGTCCTTCCCTCACAGATCTGGGACACGGCGGGTCAGGAAAGGTTCCAGTCCCTCGGCGTGGCCTTCTACCGCGGAGCAGACTGCTGTGTGCTGGTGTTCGACGTGACGGCCCC